>NC_051184.2:90778458-91378458 GCF_013339695.2 Rhipicephalus sanguineus | reverse complement strand
ATGATTACAAGTGAATCAAACCAACTAGCCCACATCACCGCCTTGACACCAAAACTGTTTGCTGTGTGAGCCCTTTCGCAAAAAGCAGTTGCAGATATGGGGCAACATTTTTAAGTAAATTGATGCTTTCGTTTGTTTTTTGTATGAATGGGGAACCTTAAGCACTGGTCGCACTTAGTTTTACACCTTGAATACTGCGTAAAGTAATTTGCAGCTGTAGACATTTCACAGTGAGCTGTCTGCACCGAGAGATTGATTGCCTTCTGAATTAGAATCAGGCAGGCAGGCATCGGCTGTTGCCAGCTCTTCCAACAGTGTTCCTCTGAATTGATGGGGGATCGCTTAGTGCTGTCTATTTAATGTGGTGAAGAGTAGAAGGAACTGCGTGTGAACGTCATCTGCCTCATTTTCAACTATTTGTCATGCATGTCGTCCACACAGCTAACGCAACAAGTACCAGCACTGGATAGCAGCTTGTCAGCGGTGGCTGCCAGGTTAACACTGCCCGCAGTATCATAAGATGTTGGAATATGATAAATGATAGGATAAACTGCAGTATGACAAAATGTTGAAGTTCAGTATGTATTATTGGCAAAACAACAGAATTAGCACTAGATGGCACTAAAGATAAAGGATTGCACCAAAATGTGCATTGTGTCCTAGCATCATCTGTTTCCATAGCAGTGAATATAGGAAGTCAGATATTGGGTCACTGGGGGTGCACTGCAAGTTATTTACCAACGCTGGAAATCTCAATCTTTCGTTGATTGCGCAGACATGTATCTGAGTGCCGGATGAACTGTTCTTTTCGTGGTACCCATGCACTGAGAATAAGAAGCCTCAGCAACATTGAAAAAATGAAGTTGGCTGTGAAGAGAGGCTGTAACAACCCACTCACGTGTTGCAAAGTCCTACCACTCCTCGGCACAGACCAACGCGAATGCTGTGTGACGAGCTTGCTTGAACATGTCTGCCAACTCTCCCGATTTGCCCTGGAGTGTGCCCAATTTTGAGCACTACTCCCGATTGTGTGGGCACAGCCATAAATCTCCTGGGACCCTACCGAGAAAGTAAATAACAAAAGGCCAGCGGCTCTATAATTTTCTGTCTCTGGTCTATCGCATTCACTTTTGCCCTGGTCTATGCCAGTCACTTTCGCTGTGGTACATTTGTGTCATGTGCAAAAGCGTACCAAGATTGGGAAGGTGTAACTAGCTGTTGTGGGACATCACACATTTTGTCTCTTCATTACATGTGTGCACGCGATGTATAATTACAAGTACCAGTATGATCACTGACATTTAAGAACCTCACTGATAATCATTCAGACTTGTCTGACATTGCTGAAGTCCTGAGAAACAACAATAGAAATCAATATTAATGGGAACTAACAGACAATAATGCCAAGGAAAGTATAGGGGGTGTTATTTGTAGCAGTTACATATATAAAGATAACTTGCCGACGGCAGGGACCGGTGCTGCGATCGGCGCTGACTAACACTCCGAGGTTTAAATGCACATATATACCCCATAAAGTGGACAAGAGGATGACCGCCGCCGTAGCTCAGTGGTAGAGCATCGGACGCATTATTCGAAGGTCGCAGGTTCGGTCCCTGCCGGTGGCAAGTCATCTTTTCGTCCACTTTACTTTCTTCACATTTATATCCTAATTGCTACAAATAACGCCCCCCATACTTTCCTTGGCATTATTGTCTGTTAGTTCTCATTAATATTGTGTCTAACAAAGAAAAAACGAGCCCTTAAAAGTCATCTTCTTCCCTTCAATAATAGAAATCGTGCTGCAGTTTTTTCCCTGGCACTTGCTCACTCTGTGAAGGTTGCCTGTTTATCAGGGGCATCAGCACGTGACCAAACAAGTGTTGCCAGGTGCTATGCTCTGCTAATGTATTACATGTAACCACTCAACACTGCTAGTGTGCGGTGGTTGTGCTGAACACGCTTGGTGCCAAGCCTATTGTGCGTGGCGTGTTTTTATTGCAGACGTTGCGATTTCCAGTTGACTCAAATGCAGTTGCCCACTGTCAGAATGAACAATAGTAATGCCTTCGGACAAAAGCACTTTTGTTCGCCACTGCTCCCTGTACCCTGTGTGTGGGTACGAAGGCAGGAGCTGAGAAAACTGTTGCAGCATTGTCATGTTTTACACAGTGCATCTCTCACTGATTAGTGTGTTGAATTGTGGAGACGACAGGACGTGACATTGGCAAAAAAAGCACACAGAGGCAATCGATAGGTCAAAGTTGCAATGTATGA
Organism: Rhipicephalus sanguineus; assembly: GCF_013339695.2. NCBI lineage: Eukaryota > Metazoa > Arthropoda > Arachnida > Ixodida > Ixodidae > Rhipicephalus > Rhipicephalus sanguineus. Next base: position 91,376,184 of record NC_051184.2, on the reverse strand, counting down.
TCGGCATGGTCCATGTACCAGTATCAAAAAGGCGAATACAGCTCTTAATTGCAGAATGTGGTTATTGGACCTCAGCACCGTGGAAGTAAAGAACAGCTGCACCAACATGAAGACTTGAAAAAAGAAGCTATGCGATCTGAGCAAGTTTCAAAGTCTATGATGCTGGCACTCAATTTCACTGCCGTGTAAGCGGCAGTGAACGAGAAAATGTGCCATGTCCCAAATTGAGCAAGACAGCTCAATTTCGAACCAGTTGGGTCTTGACGTCATTGTGTTCTGGGACTGATAACTTGTCAACATTGGACGTGAATGCAACCCTTCAAGCCATTCCGTTGGTTATGCGGTCGTACCAGTTCCACATAAAGGGTAGCAGCTGGCAGCCATTCGGGGCATCCCTCTGTCTCGGTGTCGGCTGAACTATGCACTCAACTGATTACTAAGAGCCAAAGCCCAGTTCTCTCTTAACCCTAACACTAGCCAGGAGACGATGCACCCGCTCACAATTTGAGCTCTGATACCCTAACAATGTGGCGTAGGACAATGAGAGATGTCATGCATTCGCAACCTCCAGAACTTTCCTTTGTTTGATAATTTTTGGAGGAATGGCAGCCGGCGGCACCTGCTGATTTCTGAAGTGCAGGGGGTGGGTAGCCTCCTCGGTTCCCAAGCTGTATGAAAATAGACCCTGTGCAACGACCTTCTGGCCAGTAGTGGCCCATTGCAGGAGTTATTTCTCCAGTGCCTTCCGCAAAGCATTGTTATGGCGTTGGCCTGATGTGGTGCCAGACAAACTTGCCAAGTTCGCCGACATAGTAGCTGACCACTCCCGCTCGCCTATTGTTGTAGCAGTCGCCAGAGAGTTTCAATATCGCCACACTTGCCACGGTAATACGCTTTAATAAGGGAGAAAACACGCAGAAAGAAAATGTGGGTGGCAATGCCACCTTGAAATTCCCGCACCCTAACATCGTGACGTCATAGATTTTGACGGCATCTACTAGGGCAGCTATTTTGTACGCTTTCTGTGACAGAACACGTACACGAGAGGACGAGGGGGAACAAAGAGCCTATACGTGAGCTGAGGGAATGCAGAAATGTTTTCAACGCGTGAATAAATATAGAATTATTATAGCTGAACATCAATATTGAGGGGCATTGTTTTTCAAAGATTGAAATTGAAGAGCGTGATGACTAACAATTTATTTGTTTTAATGTCCCGAGTGAGTGGACGCAATGTGGTGTGGCAGTTTGACAAGTTGTTCGGTGGTGCAGGGCTGGTTTTGATTTTCGCAAACAGTCGGCGCAGTATTGGAGTAAGCCAGATACAAAGCAGGCTAATTCGATTCTCTGGCCCCAGCGCTTACGTTCTAATCCTATCCAAGTCGTCCGGAGACCGTTCTGTATCCGTTCTATCCCACAGAACGGTGCCTCCATCCGTTCTGTGCCTGTTCTTCGGCAAAATACTTGCCAGCATTGCCTTTTCCAGTTGCTGTTCCCATGTCTGACCGTCAAACGAGCCTCAATCAATACCGTGCGGCTCCCTTTTGTCCTCTCGTGGTGTTTTGTTCCGTTCTGTCACAGAACGCGTACAAAATAGCTCCCCTGGTCCTACGTAGTTCTTAATCAGTAAAGGTGACATACATTGTCCTCTGAGGGGGGCCATAGATCTAACATACCAAATTTCAGGAAATTTTAATGAGCGAATGTCGTTAAAATGCCAAAAGTACATTTTGAAATCCATGACATCACACGTGAAGATTTCGGTACGAAATTTAGAAATTAATCTTTGACCTTGATTTTCTACACTAATAATGAACATGTGAGGGTGAAGCTAATGACATTAGAGTTCTCAGAGTACAATTTATCTATCTAAAATGACTCATTGTTTCACTTTGGTGTCCCGTTAACACCTATTCGGAGACTTTGTTGCCGACACTACCCTACTCAGCAGGAATCTGGCCAGAACAGTGTAAGCCAGTGCCCATGGCAGCCACATGTGCTTCGCATGACTTTGTTCTCTTTATTTTCAATACGGCATTCCTTTACTGCAGACAGGCGAGACTTTATCGGCATTGTAATGATTCACCTCTGGGTGGGCACACATTATTGCATGTGTACTGATATTCTCCATGTTGTCAGATCCCTTGAGTTTTTTGTTAGCCAGGATCTCACAACATGTTCACATTTTTTCGCCCAGGACGTCAACTTCTGGTGCGTCTTCACTGTGCTGCTTGAGTGTGCAATGAAAACATTCACATTAAGGCAAGAATGGACAATGCAACATTGCAGTGGATGGCATATATTACTGCTGCACAGCCCATTGTCCAACTCCAAGCTTTAGCGTCTATACTGGTCTCATTGGCATTGTCATCTCTGGTCACAAAGCCTGTCATTTGGACTTCCGCATTGCTACTTTCTTGAAGGGGGTAGTGACTAGAGGTGTGCACGGGCTCCGGGTAGCCCGAAAGCCCGACCCGGCCCGCGGGCCGGGCCGGGCTCGGCCGGGCCGATGCATTTCCACCTCGGGCCCGGGCCGGGCTCGGGCTACTTGGAGTTTTATCGAGCCGGGCTCGGGCCCGGCGCAAAGCCCGACTCAAGCCCGAAATATATAAAATGAGCGGGAATTGTTTTCCAGCACGCATACAGCGCCTTTTCCGCGACTGCCCTTTACCGCTTTTCCTTGCAATTCGCTACTTTAAACAGAAGGGGAGCTCTCCGATTATCTCTCTATGGAATCGTCCGCCTGTCCATCTGAAGTTTTAGTCTTCTGGAAAAACAAGCAGCAGAGATATCCCAAGCTTGCCAGGCTGGCAAAAAAGATATTAGCAATTTCGGCGACGAGTGCAAGCAGCGAACGCAACTTCAGTTCGGCGGGCTACATAAAGCAAAAGCGCCGCACTTCGTTGAAGCCGGAATCGTGGGACTGCTTGCTGTTTTGCACGACAGTTTGTAATCTGTGTAATAGAGACTGTTCGTCGTGTGTCGTTTGGTCATATTCGATATGCTCAATAAAATGCCAAATTACTGGAAAACCATGTTTTGTTTTCGCAGCGGACCTTCAAAAATCAGGGCCGGGCCGGGCCGGGCCGGGCCCGGAATTGTGTTTTCGTTCGTCGGGCCGGGCCGGGCGGACTCACAGCCCTTTGCCGTCGGGCTCGGGCGGGCCTTCGACAAAGTCAGCGGGCCCGGGCCGGGCTCGGGCTCGGAAATACGGCCCGTGCACAGCTCTAGTAGTGACTAGCGGTTCAATGTTGACGACACTGACCACCTTTGAATCACTGCCACCCCATTCTATCTGTTTAGGAAGAAGGTGTTGAGCCTCAGTGTCCTCGTATTCTGGGCTCGTCACATTGAACAACGAGTGTTTTAAATATGTCAGAACAGAAAAGTATAACCGAAACAACTAAATAAGTAATAACCTTTGTAAAGGCATGTGCTCACTATTTCTTGTCCTGTCATAGGTGCATGATGTTCACAAACTGGCCCAATTTCGTACACTCCTGTCCATTCATTGAGTTTCACGTTTTTTTTTTTCCAATGCAGCTGTGTTGAAGTTGCGGGAGCTGTGACTTACTGGGACCCAATCGAGTTCAAGAAGAGATGGAAGAATGCCTGCACACGTGACCTCGATGCACCCAAGCAAGATGCTAAGGTAGCAGCGGAAGCTCGACGGCAGCGTGCTCTCGGCAGAGGCGACGAAGCCCGTGTCGCAAGCTGCAAGTGGTCATCGTCGTTGCCCGCTTTTCTTTCGCACCACGACAAGTTTTCACTGCCTTTCGTCGCTTTTCGTGGCCCCTTCCTGTTGACAATGTCTCATTAGTGCTTTGACATCATGTAGGTGTGCTCGCGAGTTCCCGTAAGTGCGCCGATGCTCCAATCACTTCTGTTGCCAGCAGGCACCACCTCTTGGCATTCCATCGTTGAAAGTGGTAGTGTGTGTTGTGGCCGTGTGCCTTGGTCGTCGTACGTTTGAGCTGTTGTAGGCAGGCCTGCATTGTTCGAGGTGCAATGATGGCGAGACTCGAAACGTGATTCTGTGATGACTGGCCGCGCCTGCAGTTGTGTTCCGTGTGGTGCGAGTGTTGCTGGGATTGTGCGCGCTCTGCTGCTGTCGTGGGAGAAGCGGCCGTTGTTGCTGCCTTGCTTCGTCTGGCTGCCTGCACTGCCTCTGTTCACTGGATACTTTGTAGAGACTGCAAGACTGTGACGGCTGTGCGTCCACTGCAGGGGTGCGTTCGGTGAAGGCTGGGTCTACAACGCCTGAACGTCGTGGATCCCGGAGGTGAGTTGAGTGAGTGCTGTGTTCATTTGTGTTGCAGGTGTAGTCCAGTTTATAGTCTTTTAAAAGGCTGACTAGTAAGAAATTTGTCTCTTGACTAAGTACGTTATGAGTGAGCAGTATATGCCACTGAAGCAATCTTGGCAAAGCTGCAAGGCTGCTAGCGGTATAGTTTTCATGTTGGCAGCCTTCAAAAATCACCTAAGCCAATGACACGTACACCTGGTAGTTGTTGCTATGGTCTAGGTGCAGGCCTCCGAGATGTATCACCAACCCCCGTCTCAGAGGTCATGACTAGGAGCCGCATGTTCCAGGCCATGCTTTCGTTACGTGTCACTTCCGGCAAGCAACAATTGAGGTGTTTTTTTTTTTTTCATTCAGTGTCAATTACTGTAAAGCACCGAGCAAGCAGCCCTACCTGAGCAAGCACTCCCCTCTCTTTTTTGGGAGACTTGAAATGTGCGCCAATGACCGAGCAAGCCCCCCTCCCTTCCCCCCCCCCATTCTCACAGTTTCATTCACTGTTTTTATTTGCCCGACGAGGGTGAATAACAACGATGAATGCATGCATATTCAATAAAGCATTTCATTGAAAGCACGCGCGGCTCTTCTGCCGCCATCTTGAATTTTGATCCGTGACCCAGCAAGGGCCCCCCCCTCCAAGTCTTGTTGGATTATTTTTCACCGCATGGGGGGCGCTTGATCGGGATTTTAGGGTATATCTATGTTTGTGAGCTTTTTTCAATGCTTCTGCTTGTGTTTAAGTTGTAAAATTCTTTATAGGTGCTCTTCTATATCTATGTTATCTGGAACGGCTTTTTATGCCGTTTAAAATTTGCCTGAGGTTTGACTTAATTTTACGTGTACTTTAGAGCAGCTTTCCCCCATCACTGCGAGCGATATTGTCACTCCTGCATCACATTTGCTGTGTGTAGATTATGTGTTACAAGTACACCAAAATTGCATCGACAAATACTTGTACCTAATGCGCCACAAGGCTGCATTTCATGCCCCACGCCTGCACTGAGGTTCGCACGAGTTGCATAATATCCACATCAATGTTGCAGGCTGAACTGTGATGGCTCTGAAACCAAAAGGCTATGTTGCCAAGCCAAGGCAATTTTCAGTTTGTGAGCTACTGCTGGTGGTGCGTGCACATTGGGGTGTAGAAGTGGGGTGGTCAGCTTTACAGTATCATGAAATAAGGTGATGCAGGCAAACACGGATGCAAAAGACAACAAGACAACACAAGCGCCAACTCTTAACTGAAAGGGCGCAATGTGGTGGAAAAGAAGGCAGACACAAATCTCATCTGCGCACATGCAGGTAGGGTAGCGCCACCTGTCGGCCTGGCACACACGGGGTTCTACTTGAAAAATAACATGGCGGCTCCAGTCAAAGCTGGTGCCTTCTGCTAGAATTTATGAAGTTGTCGTCCCGAGCTGTGTCGCCTGTAAGTTCTAAGCTGACGCTTGTTAAGGCGAAAGCCCTTATATGCCACATCAAACTTGAAAAATTGACTGTCGGTGGCGTCGGCGTCAACATGAGTGATGCAAAAAATCATCACGTGATGGCGTCACCATATGACGTCGTCATGACATCACAGATCACCAAAATTTGTGACGTCACATGCGATGTTGTTATGATGACATCATCACATGACAATGTTGCTCAGTTAAAGGTGGGCCAATCACGGAGGCAGTGCGAAGCCGGGTGAAGTGTAGAAGGCTTGCAATGCCTCCGATCCCGGAGACAGCGGGAAACCACATTAGGTGCAGAAATATCTCGTAGGGGGGCAGGGGAGGATCGACTGCGACGAAAAAGAAGAAAAAAGGAAGGCTTTCGCCTTTAAGTCGTCTCAGGTGGATGCACAAGCGACCCTGTGAGCTTTGTTTGCTTTACACTTGCGTTTGTGACTATATTGCCCCGTTTCAAAGATCCACTCTTTAATTCACAGAGAGCAGGCTTAGCAGGCTTGGCTGAACAAACAGCTGATCTCAGTAATGAGGCAAAACATACCTGACACTTTGTCCTCAGTGTGAGGTAACCCAAAGTGATAGCTGAGTCACCGTTGGTTTATTGCTGGTGGGACAGTGAGCAAGTAGCAAGTGCGAGTTCGGGTCGAATTGGGCAGTCACATCTGCATGTACTGCATACAAAAAGTGTATACTCACTCGCAAAGCATTAGCAGGCTACCATTAACAGGCCCACAAGGCACTAGAATGAGAGCGGGGCATCATTGGATGTGTGTCGTTTTAGCCTGTGTCTACACAGGCTAAAAGTCACATGCCCTATTTGATTTTAAATAGACATTACAGCTGAAGTATGAACTTACAAGATAGGAAGCTTGGCAGGTAAAGAGAATAATAGATATAGATTCAGAATGTCTGCTGACCAGGAAAACCGGGAATTCTCAGGGATTTTGGATAGTCTGGAAATACTCAGGGAAATTGTGCTCCCATCAGGGAAGATTTTCAGTAACATTATTGAAAGGCAACAAAAGTCGCGATAATGCTGGCTCGAGATTTTGTGAACGCATTTTTCAAATCGGAACAGCCGCTGCATCTGTGCGGGGAAAGGGCGCACCTTGATGCTTTCCTTGCCTTCGGAGCAGCAGAGTGGGAGAGCATCCAGCTAATGTGTGGCATGCGGGAACCATGAACCACGGCACATCGTATCATCGCGCAGTTTTTTCAGGGTGTTCTGTGACTACGCAGTGTAGTTCTGTATTCTTTGTCGCGCGTGCTGTGCATTAGCGCCCGATATGGTGTTTTTGTTATCGTTACAACTAACAAGCATGATTAGTTGTAAAGGTGGTAGCAGTAGATATAACGAGCTTGAGTTGTCTTGCAAGCCATCCCGATGAGCGAGAAAAAGGATGACAACGCTTGTTGGCGGTTATTGGAGATCTCACTCGCTGTGATCCCCAGCGGCAAAGATGCTATTTAGGAGTCTGTGAAAAATAAATTTCCAGGCTAGAGCGAGCGTAACTAACAGGCGCATTTACAGCAAGTGAAAGCTTTTTGGGGGTTTGCAGCTTGCAATTACCAGGCACACCACTGCTTATATGGATGTTTTGCTACAAAGCCGAATTACAAGCCTTTTCGGAGCCAATGCATAGTGGTGACCGAAATTTGAGACACCAGCACGGGTCCCACTGGCTCGATTTGGCGTGCGATGTCGGAAAACAGAAACGTGGCCGTCATAATCGGATGTGCCGTAATTCAGGCTGTTGCCGCTGCTTTCATGCGATGTTATCCCGCGGCTATTTCGCTTTTTAGGGGTGAAGCACCTTAACTCTGAGGCTTGTCCGTCTGCTGTATGTCCGTCCGTCACGGCACAGCACCGTGTACAATCGAAACTGGAAACATCTGTGAAAAAGATTAACAAAGGGTGAACAAACACAAAATAAAATGATAAAAACATAGTAAAAACACCGACAGGGGTACGTGCATAGACCTTGTCTTTTCCAACTTCAGGCTAGATCTGATCGAAAAATCATTGGCCCTACATTTTGTGAACCACAAAGCAGTAATAATGAAGGGAAAATAGAAACCACAACTCAAAACCACATACCAATTATGACCAATAAACATTGTATATAACTGTACACCACTTTGTCACTCATTTACATGCGTGAATGGGCAAGGTCACGAGTGATTTACGGTTACACCGAACAATCCCAGTGCTTCGCCCACTCATCATCATTCACTTTGTGGAGATGCGACTATTTTTTTTTTTTTTTGCGATAGCAATTATGTTATCAACATTTGTATGTGTTATCTCGATGACATTGTGATCTTTGGGTGCACATTTAGTGAACATAATGAACGAGTTGATGTTGTTCTAGAATGCATTAGAAACTGCTGGCCTGGTTCTTGATGCGAAGAAGTGTCGTTTCGGTGAGCAACAAACCTTGTTGCTTGGCCACCTCGTCAACAAAGATGGCATCAGGCCTTACCCAAACAAGACAACGGACCTGTGAAAGCTGTTTAAACCACCTCGCTCACCGAAGGAGCTTCGTAGCTTCATAGGCCTGTGCTCGTATTTTCGCCGATTTATTCCTGCATTTGCTGACGTTGCCTTCCCCTTGACCAGCCTGCTTTGTCAAGGGGCTAGTTTTGAATGGACACATGACTGTGAGACTTCCTTCAACCAACTGAAGTTACTCACGTCGCAGCCTATTCTCCGGCACTTTGATCCTTCTTGCGGTGACTAAGTTCACACTGACACCAGCGGAATTGGCATAGGTGCACTTCTAGTACAGCGCTGCAATGAAAAGGAACACGTCATTGCATATGCCAGTAGAACTTTAAGTAAGCCGGAACGCAATTACACAGTGACTGAGCAGGAATGTCTGGCACTCGTCTTCGCTGTACAGCGATTCCGCTCTTACCTGTACGGTCGTCCCTTCCAAGTGGTCACGGATCATCATTCCTTGTGCTGTCTTGTAAGCCCTCGCGATCCATCCGGCCGTCTTGAATGCTGGGCCCTACGCATGCAAGAGTACGACATTACAGTATTGTACAAGAGCGGCAGGAAACATGCTGACGCTGATTGTCTTTCGCGGATGCCGCTTGATACGACAGTTTGCGATGCCGACAATTTCGATCACGTCATTGCGTCAGTGACACCAATGTTCCCGGACAAGGCCACCTTTGAAATTGAGCAGCAGAAGGATGTCAGTTTGGAGCCGTTATTTGCTGACGCACGAGCATCGACTTGGAAGGCCTCTTTTGCGTTCATGAAGGACTGTTTTACGAATACCTTCTCGGCCATGGGTTCCCGCTTCCTGCTGGTGGTTCCAGACAAGCTACATTCCTCTGTACTGCGTGCCATGCACGACGACGCAACTTCGGGTCACCTGGGAATGACCTGCGAACACTCCATCGTACACAGGAGCGCTTTGACTGTCCACGCATGCGCCAGTCAGTTGAGCAGCACGTGGCCGGTTGTACCCAATGCCAGGCGCACAAATCAGTCACGACAGCTCCAGCCAGACTCCTACAGCCTGTGACGCCTCCCAGTGCTCCATTTGAGCAAGTTGGCATTGACCTCGTGGGCCCTTTTCCGCGCTCGTCGAAAGGCAACAGATAGATTGTAGCGCGCCGATTATCTTACCCACTACTGTGAGGCTGCCGCCCTGCCATCTGCGACTGCTGGCCAAGTCTCCTCCTTCTTTCTGCACTCGATTATGTTGCGCCACGGACCTCCTCGCATCATAATATGTGACCACGGACGTCAGTTTACGGCAGACATTGTCGAGGAACTCCTCCGTATGTCTGGCTCAGAGCTTCGACATTCGATGCCGTACCATCCACAGGCGAATGGCCTTACCGAACGAACCAACCGGACACTGGTGAATATGTTGTCAATGTACATGGCGTCCAACCATAAGAACTGGGACGTCTTACTGTTCATCACATATGCCTTCAATACTGCCCAAAACGAGACCACCAGCCACAGCTCTTTCTTTCTTCTTTACGTTCGACCCCCTCGTTATACCCTCGATACTATCTTTTCGTTCTCTGATAATGATGATTGTTCTTTAGCCGAAACTCTCTGTCTCACTGAAAAAGCTCGCCGTCTTGCCCACCTGCGTACCATAGCATCACAAGACCAATCAAAGCTCCGCTACGACAGCAAACACCGGCACGTCACTTATGAACCAGGAGAGCTTGAGCTGGTATGGAAGCCTTTGCGCAAGTGTGGCTTGTGCCAAAAACTCCTCGCCAACTACACCGGCCCATTCGTTGTCCTTGAGCGCCTCAGTGCAGTGGACTATAGAATAGCACGACTGACAGCTAGTGGGAGACGATCTACAGAGACCGAGGCCACCCATGTGGCTCGCCTGAAACCTTTTAGTCGGTGGGACGATGCCTAAAACACGCGGTGTGCTTTGTCTGCGAAGGGGAAAATATTACGCCGTGTATGTGCCGGACTGAGAAGAGGAAGAAGTGTGTGGAGGTTGAAAGAAGATCTCTCGGCAGCTTTGTCCTTTGCGGTCTTGCCATCCAAGCCTTCTGTCAACGGACTCCAAACCCTTACTGTCGACATAACAATATAGACACTCCAGGCAAATTTTTCGCCTTCGCCAGGATCTTCCATATGAAGTCCAAATCGCGATTACATCACTCCGCGTGTCGTGTACTCTTATGTGCGAGTGAAAGTGCGCGAGCACTGCTGACGAACGGAGCTCAAGCAGAGATGAAACGAGCCGACCGTCTCCTTCACGCGATGGGCACATGGAGATAGGAGCCAGAGGGTTGGGGAGGGGTGGGGGGGGCCTGTGTGAGTCTGACAGGAACTCCGTACTTTGTACCACCGGTTGTGGTTGCTTGTACCACGGTATCTTTAGAGGGGATCAGCAGATGGCTCATACCTTTGTACGTGTTGTGCTCTAATTGCAAAACTTGCATTGAAGCCATAGCAGTGGCGGTTCCAGAGGGTAGGGGGGCGGTAGGGCCGTTCGTCTTTGCACATGACACTCTGGCAGGGCATCTAGGTAATTGGGATTGCTGCACCTCAGGCTCAACAAAATTGATTTTTTTCAAATGCTTTTTCAGGTTGCCGTATTAGTCAAGTTTTCTTGTGACATCTTCAGTGTAACACGAATCCTTTGGTAACTATGCCCTGCATAAAAGGTCGAATTTCAGTTTAAAGAAGTAAGTTGCCGCGTTTACCAACTTCGCTATATTTAGGTTTAACTGTACTCTGTATTATTGAAATGTGATTAAGTTATTTTTTAATGTGCATCTTAGAGGGGGACATCATCCAGCGACATGTTGTCTACCCATCTTGACATCAAACAAAGTTCTGTTTCACTCGGGGAATTTTAGCAAAAGCACTCAGGGGAGAACCTGGAAAACTCAGGGAATTTAGAAATGTCAACTTGGTAGACACCCTGAGATTTAAAATATGCTATTTTCTGAAAATAGATTTTTAAATGTTTTTTGTTGATTGTTGGCGATCAGCTGTTTCTGATATGGCAATCTGATCTTTTATTGAGGTGACTGGTCATTTCACTGTTGCCTGTATATGAACGCATGACTGGCGTTGTAGCCTGTAACAACTGAAATGTCGTGCTGCTAAGCATGTGTATTGAGGTCCTTGCATTGAGGAAGGACACAGTTAGGAAGGAACATTGCCCAGTGTGATAGAAAGAAGAGCAGTACGCCAGGCATGTGCACGCCAAGCTCTGCTTCTTTTTAGAATGAATACTTACCAGCTAGCTCAGCTCTCTGTTATTCTAAGCTTTGCTTGCTCCCACTTTCCTAGTAGGGCAAGGGATCCTGAATATTTGTTTAACATTGATTGTACAAGTGCACTTAATCGCCATTTTCATCTTCCTTCTTGCACTCGATGAATTTCTACAAGATGTATATCATAGCCAACTTGTCCATTTTACTGCTCCTCCTAATGCCCGTTCATGTAAAACCCTTACCATAATGTGGTACTGGTCCATTTAATGGGCAAAAACAGTGCGCAGACGAACGGGACGAAGAAAAGGTAACACAGAACAAGCGCTGTTCTCAACTGTGATTTATTAGAAAATTCGGATTATTTATGCACACACGATAAGCCTAATGAACATGTGCAGAGGAGCTGGCAAGGGACCATAACTATGCATATAGAAAAAGCTTTTTAACCGTGAATGAGACTGTGCAGGCGTGACAAAAGATCAAGTCATACAAACATACCACTGATTAGGCTTACTTCTTTTTCATGCAAAGGAACCGATGTTTGGCTCACGCAGGACTCTTCTTTTTTAATATAGAAGGCTTCCACGAGTTCCCGTGTCGTGTGATCACTGTGTCTAAAGAGCACTGTCGTATCACTGAACAAAGGCTTGCACCCACACGGGTGGCAGTGTGAAGGCAGGTTGGCATACATGCAGGTCTTGAAGGTTCCAGAATGTTCTTTTAGCCGGACATACAGGCAGCGCCCCGTTTGCCCGATGTACACTTTTTTACAGGATAAGGGTATTTTGTACACTACCCCTTGTGCACAGTGGTAGTGTACTCCGTCTGCGCGCAGTTTTTGCCCATTATGTATCACCAACTAGCCCAACTTTCAGTCTTGCTAGTCCATTTAACCTGACCTCCCTGGGGCTTTTATTTGCAGGCCTGTCATGGTCTCTGGAAGGGGGTGCATCTAATGGCGAACCACCAGCAACAGCCAGCGCATGACTTTGCACCTTCCTGGCTCAAGATACCCACCTATGACACTGCGGTGAGTGGGGCAGCTTCTGTATTATGCCTCCAAGCTGCCAAGCTTGAACATTTCTCGACAAAGTGCGGAATCGTCACATTGCTCCACGGTGGTTTTCATAACGACAGCAGTCATTCTATTTGCTCCGTTGTTCGTTGTAGCTTTTTAAAGTTAAAGTAAGTAGCATTATTTGGCTCTTTTGCCTGTTTTTGGGGCAGTTACCGCTGATACAAAGATGCTGATAAAAAGTATGTGACAGTGTCTTCTTGCGCTGTACTACGTTTCATACATCAGGTGCATGCAACGCTGTGGAAGCTATGCAGGAAGTTCGGTCAGCAAGATGTGCAAGTCCGCGTGCCTTACACTTGTATTTCGTCATTGTAAACGTGGCCTCTGCGATTGGCTCCGGCTGCGCGCTACCGGAAACAATCACGGAGGCCAGGATGCCAGAAACAAAGAGACGTCGAGCGATCCAGAACAACCTGTTAACAACCGCGTAAAAAACAAGGTTTGTTGATTTGTAAGGCACAAAGCACCTTTATTTATTAGTCAATCTAAAAACTAAAAAAAGTCTCACTACACATGGCAAAATCATTGCAATCTTGGTGCAAGCAATCTTACTCTAATCAAGCGTAAATACCGCGTTTTATAGTTGCACACTACACGTTGAATATTAAAGTTGTTATTAAAAATGCCCAGCAAATAATATTTATACATGTCGCCCACGGCCAGGAGCCAGCTCTCGTTCTTAGGTTGAGATCTCTGGTCTTTCGGAACAGACATTGACATAATTTTTGCTACTTCGAAGGCAGAGAATTTACGCTCATGATGCAAGCACGTAATCACTGATTTTGATCGTTTACTCTAGCTAAATGATCGGTATATCTGAAGCGAACAATTACTTCGAGTTTTTATGGGCACAAAATAGAAATGGGTTGAAAATTGCGTGAGAGTTTTGGTGACTGATGAAAAATATTTAGTATCATCGAAGTTGCGGCACTTACACTAATAAAATGCAGAAAAAAAAAACGAACAATTGTGATACGATGGCCAGAAAACCGGCCGATGATGGCCGGTCTTAGGTGTGAACTGGCAACCGGCCCACTGTCTAAAAAAAAAAAAAAAAACCCGGCCGGGCTGGTTTAAAACCAGGCAGGTGGCAACCCTAGTGGCATGAATTAATGACAGTTGCAGTAATGTAACTTTAGAATGGCCATGAAATGGTTGGCATTGTCAACACTACACAAACACAAACTTGGCAAAAGAACAAAGGCAGGAAGAGAAAACCTGTACAATAAATGGAATTGTGAGCCTTGGCAACTCATTCAAAAGAAAGTAACAGCAGCTGCTTATCCTAAAAGGTCTAGGGATGTATGAATAGTAATATTTAATGCAAAATGAATGGTTCTGAAAACTAGTCAAACCGAATATTGAATGCCCATAATAGGTTTTGAATAATGAGCAGCTGTTCTGACCATTTATATAGAATGATCTTAGCATACACACAACATTAGCAGTTTTGGTCGCAATAAAAGCACGAACTAAAGCATTAGAAGCGAACAAGCAGCCTATTTGCATGCTGGGGCTTGACCAGCGTGTGCACGTGAGACTAGATGAGCCTTACGGAGCGAAGCCTGGTTTCCTGAGCAACGTAGCATGCTCCACCACGTATGTTTTATGTATACAAAATTAGCTGTGAAGTTTGCATGGAGGCTGCCTTGTTAAAGGGACACTAAAGAGAAACAATGAATTGATTTAGATTGATAAAGTGTGCTCGGAAAACTCTTGTGTATTTCACCACCATAGGTTTATTATTAGAGGAGAAAACCTAGTTCAAAGTTTCATTTTTAAATTTCACGCCGAACTTTGTAATTCGTGACGTAAAAGATTTCAAAGAGCATTTAACGTATTTTGGCGCCACTGGCTCGACGAAATTTCCACAGACTCGTTATGTCAAGTCTCTGGCCCCCTCAGAGGACAATGTACTTCGATTTAACCGATTAGGAACTACGTAGGCCCAAGCAGGCGCCGTCAAAAATATGTGATGTCACGGCAAATGGTGCGGGAATTCCAAGGTGGCGTTGCCACCTGTATTTTCTTTTTGTGCGTTTTCTCGCTTATTAAGCGTCTTCTCGCAGCAAGCATGGTGTTTTTGGTATCGTAAAAGAGTACTTTACTAATACGAGATAAATCGTTTTGCTCTTTAGTGTCTCTTTAAAGAGAGGCTTACTTAAAATATCGTTTATTTATTCACTTTCATACTTTTGGGGCTCGAAGGCATTAAAGAGAGGGGCAGAGGCAGTTGGTGGCTGCATCTTTTGATTTATTAGCGACAAGATTGCATAAAAAAGCACATCGCTGCTCATTCCATGCATATGTGTGCCTGTCTAGCTATCGCAACAATTTGGAGTTATGCGTCGAAACGCACGAGGAGATCTGGAAGGCTAACATTAACAGCATCAGGTGAGTTGCACGACCACCCATCGCCTGTATCAGCCAGAAGAGCAGTCGCAAGGTTTTCGACAGAAAAAAATACAAAGTTCAATGATGCTCCATTTCGCTCCACGCTCCAATGCTGCTCCGTTTCTTCAGAGATTTTACTCCTCAAAGAGGCGCCAAAGCGCAGGAATGCAGCTAAATGCGCCGCGACGTATCCTATGTGAATAAGCCCGTAATTCCAATCGGTCTGCAAAAACTTGAGTGCATCAGGCTTCCTCAAACACTGAGTCTGCCATGCACACGAAAAAATTCGCTAACGTGTCACGAGAAACAGAAGGGAACAATCAGCTCCCACGTGCACGCACGACCAGCGCGGCAACTACAACTACAGATCTCGGAGGCTTTGTATCTCAGCTTACCATAAATTACTTCGCGGGGCGCCGTCAGGTGGCGACACAGTAGTACGCTGTGCTCTGGCACCGCAGGCTGTCATCGCAAAAAGAGCCACGTTCCCGGCGCCAGACGGCACACTACCCCATTCTAGTACACCATATTACAAGACTGAATAAATGCAATCAGTGCATTCCAGTCTGATTCATGGAAAAATTGAAGGGACACTTTGTAAGTTCCAAAGTGTGTTCGGTGAAAGCCTGTGGCTATTTGACAGACTATGCCATGGTATCGGGGGAATCCACATTCTTGGGACGCTTCTCCGAACCACTTGCCGTGGTATCATCACCGGGCCGCTTGGGAGCCATCCGACTAACTCGACTTCTGCAACGAGACGTCTGACAAAGGAGCATGGCCGCACGCGTCATCCATCACATGATTGCTGAGGGAGTGTAAGGGGGAGAGGCCACAGCTGTGGTGGCGCAACTGCTGCTCTGCGCCACTGTGCCATCACATGATTGCTGCGAGAGTGTGAGGGGGAGAGGCCACAGCTGGCACCGTTCCTGGGCACAGACAGATAGACGGATGCCACGACTATGAGACATTAAAGGCTTTCGCCTTAAAAGAAGAACTTCTTGATGTTGAGAACGACGCAAGTTCCGTTTTAGCTGGGCTGTGCTCCGCTAAAGTTCCTAGCTCTGCTGCACCACAGCGCCGTCTTTTGGGCAGTGCGAACGTGGCAAATGCTATGCCAGAAGGCTGCTCTTGGAGGCGGGCTGTTTGAATTGCGCTAACGCTGTGCATGATTTATGGGATTTACGTGATTTACCAATAAAACGTGATTTTCTTTCAAACTAAGCATTTCCGGGGAACGAAACAAGCACTACGAGGTTTCTAGAATGCTATTTCAACAATCCATGTTGATGTATTTATTAATAACGTTTTTTTAATAGTGATAGCAGGTGGCATGTTCCTCAATTTATTATTGTGCTTAAATGATTAACTATAAGGTTACTGCATAGAGCTCTGTGCACTGTCTGTAAGCTAAATGAGTGATTACATGAGTCAGTGCAGAATAATTGTTATAAAATGCGCAAAGTTGCAATGAAGCTACAGTTGTTCTGGACTCTATACAACAAGTGTCACCTGTTGCACTTAACAGCAATGAAAAGGCAGCTTTTCACTGGGGAAGATGGTCAGTACTGTATATTTTGTATTTCGCTCTTCTTTCGTACGTACTGTAAATCGATCATGACATCAGTAATCCGCATATACAGCCTCACTATGGAACTGAGATTCTAATGTACGTGGCAAGATACTCTGACTAGCTTTCACAGTTGTGCCGATAGTGGCCATTTCTTAGAGGCTAAAGAAGGGCCTCCAAGACATGCGAGGGTACGTGTGCAGTGTGGAGTGCCATTTTCGTCACAACCGTGCATCCAGGGATGTTATGTTTTAATTAACAGTGGAGACTGCATCAGTCCTTGTGCTGTGGGCAAGAAAAATGCTGTGCAGTTCGCCAGTAATACAAAAGGACTTGGTACGAGCACATACAATGTGCCGGTTTGTATCTCTAGTGATCAACAACTGGACGCAGGGCTGTTGTGCAAGTCTGGTTTGCTGTGTTACCACGCAGGCTGTGGAGTCAACTTAAACACGTCTCAGCATCTGTTACACTTGCACTAAGATGCATGGATGAAGCAACGACTTAGTCGTGCTAATTACATGGCCTGACCACAGAATTCCATTGGCGATTGGCTAAAAGAAAATCTTGCGGTGGGTTACTCACTTACCAAATTGTGCTGTTTTCGTTTACCAGATGCATAGCACCATGATAAGACACCTGTTACAGTGACATTGAAGGGGAATATGAAGTTCAGCCGTATTATGTTTTTTTGATAACAAAATGGCTGTGTTTATTTTAAGATATGATGAGAGTGAGGAAAGATGTCAGAATGGAGGACACTAGTGTGGTGTCTTGACAAGCGTTTGTGCGCCACGTGGCAATGACTTCACGAATTTCGGCACACGGTAGTTGGGTCATTAACCCTTTTATCTGTAAAAAAAGAAAGCATGTATTGCTTTCCACAAGATGTAGAAATTTTCCAGAGCAAGCATGATGTGCATCAAGGGCAATACCTCGACATTTCCCCGCCACGGTGGTCTAGTGGTTACAGTGCTCGACTGCTGACCCGAGGGTCGCGGGATCGAATCCCGGCCGCGGCGGCTGCATTTTCGATGGAGGCGAAAATGTTTGAGGCCCGTGTACTTAGATTTAGGTGCACGTTAAAGAACCCCAGGTGGTCGAAATTTCCGGAGCCCTCCACGACGGCGTCTCTCATAATCATATCGTGGTTTTGGGGCGTTAAACCCCAGATATTATTAATACCTCGACATTTGTGATGAATCCCTGCTGTACCAACGCTGCAGCTTTAGCAACAAGAAGTGGATGCTTGATGCTGGTGCTATCCAATAACAATTAGCCTTTTAGTGCTCAAGACTTTTCAAATATTTCCCAACCTAAGCTGCTTCGTTCATCCTGTTTAGCGTAGTGTCATTTCAGCATAGTAGGACAAGTTGTAACTATTAGTAAGGGTACTTTTCAGTTGTTTGTAACTATTAGTAAGGGTACTTTTCAGTTGTTTGTAACTATTAGTAAGGGTACTTTTCAATTTGTATGCTTATTGCATAGGAAGTGACTGGGAAGGCACATTGCAAGTACTTGTGCAGTGTCCTTCCTGCGCAGCTCTGGTCTTATGTTGTCAACCTAAGAGAATGTCACACGAGAGAAACTGAGCATTCATGCCTATTTTTCAGATGCCTAATAAATGACGGACAGTGTTGCATTTATTGAGGTCATGACAACAAATGTCCAGCAACCTCAATTCAGATTCATAGAGGTGGAAAGTGGTGATTGTGCACTTAGAAAAGAGAAAAAAGTGTTTCCAAGCATCATTGGGTTTCAGCAATGTCACGAGGAAACATTTGTTTGTGATAATGAATATTTTCCTTTCATGACGAATCTTTCAGAAGAACTCCGATGCCCCCCACCATCACGCACGGTCCGACGAACACCGGCTTGGATTCCATCGCCGATCAGGAGCAAGCTTGCGGTCCGGTTTCCACGGTGATGGCTTCCGTGAAAGAGACCCAGGTGAGGAATGCTGCTTTGTTAGTTGGAGGAGAACAGTTTTTAGCTAATAAGGTCGAAGTCTGGGTCAGTTGGTACATGACGCTGAGGCAAAAACCAGTCAAAAAGACGCCGGACAAGGGGAAGAAGTGACACACACAAGGACTGGACTAGCAACTGTGCTTTATTAGCTGACAGCACCTCCCAGAAGAACCACGGCGCATGCGCTAATCACGTAAGCCCATGAAGTCAAAACCCAAAACAAGAAAAAGCAAAAGCAGAAATTGGCCTACATAACGGCCAAGAATCTACCGCCAGAGTGACAGGAACTCGCATTCCTTCTGCAGTAATGAAATAGACGTACTGCTTACACAATCATCGCGGTGCGTGTTTATATGATAAGCCTCAAGGCGGTAGATTCTTGGCCGTTATGTAGGCCAATTTCTGCTTTTGCTTTTTCTTGTTTTGGGTTTTGTCTTCATGGGCTTATGTGATTAGCGCATGCGCCGTGGTTCTTCTGGGAGGTGCTGTCAGCTAATAAAGCACAGTTGCTAGTCCAGTCCTTGTGTGTGTCACTTCTTCCCCTTGTCCGACGTCTTTTTGACTGGTTTTTGCCTCAGAGTTTTTAGCTCTTGAGAGGGGACCTTTAGACATTTTGTGAAAGGCATGAAAGGTCCCTGGCTTTCAAAGCCTATCTACTGGGGAATCTTTTCCAATCGAAAATTGTGTTGTGCTGCCATGTTCGGGGGCATGGATTCAATTCCCAACTATGGCGGCCACGTCTTCATGGGGGTGAAATAACAAAAAAGCCCTGTGTTCTTCTATGTACTGTTGCCACTGGCCTGTTGCAAGAGCTGACCAGTGGGTAGCGCTGTGCTGACCTAATGCTTGAGAAGCCTGAAAGGTTTTTCTACGAACAGTTGGAACAAAGCGTGGCTATGACTTTGTAACAGTACAATGAATCTCAGGTGGTCAAAGAATAATCCGGGGTCCCCCACTGGGGTGTGCCCCATTATCGTATCATGGTTTTAGAATGTGAAAGCCCTCAATATATATTCTAATGAAAAAGATTTCAATAGTGAAGTCACATTGAACACAAAAATTTTTTGTTTTGAGCATACAGTAAACCACCATTATAATGAAGTTGCTTTACTTGTAGTATCACTTTATTTGAAATTCCTCCTTGTCCTGACCCAAACGCATGCATATTAAGTAGCATTACTCGAAGCGCACGAAGAGCTTGACCTGCTTAGAATGAAGGGGCAAGCAAAGGCGTCGCCAAGCAGAGGCGAACCTTTTGCGCATGCAGTGTCAAATTAATGGTGCTGATGAACCAGTCTCATGAAGGCACAGGACTGGCCACAAACGTATTGAACCCATGACCGATGACCACCTGGTAACAGGTACCAAACAAGTACCGAGTGCTCCCAGCTGTTTACTGCGGAGTGAACGGGAGCTGTCCAATTCCATGGTGCAGCGTGACCGAACCGTTAATGGTCGTAATGGCATCATTGGTGTTCCCTGTGATAGAATCTACATGAAAATAAAGTTTTCCTGGCACTTTGCGACACCATTTTTTTTTTGCGACGCCATGGCATTGCATGGGGTGTGCTCTAGCAAAGCTTTAGCGCTCTTGAAGAGCACTTCTGGTACTGAAACGTGCCATCTGACTTTAAAAAAAAGGTTACAGCATATCCACGGGTGAATGATGAAGAGCTTGGGCGCAGCTCCTGAAGCAATCATGGTCTCGGGATTCGCTTCTCGTTGAGCCCGTTTCGCAGCGGCGTCCTTGGCGCGCACCGTCACGGGATCCGCCTGGCTGCCGCCAAGCGAGCGCCCGCCGCTGCGCATCGTCCATGCTCCACCAACGATCCCGACACGTACGGCGACGATCCAGGAGAATGAGAGAGGCGCTCGCTCCCCGTGCAGCCCGCGCAGCAGCCAATCGGAGAGCAGCGGAACTTCCAGCGCCATCTAGTGTCAATTCACACAAGCGCCATATTGCACACAATTCTATTGGACCAACGCCATCTAGGAAATGAGACGAGAAATGGTGATGACGACACAGATTGTGTACAGCGCCATCTAGAGTATTGTCCCCGAACTGCAGTTTGTATGTACTTCTATGAGATAGCGCCATCTATTGCATCATACGGGAGATCAGTTTACGCCGGACAACGGAAACGTGACAAGGTTAGACTAAGAGGAGCTACGCCCCTAAAAACAGTCCAAATGCGTGCTAGTATCATATTTTGTTCCTAGACATTTGTCAATGGTGTGGACGCGACATTGCACGAACACAAACGCTCGAACCGTATAATTAGCAGTTCCATCGACAATGGGGCACCAAAAACAGTTTTCACGATTGCTCTGTGTACCCACAATGAGTGGATAAGCGTTTTTTAAGCACAACAGACACAGCCTCAGACTTGAGCCACAGCGTTTGCGGCGTTTCCCAGCGTGAAACTCTAGTAGCATTCTCTGACGGCCACACTCGCCCCTATAAAAGCATCCATTGCCTTTCCGTCCTCATCCATTCTCCAGTCTGCGAGCCATTCGGACGCCAGTCACCGCTCTCGCTTGCCTTCATGTCAACTCCTTACTGCCAGTTTCGACGTCACTGCTCCTCCAAAGCTGCCCTCCTGAGGCGGAGAAGCTGCAGTGCTTCTGAAATGCAACTATTCCCAAGGAATGCATCTACAGAAGTAACAAGCGAGCGTGGATGACTGCTGCTTTTTCTTTAGTACTATGTGTGCCTTATGGATAGACAGTTTGATGCAGAGTGTCGGCAAGTGCTTTTCATAATTGACAATTGTCCGAACAACGGGAAGATTGATAGCCTCAAGGTGATCACTTTGGAATTTTTGCCTGCGAGCACGACTGTGGTACTGCAACCGAGGGATCATAGCATCATTGAGACCATCCGGAAGCTGTACTGCAAGGCTGTTTTGCAGCGCATGCTCACAGCGTGTGAAGCCACCAAGAGGCGTAACACTGATTTGCTTGGTGCGATCCATTTGCTGAACTTTTCAGGGAAAGAACTCGCACCTTCGAAGGTTGCCAACTGCTTTGTGCACGCCGGCTTTTCCCGCGCCATCGTCAGGCTGGTCCGCGCCATCGTCGGTGACCTCAATGATGACCTATTATTGAACTATTAGTGCAACTATGATGAACTATTAGTGCAACGAAATTATGCAATGTGTTTTCAATGATTGTGAAAGCTGATGTGGAAGAGAATAAGTGGACAAAGTTTAAGAAATATAAAAACTGGTTTCTTTTTTTTAATTGTCAGAAGTTTCTATTGTTTGGTGTTTTCTTGAACTTAGCCCGATCGTATCTCTTTACTGAGAAGTTATATAAATATAAGATTCAGCAGTTTGGTGGATAAGTATGCGAAGAACGTAATGCGGAATTTTTGTCGCTCTGCTGCAAGGCTTTTGAGATAAAGACCTTCAAAGTAAAGAAAATAACATTTCCTGGGCCAATTTTGAGGTTTCTTATAAAAACAACTACACTACACTACACACAGAGACTAAAAATACCTGAGCAGAAGCGAAAACATGCATATATTTAGTTAAAGAAATTTCAGCTACCTAACTTTAATACATTTTGTGCAATTCATAACGAAAGTTGGCCAGAACAGCAGGGCGGTTGAGCGCTCCACTCCACCTCTCCGTCATTATTGATTCCCTGTGCTTCGAAAAAATTTTTGGCGGCAAAACAAATTGCGGATCTCTTCTTTCCACTCATCAGCCAATAATATATAAAATTTTGAAATAAATTTAAGAGGTCGACCAGCCATCGTTTGTTCGATCTTACATGGAATCACCCACATGTTTCTGTGTGATTTTGTGGGCTCTATGTGTGCGTAATGGACGCAGCTGTGGCCGTCCTTAGAGGTACACCATAGAGAAAAAACGATTTTTCTCATATCAGTAAATTACTCTTTCACAGTAACACAATCAGCACGCTTACTGCGAGAAGACATTAGGTAAGCAAGAAAGCGCGCATAAGTAAAATGCGGGTGGTGACACCACCTTGAAGTTCCTGCACTATTCGGCGTGGCGTCGTAGATTTTGACGGCATCTGCTAGGGCCTGTGTAGTTCCTAATCGGTAAAAGTGAACTAAAGAGGCGGCCAGAGACTTAACATACCAAGTTTCAGGAAATTTTGTTGTCGATCCAACGTGGCCAAAATACGCAAAAACACTTTGAAATCCGTAACGTACACGTGGAAGATTTTGGCGCGAATTTTAAAAGTGAAATCTTTCAAATTAATTACCGCATCTACTAATGCAGTTGTGGTGGAAAAATTAACGACACTACAGTTATCAGAGTATAATTTATCAGTCTAAACTAATTCAATGTTTCACTTTAGTGCCCTTTTAAAACGAAGTTGGTGTCGATGCTGTGAGGCCGTGCGCTTCGCGTGCAGTTGTGCAACACACACTATAAAATTGATCAAATGCTTTGTTGGGTGTGTTGGTTCATTGGGAAATAGATTTGAGTGCAAATGGACGAGACACAAGAAAAGAAGACCATACACAAGCACTCACTACAAACTGGTTTTACTCTGAAAAACATGATAATATAAAGCTCAGTACACCACAGGCGTGCCTGCAGACACATCATGTGAGAAAGATGTAGTCATCTTCTCTTCTTGTGCCTCGTCTGTTTGCATTCAAATCTTTTTCATTTCACTATAAAATTGATTTTAGATGTGCTCTGGTCTATATTAGCCGTTCATATTTTGTAGGTGATGCGTGTGTGTTCACACAAGTTTATTCCACAAGTTATCTCACTTTCAGAATTCTGTGTCAGTGCTCCTTTAACTCTTGCATTTGTCTCTCCCACCCGAATCCACAACGAATGCCAGGTGGCCGCCAGTCCCCGCTGGGCGACAGTCGGGGCGTGCCATTCTCGTCGAGGCACGCTTCGGCGGATGCCGAGGACCGTCTCTTCCACCATTCGGTGCCGAGCAGTGGCGTGCACAAGGTGGCGCAGCCACCACGTCGCCCGCACAGTCGTCACGACTTCCGCGACTTCCTCCAGCCTTCGTACCACAAGGTGAGAGGCTGGTTTGTTGTGCACAGTAGTGGTACGGGTCTTTCACTCAGTGATGATCGCATGAAAGATGACTCGACACTGTGGTGCCTTTAGATTGCACCTGGAAGGGCATTAATAAGGGGCCCTGCTAGTCTTTTTTAGCATAGTCGTAAAATGCTGCTGATCGGTAGTGGAGGCTCCCGAGAACATACGAGCCAAAGATTATAGCGCAGCTCGCGGCCTGGAATTAGCAATTAATTCTCAAAGTCAGCTAAAAATCGTTCCCTCTTCTTTCTACAAATGATGCCACATACCCAAATTTCACGCCATTGGCTGATTTGGGCATCGTGAGCTGCATTAGTTACTGCGGCCGCTGCAAGAGGCCATCGCGTGTCCGCACGCACGCTCGCGATCATCCTGAAAGTTAGCTGCATGTTTGAAGAAAAAAAAGGGAAAGAGTGTTCCAGGTCATGAAGCGCGCGTGTGACGTAACTTCTTTCCCCCCGTGCCATGCCTCCCTGCTTAGCTTCCAGCGTGCTCGTTGGGGCGAGAGCAGAGGAAGCAATTACAGCTTGCGATAAATTTCTTTAACACAGCTCGTAGTTGACTGATTCTAAAAATGCTTTTGTCACGATCGATTCCTGAGGCAATAAAATCCTTTAATGGAACCATTCGATGGTTACTTGGAAAAGTGTTGCGGGGCCCTTTGAAAAGGCATATATCATATGCGCTAAAATTTGTTTAGCTTGCGGTCTTTAACGTCTGCTAAGTTCACAAAATATTGAGTTTACTTGATAATACAGAATTGGCTGACCAAAAGTGGTGACAAGTGACGATAAGCATCGATAAACTGACACAGCAGTGAACCCCCATCCCGAAATACCAGTACAGTAACACTTCATTATTACGTACCTTCTGGAATGTTTGGTATAACTACACATTAACCACTAACTACACAAAGCTTTTTTTTTGCTATCAAAGCACCGAAAAACATTAGGCTCTCACAGAACCATGTGATAGCACAGTGGGATCACAAGGAGCATTTGAAAACTGACCGGAAACATGGCAACAGAGTGGACAACCTGTCCGGTTTTCCCTGGTCTGCATGTGGATGTTCGGGCAGCGATGTGCTACGAAGTGAAAACTGGTGCACCTTCATTGGAACTCGGTACCTGCTGTCGCAGGAAGCCGATGGTCCCTTAGCAGGGGTGAGACAGCTACGCACATTGCGCATTTTTGGTATGATTCCATTTTCCTGTGCCGAACTGATGCAAAAGCAAGAATTTTGATGCCCGTGTCAGCTTCAATTGGGAAAAATATATCTGAGTTGACAACATGATTTTCGAAGCAGCACCAGGAATGCCAAGAAAATGAGACGTTCGCAGAACACAGATTCGCCCAAGCGTGTTTCTTCTATGCACCTTTCTATGAAGGCTCCCCATGGTGCCACGATAATCTCCTCTGCACTGTTGTAAATATGCGTGACCCCGCAAAAATGTGCTGCTGTGCACCAAGCGTGCTGTTTCTACTTGCAAGGCTGTGTGTTCTGGTTCTACTGTCGCTTAGCGAAAACTACCGAGTGGCATGCGTACCAAGGTTGACTCTCGGGTTCCTTGTTGTGTGTAGCGTGTTCCTCCGGTCGCTGCGACTTTCGTGTCGATGCTGCTGCGTGTGGTCACCTACGCGTGTGTTTGCCTTGGGCGAGTACCTTGTTGTGCCAACGTGGCATCAACTGTCTTCCTGCATGCGATGTGTCTCCACGATGCTTTAGCGCGTGGGTTCTCAAACTGTGTTCCGTGGAACCCAGGGGTTCCATGAAGGACATTTAGAGTTCCACGGGCGACCAGAACGAATGTAACCGGCTCCCGTTTTACCCCGATAAGCAACTAACTTATTTATTTAGACAAGAAAATTTGCATTGCATTTTGCATGCAAATTCCGCACATCGGGTGTCTGCAGCTAGTGAGAGACCCACATGGTAGTGGCACTAAAGACTTGTCTAGTGTGCACCATGAAACTTGCGTGATTTGCGGACCCATGTTGACAGAAATTCATGCTCGTGAGCGTTCAAACCAGTACAAGTGACATTAACGGGCACCTTGGCACTTCATTCGTGGCTCGTGGCACGTCGGTGATTACGTGGTACAGTTTTCATATACGGTGATTTGCCACCGCTTGGTCTTGTAATCAAAATGCGCAACGAATGTTTTGTATGCGTAAGAGGTGTAATTTCGTGCTGGCTGTGGGCTACACGAGCATTTAGGCTTAGCTTTATGACTGGTGTGTCGGTCGACAGCCATGTCACTGTGCAACTGGCATGCCTCCTTTTGTTGTCTTGCAAAAAATAAAACCCGCCTCTGTACGTCCAGCGCTTCGTTTGCGTCAACACATTGCTTACGCTGTGCGGTGCGTGAAACATGCAGTCTATGGTCGGCGGGTGCTTTACGTGAGTTTTGGAGCGGCGCGGGGGGAGGAGGTGGGTGGCGGTATCGCAATTCTGTTATATTATCGGGAGTTCTACATCAACGGCGATGGTCTCCCCCTTCGCACTTTCCCTTTCGCCTCCCCCTTCGACCCTCCCCCTTCGCACTTTTGATGTTCTTCATGCTCAAGAAAAAGTTCTGGGTTCTGCAGCACTGTGGAAAAGTAAGTGGGGTTCCCCAAAGAAAGACCGTTTTAGAACCGCTGTTGTAGCGGTTTTGCACAAGGAGGTGGCAGCGAACTGATGCGAAGTGCGCTTGTGCCGTCCCCCAATAAAAGCATATTGTACGCTTACAATGGCGCTACTCTCGCAGTCATAGGTGTGCGCAGGGTTCCCCTTCAGGGGGGGCGAAGGTTCATCGCGGCGCCCTCCCTCCCTATTAAGTCAATGTATGGGGCAGACTTTGCGCCCCCCTCTTCTTAGGTGGCTAGAGGGGGCGCTAGTGGGGACAAGTAGAAATATGTACTTGTCCCCCAAGTTGCTAAAAATTTGTTTTTTCATGCTCCTAGGATGACATATTACCGTATATACTCGTGTAAGGGCCGCACCCCTACTTTGGAGGGGGAATTTCGAAAAAAAAATTCAAAAAGTCCCGCCAGAAAAGTGTTTCTGTGCGAATAGCAAAATTTTGGGTGCGAAGCGAATTCGAATATTGAAGTGTGAGTGCGAATCGAATCGAATATTTTTCGAATATTTCTTGAATATTTCTAAAATATTTTTGGAATACTTCGAAGCGAAATTGCAGAAAAAAAAGTTATGAGAGGATTCCTAAGCATATTCTTATAAGATAGCAACATCAAAGTGTTTCTTTTCGCTAGGTTGATGAAGCACTGGCGGGGTGGTATTTCATAGTTGTCTTATCAAGAATGAGGCAATGTAGAGGCCGAATTCTATTTGTGTACATGATTTGGTGCAACCAAAGTGTTGCCGACAACACTTTGCACGTGATAGGCAAAGATGCCATTTCCTCAGCCTCTCCTCCTCTTTCAACTTCTGTGGAAGCCCAACTGATGTGGCGGACAAGGGTGTGCTCCCTTCAAGTCTAAGTTCCAAATCTGCCTCATAGACGTCAATATATAAAAACATCTGAAATTTCGGATGTTAAAAAGCTTCGGCTTCCGATTTTTCTGACTTCCTGCCCTAATTTCATGTCCAAAACAGCATTAATTGAGCCCCCAGCTCTGCCACATCTTTCATCTTCATGTTGGAACCAGCGTTTTCTTGAGTTGATACATATGCGACCGTAGCAGAGCTTGAAAGACAGCTTTGCCGCAATACCGGGGTGTGAGGAGGTGAAGCATATTGAAAATCTAGGGACTACTTCCAATCGGACGTGGACTGTCATGGCAAAGTTCGACCGTAACGGAGCTTGGAAGGCAGCTTTGCCGCAATACCGGGGTGTGATGAGGTGGAGCATATTGAAAATTTAGGGACCACTTCCAGTCAGACGTTTACTGTCTTGGCAAAGTTTGACTGTAACGGAACATGAAAGGCAGGTTTGCCGCAATACGAGAGTGTAATGAGGTAAAGCATATTGAAAATCTGAAGGGGTCACTTTGAATCGGATGTTGACTGTATTTGTTTTTGGGAAGTTCGAATAGTTCGAATAGTAAAATTCCAGTGCGAATCGAATCGAATAGCAAACACTATTCGAAAAATATTCGAAATTTTGAATATTCGCACACCCCTAGTAGTTAGTTAAATTGCAGCTAGATGGCGCTGCCAGCAATAATGGCGCTACCTCGACGGCGCCGTTATTGCTTTGTGTGGCGCATCGTTGGCATCGTGTGGGTAGCTTGGCAGTGTTTCTTCAGATCGGTGTTGTCGGTGTCACTTTGTCTGTAGTAGTGAGCCCTGTTTGAGCCATCGCAGGTGAGGGACGATGGGCTGGCACTTGAGGTCTTTCACTGCAGCCTTTAAACTGCAACTGATTGAATATGCCGAGGAGCACGGCAAGCGAGAAGCTGGACGCAAATTTGACGTCGATGAGAAGTGCGTGCGTTACTGGATGAAACAGAAAGATGCCCTCGCCGCTACCAACAGGAGCCGAAAGGCATTTCGCGGAAAGAAGTGCAAGTACCCGGAACATCGAAGGCAAACTTGTCAAATATGTCATCGACACTCGAAGGGATGGCTACGCCGTCTCAACTGACACGATCCGCGTGAAAGCCCTAGCCATCGCTCGCCACATGGAAATACCCCAGGCACAATTCAAGGCAAGTCGGGGGTGGGCTACGCGGTTTATGAACCGTAACTAGCTCACCATCCGCCGCCGAACAACGCTTCGTCAAAGGCTTCCAAGCGAGCACGAAAACCATGCGATTAAGTTCCATCGCTTTGTAAATGGTCTCAGGAGGGAGCATGAGTACGACCTCTCCTAAATTGGGAATGCGGACCAGACTCCCGTGTGGTTCGATGCACCAGAAAGCACCACAGTGGATTTAAAAGGTGTGAAAAGTGTGTCTGTGTGCACGACCGGCGCAGAACGTCAAATATGCACTGTGATGCTGTGCATCACGGCAGACGGCAGAAAACTTCCGCTGTACGTCGTAGTCAAGCGAAAGACTCTCCCTAAAAAGAAGTTCCCTCAGGGAATCATTGTACGTGCCCAGGAAAAGGGTTGCATGTCCGAGAAACTCGTCATAGATTGGATAAAGACCGTCTGGGCAAGTAGACCTGGAGGCCTGTTACAACGGAAAGCCCTCCTTGTTCTGGGCAGTTTCAGGGGCCACTTGACGGACCGCGTCAAGAGCCGACTCGCCACGACTCGTACGGACTTGGCCGTTATTCTTGGAGGACTGACGAGTGTGCTGCAGTCGCTCGACGTCTACGTTAATCGTCCATTTAAATCGAAATTTCGCCGATGCTACCCGGAATGGATGGCTGGAGGCCATCATGAGGAGACCCCTACAGGACGGCTGAAGCGGGCATCGCTACCAGTGTGTGTGTAGATTTCGAGTGCGTGGCGTGCCGTGCCATTTGAAACAGTCGCGAAAAGCTTCAAGGTGACTGGAATTTCTAACTGCATGAGCGGCTCTGAGGATGAACGTCTCTGGGAGGACGCCGACGCCGAGGCGAGCTCTTCCGAGAACGAGGACAGTGATAGCGAAATGGAATCGTAATAAAAACATTCCTGGAATGTCATTTGTGACTCTCTTACACTCTGCTACTGTCGCGGAAACAGTACAGACCTTTGGTGAGCTGTCATCGGCCTGATTCGTGTAAGGGCCGCACCAAGCCAAATTTTCGAAAAAAAAGTGCGGCCCTTACACGAGTATATACGGTAAACGCTGCTAACTGCTCCAAATCAAGGTTCTTCTGCTCCAAAATCGAAATTTTGTTACTCAAAAAACTGCTCCCAATTCAGTTTCAGCCGTGTCACCCCTGCTTTAGCTGTTTTTGTGCAGTGCTTTGCTTACTGAGCTTGCACTGGCACTTCCAGCACGTTTACTGTCTACCATATGCTTACATTTCCTGTGGGAGGTAATGCTTTTAGCCGGGCTAGTTGGTAATGACTTGGTGAATCCATAATACTAGCTAACACACAATACTGTCTAAGCGGAATGACACAGGACAACTGCTAGACTAGTGAGTGTCCTATGTTGTTCTGTGTAGTCTGTTGTGTGTGTTCACTAGTATTATGGATTCATTGGGGAAGTGTCTGTGCAGTGAAGTTTCTTTCTGCCCGTGCTACAGGCCGTGCTTGGGTGCGTTGCGTCTTGTTGATGCATTTGTGTGCGTGCATATGAATACTATAATCAGAAGCTTGGAGGATGCTTGAGCTTCGCTTCGAAGGGTAGAACGCAATAGCGTAATCGGGCCCTGTGCCTTCTCAATTGCTAGCCTGGCTTCAGTTCTCGTTGGATGCCTCAACCGTACCACAACGAAAGGAACGTCTGTGTGCATAACATTGGCCGTTTCAAACTATCCTAGAATGCATACTGCAAGTACAGCTGCTATGTGCGCACTATGCCATAGTTATTCCTGTTGCGAATCAGCGAAGGGCCCACTATGTGTCCCTGAGGCAATAATCGAACCTACAGGGCTGCTCACTTTGTTGACGGTTTCGCAGCTGATGATGATCTTTAACCCTTTGAGGGTCGATTTTTTTCGCGAAATGTGTCCCAGAAATGTGTATTTTTTTATTGCTGAATTAAATTATTCAGACAAATATATTTAAGAAAAAAATTGTCTAAATTATTTTTGGTGACTGTAAAGTGACAAAGAAGTATTTTGTGTTGTTACATGCACAAGGTTTTATCATGGGTAACAGCAAGCTGAATTATAAAAAAAAAAACTTATACGACTGTGAAAAAAATTATGCGTTGCAATAAAAGTCTGTGTAGTTCATAACATACAAAAATAAGTAAGTGCACAAAGTGGCGTCAAGTGGAAACACGGAGGGAGAAAAGCCACTTTTTACCCAGTCAGCATCGTCTCGCCGCGCACGCTTTTGAGATATCGCTCGCTTATCAAAATCTGAATCTTAACTTGCAACTAACGCCTCGTATGACGGGCTGACATTTACTGAATCAGATTCTGATTCGCCAGTCGGAGGAATCTCCGCTAAACTCACTATTGCAGCCGACAAACCGGCTTGCACTTCCATAGTGCAAGCAAACAGCGCGGGTGAGCACACTTAAAAAAGCTGTGTAGTTGTGAGTGTGTCCAGAAAGCAAAAACAAGTCCGAAATCTATAATAATCATTCGTCTTTTCGCCAACAAAACAGAAGCAGTTTTTGAGAGCGGTACTTGGTATTGAAGGCTTTTTCAAAGGCCTTTGATACCAAAGACTCCTCCCACTACATGACATTCATATAGTGTTACTTTCCGAAGCAGTTTCAATCAATGGTGTGGCTCTGTGGTGGAACACCTGCTTGCCACGCAGAAGGCCTGGGTTCGATTCTCGCTCGAGCCAAAGATTTTTATTATTTATGATATGTGCATCTTTCTCGACTTTTTCGCTTGGAACCAGCGACACCGACACCGGAATTTCAATGAAAGAAGCTCTAATGCTGTCGTGTTAAAAGTTCTGTAGTCATTGCACATGCTAATTTGCTCTTTGCCACTTTGCGCAGATGAGTTCCAGTGCCGTGCAGAGCAGCGACAACTGTGCCAACATTGTGGGCGCCCAGGTGGGGGGGTCTGCTGTCGTCACCCAACGCAGCAAGAAGGACCTTCCCGGCAACAACTTCAACCAGGAATTCGTGAGTGCTGTTCTACGCACGTGGCTTGTTCACTAGGTTGTGGGTTTGATTCTTCATCGGAAAGATGAAATGCCAAAGTGCTGGCGTACTTCGATTTCTTGTAATTGCGTATCTTGTGGAAACGCGAAAGCAAAAAACTTGATTCTGTCTACTAGGACTTCTTTTTGGGCGAGTTGGTGCTTACGTTGCTTAAGTACACTTGACTGTGGCGCAAAATGCATTGTATGTAAAAGGGACGTAGATAAGCGAAGAAAGTGAAGTGCCTCACTGTATTCTCTTCTCTACGCTCCTTTTTCACGAAATGTATTTTGCGCCACAGTCAAGTGCACCTAAGCATTGATTCTGTCTAGCATTGGTGTTGGCACTGAGTGAACCAGAGTCACGGACCCGAACCAAAAGCTTCATCATAAGGGACATTAAATCTGAATGTACTTTCAAAGCAAATGTCTTGAAACTAAATCATTCTCATCTTGGTCATTGTCATGCGGGCTGGTGATTCACTAAAGAGATGCATCAACACAAGCATGCTCGGGCACAGGTTATCAAATTGGTTTACGTGTCGCTAACTTGGTCCGAACCTTCCGAGTGTGGTCACGACGTGGATCTTTTATTTTTTCTTGTGCAGCCCACGTTGCAGGGTGCAGACGAAGCTCCCGTTCAACAGCCGCCAGTCGTCAACGGCAGCGTCTGGGGTGAGTGCTGTTTGTGCTGGAACTGTTGTTGTAACGGTGTTTTCTCTAAAATCGTTGCCCCCGTTAACTCTTTCGTTACCGTGGAAAAAAGGCCACATTTTGTAGGTTTTAGTAATTATTTTTTTGTTATAAATAATAATATAGATACAATATCAATATAAAGCTAAGAGTTCGTACTTTTCAATGGCTTTAGGCCTGTGTCACATGGCCCTTTTGAAAGGTCATTCAGTCGATGGCCATTGAAACGCCACAACTCTGACTCAATGGAGTTGTTGCACTGCTACACGGCAGTTTTGAACGGCCGTTCAGTAGTTGAGGCATTTCTCACAAAAATTGTGTGGCGCTGCATCTTTATTTTCGTATTCATGTCAACGAAAGTTAAATAAAATAAATCCACTTAAAAGCACGAATATGTCTGCTGTTTTTGTTTAAGGGGAGACGCTCCTCGAAACAACTTTTTTTTATTTTTTGCAATAGAGACTTGAAAATTCTGTTATATGTATAGTTTTTCATGCAGATTTCAAATATGTCATTACTTTCCATGTAGCTGCTACAGTTGTTGAGTTATGTCATACACAATGGCAAAATGTTACACTTTTTGCGGGAACTCTTTTATGTACTAAACTTTCAGTAAAATCATCGTGTTGAATCTTATTAGACTCTTTGTAGACTGTAGAGTGCCAATATCTATCCAGATATTCCACAGAGATAATGGACTTAATAAAAAAAATTTGTACGCTGTAACTGATTATTTTCAGTCTCCTTTGAAACAGTAACTGAATATTTTCACAAGTAATGCTGATAGATATTGCAATTTCAAGTAGATATTTGCATTCTACATGTCTTGAAGAATACGTGTGCCAAGTTTTGTTACTATACAATAAATATAAGTTTATAAAAGGCTGCCCGCAAAAGGTGAAATTGTCAAAAAAAATGAAAATGAGAAAAACAAGTTTGAAAGTTTGAAACGTTGGCATTTATCAGAAAAAACACTATTTACATCAAATTGGGTCACAATCCGCCTCCACGTGTGCGTGGACGAAAGTGTAGACTCGGGGCAATCGGAATTTTCGCAACACAGTTCGAGGAATGCCGAAAGTCTGCGCTTTCCAGCTGCCTCTCGGACGCCGAGCTTCCGTTCGCGGCAAGGGTGGCATGCCGAACCCGCCACAAGTGCCGTGAACGCGCCGATTTCGCAAAGCATCGTGTTGACAGTA
Source organism: Rhipicephalus sanguineus (assembly GCF_013339695.2). NCBI lineage: Eukaryota > Metazoa > Arthropoda > Arachnida > Ixodida > Ixodidae > Rhipicephalus > Rhipicephalus sanguineus. Next base: position 91,343,092 of record NC_051184.2, on the reverse strand, counting down.
GGAGCACCTACAAGTCTAGGCTCACTCTCAAATAATCCAATCTTCGTTTGGGATGCACTGATAAATTCCACAGCAGCGTCAATTTCACAACCACTGTCGCGGGGTTCGGTGTCGCCGTTAGGCCTATCCGATATCGGAGCGTCGGGGGCATCGTCTATCGCTGTCGCTTTGGGAAGCGTCCGACGCCGTTTCCCTCGATACTTGTGGCGAGTCCTGAACTTTCGAACATCAGAACTGCGCTTTTTAGGGCTTGCCATGGCACGAAAATACAGAAGAAACGCAGAACAACTCGGTCGCGGCATTTGAGGCTTCTTTCTTTTGCCGGGGAGATGTGAGGGAGGAGAGGGTGGAGCGCGCCGCCGTCCAATGGCGGCCTCGCGCTGCGTGCCGCGAAATTCAAAATGCTCGACGTACGCGTTGTTTTTCTCGTTTTTTCTTTATTCTGCGTGAAGATACGAGACTTAACCCCTGGTGTATTGTGGAGAAGACAGCTTTACGCTGCATGCGGGCAGGATTGCAAATGGCGGGCACCGCGTCATTTTCGCAACAGAAGGACGCAATCTACACCATTTTTTCGCGACTTTTGCGCATTTCTCGCGTCACCGCTTCTCACTTGGAAGCCTTTTTAGATAATTTCTCGTGCGAATTTGAGCTTGATATTTCCAGAAATAAAAGATTATAGTCCAAGGATGACAATACAGCCGAAAAAAAAAAAACAGATTTTTTTCGGAAAACCGCAACTTTTCGACCCGCGTCTCCCCTTAAACATTACAATAAATTGTTTATTCGCAGGTGTGAAAAAATATTTAGTTTGTAAGTTCTTGAGCAGGGGAACTGTGGCAAGTGAGACGCGGCAACATGGCGCGATGAAGACAAGCACATTGCTGTTGTGTGACAGTATGTGCAATTCGCAAATTTCAAGTGGCAAAAATACTTTATTAAATTATTCATAAAGCTCACATATACAGTGAATTCCCGTTAAGATGAACTCTGTTAAGACGAGCACCGCCACGGTGGTCTAGTGGTTATGGCGCTCGGCTGCTGATAGTGGTTATGGTGCTCGACTGCTGACCCGAAGGTCGCGGGATGGAATCCCGGCCGCGCGGCTGCTTTTTCGATGGAGGCGAAAATGTTTGAGGCCAGTGTACTTAGATTTAGGTGCACGTTAAAGAACCCCAGGTGGCCGAAATTTCCAGAGCCCTCCACTACGGCATCTCTCATAATCCTATCGTGGTTTTGGGATGTTAAACCCCAGATATTATCATTGTTATCGGTTAAGACGAATTCTCGCTTATGCCGAACAACATGGGACCGTTTGTTTGTCTTCCCATAGACTCAATGCAAAAAAAAATTTGCTTAAGACGAACTGCGCAACTGTACTCTTCTGTTAATACAAACTTTTGCGGTGATCGACAACGCTAGCGATTCTGCGAAACGAACACTGCAGTCTTGGTGGGGCATTCAGGTGACCGAGAAAAAGCAAAAAAAGATAAAAAAGATCGCTTCCTGGAGCAAGGACTCGAAGCAAATCGCGACGCGGAGGGCACGAGATAAATGAAGAACGGTCAGCGGATAAAGCCGGTATCTCCCTCACCCCGAGCCTGTGGGTGGGGGAGGTGTGGGCTTTATCAGCAAAGAGAGCAACAAAAATAGTAGGGGGATTTACAAATTGGACCCCCAAGCCATTGCGTCCTTTTGTATCCCCCCACCCCCGTTCTTCTTCCAGCTGGAGTACAAAGGAGAACAGGAGAACACAAGAGCTTGGGGCCCCTCCGTGGTGGTCAGAGGGGGAAATGCAAGGGGAGTGGGAAAAAAAAATTTACACCATCTCCCGCTAAAGGAGACCATGAGGCAATGCGAAGCCGGAGCACTTGCATGATCGTGTTTCGTTGGCTTTCGTTGGGCATGCTACTGACCTTGCATCGTGGAACGCGAAAAGGAACGCTACGCGCGTCGTGTCTTCCCTCTAGCCTTGCCGTTAATTCTCACAGGGCGAGCGGGGAACGTGGTCGTCAGGCACGCGAGGGGGGAGCGTAGGAGAGAAGAGAGAGGGGACGCGCATGCGCTGGCGCTCATCGCGGCGCTGTGCAGGAGAGGGGCGATGCGAGAGAGGTGATGCAAAGCAGCGTTTCGGCATGTCGAGCCCGCGTTTCAGAGAGGGAGTGGAGATGGGGAAAGTGGGAGAGGGGTGGGAGGTGTGTGAAGAGCAGGTATGTGGAGAGGGTTTGCGCATGCGCAGTAAGGGTGGTCACGCCGCACACCACCACAGGTTTGAGCTCCGCTAAAAGATGCTGCACATCTAAAAAATGTTTGCGGTGCACTCCCATCAGAGGGGTCAGGTGCATTGTCATCGCCGTCACACAATGGCGGCCGAGCACATTTTGTGATCAATTCGCGTTAGTTCGCATAGGACCTGTGCCCGTTCTATCTGTTCCCAGTGAAGTGCAAATTGTGATGAGCCATTTTGATTATGGAAGCACACGACAAAGGAAGGCTATTTTGCACACTGAATATAGCTGCGTCGTGTCATTTTTGTGTGCGCGAGGCTTGTGATCGTGAGTAGCGTGATGGGATATCTTCAGCTGCACGTCGATCAGGAAAAGTTACTGCGGGCCGTAAGCGGGAAAATATCCAGACCTCGAAGAAAACCTTGCAGACTTTCTTAAGCAACTCAGCATATAATGACTTTGTCAGGACAACAGCACGCGACCGAGGAGTATCCAGAAGTGATCTTAGAGCCAGCAAACAGGCTCACAGAAGAAAAGGAACTGCCAGGACAATGAATTTTACATTCTTCGAAGGAAAGGTGTGCTTGTCTCTCAATTTTTTTTTTCTAATTGTCAATATAGGAGCGTGCTACAGTTTTATCATTAAAATGTGGTAGCAAATATCTTCATGAGCATTTTTATTTTGTAACATGCGAAATCAGGTGCTCGGAAGATTCATGTAAATACTCTGCTTGAAGGCATAGTCTTTATCTAGATGAGCCAAATAAATGCTTTTTCTTGGCTTTTTGCCCCCCCCCCTCCCCCATTGTAAGTCTACGCCATTCAGTGTTTTCAAGTAACATATTTGGACGCACTTGGCATTTTAGCATGTCTCTTTTTGGGGGCACTTCTGATAAGCCAAACTCCCGATAAGACGAACAGATGACCGCGGTCCCTTCGAGTTGGTCTTAACGGGAGTCTACTGTACTGCTTTTGAGGCATACTGGTTAGATTTATTTTTTCTAGTTGTGAGTACGAGCACGCTGTGAACGAGAGGGCTGTTTTTGCTTCCGTTGCTCAATGGCTGTTTCGATAGAGTTGTGGGGTGCTCCATCGACTCGATGGCCTTTGAAAACCCCCGTGTAGCCAGGGCTGGGCAAAGATACTTTGAAATTGTATCGCGATACGATACAAGATACTCGGGCAAGAAGTATTTGAGATAATGATACAAAATACTTCCAGAATTATTGTATCCGATACGATACTTACCGATTGTATCTTAAGATACTTCGATACATTTGAAAATTTGCTGTTATACATCTATATTATGGAGCAGCAAATGCCTATCTACAAAATTGTTTGCTTGAAACTTTCCTAACCGCGATCAACTATGATTAATTTTAAGAAAATATCTGTTTCTATCGCAAAAGTTCTGTCTTTCTTGCTGAATGTATATTAGTTTAATTCCCAAACAACTTAATAGGAACATGACAGCTCTTTACACTCTGCGCTTTCAATTATTCTTGCTTGACACTTTTATAATTGATGGGAGTCGCTGCTTGCCGACCAGCGAGCGAGTTGCCATCAAAGTACAAAATTTTGAGTAAGAAGCCTACGCACGATGGCCCAAATACCGCGGTACAATCTTATCATGTCCGTAAGTGTATTACCTTTTTCGCAATACCGGCTCACCCGACAGGTGTAAAGCTGCAATAATGCTGGTAGCGACATTTTAGGGACACATCGCGTTTGTATTGAGGGCATAAAACTGGAATAATTTTTCGTGTTTGACTTATCTGATGGCCTACAGCGTTCGTTAGAACCGTATTCACTAAGCTTTTTCTTTATTTCGAGAGTTTGCCCAACGGCATACATAGTTAAATATACAGATAGAGGCCAGTTTCCGCTATATACGTCAACAGTGCTCTATGGTGGGGCCCAGGGAGCCAGAAATCATAATATTCACTAACCTGAAATGTTTCTTCTCTGAGAGTACTTGTGCTACCACAAGCGTGTCAGACGTATCGCAGAGGCACAAAGCGTCGCAAGATACCACTTAGTCACACTATTGGCAATAATATTTCAGACTACCTGGTGGTTTGTAACAGTCAAAAAATCTTTAAGGTGACATAAAAAGGGAAAACAAATATATCTAAGTCAAACAGCAAAAGGTGTCCGTATAAGGAATCAATGAATAAGTATGTAGGGCGTTTCACTTAACTGGAAAGACATATTCAAGAAATGGTTGGAACGACTGAATTAGACCAACGTTACGTGACTTGCCGTGATGTGGCGCTTGTTATGGTATTTTTATATTGCGCTTAATTGGTTAATTAACTAATGTCTATTATGCGACATAATAAATACTTACTTTAGGTCCAAGTGCGTATCGTCACGTCGCAGAGGGCATTCCAAAACGACCGATCCAATATTTTATGGCGACGTACATTCAGCGTGATTTTTCCCATCTTTTAAAGAAGGCCCGCGAAATATGAAATAAATCCTCGAGACAGCATGCACTTATGGACTACCGTACTGCAGGTCTCTCAACCGTGCTTCGAGCGAAAGAGCCGTTGCGCGGACCGTCAGTCTACGCATCTCATTGACGATGGCGTTTTCTTGCCGGGTGCGTCCGTCAAACATGTTGACACACTGTGAAGCCGATGCTAGAGCCGTGCCCGCTGATTTCGTCATGGTCCTGGCGCTGGTTATTTCGCTCGAAGTACGTTTGAGAGCGCTGCAGAGCGGTAGTGCACGAGGGCAATCACGGGGTCATTTTTCGCTGGCTTTATTTAAACATTGAAAAAATCACTACGCAGCATATACGTTGCCACAAAAAATCAGATCAGTCGTTCCCAAAATACCCTCTACAACCTTGCGAAGCGCACTTCGCCCTCAATGGAATATTAAAAGTGTTGCATAATTGATCTTAGTTATCAACGAATTGAGTCCAATATAATAATACCTAACGTGCGCCACAAGACGGCAAACCATGTCGTTATTTTTATTCAGTTGAGGCTAACCACTTCTTTGTAAATATTTGGTTCCAATTACGTGAAACACCCTGAATAAACATCATACAGGCGGCATCTCTAAAAGCAATGACGGTTGAGCATGACCATCGTGAACTTAGATGTTAAGGTCAGAAGAGAAAATTCAGTGCCTGTGGAAAGTTGTATAAAAACGACTCGTGGAGACGCTAGTGAGAAAAACAGAGTACTTGGTATTATGTTTCTCAAATCCCCTTCCTAACAACTTTAAAATGTTCCACTGCCCATTCGATATTGCTATTTTGCTTAGAATTTTCATTGCTCCATACGTACGCAGACATTTTGTTACTGCATACTCCAGGCATGCCCAGATTATTTTACATTTGTCCTCAGCATCGCCATGACGTAACAGTAAACTCAAATGAAATCCACATATATAAATAGTAGGAATGACGATGACAGTCAGACAAGAAAATAAAGCAGAACGTTTTTTTGGGAGCACGTTACAAAATATATAATGCAATGCGCAGACGGCCAAAAACAGAGGCCTAGATAATGTATGGAATGCAAACTGATAATAACTATAATTATGCTTGGGATTTAACGTCACAAAACGAATTATGAGGGGCACCGTAGAGGGTTCCGAAAATTTACACCACCTAGAGTTCTTTATTGTGCAATTAAATATAAGTACGCGGGCCTCAACGTTTAGCCTCCATGTAAATGCGGCCACCGCGGCAGGGATACCATCCCGCGTCCTTTGGGTCAGCAGTCGAGCACCATAACCAATAGACCACCGTGGTGGGTAGGATGCAAACGGAGAATACGAATGAGAGCACTTATGCTAACGATGAAAGTTTGATTAAAATAACTCCTTGAAATTCAGCAGGAATAATATAATACAGCTAGTACAACAAAATATCGCCTGTTACGCTTGTTCTATTACATCTACAATCGGCACCAAAGGGTGCGACTTTTGTTAGAATCTCGATTTCATATAAGTCAATCTCATCGCAAGCAAGTCCAACCTACCTGCACAAGATCTTTCAAACTGCTGATGTGTTAAAGCCGCGAGACGAGAAGAACCCCATTCTTGCATTCTTCTAACTTCGCAACGAAGTACCACGCAAGAGAAACTTCGATAACGACATATAGCGGCATAGGAATTTTCGCGAAAGACGCCACAGGCATTGTAGTACGCGGCACAGTACAGTGGCTACGAGCAAGTGCCATGGCACCGACACAACTATAAAGATGAAAAATATCGAGAAATAAAAGATCGGCCGAGCGTATACGATCGCGCCACCACGTGACTCTGCTCCACCAATTGAGACGCGCAGACCTAATCACCTGCCCTCGCTGGAAGACTCTGGCAAAAACATAAACGATTGTCGCTGTCATTAGTTTTCTTCGGGTGGCTTAGTGGCAGCACCATTAGATTTGGAAGCGAAGTTCAGCGAACGTTCGTTGTCCCGCACGGTGGTGTTTCTATAGCAGTATCTTGTATCTTAAGATACAAGATACATTATTGAATGTATCGGAAATAGAGATACAGATACTCGTCTTGCGAGACGTATCGCGATACAGATACAAGATACCCAAAGAGTATCTAAGATAGTATCTAAGATACATGTATCTTCGATACTGCCCAGCACTGCGTGTAGCAGATCGTGTGTGTTTGACCGTGTAGTCAATAGGCTATCTGTTGGAAGGCCTTCCAAATGCCCATGTGACACAGGTATTACATAAAAAAACTTATATTAGGGTATAAACGTATATTAGGGTATATTTATGAAAAACAAGATTTATTGAACATTGCATAGAACATAAAACATTTCTAGTGTTTAGCTCCAAACAATAAAGAAGAAAGAAAAACGAAAAATAATCTGAAATATACAAAATGTTTGCTCAACTGCTTTCTCTATTAGAGGAAAGTTTGAATGATCTAGCTCAAAAAGAGTACGAGTTACCATTTTTTCTGTCTGCTGAGTGCAAACTGCATTACTCCGTCAGGTTACACGGTTATATCCTTTCTCTCTACAAATTTTCCGAACACAGTAATACAATGGAAATACAGCGGAACCTCGATTATACTTTCCCCAGTTTTGCGATGACCCGCAATTTACAATGAATCTGTTCAGTCCCGGCAATACCCTCGTAGAAATAATGTATTAAAAACAGCAGTTGTACGATGCAATTTTACGCCGACCCCACACTGTACGACAACTCTGATACCATCTGAGGAAAAAAACAGCCTTTTCTACTCAAACCTAACGCTAACCAAATACACACAAACCTCGATGTAACGAACACGGATATAACGAATCATCGGTTATAACGAAGTAAATGAAGAATGCTCTTGTCATAGATACAGTGTTAAATATAAACGTTTATAATGAATGTTCGAATATAACAAAATTATTTTCGTGGCAGATATGACTGTTATAATGAGATTTGAGCGTCTTCGTGGGTGCAACATAAAAACTTACTTGGCCCTAGGTTGACAATTGGAAAAAGGTAGAGCAAGACAGGTACAGTATGCCTTCTTAGAATGTAAAATTTATTCTTCTGGCAGTTCATTTTCTTCTGTGATCCAGTTTTCCTGGCTTTAAGATCGCCTCTGGATACGCCTCAATCATAGGTGTATTGCAGGACTTCGTCAATTCCGAAATGCCTACCAGCAGCACGATTGCCGTGCTCAAGAGCGTACTCCACAGACAAGGTCGATTTAAACGGATTAACTTCAGCCAGTCGACAAGCTTGTCTTCGAGATCCGGGTATTTTCACGCTTTTTTTGGCCCATGGAAACTTCTCTTGGTCAACATGCAGCTGAAGATCTTCCTTTGTTTGCGGCACTCGCATTCACAGGCCTCAAACACAAAAAAAAAAGGCGCGATGCAGCTATCTACAGCATGATTTGCTCTTGACGTGAGCATTCATAATAACGGCGGCACATCACCAATTGCACTTCACTTGGGAATAAATAACGTTCATAGCTCAGTCGCACACGAAATCATTCTACAAACTCAAAATGTGCTCTGTCGCCGTTGTGTCATGGTGATGACCCTCTATATCCTACTCTTCTGACGGGAAGCTGTTGCCAATGCAGTTTTGGTTTCGTTTTTATGCGCAGGCAATTTTCGAACCCGTTTTATTGGAACGAAGATGTGTATTAGATTCATTTTTTTTTAAAGTTGAGAATTAAGATTCAGTCCCATCTCCTTCTATTACCATATAAACTCGCATAATGAACGCACTTTTATTCCGAAGAATTGAAACAAAGTTGGGGGGTACATTTATTATGCGGGGTAAATTTTCGTGGCGCGCACCAGCATTGTCCAACCGTTTAGGTCATCTCTATCCTGTTTTTCCTGTCTGTTTCAACGACGTAAGTCGTGTCGCAATCCCCACATTGTACTTGTAGATGACCCCGCTCTGATCGTCCACAGGTGTGTGGTCTTTGGCTTTCGCGAACACATGTCCCAAGGTATGTTTCTGTGCCCAGCGGACACAAAGCTCTCCGAACAGAGTCTGATACACCTTGAACATAGGGAATACGCGCAGTGGACGTTGTCTTCACTCATGACGCACTCCCTGTTTCTATTCGCATGCGCTTCTGGGTATTGTTAATAAACGTCCTAGAATACTGCCGTTGTTCCAGTGCATCTACCACGTTTTCCCATTCTAGTATCCTAGGACATTTATTGATGTGGCAAATTGAGGCGTATTCAACGATTGCTTGTGTTGGACTCCCTCGTAGGCTTCCTTCATTTAGGGTTTTACAATGTGTAATTTGACTACCTGCATGCCTTCGTACGTTTTTAATAAATTCTATCATTTGTTTTGTGATCTATTAGATATTTTATACAGTAACGGAAAAGTAACGATAATACTTTTTCACAGTAAACTGTAACTGTAACACAGTTACTTTTGGAAACTTTGTAACTGTAACTCTAACAGAGTTCCTTTTTTGGCTTGGGTAACTGTAACTGTAACACTGTTACTTTTTACTGGTAACATGCCTATGACTGAGTAACAGCATAATAGGAAGAAAAACAGAATGCTGACCAATATGGTGTCTCAGCTCCGACACGGAAGCTTTGTTCACTCTACAGTAAGTGAACAAGGCTTCTGTGTGTAAGCGTGAACATTAATTTTCAAAGCCGCCATTTTGGTTGTCATTCTGTTTTTTCTTAAGTTTTACCTATTGCACACACATAATTACCACTGTTCTGGAGATAAGCGTGTATATAGATTAATACCTCTACTCTTTAACTTTCATGTGAGTTAAGTTACGTGTCGTCATTCCACGCTCGCCTGCATGCCTGCTACTGTTGTGTGCTGCAGAGAACCCACGCAACTCCAAGGTGCACGGGACGGTGCTGAAGAAGGTGCACCTGACACAGCGACCCTCACCACGGACGGAGCCTGCCAGTCTGCTCGAAGTGCGCTCCAAGAGCCCCAACTTCCACCTCCGGTGAGTGCCGGCTTTGTTGCAGCAGATGGTTCTAGTCGCTGGAGTACGGCTGTGTTTGCTCACATTGTGCCTGCTTCCAGTGAGTTTTAGCAGGCCTCTAAAGATCTTCAGAATTTTGTGAAGTGTTAAACAAGTGCTACAGCTGTTGCAATGTAACGGTGTTCGGCTGCTGACCCGAAAGGTGCAGGTTCTAGCCTGGCCATGGTGGTGGTCACATTTCGTTGGAGGCGAAATTCTTGAGGCCTGTGTATGGTGCGATGTCAGGGCACGTCAAAGAAACCCTAGTGGTCGAAATTATCTGGAGCTCTCTACTACAGCATCTCTCACAGCCTGAGTCACTTTGGGATGTTAAACCCAATAAACCGAACCTAAGCAAGCACTTGAGGTTCTTGTCTCGTTCTCATTTGTTGATTAATTGTGCTATGGAGCCTGAATTTCTTGCAGAGTTTGATGAAAAGTTCAGCTGCTTTGCAAAACATGCGGAGTTGGACTTCTCGAACCACATCACTGGTGTAACTTCTGCAGCATTGCCTGCTGTGTCTGAAATGGTGGGATAAATGCACACGTCATGTGCTTCCCATCTGGTGGCTGTGTCTGAAGCCTCAATTTGTCAGTGCACTTAAACGCTGAGGTGTCTCCTCGCCGGAGTCTTGGTGTCCTGCAAGCATGTGCATGGCCATCATTCGTTCAAACACCGCTTGGCTCGCATTATGTGTGGAGTTCCACCAAGGCTCGATTGCAGAGCGCAGACGGGGCACACACGACAATAACGATGGGAAAGACAGCACAGAGGTGGAATGATGACATTGTGCTTTGTGTTGTCATCATCTTTGCCATTGTTCTGTGTATGCTGTTCTCGCTTTGTTGCTGGCCCAAATTAATGCTCTTCTGCCAAGTCAGCATTTCTTTAGTGATGCGCTAGTACAGTAAAACCTTGGTGATACGATCATGGCTCGTACGAATTTCAGGGTGATACGAATTTTTCTGTGGTCCCGGCCAAGGCCCATTAGCCTGCAATGTATTGGAGTACGGTTGTTGCGAACTGATTTGGACCCCGTGACGTTTGATACGAACGTATGCTAGCGCACAGGTACGAACAGGTGCGGCCCGCGCTGTCGTGGAAGACGCGGCAGTCACGCGCGGGCGCACGCATGCGTGTTGCGCGACCATCAACGGTGCGTCGTTGCCTCCGAGATAGTGCGCGTGAATATTGGAGGCCTTTAGGCGCCTTCGCGTTTAGGTTATAGATGACGTTGACGTCGTGCTTTTTTTTTCGACGCATTGACGCATGCTCCTGTGCTCGAGGCAGCAGCGCCTTTGTACTATGTTAACGCGTGCCTGCCACGTCGATGCAAGCCATCTCCCCGCAATCAGACGTTATATGAAACAAGACAGAAACTTGGGCTGCGGGTCTCCGCCATGCAGTCCCTGGACGAAGGCCCCAAGAGACGAAGCGGACGGTCTTGGCGAAGGAGCTTGGCCTCCATCTATCGTGTGCAAAGCGCTTCTTAAGTCACTTTCGCCGCAGTACTTTGGTGTCATGCAGAAAAGCAAGCATAGTAAGATTAGGAAGGGGCTACTAGCGGTCACGGGGCACAACACATGTGGTTCAATAATTACACATGCGCGCATGCACCTTATATACGAGTACAAGTATGATCGTTGTCGTTTAAAAACTTTACTGGCAATCATTCAGAGCTGTTCATGACGTCGCTGTGGCCCTGAGAAACACTGAATCAATACGTATGCCAACTTTCTTTTGTCGCATACTAATTTTCCATGTTTTCTGGTGATACGAATTTCAGATGATACGAATATTTTTGGTAACCCCGCGAGATTCGTATCACCGAGGTTTCACTGAACTGCCCTCCAAAACAAGAAACAGTGATCTCCAGTGGAGCATGGTCTTGATGAATTCTGCATATTGACATGCGTACTTTCTTTCCTTTATTTCACGGGGACCGTATTTTTCACTTTCTTGTGACATGCTTTATCGCTCGGCGCAGGCCGCGCTTCAACTTGCATGCTGCTTCGCGAATGACGCCGAGTGTTCTGCAAGCATTGTATGCCTGACGTGTATTTTGTAGTACCTTTCAGAATGTACGCGAGAATCAGTCTAGAACGTACTGCGACGCATGTATAAAAGCTGATGCGTTTCGCTGCCGATCAGTTTAAATTTCGACTATCGACGACCATACTAGCCGCTGTCATTTTGCAGTGTGATCCACTTGCTTTGCTAGGCACAGTTTCACCCACTAAACAGTTCAACTTTCAACACTTTGGATTTTGCATCCTTCATCATTACGACCATGTGAAAATACGCAGTTCTGTGAGCCCTTGTGCATGTGTATGAAAAAAAGGAAAACTTATCACGTACTGAAAGAATAACCGTCGTTTTGCTTGCTTGTTCTCTTTCCTGAAAACAATGCACTTGTTGCTTTCCCGAAAAGGATGCTTTGTCACGCTCTTGAATGTGCACGCCATTTGTGGCCTTGGAGTACAATTTGTGTAGCATTAAGGAATTGGAAGGCACGCAAGAAACTTCACTATACTCCATCTCAGAAGTACTACCTTGAAGCACTGTGGAAGCTGCAGGGCTTCTTAGCTAATGGGAAACGCCGAAAGCCCCTCACGATGTATTCATTTGCGCCGCGTCGTCTGCTCGTCGTCTGCTGGGCGTTTCTTTGGCGTCGGCTCGCCTGCTTTTTCGGTACTTGCTCTCCGCAGTTGGCATAGGCTGTTTTCACGCCTGAAAATGTAAATAAATAAATAGGGCGAATAACTCCCCCCGCCCTGCCCCCATCTACACGTACTGTGGCTATTTTAACGTTACGTATATTACAGCATTCGCGAAGCGTGTATCATTATATCTTCCAGCTAAAATCACTAAGGCTCAGTTATGGTACTGCTAAAAGTAGCTTGATACTGACGACCCGACAGCTCAATATTCAGTTCCCGTTACAGTTTGTGGGTGCCTCAATGTGTAACTACGACTGCTTGTTGGTTGTCTACTACATCGTCAATGATGTGGTCCATTTGCTTCATCTTCTTCCTCAGCCACATGTTTAACATATAGTTCTTCCACGTCTGTTGACTTACTTGTGCTATGGCATCTGCAACATGTTTCTTCAGCTCTTCCATTTTAAATGCCCGGTTCGCAGAAGCCACAAAATGCTTCATGTCGCTCCACACCAGCTCTATGGGATTGAGCTGGCAGTGATACGGTGGTAGCCTTAAAACAAGGTGTCCGGCTGCAGCAGCAATACAGTCAATACGATATGAATTGCCATCTACTTTCAGAGTCTGAATAAGCTACATCAGCTCTGCATTTACCATATCGTCACTCCACGGAAGCCCCTTTTCTGAAAGCCACGCCTGCATTTCCCTTTTGAGGTAACTAATGCGGGCAACCTTTTCTTGCCTCACGGAGTGATACGGAGCGTTGTCGAGGACAATCACGCTGTTCGGAGGACGGCGTGGCAGTAGAGGTTTTTCGAACCATTTTTCATAGTGGGGGCCGTCCATCTCTTCGTGATAGTGTTCTGTGCCCTTTTTCGCTTGAAATATTTCTCCAGCACCTTGCACAAAGCCATTCTCGTTTCCGCAGTGCATCACGATCAGTCGGGCTCCCTTGCGGCTTGGGTTCTGCAGGCCAACTGAAAGTCCGGCTTTTTTTGCTTGTTCCGCAGTTTTGACACTTTCGACCCATATCTTATCTGTTGTGTGCCCTACATTAACCCATGTTTCATCAGTGTAGAAAATGGGCTGTTTGCCGTAAGTGCTTGCGTTGGCACTGAACTATGTGAGTTGCCTCAGTCAGTAAGGAGGGCGTTGCGGACCGTTTTTTAAACCGAAAACATATCTTCCTCAGCATGCGATGCATGGTTGCGGGTGAAGGCAGAGTTTCATCCTCGTTGAACTGAAAGGAAAGCTTTTGCACCGTGGGAATGACATTCCTCTTGAAATGATCATGCACTGCTTGTCACAGCACACTTAAGGAGAGACGTGGCACTTTAAAACATTTTTTAAAATTCTTGATCGATTTTGATGGAACTTGCAGAGTTTCAGAATGTTTGTGTGCTGAGTTCAAATATGCAATTGCTTTTTTCCTATGATAAGTAGTTTCCAGGATATCACAAACACCTACTTCTTTGCTTAAGGCCTAATTAGCTAATTAACCACAATCTGCACACCAATGTACAATCCACAGAATACATTGAGAATGTTTGTAGTGTGTCGAAAAGTATAAATCATTGCTTTAGGACATTTCCAAGCAGAGTTGTGGGCTGTTGCACCCAATCTAAAAAATGCTCCAATTGATACTCAAAACAAAACCTTGATTTAGAACATTTTCTTAAGAAAGTACTATAACAAAATTTGCCTTACGACACATCGCATCTATTTATCTTAGAAGTGAAAAAGAAATCGCAATGATAACCCAGACAGAACAAAAGATATTGCTCCTCCATTACAGGAAGAGCATGAAAAATTGTTTGCCGTTTACCCTCAATTTAAAGGGCAGGATGCACGGTTTTGGTTTTTTAAAGTAAGATGTGGATGGAAGACAACGGTATGAAGCAATGAAAATTTGTAACTAGGTGCACAATGATGTCAGGAACGTGAGGAGATGGCCAGCGAAAACTGGATTTTTTGGTTGATTTTCACTCCCTAAGTGCCACGTCCCCCCTTAAGTCAAAATCGTTGAGTTCCTTTCTCCGTTCGTGTCCTCTGCTGCCACGCAAGAACCTCTTCGGGGATGCCACCTCGCCATTTCTCCGATGTTCAGAAACCCATTTGTAGACGGAGCGTTTGCTGGCGTTTGTGAGAAACGCGGTTCTTTTTATGACAGCGTTCATACTTGCACTTTCACCAAGTTCTTTTTCACCGCTCCAAACACATTAAGCACCACTAACCTTGCTTCTTTTGGAAAACGGTTGATTTTTGTGTTGTAGCACTCTGCAGAATCATTTGACGCACCTTCAGCGGCCATCGCGCACTGGTCTTTAGCGGAAGAGCAAATTATCGGCGCAGCAAACAATTTTAGGCATTCGGGGCGTCTCTCATCGTGGACGCATCACCAGCGCTAATGTTGTCTCGCCATCTGCTATGTTTACATCAAACCAATTTTACGGTTCAGCACCACCTTGGTAGTCCTAGCAGCATGTAAACAAAGGAGTGATCTAAATAATAGCAACAAAATATACCTGATGCCTTGCCATCAGCGTTGGATGAGACTAAGCGATGACAGGTTATACCACTTATTTTTTGCTGCCTGGGTAAAGAGCCAGTAAAAAGCATGATTTCTGTATGGGAACTGCCATGTTGCTATACGTCATCGCGGTTAGGAAGGTTATTACGATTACCAGCTGATAATTGCTACAATAATTCAGAGTTTGCGAAGTACATGCCTAACGTACTTCGTATCGCTGTAATGCATCATGCAAGAAGCACAGCTAAAGCCCTTGTATATGATTAATAATGAAACAGTTATGCCCGAAACTATATTATATGCTGCGCAAGAGTACTGCCTGTGTACTCCTCGTAGCTTCGGTAGTGCTGCAAGGTAATTGCGAGATGGAGTTTAGTTTGGAAACAAGATAGGTCTTACAAAGGGTGTCAACTTAGTGTTATGATTGACAGCTCAGCTTGGATCTTCTTTTCGTGCAGGCGTGTTGCCCTCTGTCGTGTCGGCAGTCGGAGCCCTCAGCCCCAAGCTGGGCCGCCCTGCCAACCTGACTGGCCCCTCGCCAGCCATCAAGACTGTGTCGGCCTCGCAGAACTCCCTTTACAAGGCTCTGCTGCCGTCAAACAAGGTGAGCTTGCACACCGCTTATTGGCACAGTCCTCTGTTTTCTATATTCTCATGTTGCGATTGGGAGGAACACTGCAACCAGAAGCGAAAGTTGTAGAATGAACTCTTTATTGGGCATATGTGAGGTAGTCAGAGGCTTGCTTATGCACCCCGTTTTGCTAATATAGATATGCCAAGCCCTAACAGTAAGATGCATTTCTTCAGTCTTATGACTGCATAAAACTGAACTTAAGGAAATTTCCTAAAATTTTGCAAATACACAGTTTCTCTTCTACCGTATCCATGTCAGCATGGCTAACTTTTTCTACAGAGCACACTATTTGGTAATAAGAAACAACTTATCTCCTTGAGCTCCCTCCAGGTCTTGGGAGGTTACAACAGCTGTACTTGGTAGCTCGGGTCAGGGGCGTAGCCAAGAGGGGGTTGGGGGTTCAACCCCCCCCCCCCCCCAACCAGAAATTTTCCAATTTTGGTTGCGTATATATACACGCACACATACATACGCACGCATGAACATACATAAAGTATGGTTGAACCCCCCCCCCCCCCCCCGAAAGAAATTTCTGGCTACGCCTCTGGCTCGGACAGTGTCAGTCATGAAATACGAGCTGGTGGGCGCATTCTCTTGTAAGAGCAGCCTGGCCCTAAGCTTCGAGCGCTTGTGTGTTTGAGAAGCATTGACTGTTTGGCCAGTTGGTGCATAATTGTAAAATCATTAGGCGAAACAAAACACAGTACTAATGTAACCAACAGACACTGAAGCTAAGGAACGTGTAGGGGACATTACTTATAGCTTTTAACTGTAGCGTATACAGTTCTCCCGTGAAGACGAACTCGTTTAAGACGAATTCTCGCTTATGCCGAACAGCTTGGGAATGTTTGTTTGTTCGGTTTTACCCAATGCAAAAAAAAAAAAAAATCGGCTTAACACGAACAGCCTTGCACCTACAGATCTTCTGTTATGGTGGTGGTCCCACTCCGGCGGCACCCGCTCTGCGTTTTAGTTATGGTTTGCTGACGCACTGTGCTCATCGGATTGATGTGAATTGTGTTGCATTAGAAAGCTTACGTTCTCCGCTTGCTGATGACGACTGGTATTATCGCCTAATCTGAAGTGTTTTTTCAGGGCAATGAAAACAGTGTGAGCAAAAAACAGTGTTTTTTCTGCACAAGCCTCCATTGTACTGCGAGTATCACAAAACTGTTCAACATAATTAAATGCAATTTACTGTCTTTTAATGAAGCGTTACTTAAAGTTTTTGTGAAGGGATATTGCATGTAAAGCAATAAAATAACTTCCTCTTTTTAATATAGAACAACATTATTTCGCTTATTCTCGCTTATGCTGAATGACATGGGACCGTTTGTTTGGTTTCCCATAGACTCGATGCAAAAAAATTCGCTTAAGGGGGGGACACTGCACCTGAAAACTTTTTAAAAATTCTTTAACGATCAAAATGAAACTATCCGAGTTTATGTATGTTTGTGTTCAGATTTCAAATGCACAATTTTTTTCCTTGTACAATATGTAGTTTTTAAATTCCAGGTGCCATTTTGGGAGCTATAGTTTGCCTAAACGGAGAGAGTTGCAAAGTAATCAAGCACATCAGGATGACCTGGAATGAGTACAGAGTGCAAGAAAACAAGAATGGATGTTCTAAGCCCATTTGAACAAAATTGGTGGTACAGTAAAAGCTCGTTAATTCGACACCCGTTAATTCGGAAATTCGGATAATTCGGACGGCTCTATTGGTCCCAGCCGAAGTGCATGTTAATCTATGGGACCAAACCTTCGTTAATTCGTCCGAATAGGGCTCCGCACCGCTTAATTCGGACAAATGTTGACGGCTGCCGCTACACAAAAGTGTGGTAAGGCAGCGCTGGCACCACTGGAGCGAAACCGAAACCTGAGTGACATCGCCATCGTCATCAACTAGTGGGGGCGATCGCAGCGTCACCGAGCGTCGGCGTCTTCTTTCTTCGCTCCACTGTGCCTCCGACGCCATTTTCCCCTGTGTTGTGTCGGCACCGTCTCTTCTTGTGGAGTTCTCTTTTTTTCCCCGTTGTGACCGCGTTTACATGTGAGGCCCGAGCATGCGGCAGTAGCTGACGATGGCATCGGCGAGGTGTCAGCCGAGTCCACCGACGATGACTGCCCGACCTTCGATGCTGTCCTTCCCTCAGATATGAACCTTCAGGACTACATCGCGATTGATGATTGTGTCGCCACGACTGCTCTCCTGCCCGATCAAGAAAGTATTAATGATGTCGCGAACTCATCGCACCTCACGGGAAGTCTCGGAGGCTCTTTTGATATTAGAGGACGTTTGCCTGAGCACTTCCAACAGTTTGCGTGCTGTTGGCCATTTGGAAGAGTTAAGAAAAATTGTAATGTCAGCCAGAATCTGCGCGAAAACGCAGACTTACAAAATACTTCAGCAAATAAAGGTATGCTTCTCCAACTTGATTTTTATTGCGATAGCAATTATATGGACAGTCTCGGCTGGATTTTGCCGTCGCCGCCGTCATGCACTGTATGTGTATAAGTATGTATATATATATAAAAGCCCCAAAGAAAAATAATTCAGAAAAATGCTTCCGAAGCGCGGAATCGAACCAGGGACCTCTTGCTCCGCAGTGAGTGGCGCTATCCACTACGCCACAAAACGCAGATCCTCCACGTAGCTAACGGCGAGCGTTATATACATACCCTTTACCGCTGGACGGACTCAGAGACGGCAGGCGATAATAAGCGTTTCTTCATTACCAGCGAGATGGCGCTAGCAGCGCGACGGGCGCATTTAAAAGTCGTCGTCGAGCTCGCTCGCTTCTTATATTTGCGCAGCGAGAACATTGCCCTTCCGTTGTCTGCTCGCGCGGTTTTCTTGCGGTGAGGGGAAGAGGAATGTTTCACGCTTTCACCGTGATGTCCGCGCTCATGTTACCGAGCGTACGAAAGTCACTCGAGCTGAAGGGACGCCGCTAAACGAACAAACAGAAGATGAGCGCGAACTATCAAGTGTCACAGCTCGACAGTTGAAGCACGCTAGTTTCCTTCGCTGCTTCGGCCGCCTTTGCAACAGGAACGCTGTTCAAACTGAGAGCATCCATTGGCAAGCCTCACTTCGTATAGCATTAATTTCTTGCTATTGCATTCATTGCTTCGCCCTTGCGGCGAAACTGTGACTTTTTTAATGTTGTTTTTCCTGTTCATTCGTTAATTCGGCATTCGGTTAATTCGGACATTTTTTCCGGTCCCGTGAAATCCGAATTAATGAGCTTTTACTGTATGTTGAATATTTATGGTTGAAATCCCAGCTTGGCATAAACTCATTTGGAATGTTTGTCTCATAACTTTGTTCAAATGGGTTTAGAACATCCATTCTTGTTTTCTTGCATTCTGTACTCATTCCAGGTCATTCTGATGTGCTCAATTACTTTGTAACTCTCTCAGTTTAGGCAAACTGTGGCTCCCAGAAGCGTATGAAATGTTTGATATTTTAGAAACTACATGTTATTCTGGAAAAATAATTGCATATTTGAAATCTTCACACAGATATGATAAACTAAGCAAGTTTCATCTCATTGACAAAAAATTTTAAAAAATTTCAGGACCCATGTACCCACTTAAGACGAACCGCCTAACTGTACTCTGTGGGGTCTGAGCGATAAAACCGCCGCCTCCCTCGGAACACACGGAGACAGTTCACGCGGTCGTGCAACAAAACGTGGAGGTTTATTAAAACAATTCTTTACATAAGGCGAGCTCGCCGGCCGAATTTGTAACACGTAACAATGAATACTAGAAAACATATCACACACTCAAGACAATGTAAGACATACAATACAATATAACATAAGACATAGATAAGACATAAAATAAGACAACATAATACAATACAAATGCGAAGGCGGCGCCGCAGATGCATGACTCACCACGAGGGCCCGAGGGAAGCTAGCCGCGGTACCGTCCCCCACGGACCCCAGCGTGGCCGTCGACCATCCGCGCGCGCTGCCACACCCCAAAAAAGAGACTCACTGCCGTTTCTATGCGCCGGCCTGAATTCTCTACGGCGGCGATGCCGGCGCCACCGCGCTAAACTCGGGTTACAGCGCCAGCGCATCCCTGACCTTGGACGAACATCTCCGCTTACGCCAAAGCACGTGTGTTCCAAACACAGCGGCTGCGCCCAAGTTACGGCAGTCGCCTTTACAGGGTGATATAGCACCCCCACATCCCCCCAACCTTAAATCAAACACATATCCCGGAAAACTTAAAAAACAAAACAGCTACAGAAGCTCTACGAAAGAACAGGTGGCATAAATGTCCCTACAGAATGTCTGTGCACTTCGACACAGCCGCTGGCTGACACCGCTGCGCTGGCTTGACGTCAGTCCCGGAACCGCAAACTTAACGTGGCCGTCGGTGCGAGAGAACGTTGCTCGCGCAGGCACGTCTTCTGGTTGCGGGCAGCACTCAACGAGGGCGCCGATTTGAAGGCAGCTCTGCAGGTCACGGGCATGTCGGCCAGCGGTGAAGACGATGTGCAGCAGACAGCCAGCCGCGGGTTACAACTCCCACTGCGTACACACTCGAAAGAACGGTGCAGTCCGGCTAGCAATGACATCAGCGGTGACTGAGACGACAAATGCAAGTGAACGGTTGCCTTTCTTAGATTAATAGTGCACGCAAGCTAAAACGAGGGAAGCAGAGTGCAACAACTCAACGCCACGATCCAGTGGGTTGTGTCCCGCGTGCAACAGGCAGCTAAGCAGAGCCTTACGCCTAACGACTCGCTCGACAACAACCGGCATCCAAAACAAGCACTCACACAGGCGCAGAAGAAGCAGCCGCGAGGAGACATCAGCTCTGTGAGGTGGCCCTACGCGCTCGCTGCACACAGCAGCTTACCGAGCGATCGGCGCCCACTGTCCCGGACGATGTCACGACGCCCCGGCGTCGAGCCGCAATGCCAGCAGCAACGACACCCGTGGCCCCTGGCCACCCGGCTACACAAGCCGCGACTCCCAGAGTCAAAGAGACAGAAGAAACTACCGTATTTACTCGCATAATTTGCGCACTTTTTTTCGCGAATTTGAAGCTCCGAAAAGGGGGGTGCGCAAATTACGCGGAGATTTCGCAAGCACATCTGAAATAATGCACAATATATAGTCCTAACACGCGCGATATAATACATTAAAGAAGAAAATAAATTATAGCGCAAACGAAGGGTTTTTAACAGAATTAGCACGTACTTTAACCAGCCAGATTTGGTCATGCAAGGTCTAGTCAGAATCACTGATTGAGAAGTCCGACTGAGAATCATCGCCGCGGCCGCTCTCACCGCCCTCCCAAAGCGCATCGCCCTTGGTTCCATCGAGTGCATTGAGGCGTCTTCTTGAAGCTCTTCGCGACAATGCTGGAAGTAACGAGGTGCCACGGCACGGCGATATTGGTGGGCCTAAGCTCTCGTACATATTTGAAAAGGTATTCAACGGCAGGAAACTTTCCATGCTTCGGTCCTCGGAACGGTCTCCTTCCCGGTCTTGTATTAAAAAGCGAACTCTTCTGCGGCACGGTTCCAGTTTCCTTAGGCAAATTTTATAACAGTGAGCTAGAATTTTGCTGAATAGTTATTGTAGCCCAGCGCAAGAGAACAGTGAAAACGCAACTGGCTGATCGCGAAACCTAAACTTCCGAAATCAGCGAAGGCTGCGTCGCAATGCGGACGCAGAGGAGGAGGGTCAGCGAGGGGAAATGTTGGCGTGACTGGCCCTCGAACGCCTCCGATGCAGAAAGTAGTCCGTGCCGTGTCGCGTGCATGCATTCTCACGGCGAGAGAACGCTCGAACAGTTCCGACAACCCGTGAACAGGTTTGGGTGTTCGGGTACGGTTGGTACGGTCTTGGCGGTTTCCGGAGAATAGAACGAAGTAATCGGAAGAAGGGACTTCGCACTCGCAGCCTGTCTTGTGTATGACTGCGCTCGCCTGCTCGGTGAGGGCCGCGGGGGCACGCCCGTCCAAAGTTTCCCCGTGCGCGCGCGCCGGCGAGCTGGCTCGAGCGGGACGGGGAGCGCAAAATATGCGAGTAAATGTTTTTTTTAGCAAAGCTAGCTAAATATTAGGGGTGCGCAAATTATGCGAGGGCACAAACGATGCGGGTAAATACGGTATTTACAGAAAAACTCGGACAACCTACGAGGCTTCCGTACTCACTCGCTTCGGGCTTGCCTACAATCCACGTGCTCTATGCCGCGCTCTCCCAGAATGCGGACCATGTGACTCGTACCGACACTCAACGACCTTCTTAAAAATAAAAATGAACCTCTTGCGAACACAAAAAATCCTTAGCATGCCGACAAGTTCAAACACGCCACAGCAACCGATCTCCTCGCTCTCAAGAAAGCACGCCGCCGACGCTGGCGATGAAAATCCCCCCCTTAGGCTTACTCTAACCTGGCTCACACAAATGCCGCTCCGAACCGCGAAAACTCGTCCGATGCCCTGAGAGCCCCACGTTGGGCAGCCAGTGTGGGATCTGATGCGACATACCGCCGCCGCCCTCGGAACACACGGGGACAGTTCACGCGGTCGGGCAACAAAACATGGAGGTTTATTAAAACACTTCTTTACATAAGGCGAGCTCGCCGGCCGAATTAGTAACACGTAACATGTAACACGCTAAACTTATACGCTGACAATGAATACTGGGAAACAACACGCACACTCAAGACAATGTAAGACATACAATACAATATAACATAAGACATAGATAAGACATAAATTAAGACAGCATAATACTATACAAATGCGAAGGCGGCGCCGCAGATGCACGACTCACCACGAGGGCCCGAGGGAAGCGAGCTGCGGTACCGTCCCCCACGGACCCCAGCGTGGCCGTCGTCCATCCGCGTGCGCTGCCACACCCCAAAAAAGAGACTTACTGCCGTTTCTATGCGCCGGCCTGAATTCTCTGCGGCGGCGATGCCGGTGCCACCGCGCTAAACTCGCGTTACAGCGCCAGCGCATCCCTGACCTTGGACGAATGTCTCTGCTTACGCTAAAGCACGTGCGTTTCAAACACAGCGGCCGCGCCCAAGTTACGGCAGTCGCCTTTACAGGGTGATATAGCACCCCCACAACTCTTCTGTTAAAGGGGTCATGAATCACTTTTCCAAGTGATGATCTGATGACCTCAGTATCGGAGTTTACTGCCTCCCGAATCGATTGCTGCAAAAATTTCTCGAATCCATCAAGAATGAGCGGAGGTACAGGAGTTTGGCGCACGCTCTCATTGATTTCTCTCTTTTTCTCGTGCCGACGATTGCACAGGGAGGGATGTCACAGGGGAAAGAAGTTATGTCAGCGCGCATCATGAAACGCGATCGCTCTCCCGCTGTGATTCGCGTGCGCGAGTGTGGCTACAGTGTACTGAGGAGTGCGGTGCCAGCAAGTGGCGGCACCCCGTGGAAAGAAGCGCGTGTGATCCGAACGCCGCTCTCGATTTAAGTCTGCTATCGGCCAATGAGGATGCTATGTCTTTTGTGACGTGGAGATGCAGATCGCGACGTCAATGGGCAGACGCCCCGCCCACCGACGAGAGTGAGAACTGGCCTCTGTTTGAAAAGAGGGCGCGTGAGAAAACAGCAACTTCACGTTCAGCTTGTAGCCTTTACGTGGCACGTACGACTGCAATATTTGGCTGAGCAGTTCATAGCCGTGTCAGCTTTCCGCAGGATGTGTTTTTTCAACAAGCCCAAGGGGTGCTTCATGACCCCTTTAAAGGGCCCCTAAACCACCCGTAGGTCGAAATTTAGTTGTGGTGTGACAGTTGTGCACGAGTCTACAACGGGCACATAGCCTTGAGAATTTTTCAAAACGGTGCCGTAATAGCAGAGTTCACACGTGTTTGATGATCGAAACACTGCGATCGCTTGTTTCGTTCCTTCCTACACTACCGTCCGCTCGTCGGCTGGTCTCTCACAAAGCCTTTTTGCCCTCCTCACCGAGTGCCCCTCCCAATCTCACGTGGCATACCATCATCGCTGATGTGCTTGTCGAAAGAGCGAGCACTTCCGGTTGCCGCGATTCCATGAACTCCTTCTGGATCAAACCAGGCAAGAACACTGGAACACAGTTGCCTATCAAGTTACTCCCTCAACTAAATTATTTTTGTGTCTTTTTTCTTTAATGTAAGGTACTTTATTCATTGTTTTGAACTAACATATCTGCATGCACCTAGGTATGTTGCAGATTCTTTTTTCGGGGGGGCTTCTGATAAGATAAACGATTCTTCATAGTCCCTTTGAGTTCGTCTTAAAGGGAGTCCGCTGTATTTGTTACATAAATGGAAATTATGCCATGCTTTTCAGGCCCG
This sequence comes from Rhipicephalus sanguineus, assembly GCF_013339695.2. NCBI lineage: Eukaryota > Metazoa > Arthropoda > Arachnida > Ixodida > Ixodidae > Rhipicephalus > Rhipicephalus sanguineus. Next base: position 91,319,227 of record NC_051184.2, on the reverse strand, counting down.
TATGCCATCGTGCACGAACAAACAAGGAAGGAAATGCAAACATTACTACGAGGCTGCCGAGTCACTTCGCATTCTCATTTTGAAAAACACTATGCCCGCGCGTTAAAACCTGCGGATCGCGCGTCAAATATACTGGTGCACTGAAAAGCGCTGCGCAACAAATTAGATCAACGCAATGGCATAATACCGCCTTTTCGTCACCTCGCGCGACAAGAGGTCGGAACTTGTTAAAATGCGGCCGAAAAATGATCAATATTTGTTAGGAAAAATGCACTTTCTGGGCTTCGGCGCGGCGCAGCGTTCAATATAGCGGATGTTTCGCGGTGCGGGAGTTCGATATACGTGCGCACCAGCCCCATACTTTGCATGGGAAATTCAAGGGGATTTCTCAACTGTTCGATATAGCCAATAATTCGATAGATCTGAGTTCGGTATATCCGGGATCGGACTGTACTAGCGCGTACCTCATGCAAGAATTCCAAAGTAAAGATGTGTTGCAATTGTGCGAAAAACAAAAGCAGTGGCAACCAGAGACGTTTATATTAATGCAAGTGGACTTTCGTGTGCCTGTCACGCAGGCCAACGTGGAGAGGCCATTCTCGGCATTGAAGTTTGTTTTATCAGAACAGCGGTCTTGCACATCAGAGAGTACGCTTGATGACATGCTGCTTTTGAAATCGTGCTCACTCCCTTGACACAAAGCATCGTGCCTGCTCAAAATATTCGTAACTGACTTCTGAGAAAATAATTACTATGACTTTGAAGGGTACTGGTTTGTTCTAGTTTGTAAGAATTCGTGGTATAGTTACTTCTGCTCTGAAGAACGTGGGAATAACATGTTTTACCTCTTTCCCACTTTTTTAAGAGGAGCGCAAGTAACTATACCACAAATCCAGTGTTTTTTATCGTTCCTTTAACTTCAAATGTTTGCATACAAATAACTGTTACAAATCGTTACAGAAAATGTTTTTTTCGTTCCGGAACAGAAACGGAGCGGAACTTTTTGCAGTGGAACGAAACTAAAACCGAAACGAAAAACATTTCATTCAGACATCCTGCACAGGAGGACAGGAGGAAACGAAGAGTGTCAATCCTGTGAACAATGTTTCTTCCTGTACTGTGTTTTGTTTCGCTCAACGATTTCAGAGTGCGTGTTTTACATGCAGAAAAGCCAGGTGGGCCACGCCATGGAGATCCTGGTGAAGCACCCCAAGACCAAGGGCAACAAGGGGGACTTCCTGAAGGCACTGCGTTCTGCTGACGGCAAGGAGGACGAGGCAGCGACTGCCAAGGGTGCAGGTGGGGACACCATGGACCTGCACGACCGCACCAATGGTCACGCCGAGGTAACTGCAACCCCTGTTCGTTTGCGCGTTGGTTGCAATGCAGTCAAGCCTCAGTACGCTTATTCCCCTATCACACGGCACATGTGATGTCATTTGCAGTAAATGACATTCATTTTGAATGTCATTGCAGTCTTGCATTCCTTGTCTACACGGGTATACACCATGGGTTCTCAATCTTTCTTGCCCAGGGGAATCCCAACAGCTTTTCCAGAGTTCCACGGAAACCCCAAACTTTTTTGTGTGATTTTAGCACGAGGAACATCGGGAGCGGGAGCAGAGGGAGGGGAGGGGAGGATGGTCAGTAAGCAATGATGCTTCGGGATGTGCGTAACCACAGCTTGAATGGCGCCACATTGGCCAGTTACATTTCATTTCGAAGGTCATCACTGTGGATGATGCACTCACGATAATACATAGACTTGCGATTCTTCCTCCCCCCACGCCGCTCCGCGGGTTGCTTAAAGTAAAGCCCCTGAAACTACGTAGAGTAGCGACACACTCCTCCTCCGCTCTCGTTCCTCCTCGGTCTCCTCTCCTTCGCACTCTCTTTTCGAACGTGGCGCCACCAGCCCCGCTGCTAGCGCTCCTCGCAGACGACGTCAAGTGCATACCTCCTATACATTTATTTATCTTTGTATAAGAGAGAGAACATTACGCTGAATGTTTCGAATATGTTTGGTGCACTTCACCAAGCTTATACTGGAGAAATCTCAACCGCTGTTGTAAGAGTTCATTGTGTGTTGTGAACTTTATTTTTTGTACTGTTTAGGACTTGCAAAGTGATCCATGCTAGTCATTATTAACATCACTGTGATATACATTTATTATCTTTATGCAAGTGAAATGGCACTACACTGGACGTTTTCAATATATCTGGTGAACTTCAAGCCTATACTGGAGAAATCTCAACCTGCTTTCGTAAGCGTTCGTTGGTTGTTGTGATCTTGAGAAGTTATCAGGACTAGATGTTTTTGTTATCATTGTGATATCCATTTACTTATTGTAAGTGTAATAAAATTAGTCAGTTTTGAAAATTTTAGAGTAAAAAAAATTCCAACTTTGCATGCCAATTTGAGTCCATGAAAAACCTGCGACAGGTCCTGGAAAGTTCTTGAATATCCTTGAATTTTTGCTTTGCAAACCTGTACGAACCCTGCCTAAGCGAGAAGTATACAAGCCCACAATGCCTCAAGAGACAACGCTGCCCACAAACAACAAAGGAACAAGTCCTCACAGTCGACATCTTGGCGATGGCACTTGTGGCATTGTAGCAGACAGCCGCTGTCAAGGCACAAAAAGCAAGAAAAAGCGTAGCCTCCGAGATTTGTGCCTGATAATTGAAAACGCCAAAAATAAGTAATGAGGTTGTAGATCTTGAAGGCCATGCTTTTCCGGCCTGCATGCCATCATGTCGAACAACAAGGAAGGAAATATGAACATTGCAACGAGGCCACCGAGTCGCTTTGTATTTATCGCATTTTGGTGCCCCCGGCAATCGGCCCCTTTGAAAAACATTGCGGCCGCACGTTGCAACCTACAGATTGCGCATCAAACAAGCCGGTGCACTCACAAGTGCTGCGCAACCAACCAGCGCTACCTGCATCCAATGAGGGATCGGCACTTGTTAGAACGCGGCGGAAAAATGATCAATATTTGTTGGGAAAAACTCACTTTCTGGGCTTCAGCACGGCGCAGCGTTCGATATATCGGATGTTTCGCTGAGCAGGGGTTCGATATACGTGCGCACCAGCCCCATACTTTTGCAAGGGAAGTTCAAGGGGATTTTGGAACTGTTCAATATAGCCAATAATTCGATATACAGTAGAACCCCGCTGATACGTTTTTGAAGGGACCGTAGGAAATAAACGTAAGAGACGGGAAACGTAAGAGCCGAAAAACAGGAAAAACGGCAAAATATTTTGTGGTACAGAATTTTATTTCAATTCTTACGAGCAGCACGAAAATTGGCGCGCTCAGCCGCGATCTAGTCGATGGATAGAAACGCGGAGCTTAGGACGGCCTCATCCACAGAAATGTAATCAACGTATGTGATTTTTTTTAACACCAACAGCTGTAGGTATGAAAGAACTAAGCACACGCAATCATGACCGGCACGGCGAGTCCGACCGCGAACCGCACGCACGACCATGCGAGCTCCAACCAGCTCGAACTCCTCCCGTTCTCCGACAAATAACGATGATGATGAATCTACGCCAACGCGATGGCAGAAGTGAATGCCAATCTCAAAGGCCTTGCTTTCGCAAGCAATTAGGTCATACACGCCATGTTTGTGCAATACAAATCTCAAAGGCTGTGCTTTTGTCAATAGTAAATGCCGATCTCAAAGGCCTTGCTTTCGCGAGCAATTACGTCATAGACGCCATCTTTGCAACGCGAATCTCGAAGGCCATGCTTTTGTTTGCATCAATTGAAAGATCCTGTTGCTTGCGCCTCTCATGCGGCTAATATTACGGTAAAACCAGGCCTAGCTGCGTGAAAATGCATCATGGCCGCTCTCTTCGGTAGTCACTCGGTCGGCTCCGAGCGCACTTCGCGACGTATCATACGGGAACGGTCCGACAGTTACGACGTAACAGCGGGGTTCCCAATACATTGTATCCTATGGGAGCTATGCCGGGACCGGCGGAAAACGACGTAACAGCCGGGAAAACGCACCAGTGAGGAACGTAACAGCGGGGTTCTACTGTATCTGAGTTTGATATATCCGGGATCGACTGTATTGCTTTTCTTAACTAGTGCTTCCACATGTTTACAGTAAAATGAATAATACTCTGTTCTGAGCCTTGCTGCATTTTGTTGTACAGCTCAGACCACTTATAACGTAACTGCTTACAGTGCAGTACCGGCTACAATGCGGTTTTTTCTGACTCCCGTTTACTCTTCCATAGAACTCTATGTATACGCATACCGCTTATTGTGCAGACCCCCGAGATGAAAGACCGGTTATAATGCGGCTGCTGGAACATTGTCAGAGATGCGAGGGTGCGAGCGTGCTTCTCAGCGGAGATGCGCCGGTGGGGGAGAGAGCGGCGACGGCATTACAAAGGAGGAGGGGACGCGGAACGAACGAACAAGAAGCGGGGGGAGAAAAAAAAAAGGGATGGCTGTAGGGGACAGCAGCCCGGCGCAGGTGCGTGGTGTGAGGAGGGGGAGCGGTTGCGCGGCCGACGGAGAAGCCTTTGCCCCCTTCGGCCGCCGCTTCGTCGTTGCTTCGTCGTAGAGCGCAGATATCGCGCGTGCAACCTCGATTCCCCCGCAAGTAACAATGCTTTGAGACGCGATTGAGCTTTCGCCTTTGCCACCAACAGGCGGACTTACAAGCTTGAAAGACTTTTTCAGGATAGTTGCCGCGGCTGTTCTCCCGATCGCGAACTGAAACTTCGTTTCGCGCATGATGCCCTCGGTTTAGCTCGCGAGTGCGATCTCTTCTACTTCCGATCTCCGTGTTGCCTTGGGCAAGCTTCTCGCGGTGGCATGCCAAGTTGCAACGCGCATGCTAGACCTAACGAGCGCTAGCTGCCATGTCGGCGGCCGCGGACTACAGAAGTTGCGGTTTGGTGCCGAGTCAGTGAAACATTTTGCAATTGTTGCATTTAGAAGGGGTGACTTACATCTTTTACGAAAACGCGGGCATGCGTGTGAAACACTCGAGTGGTGGTTTGTGGTCGCCACCGTTTTCGACATCGCGGACGCGCAGTGTGTTACCGCGGCGACTTCCCGTGACGGCGCATTTTTTCAGCGTTCTTTATTTCGGCACCGCAGGTCCGCAGACGCTAACAGTTCAACATTTTCAAATGTAAGCAGATGCAAACTTACGCCCCAGTCGCATGCCGCGATAGTCGGAATCGCGCGCCTGCCTGTTGGTCATGTTTTGTACACGTGCAACCTTTCAAAAATGTTGTTTTGGTTATAGTGCGGTACCGCTTATAGTGCGGATATCCGCGACTCCGGCGACTTATGTTATAAGCGGTCTATGCTGTACTCTGAAGCAAATTCTATATGGCAAATCAGTTCTGCGGAAGCATTAAGAAAGGAAAATTGACAACCACCTTTTTGTAGCATGAAGCCACAAGAAAATCCATGCAGATTTCTCAGGAAAGAAACATCAGGCACACAACTAAGGTACTTGCTAGGAGAGCAAAGAGAGCCCATTCGTATAGATTTTCTGGTGGCTTCGTGCTACAAACAGGTAGTTGTCAATTTTCCTTTCTTGAATTCTTTATTGTAATGAAAATATACATACTGTAAAATCCCGAGCAAGCCCCCCCCCCCTGCACTCCAGTCATTTTCACTGCTTTATTCAGTTTTTTTTTCCCGCTTGACGAGGGCTAATAATGACAGTGAATGCATGCCTATTAATGCATTTCATTGGAAGCACGCATGGCTTTCTGCCTCCATCTTGAATTTTGATCTGTGACTGTGCAAGTGCCCCTGCTAGAAATCCTGTCGGATTGTCTTTCACCATAGGGGTTGTGCTTGCTCTGGATTTTATGGTATGCACGTGATTTACTCAATTGTACATCTTTTTTTATCGGATTCGTGACTAGCCCATAGCTATGGTTCCAGCCAGTTTTTTGTTACTTTTTATGTTCTATGCGTGTGCAAATAGAGAATTTGATTTTGAAATACGATTTTGCGTCACCGACGCAGGTGGACAACGGCCCGAGGGGTGACGAAGGTGGTGACTCGGAGCCCTCGACGTGCGACTTGGGAAAGCTGTCGCTCGAGACACCTGAACACCCGCCACTCTCTAGCTCACTGGAGGCGGAGCAGAGGCGAGTATCTACCTGCTGTCGTTACCTATGGTGTTGTACTGCTGTTTTCCCATCATGCTAGTTTCAGTTCCTACTGTACCCTGACATTACGCCACAGTATGAGCTTCTCGTCATGTGCTCGTGCAAGATATCGTTTCGTTTCCACCGCCTCTCCACTTGGTGATGCACAGGCGGTCATTTTGCTTGTTTTGGTACCTGATGTCATCGCAACTAGCCATAAGTCGCCAGAATTGACACTGCAGCCTGACATCATGCTAGTATCGATGTCAGTAGGGGCGGCATGAGGAAATTGACTTTAATGTCAAAATAAAGTACAGTATAACCTCATTACAACAGACCTTCATAGTGAAGAGGATTTTGGTCTGTTGTAAAGGGAGTATGTAAAATCCAAGTACTGTTACAACAAACTTTTATGTAAACACTGCATGGGTATATTATAACCGGACAGCATTACAAGTCACAAACATGGTCAAAGAACGGATTTCTTAACGGGGGCCGAAAAAAAAAATTGCGATTTTTGGAAAATTGCATTTTGAGTGTCTGTAGCTCTTTTTCTATCTAATTCCAAAATACCTTCTCTGAGAACTACGTAAGGTGCTGTAAAAACTTTTGCGTCTGCCAGCTTAGCAAAAATTGTGGAAAAAGCAATAAAACAAAAAAACAGCGTTTTTCAAAATTATAGCTCGGCAACGGCGCAACCGGGCGCCATCATTTTGGGCTCGTCGTAAAGAGCATTTCTTCGTGTTCAAGTTCGCCGTTTCAGCTAGCTCCTCCATTCAGTAACCAGCGTACAAAAAAGACATGTTCGAAGTTCAATTCGAGGCCTCTGATTGGCTGCTTCTGCCGTTGCTCCAGCACCTGCCAGCACGCCTTGCCATTGGTCCGATGCTCGCTTCGGGAGCGTCATCTGCTGCTTGTGCTTCGCGAGGTCACGGTTGTCGAAAATTGCACTACTTAGTGACGCGTTTGCACTCGTTCTGTGTTCACGGGTCAACGATAATTTACAACATAATTCCACTTTAGTTTGGGAGCTGCAAGCGGAAGTTCAATAATCAGATCAGGATAGTGCACCGCACTCGTCGCGAACATCGCAGACGTGCGACTGTGACTCGTTGGACCTGCTCTTAGGGGTTTCGCTTATCAGCACTTCGGAGCTTATGACGAAGGCCACCACAGGACATCTCTTTGTATTCGCGATCGAGCATGACGTACTTTGAACATCAGGCCTCAGGCACCGCGGCCACGCACATCGCAACTGAGCTTTATACTCGATGTCGTGTCTAGGCTTAACTCCGCTCACGGTGCCGATGTACGAGATGAATCCGAACTTTGTGGGCAAGAACATCGCGCTAGTGGACATGCGAAAGCGAACAAGCCGCAATGTCCTTCGTCGCAAGCAATGAATCACATCGCCCGCTGGCTCTTTAGATCCGCGAATGGGCAGTTTGCGCGTCGGCAGGAGATCCCCCGGCTAAGCATGCTGCGCAGTGACTGCTCGGAGAAGCGGTGGCAGTGGCTAGCAATTTCGCGCGTCAGCATCCCCAAGCACGCTGCGCATTGATTTTTTGTCGCTACAGCTAGGCATAGCTGATGATTGACAGACCGGAGATCGGCGGCCTTCGTTCTTAAATCGGTACGACGGTATCTGCGGCGCGCTGTTCCTGTCCCGAAAGAAAGCTAACCGATGTTTGAAGTCAGAAGTTATTGAATTTGGGATGTCCGTGGTAGAAAAGTCCGCTCTAATGGAGTCCTGACCACCTTGCTGGCCTGACATTTTAGTCAGTTATATCCGAATGTCCGTTGTACCGTAATCCGTTGTAAACGAAGCTCAATGAATGGAACAAATATGGAGGTCGGCATAACGCCGCTACTTGGTATGTAGTATCCGAATGTCTGTTGTAAACAGATCCATTGTAATGAGGTTATACTGTATCTCAACAGAATGTACTGAGCTTCACACTTGCTCAGAGCCATCTCTGTATACTGGAGATTTGTATGGCAAAGTAAACTCAGCTTTGAAAATAGGTGTCAGTACCCCTTAAAGCAAGTGAAAGTGTTAGAATGCATTATAGTGTGTCTTTCAGCAATTAATTTTAATTTCAACATAAATAATTATCTAAGTATTGTAGAGTCAGTCATAAGTTATTTCTTCATAAACCGAGTTCAACGACCCACTCAAATAACATGTGAGTTATCTGCTGGCAATGAGCATTGCTTAAAGGTAAAAAAAAAATTTTTGGAATTCCTACTGAAATGACCCATGTCCAACATCTCCTTAACCCATATATGCCCAAACTCAGAAAAAATAACAAAACAAATATTTCTTTTCATAAAAAGTGTACTTCTACCCTCAAAAGAAAGCACAAGTTCTTTATTTACTGCCCAGGTAAACGCAACACTGTTTTTGAAGCCGTCCTATACATAGAGGACACTGGGCATTAGGGGTGCTATATGTGGGTGTGGTAAGCCTTGAAATATTTCACGTGCACACCGACATTGCACTTCTTCCCCTCCATGACGTATTTCACACAAAGCACGCGTTTGTCCGGAGAAAGTGGTCGGCGTGGGGCAGCATGAAAAGCAAGCAATGTCTACGCTTGCACACCTTGAGAATGAGGCCTGCTTCATGTGCCGTAGGTCGCTCTGGTCATCAGCTAAAGAAATAGCGATGTTAGAGTGCATCAAAGAAGCTTAGAATAACAGAGAGCTGAGCTAGTGGGTAAGTATTCATTCTAAAAAGACAGGGCGTGCAAACACGGACACAAGAAAGAAGTCAAGACACCACAAACGCCGCTAACAACTGTTGTTAGTGGCGTTTGTGGTGTCCTGACTTCTTTCTTGTGTCCGTGTTTGCACGCCCTGTCTTTTTAGAATGCATCAAAGAAGCGTCCTATATATAGGACACTGGGCATACAGTCGAACCTGTTTATAACGAACTCGAAAGTGCCGCGAAAACTGGTCGTTGTATCAGTAGTTCGTTGTAAATGGACTCACCCTCAAAAACATGCATTTAGCGACCAAGCCGCTTTTTTTTTCTGCGCATTTTTATTGAAAAGTGCTAACAACTCGTCCGGTGAGAAGTTAGGCCTTTTCGCATTGTGAAGCGAGGCCCGCTGCGTGCACGCGTGAATTAAACCGCCTTTGCAGTGTAGCGACACTGTACCGCTACGTGGAACCGATCATCCCTGGCTAGTTGCGTGCAGCGCGTCCCCTACTCGGCTCACGCCATCACTGCCGGGCCGCTTGCATTTGTACGCTCTTTGTGCCCGCTTCACTTCGGAGCGTGCACGGGTGCGGTGCGCGGCCTGTTCGTTCAACGTGGCGAAGACCTCAAGCATTTTGCAAGCAACGTGCACTCTGTCTCTACGATGCTCTGACGCGCCTGCACGACAGGCGCGGTGCGCTTGGGTTGCCGCCTAATAAAACACGCTGTATACGCTCGCTGTAAGTGCATCAACGTTTCTTGGTGCCCGTGTCGCTCAACACCAGCGAGCTAGTTTCGTTTACACGAAGCGATGCGCACTTTATCTCGCACGGCGTGGTGGAGACGAACTTCTGAACGGCAATGGCATCGCGCGCTTTTACTGCTTGTACAGCCGTCACCCCAGACAGTTCACGCCACACATGCAGCCGAGCCGATAGCTGCAGATGACTGTGATAAGGTTGCCGGCGATAAATCATAATGGCTTACTCATCGCCGGCCGCCACATCGCCTTCGCTCTCTTCTGATGCTTATCCGTGAAGGAATCGCCGCAATCGCGCGGAAGTCGTAATCATTGATCGGCCGGTCTCCGCCGTTACCGAAAAGATGAAAGACATTTTGCGGCACATTGTGACGTCGACGCAGTGAACATGTAAGCGCCGAAAAGTTATCACGGTCATCACTTATTGCATTTTATGGCTTCTAGTGCTCCAAGGCGTAGGTTCATCATAGGCGGTCGTAGCTGCAGAGAACGGCGCCAGGAAAGGTTGCCGTGCAAAAGCTGACTGCAAGGCTTCATGCTGCCTGCTATCTCTTTCTTTCTTTATTTTTTTTTAATTCCCCACTGCTATTCTGCCACAGAAGAAACGACTGGAAAGCGAGCGACCTCGCTCGTAGCGTCCGAAAGCAGCACGTGCGGTGCTTGCCGATTCCGCGGGTATCTTCGTCACGAGTAAACTGGACCGGGGCACGCGCAAGCGCGCCTCTCATGCTTTAGAAGGCCTACTTTAACATTTTTTTGCTTCGTATACGCCATATTTGTACCGTGACTGTGTCTGAAGTGTTCGTTGTAAAAGTAGGAGGCTTTGAAAAATGTTCGGTATATGTGGACGCAGCTTCAATGGGTAGCATAGGAAAATCGTAAGTGCACCGAAATATGGTCGTTATAACCGATAGATCGTTCTATCTGGGATTGTTATAAGTGGGTTCGACTGTAAATGGGTTAAACACTGCACTGCCTTCACCAAAGTGATTGTGTGTAGCACAAAATATTTCACCAGAAGTGATATAAACTTTAGGCAACAAGAATGCATAACTTACGAATAGCTGAACCTCTTGTTGGGCAAGTTGGTTCATATGTTTATGGTGGGAGTTGTTGCGCATACAGTTGGACGATCGCAGAAAAGAAACAATGTGGACAGAAATGGCACAATTTTTTTGTTTGTCGTTGCGTATGCAGTTGAACATGGATATATCGAACCCACATGTATAGAATTTTTGGCTATATCGAACTCGTAAATTATCCCCTTGAAAATCCTCTGTAAAAGTATAGAAATTCGCACATTTATATAGAATGGTATTCTTACCCGCCATTGGTATTCTTACCCGCCATCCAAACACTGCGCGAGCTGCAAGGCGCGCTTCGGCATTCGCTGCGCCTCGCGACCTTCGCGGCACCACGCCTCCGCCGACACCCGATACGCTCGAAAAACATGAGGGCGAAAGTGCTCGGACTGTACTCCTGTTCAGCGCATTCTCGAACTTGCATAATGGCTTTCTTTTCTTTTTTTCTCTCTTTCTCATGCTTTCGCCGCGTTAAGAATTGGCTCGAGAGAACAGGAACGAAGTAGCCAATGGCCTCCTCCTTTCGCCTTTTCTTTTTAGAACAGGAACGAAGGAGCCGGCGGCTTCCTCCTTTCACCTTTTCTTTCTTTTTATTTTTGTGGTTGCTGTTTTGTCAGTTTTGATCAGCCAACCACAGCCCGCGCCTTTCGTATTTGCTGAGCCAACCACAGCTCGCGCCTTTCGTACATCCGCGGCCGCTACATAAAAGAAAACAGGTGCGGCCTGCTGCGTCGCGTCACCGGCAATGGGCGAGTGCGGGTGGGCTGAGCGGCTGCTGTTTTTTGGGTGAGGGCGCCACTAGTACGGTCCGCAAGGCAGACGCCGGTGCGTGTTACTATGTGGTCGCCTAAGGATTTATGCACGTCTGTGTGCTTTTTTGTGTGTTTTCTCGTGTCTTTCTTGTGTGTGACCACGCGTGTGAGCGGCTTGCCTCATGTTTCCTGCGCCTGAGTACGGTTTTTTGGTGTGCGCGTGTGTGGCAGACGGTTTTTTCTATCGGTGTGATGACGCGAAGCTGTTGTGTACCGCTCTGCAACTCGAACGTGTGAAAAGACGCTACTGTGAAGTACCATGTATTCCCATGCGATCTACAGTGTCGGGAAGCATAATATTCGTGACAGAGCTCTTCTTTCTGTCACAAACGAGCGCTAAAACAGGCGCGCGCCGCCGCATCTTGACTACAGCATCAAGCCACTGCGCCGACTGCTACCCCCAACGGGTGCGCACAACAACAACAAAAAAAAAGACAAGCATCAAAAGGCGCCCAGGGCGAGCCCCTACCCTCTCCACCGAAGACGTCATCGCAGTCGCGACAGCCTAACACCCGCGCAGATTGGGAGAATTCAAGAAATCAAAGTGGAACCGACCGATTCCGCAGATGAACTGGCGAGACGAATCCCTTTCCCCTAGCTGTCGCTGCGCTACGTGCTACGAGCCGAACAATCACTTGGAATGTTCGCGAAACCGGGAAGGATCCAAACGAGAGATGACGGAGGGTAGGACGGTATGGTGAAGTCGGCGAAGAAGTTATGTTGTTCGTGTGAGTCGTGTAGTGCGGTCAGTCGACCTTGAATAATTGGGTGATGACACCGTGGGAGCACGGTTTAGAAGCGTGTCGCCGAATGACGGTGACCAGAGCTGGATATTGTTTGAGTGTTTCTTGGAAGAGAGATATTCGAGAAACGTTCGAAGAATTGTGGGCTGCACACGTTTGGTGAATATTCAAGGCCTTTAAGTGTTCTTGCATAGTTTCTAATGGATGAGAGTGCATTTGTAGCACGGTAAGTTTGTTCCCGTTGTTTTAAACACCATCTAAGTGATGTTGTGAGTTGTAATTGATACCTGCCGAGTGTGGATGTTTGCATGATGCTTGTACTGCCTTAACTGAGAATATATTTTGTTTGTGTTGTCAACTCTTGGCTCTAACTCTTGTTTTGGGCCACAACTGCCATTTGTTGGCGCACTAAAATGACCTACATTCAAATTGTGTGTGCTTTCGTGGTGCGTTTCGGTGGGCCGATAAGTCAGCGCTCGGAACCTGCCCGGCGACTGCCTGTCCATTAACGGGGTCAGTGATTGAATGACACTTTTCATTTCAGTTGAGTCAAACGGGCAGCATTCACGGAGAGTATTGAGGACCACTCTACAAAACATTGGTACTCCAGGACAAACTGTTCACATATGTGGGGTAATCGGCAGTTCTAATAGCGACTTCAATATTCAACCTGTAATGTGCAACTATAAAAACGCCTTGTCTACAGCCTGATTGGAGTAAGTGTCGGCCGTACAAACGCGGCTGTCGAAGCGCTTCTCCGTGAACAGTTGGACCGGTGTGGTGGCGCCAGAGCGGGCGCATGGAGAACTTGGCCCCGGACGCCGTTTCGGCGCCACGCAGCAGGCCGCACCTGTTTTTTTTTATGTAGCGGCCGTGGTACATCGCTGCTGCCCTTGCAGGTAGCCCGGGTAGCCATCGCGACTGATCGCGAGCGCGTTGTCGGCGGAGTGCACTTCCGTGAGCTGTCACATACCACTGCATTCCTCTTTTGCGTGTGTGCTGTACGTGCTGTGTGAAGGCGCTGCGGACTGCTTGAATTTTCAACTTCTCGTGTAGCAATGGCCAGCGTCAAGAAGTGCAAAAACCTTGACTTTGCGACGAAGTTGAAAGCCATACAGCGTGTTGAGGCGGGCGAAAAAAGTTCGGCGGTGGCGGACGATTTCGGGATACCATGGAGCACGCTGAGCACCTTGTTGAAGAACAAGGCAAATATCAAGGCGAAGGCGGCAGAGCAGCGAAAGTCAGGAGCCTGTCGTGTGTGTGCTCCTGCCCACGGGAAAGTAGAACAGGCACTCTATGCCTGGTTCTTAGAAGTGCGTGCGAAGAACATTCCTGTGGATGGCCCAATGCTGATGGCTAAGGCCAGATGGTTTGCCGCTGCACTCGGTGAAGACAATTTCGCTGACAACACCGGGTGTCTTCACCGATTTAAGCAACGCTACAACATCGTCGGCAAAACCATATCTGGCGAAAGTGAAGCCGTAAGCAGCCAGGACATCCAGCAGTGGATGACAAAGAAGTGGCCGGAAATCTCCGCGATGTTTTCACCTGCGGAAATCTTCAACGCCGATGAGACCGGTCTATTTTGGCAAAGGCTGCCAAGCAAGACTCTTGACGTCCTGGGTAGCACGTGTCACGGCGGCAAAATGAGTAAAGTCCGCATGAGCGTTCTGCTGGCAGCCAACATAGATGGGTCTCGGAAGCTCCAGCCCTTTGTGATCGGGAAAGCAAGGGCACCGCGCTGTTTCAAGAATTCTAAGCAGCTCCGCGTTCGCTACGCATTGAACAAGAAGGCATGGGGACGCGTCAGCTGTTCACAGAATGGCTGCAAGCGTGGGATGTCGAGCTGGGCAAGTCGGGGCGTTGCGCTTGCCTTCTTGTGGACAACTGCTCGGTCCACCACACCACCTGCGAGCTCAAAAACATCGAGCTGAAGTTTCTGCCGGCCAACACGACAGCGAAGCTGCAACCGCTCGACCAGGTCATCATCAAGTCCTTCAAGGTGGGCCACAAGAGGCGACTCCTCGAGAGGCTGCTGGTCAACCTCCGCATGGGCACCGAGCTGAAGGTTGATCTGCTTGGTGCCATTCAAATGATGACGGGTGCCTGGCGAGACGTGAAGACGGACACTGTGGCCAACTGCTTCCGGAAGGCAGGCTTCATGACGGCAGAACTTGTGGAAACCAGTGACGACTGCGACGACGAGCGCATAGACGACGCGTTTTGCGAGTTGTCCGTCTTCCTGGCTGCCGTACGACCCGAAGTGTCCGCGGACGATTTCGTGGAAGCGGACTGCAAATTTCAGGCTGTCGCGAGCCTTGCTCACGAGGACATTGTAGCTGCGGTTGCAGGGAACCAGGATGCCCAGTCCGACAGCTCAAGTGGTGACAAAGATAATCCGGACGAGGCGGTGGCTAAATGCGCGTACTCCGCCGCTGAAGTGGCGGCAGCATTTCGCGGCAGCGCTGAAGTGACGGCGTCTCTGATGCTGTCACTGCCGGGGCGCTTGCTGAACAGTGCACACGCGTTAGCCATGATAGCGTTCGTTCGGATAGGCCTAGTTATGACATGGCCACTCCATTCCCGATTGTACACGGGCGCGGCGATGGCGAGCTGCTTTCGTTCGTGAAGGCAACGCGTCTGTGTGGTCTGTGCGGCGCACTTAGCAGTCTCGCACAAAAAGGCAGCATGAACGGCGCCGCGATGCATTCGGGTTATATGCATACCACTGCACCAAGCCACATGCACTAATGAGCAGTTAGCTGGAGATGCTTATCATAAGGGTTGGGCGCGTTAGTCGCCTGCCGCCATCACGCCTCCGTGCATTTCCGGTGCTTTTCCGTAAAGACATCACTGCACTGCGACGCGACAGTGGCCCCTTCAGATTTTTTATATGCTTCACCCCATCACACTCTTGCATTGCAGCAGTTGCCTTTCGACTCTGCTACGGCCGCAACAGACTGATTCAGGAAAGCGCTGGTTCTAACTTACGAGGTTATCAAGAGACGCGACAGAGGTGGGGGCTTGAATTAATGCCGTTTCGAACCTGAAATTTGGGCAGAAAGTCCGAAAAATCAGATGTCAAGGAGTTTCAGCGTTTGGAAATTGCAGATGTTCGTATACAGTGACGTCTGTGGGGCAGATTAGGAACTCCGGACTCGAATGGAGCGCGCCCTTGTCTGTCACATCAGTTGCGCCTCCACAGAAGTTACAGGAGGAGGAGAGGTTGAGGAAATAGCGTCTTTTTCTTTCGCATGTAAAGCGTTGTTGACACCGCATTGGTTGCACCAAATCATGTAAATAAGTACGATGCGGCCTGTGCATTTTCTCATGCTTGATAAGACAACTAGGGAGCACCACACCTCCAGTGCTTCTCCAACCTAGCCAAAAGAAACGCTTTCATATTGCTGTCGCATAAGAATATGCTTAGCGATCCTCTGCAACTTTTTTTCTGTACTGTTGCTTCGAAGTATTTAAAAAAATATTCGACATATATTCGACAACTATTCGAAAAATATTATATTCGATTCGCACTCACATTTTATTATTCGAATTCGCTTCGCACTCAAGATTTTGCTATTCGCACAGCTCTATTATCTACATGATATGGTAAAACCACAGAGGTGTCAACAACTTTTTACAACTTCTCTTCCATTTCGTTGTCGAGATACTATAAATCACAACGTCAACAAATCTTGTGCTGATGTCATTGCTAAGCCTACAACGTTGGCATCGGACTCGCTGCAGCTACCTGTTGTAAAATCACCATGCATGCTGTTGCAACACTGCCTCCACAGAATTTGAAAGCCAATTGATGTGGTGGACAAGGGTGTGCACCCTTTCAATCGGGAGTTCCTCTTCTGCCGCGGGGATTCCCCTCTCCGACTCCATGGCTGCGAGTGGTTTTTGCAGCAGTTCTTGGTGCCGGCGTCGGTACCAGTGGAAGATGTCACGTGTTTTCCACACGTGGCTTTTGTGGACACCGGATGGATGTACGCTTTCGCAAGCCTGCCCAAGTAATGCTTTCGCATTAAAATGTAGTGAAAAACGTGGCCAGAAATAAAAGAAAAGCTTTGTGCACGGTAACCCGTAGTAGAGCACTGCACGGGCCCGGGCCGGCCCGAAAGCCCGGGCCGGGCCGGGTAAGGGGTTCTTGGATCGGGCCTGGGCCGGGCTCGGGCCCTTGGTCTTCGGGCTTGGGTCGGGCTCAGGCCACGTATAGGTATAATTGCGTGTGTACATTGTGTAGCTTTGTTTTTGTTGTTTTGTGGGGTTTAACTTCCCGAAGCGACCCAGGCTATATGAGACGCCGTCGTTGAGGGCCCCGGGTAATTTAAACCACATGTAATGCATTGGCGTGCATAGAAATTGCACAGTACAAGACGTCTACAATTTTGCTCCATCGGTATGCTACATGGGATTTCAAGAAACGCCTAATATAAGTTTCCGCCATTATAGTGAGTGAAAGACATTCTTGGGTACCGTGTAAGGAAAACAACGGTAAACTGCCTAGATTAGTGTGTATAAGATGTGCGCGTTTGTATCTAGGGAAACATTTCGAGTATGCAGCTACGCTCGCATGCCCGTAGACTGGCCAACGCGACTTGTGAGTCATTAATATCTCAGGAGCTGTTTTTCGTGCATTTTAAGTGCAAGATGCGGAGCGACTCTTATCCCAGGGCAAACGCCGTTGTTGATTTTCCCATTACTAGTGGCGATGCGCCAGACCATAGAGAGACTAGTTCTCCCGAGTGGCGGTGACGGTGGCGGTGACTCGGGGAAGAAAGGTGGGACAAAGAACCTTGTTGTTTTGAACACGAAAACGTAGTGTAGGTTGGGTGCAGTTGCCTGCCGAGGAGTCAACACGACAGCTTTAATTTATGTAACGCTGCCCAGCCTGGCGTATTCCTCCCAGAAGCAGATAGAGCACGTTTTTTTCCCCATTGCATTGTGCAATAGATGAGGTTTGCAGGAGACTTGCTACTTTTACTCAACAGCCCTAGCTCCTTTGCAGTTGATGTAGACTCAATTTAAAAACGTCTGCCTCCACTTTATGCAGGCATTATATTTTGTAGTTGTTCTTTGAAATGCAAAAATGAGATTGCGTGGTTATAGCACTGCGTGCGTACATGAAAGAGCCAGCTATGACTACAATTATATTTTATATTGCCCTGCATGTGGCTATGTGGCCGCGGTGGTCAGTTGCGAAGGAATATGCAAGACGAGCGTTACGGTGCAAACCACACTCTCCGAGACGGCCGAGGAGGTGGCCATCGCCCTCGCAGTGGCCACCACCGAGGCTGAAGTAGTAATTAGTGACTCGCAAGCGGTGATACGTAACTATGCTAATGGCCGGGTCTCCCGAGAGGCGCTGCGAATCCTAACGAATAACGAGCAAAAAATCCGAAACAAAAATGACACTTTCGTTATATGGACCCCCGCACACACAGAAACCCCGCTAGCCGGCAACGAGGCGGCACACGCGGCGGCTCGAGAGCTCACGAACCGAGCTGTTGCGAACGCCGACGCCTCTTCGACCGAGGTCCCACGCGGGGAAGAGTGGGAGTGGGAAGAACGTATGACTAGCTACAATGAAATAACGCAGCACTACAAGCTAGGAAGACGCAAATACCCACCGCCACACGACAGATTAAATAAAAAGCAGGCAGTTGCGTAACGGCAGCTGCAAACACACACTTACCCAAACCCAGTTATCTTTCGTCTCTGTTACCCTGATCTCTATTTGACAGACTAATGTAAGATGTGCGATGCAAGGGCAACACTGGGCCACATACTATGGGAGTGCTCGAGCTTAGACGACAAAGCACACGGAAACCATGAGGAGGCAGTATCGAACCGCAGGGTGCGCTGGGAGGAGGCTCTGCTCAGCTCCGCAATCGAAGAACAACTTTGGGCCGTCCAGCGAGCCGAGGAAGCTGCCCGAGCCCAAGGGCTCACGGCCGATGCCTAGGCCGGGGTTGAGGCCTACCCCAAGTCAAGTTCGCTGGACTTTATAAATAAAGTTATTTCTCTCTCTCTCTCTTGCCCTGCAATCATTTCGCAAGAGTGCTACGTGCGTAATTCACCGAAAGTATACACAGTACCGGTGAAAGTTGTGACACTGAAAGAAGTTGCCTAAAACAATCCCTAGAAAATATCTTGTGTGCGGCAGGTATCTTCACAATAACCGAAGGTTGGGCAGTGCCTCCTTTATGCTCAAGGCATAACTAGCTGAAACGGGCCGGGCCGGGCCTGGCCGGGCCCCAACCTTTCGGGCCCGGGCCGGGTACGGGCCACATTTAGGAACACCGGGCCGGGCTCGGGCGGGCCGGAGCATGGCGTTTTCGGGCCGGGCCGGGCCCGGGCCAGAAAAATCGGCCCGTGCAGTGCTCTAACCCGTAGGCCTTGCAGCAGCGCACTGTCCGCTGCGCGATAATGAAACTGTGCTGCTACCTGTCGCGTATTGACGCGGGTGATGTAACGTGCTGTATTGGCACGAGCCTGGATAACTTGATATTCACCGTTTTTAGGATAATTTAGGGTAATCGCAGGCTGATTTCGCAGTGCCAAAATACTATTCGTAAAGCACGTTTAGCAAAATGAGTCGATTGAGGACGAAACCGAAACGACATTCGTGGCATTGGCAACAGCATTGCCATCATAAATGGCGACAGAATGCATTTTAAAGCCAGTCCCCAAAACTCATTCCATGCTTGACTGCAGTCTGTCTGCGTCGAATTTGTTCCCAGCGAAGTTGAAATAGTGTGTCCCTTTCATTATGAAAGCTCATATCAAAGGAAAGAGATTTTGCCACATATATTTTGTGTGCCCAAAACCTGTGCCCCTGTGTGGTGCAAAGGAAGGAGATCAGCTGTACATCGACCAGGGAAAGTTTGTATGGGCTTAAAATGGGAAAATATCCGGACTTCGATGACCAGCTTGCAGATGTTCTCAAGCAGGTCTGTGTAGACCGAGCTAACGGCCCTTGAATCGGCATGCGATCGAGGTGTATCCAGAAGTGACCTGAAAGACAGCAAAACTGGATAAGGATAGGAACTGCCAGCAAAATAAGGTTCACTTTCCATGAGTGCATTGCGCTTGGCTTTCTTTTTTCTCGATTAAGTGCGGTGTAAGCAGATGCTGTGTTTCGCACTTTTATGCTGCACTCGTTGTAGTCTGAGCACACTAATCGAGCTACCTTGACTAAAATAATGTCCGGCACTCTGACGGCCGTTAAAATTTCCACTAGGTCGAAGTTCGCGAGAAGAATTGGATTTATGCGCAAAAAAATGGGTTGATTCTATTTTTACTTTATTTTTAGAAAATAGAATAAAAAAGTAATGAATAGATTTCGTTTTTAAGAAATTATATCAGTATATTTATTTTCCAGAAGTTCGGATACTTTGAATAGTAAAATTCCGGTGCGTATCGAATCGAATAGCAATCAATAGCAAGCGTGAACTGCAATTAGTGGGAAAGTTCATTCCTTCTCTTTTTGTAATCGACACGTTCATTCACACAGCAGTGACAGCACCCTGTTTGGTCCACATACGATTGTCCACACTTGAGCGGTCAATGTTTGCGGTCTCTTCCTATGCAATAATGCACAGAAATGGCAAAAAATAAGTTGCGTCTCCTAATGAGGACGCTGTGTCACGAAGGAATAAGAATGTGTAAGCGGGGTTCTGCTGAAAATTATTTTTTATCTTTTTAAAGCAAAAATATTTTTTTTATGACCTGCGGCATCGTTGCCTTCTTTGCAGGCTGCTGAGGGAGATGGGCTGGAAGGATGAAGCCTCGGATGACGACACCTACGCCCCACTGACCGAAGAGGAGCTTCGCGAGTTCCAGAACCTGACCAAGCTGGTGCGTGCAAGTTCTTTTTCTTCCAGTGTGTGTGTGTATGTGTGTGTGCAGTTGTAGTTATCGCTATAGTCGGTTGCAACGTAAGAAAAAATGTAAGCTCCGCCTACAAAAAAAAAACACTGTGCCTGCCCATCACCTGTGACAGTCGTGCTAACTGGTTTCCACTCAAACCGCACGCGCTTTTTTTTTTGGCTAATGTAAATACAGTTGAACTCCCCAACAGAAAGCCCTCAAGAGCGAAATTCTCACGGCAACGAAGAAACCTGGTGTCCCCGGCGAACGTCCATAGAGTTCAGTGCATCTGCTCCCTCTTGACAGTGATCTTAAAAAGGACTCCTGCAATAACGAAAGATTCAGGTAGTGATCTGCAACATTTTTTTTCAACCCATGAGCTAGTTTGGAAACTAGATGCTCGAAAATTGCAGCACCGCTCATTCGACAAGTTGGGCACATGCATTTCCGCTGCCAAGCATTGGTGTGACCATTGCTGTTAACATTCAATCGGATGATGATGATAGCAACATACCTTTTCTTCGCCGAGAACAGTTTTTTGCAAGTGCCTCTGTTGGCAACTACGTCAGCACATCGCGTTTCAAGTGAGGACACCCACGACAGTGGCGTCATGTCGACAGACATTCTGTAGACTGCCTAACTGCTTGCTGCCGCACGTCTGTCAGAGTGCATGTCGAGATCTTCCGCGCTTTGCTGATGTGCAGTGTTATTTGGCCTTTCGGAAAGATGCTGCCTCCTATTAAAAAGCGTTAGTTCTTAACACTATGCAAGGCTATGCAAGTTGTGAGGCTCAAGCTGTCAAGCTCCTTCAAAACAGAGTGAACGAGCAAGATCAGCGCAAATTTTGATTGTGCAAAGTAATTGGTATGCATATTTTTCTTTTCTCATGATAACGAACAAAAATCGCTTCCCCGGCGATTTCGTTATTTCGATTTCGTTCAACTCTACTATGCATATTAAGAGTTCAAGGTTCGTTGTTACTACCTAAAACATTACCTTTGGCTGAGCAGCGCTGTCGAATTCCCTGATGACATCTACCAGGACGTTCAAGCTTCCAACCTAGAAACCAGCAACACAAACGTGTCTGATGGGATAGTTAACTATCTGAAAACTCCCGAGGGGTGCTTGATGTCTTGAAAATGAGTAAGAGCAATTGGATGGAACATTTATGCTAAATCTCTGTGGGAGGAACAGCGATGGCTGTGGGGGGAGCTGACGTTTTTTCTTAGACAGCAGCCGAGTACAGATGGCAGAACATGCTGCCGCAGAACAGCAGCACGTTGTCAAATTGAAGAGGTTGGTGTAGGAGATCACCGCAGTGGTGTGAGTCTTCCCTAAACGTGCCACAAAGGTTGAGTGACTTTTCCACCCACTCTCTATTTCAGTAACGGTGTTTCTTCAAAACTTCATAATTGCCACCAAAGATGGTGCACGAGAAACGACAAGACAAAGCCGCTTGCCGTGCTTGAATGCATGTCAAGCACCGCAGAAGTTCGTAAACTGTGTGTCTGGCAATGGCTACACTACAGTAAAAGCTTGTTAATTCGACTCTCATTAATTCGGAAAATTGGTTAATTCGGACACGTCATCTGGTCCCTGCAAATATATGCATCACTGTACGAGACTGGGCGCTCGTTATTTCGGACAGATTTGACCGCAAATCGGATAATTCGGCGACTTTCGGGCCACTGGCGAGGCTCGAAAATGAAAAAAGAACAACCCGGAACAAAAGTGAAGCTCAAACGCAGCATCGCCATAGACATCAATGATCGACTTGGCTTGACTTGAGACTGGTTGAACGCCTTTTCTTCACGTGTGGGTTTGGCGGTGCCATTTTGTTGCTTTGTTCCTGTTGGTATGCTGCATCGTTGAATGCCGCTTTATCGAGGATTAACTCAGTACGGCTCCTTTAGCTTGATGTTGCTGGTGCTTTTGTGCTGAGTTCTCGTGTGACCGCACTCTCCGCCGATGGCAACGCCGGCGAAGCGGCCCAAGTACGAGGCCCAAGACTTCACCACCAAAGTAGGAAATTTGCAAGCCCCGGAGGCCCTCGTCGTTCTTCAAGAATTTTGTTTTGACACTGCAGACAGCATGCGAGCTGCTGAGCACCTTGAAGGGCTCAGAAAAATTGTGTCAGCGCGAATTTCTGCTCCAAAATAGACAAGCATGCGCGATTACTTTGTAAAGTAAAGGTATGTTGAAAAAAACTCTTGCATTTATTGTGTTTATTTCGACCATTCGATAATTTGGACATTCAGTTAAGACATTTTTTCTGGTCCCTAGCTATCCCAATTAACGAGCTTTTACTGTATTTTGTTCAGCTGTGGCAAGATTTGTCAACATGCATCTAAGGAAACCCCAGTTGTCATGAAAATCGTGTGAGTAACACATTGTAGAGAGTGCAGGTGCGACACCCTGTTTAATGATAGGGATGTTGTTTTTGGGAGTTGTTGCTAGCGTACAAAATTAACCCAGGTTTATCTCGTAAGAATGAAAGGTGAGAGGCATGTGCTAAGGCTGTTTCACGTGACGCAAAACACAGTGATTTTCAGGCTGTGAATTTGCTCGCAGTGAAGAAATGGCTGATCTGTTTCGCCACAATGGTCAGCGGTGGGCAACGAACATGTTGGAATTTTTTTGCTCTGTTCACAGCAGTGGAGCGATTTTATGGTCGGGCCCTGTCGAAATTTTGCCTATGAGTTTGTTTTGGTCATGACCGCTGTTGTGTAGTTTAGATTGGAAAGTGTTTTTAAATGACAGAAAACACATCTCCTTTGCCACTGTTCACGTAAAAAAACTACACAATATCATAATGTAGAAATTGTTACACTTGAAAACTTATGCAGTGTTGTGGAGATAGGCTTTGCACGAAGCTTTCCTTCGAGGCGATCGGCAAGGGATGCGACGTTCTCCACTGCTGCAGCAAACAAAGACGCTACGGCCGGGTTCGTCGACTCTCCGGCAGGGCGCAGAAAAGGCACTCGAGGCAGGATGTCAACAAACACGGCCTTATTAACTCAAGATGCAGCACAGTGCGACAATCACGGGTTTGCGGGCTGTCAGGGTAACTCCGCAAGACCGATCGAGTACGCTTTCCAGCGGCACTACAGCCATTACACAAAGGGCAGCAGTCGAGTGCACGGATGAGAAGCCGCCTGCCAGAGCAACGAGTCAACCTCTCGTGCCGGCCTGAGTGCATCTGACGCGGGCAAGCCCGTGTCAGACAGAAGCGAGCTCATGGGGGAAGGAGGTTGTCACTGGCGGCCAATGGTGACAGGCGCAGCACAGTTACGTAGGCTAGCGCAGTAAGCCGTGAGCAGTGTTCAGACATGTCCGGACACGCTGGGGAACGAGGCGCCAAAGGGGAGGGCGTGCTCGATTCCCACATTGTCTACCACAAAGAACGGCTGCACTCAACCTTGCCTGCCACAGCAGTTGCAGAGCAAAAATCACAGCCCGTTCGCTTCCCATGTAAAACAAAACTGCCATTAGTGGCGGTTGCAAACGGATCGAATAAAGTGAATGGAATGACTTCTTCATGGCAATCGCAGCGTGTGAAACAGCCTTTGGCCACTCTTACTTGCATGTTATGTGGTTATGGATTGTTAGTTCACTTCTTGGGTTTTTTTTTTGAATATCAATTCATCGTTACCTTTCTCAACACTACTTGGTTCTGCATGCATGGTTGCCTTGTTATATGTGAAGCCTGTTCAGTGAACTTTTCACTTGTAAGCATCTTGTCCTGTTGTTTCTTGCGCTCTACCTGGGGTTGCGATACCATCCTAGTCATTCCATTTCAATGCAATGTAGTTGTTTTCTCCCACGCAGCGCCAGGAGAAGCTGCAACAGCAACAGCAGCCACAGCGCAACGGCATCCAGCGCCCGACCGCTCTGCCTGAACGGCCCGCCCTCTGGAGTCCCCGCCGCGCGACCAACCTGGCCACCCCGCTGGGCAACGGCTGTAGCTCTTCGTCATCGTCATCCGACACAGAGTCCGACAGCAACTGACGAGGGCACCGCTTCGACGCGTTCCCTTACTTCCGCCAGCTTTTGCCTGCCCTCTCGTTTTTTTTTTTTTGCGGACTGTATTCCCAGAGAGACACTCTGTTCTCGCCTGCCTTGTTTCGCCTACTTTCCGAACGCCATTTCAATGGCTGCAGTGGATGTTTCTTGGAACTGCCCGCTCCCGTGAGAGTACCCGGGTTCCTTTCTGTAACTTTTTTTAATGTCGTCACTTTGGGACAGCCGTGGCAGCTGGCCCCTTTCTGTCCCAACTGTGAGTATGCTGACGTGACTGTCGAAGTAAGGTAAAGAAATTCTTGTGCCGTAAAGGACAGTGGTACGTTGAGACTTTTCAGTGTGACGCGAGGCGTCGTCGGGGAGGGTAAGTGCCTGCCCCCGGCTCGGCCAAAGCGCGGAAGCGGATTTGTTCCTTTCGTCTCGCTCGCACCACGGCGTCGACTGCCTTTGACGACTGCAGTGCTCATGCTGCCTTGTGTGACACGGGCCCAGCTGTGTGTGAGTTTCTCTTTGCGTCTTTCATGCGCCTACAATGTGCCATGTTCATCAGTTTCATTTTTATGTGTATTTTTTTCCGCTTTGTGTCTTCATTGCACTCTCCTGCAGGTAGCTATGCGAAGGGTTTGTCGCAGGCACTGAGGTATGTTTCCTCAATTTACGGCCACAGCGATGCACATTGGAAATCGTTGCTAGGTTTATGTGTGGGCATGCAAGTTTTGCTACTACCACGTTTTGCCAGTTTGGTATTTGAAGAAAATGCGTGAAGGACGCATGCCCCGAGGAGGCGTCAGTAGCAATTGTAAGTTGGCACAACTCTGCCTCTCGACGTAAATTAATTTGGTAATTTTTAGGTGTGTCTTTTGCACAAAAGTGCCGTCACCTTGAAATTAATTGTGCACCCACTAGCTGACTCTACCGCTGTTCAGCGTTAACTGAGCGTGCAGCCACGTTTGGTCTGTGTTTGCCTCTTCATTAATACAATGTTTTAACGTCTTGCTATCTCTGAGGAATCACCGCGGCGAGGGAGAGTGGCATAATTGCGCAGGCTGCGAGGCCGCAGATCACTGGTGTTTTCGCTCCAGCACCAGGCTGGTTCATCGGCCGTGGTTTCATTTTGTAAATAGGGTGATTTGCTGAGGGTTTCTTCTTCCCGCGAGGAACGGGTTTTTGTCAAGGGGTGCCCCCTCCCCCTTTTCCGACCGTGCAACGATTGCAGTGGTGCGAGGGGAAACGTGGCGGATGTGTGACGCTTCTGTCAAGAGATGTTTCTCCCTCTCTTTTGTACAGTGACTTTTTATTTCTTCTTGTAAATGACATCCCTTCTGAAGCGATTTGACTGAGCACGCTCTTGTTGAGAAGATTGAATAAAAAATGTGAACTTCAAAAATGATCGCGTCTTTCTTAAGAAATTCTGACATTTCACGTAGCGTTCAAGATATATTCTACTCTTGTCGTGGCCTCCCGTATTGCTGCTCCTAAAACTGCACCACTGCACCGATCCAAGTGCACTATCTCCACACCAGTATAATAATGCTGTACATAATGGTGTAATAGTAGCGCAAGAAAGATGAAGACGAGAAAGTGAACACCACAAGCGCTTACTCACAACTGAAAGCTTTATTGTTGAAAGCTTTCAGTTGTGAGTAAGCGCTTGTGGTGTTCACTTTCTTGTCTTCGTCTTTTTTTTGCGCTACTATTACACCTTATGAATCAGTACCAACTAGCTAGCCTTTCCGTTTTGCTTCACTTTAATGCTGTACAGGTGCAAAATTGGCAGCTTTGTACGTGCCTTTCTACTAGGACACGACAAGGTTTTGGAGCCGCTGGCTGTGACTGTGGTGATTCCAGCTATTTCTTTTAGCATGAGTTTTCGCTACACAAATAAATAGTTCATCATGTTGGCATATGTCCGCCTTCAGATGAATTGTAAAGCCCTAGCCGTCATCACTACATTTACAACCGTACAAAATACTATAAAAATATGGCGTGCCAAGATGTGCATATGCAGTGAGTTGGTGTGGGCGGTAGTGATGCAGAACTATCGGTAAATTGACTATCGATAACATGAATAGTTTTTTTGAAACTATCGATAGTGTAAACAAACTATCGATTGTACTACTATTGACAAACTATCGATAGTGCAATTGGTAGTATCACGTTAATATTAGTCGAACCAAATTATAACGAACTCTAAAGTGCCGCGAAAACTGGTCGTTATATCAGTAGTTCGTTGTAAATGGACTCGCCCTTAAAAACGTGCGCTTAGCGGCCAAGCCGCTTTCTTTTTCTGCGCATTTTTATTGAATAGGGCTAACAACCCCTCTGGTGACTAGTTAAACCTTTTCGCTTTGTGGAGTGACGTACTCTGCGTGCACGTTTTACAGCTGCGCGACTAATTTCTTGCAACGGTCTTCGTAAACAGCTACTGAAAAAAATTCCATCCTTCTCGTGCCTTCCTGCGCAAATAAATCTGGCACTGCTCGTCCTTGCACCGTTTTTTCTTCTTTGCACGACGACCAACAGCGCTAGCCCCAGCGAAAATGCAGCAACAAATGCGATAGGGGAGAGGCGATAGGCACTGCGGCTTTTGCCTACCGTGCGAAGCTAAACGCCCGACGACAGTGCCACCTCATTTTCGTGACGTATGTCCGGTGGAATTCGTCTATAGACGTCAGACTCTGGAGTTTCCAAGATGTGTGGCGCCACCTGTCGGAGAAGTATTGAGTAGTGCATAGACCGACTCTCTCGCACAGTTTGCTATGGGACCAGGTGCAACTAGCGAGTGCGAAACAACGATTGAGCTTAATACCGCGTGTGTTCGTGCATTTAGCACTCAGAACGAGAGCTGTGAATTGCTCTCCGCCAGTCGGACGCGCCACCGAACCGTCGTGAAGTGCTTGCAGGATCACTCGCCTGAACGACGGCGAAAACAGCAGCAGACGAGAGCCCTCCGCACGCTACGAAGAAACTCCGCAAAAGACGCACTGTTGCGTTGTGAATTGCCACGGACGTAAAAGACTGAATAACAACGTTCAGTTTTACCGATTTCCATAGTTGTCGTACGAAGAAGAAAGGCGAGAGCGCTGGATACGGGCCGTTGCGAGCGTGTTGGGTAAGCGAAGTACCCGCGTTCTCCACAGCCGGTGACATAAATGTGTGGCTCTGCTGTTGTTTTGCGTAGCCCTGATGCAAAACCGTGGTAACCTTGACTATGAAGCTGAGCAGAGGCTCTGACCGCGGTGCTTGTCGTGTAACACGAAGTGAGCAGCTAGAGGCAGACTGGAGACGCGTGACACGCACACCGCGACGAGTTGGTCGTCACAACACAGCATCGCGGACGTATGTACGTTTTGAAGGCTCAGGGTTCTGGGTCTAACTAGCTAACACCACGTGCGTCATAAGTAAATCGCAGAATGTTGGTCGTGACCCCCTTCAGGTTTGTTTCGCCGGTGTCCTCCGCGGTTGCCGTATAGCTATCTCGGAGGCCACGGTTTTGCCTTTGGTTGTACCCCCCGAAAGTGGACACGCACGTATCCCCATTTGCAGTACATACAAACGGAAGACGACCATCAAGAGACCATTTGAGGATGCGTAATAAAACACTCCAATGGACAGGAAGCGAGAGATGAATTAAGGGAGAATGCAACTGAAAAGGCGAAAATCGCCGGAGCCATTCGCCCCTGATGAACCGAGTTTTCTACTGCTGATCGTAAGATGCATAGCTAAGTAAATTGATCGTGTATGTAGGTACTTTATCGCTGTGGCATACGTATATACCCGATTTTAACGCATTTAAGCTCTAGAGAACGGATGTCGGAGGGCTTGCCTCGAACTCGGTGTCGTGTGATGCTCGCTTGTACTTGCGAGTTGCAGCGCGCGGGAATAACTAAAACTTATTTTGCATTGTACTCGCAGTTCGCTTTGATCAGCTTCCTTTGTTTCTGAAGCGTGGATTGGCGGAAGAAGCTTTCCAGGTCCTTGATTTTCAGGAAACCGCGCCTCGACACCAATGAAAGAGGAGGGTTATATAGCGGCCTATGCACATTCGCTTGCGGGTGGCTCTCTTTGCACTACCCAGTTAGTGCCATGGCTACGATGAGGGCGCTGGTGGCGGTGTTTTTCGCAGCGCCGCCTGGGCAGAGTCTGACGTCTATAAGTAATGATAGCGTCGTTAATTGCGGCCAATCTTGCGTCGCTTCAAAACGCTCGCCTGAAACCATGAGAAACTAGCGCCCCACAGCGGGGGAGCGCCTAAGATCATGTGCACTCAAGCTTTGGTGTCGTTGAAAGCGCAGTTTTCAATTCGGGGCCCCGCGCGCGGTAAAGAATGAAACGATGTGGGTGCTTCGGCATGTTAAGCCTGTTAAGCACGTGTCCCCTCGGGGAAAAAAAAAAGCGTTACTGGCCTTAGCAGCCAGAACTACCCAGAGAGCAGCCCGACAACATTGCGAGAGGAGTGAATAACAATAGCCCTCGCCGGGTAAATCTGCCCTATTGAAAATCGTGGGTTGATGGATGCTGGAAATCTTGGTGGATAAGGTGGAAACAATAGTGGACAAGGTGGAAAGAATAGTGGATGTGGTGGAAGCTGTGGTGGCCATAATGGCTGATGATGGCGAGAGTGGAAGAAATGGTGGCAGATGGTGGTGGTGGTGGCGAGCTTCTTTTGGTGTTAAGTGGAAAATGCTGGCTGATGGTGGCGAGCAAAACATGTTTTGGTGGATGACTTGATGAACAAGCTGGATGACGGTGGCAGGATGGAAGCATGGTGGATGACGGTGGCATGGTGGAAATGAACGTGACATTATGAGAAGTCGCTGTCAGTTCTATTGTTTTCCTCTTGAATGTGCAGAAATATGTGCAGTTCAAAGAAGCCAACACCGATCATTAAGCTTTCCAGCACTATTTTTTTTATTCATGCGGCGCCAATAACCGCCACAGGTTTTCTGGAGCACAGCAGCGTGAATGTTTACATTTTACGCACGTACTTATCAGGTTTACATCCGCGATGTGCTGCTGCATTTTGATGTTTACAAGTGTAGAAGTATCGGTGTGAACAGCGGCAGTAACTGTATTACATCGCCGCGCGTTTGCCGAGAAGTAAATGAGTCCTTCCAGCGGGGAGACCAGAAAACAGCCTCCGCTTGATACCGTCACGCTTGAAACGCAACTCTGGCAATTCTTGCACACTCACTTACCTCAGCGGCACTTTAAGGTAATAGTGAAAATTCATGCAAAGCTAAAATGCACAAACTTTTACCTTCGGCCTGCGTCGAGATAATCCCCACCAAGTATGACTACCAACATCATATTCTACCACCATAATCGCCACCAAGATCGCCACCAAGATCGCCACCAAAGGTTAGGCATAGCGTAGCGACCGAGTTCGTCTACGTGTTATCGGCGCTCATGGTTTCAGTATACACGATTCCGGTAAGTACGAATGACTTTACAGCACACCTGTGGCATCGGCTAACCTAAATGAAGCATTTTTTCTTGTGTGCGGTGTCCGCACAAGAAGCGATGACCATAAATGCGACGCGCTTCCAGCAAACGCCTCCGGTCACCAACCGCCGCCGGTCGCACTCGCCGGCGCTTCTCTGACACGTATGCGAGAACATAGAGTTGTCAATTCGTACGCCTTACTGAACCAATATGATGGCATATTTTTCCCG
The DNA here is from genome assembly GCF_013339695.2 of Rhipicephalus sanguineus. NCBI lineage: Eukaryota > Metazoa > Arthropoda > Arachnida > Ixodida > Ixodidae > Rhipicephalus > Rhipicephalus sanguineus. Next base: position 91,289,411 of record NC_051184.2, on the reverse strand, counting down.
CGCACTGCACTTGTTTTGGCCCAGCTGTTATGCAGTTGTAGCTATTGATACAGCGTCAGATCAATGCGCTGGCACGGCTGCGCTGTACGTTGCGCGAAAAAAAAAAAAAAACATCACAATACTCAATCAATTGTACGCGCGTATTTATCGAATGAGATTAGAGTCGAAAGGAAGCCTCTGCACATGTCGCACTTTGGAAAAAGCGAGAAACGGCTATTAAAACTTCGCAGTAACACCCGGTTGACTATACTCGCGCTCCTCGCTCCACTTGACATATTTCTTTGGAGTTACGTTGTGAATTCTAAAAGAAAGTTAGCGCTGTTGCCATTCGTTACCGGCAGCAGTTTGTCTGCGTTTAATAACTACGAAAATTTTAGTAGGATGTGAAGATCGCGTGTCTCCAGTATGAGACATACAAAGCTGAAGCCAAACGGTGTATTAGTATGTTGACTGGTCATTTTGCAAGACGCCAAGCGAGTGTCAGCGTGGCGTAGTGGTAAAGTACTCGGCTCGGGATCCGCAGGTCGGACGTTCGATTCTCGACGGCGGAAGTTTTCTTTTTTAAAGACGATAGTCTTTCTTGGGGAACTTAAACGCCGAAATTTTGGTCTGTCTTTCTGTCTGTCCTTCTGTCTGTCCTTCTGTCTGTCTTTCTGTTTGTCGGCACTTCCCTCGATTCAGCCACTCGGCCAAAGTTGAACCACTTGCTCAAGGGCCAGCCATCGTGAACGGCTGACTAGGTTCATACTTGTGTACATTGTTGATCAAAAAGCAAACATTACGCATATCTGAGGCGCAACATCACTAGGTAAGTATTAGACGGTGTGTTCCTTTAACAGAAAATACATAGATACGCAATTTTAAAGACCTTGATGGTATGCGTTTAACGTTGAGACTTAAAAGATTGCCACAGCTGAAGCGATCAGCGGTCCAAGCCGAGCAAGCGCGAGCGCCAACAACAACCGTCTTCGTCTTCTTCTTTCGCAGGCGTTCTTGTCTGCGCCCTACCATGTTACAAATCACTCCCCCGCGGAAAAGGAGCCATCCTGGCGACCTATAGGAACAGGTACAACTGGTGGGTCATAATGCGGCTTCAGTCGATCGACGTGAATAGTCTCGCGGCCGCGACGACGGCGGTTCGTAGATGATTGAACAGGCTCAATCATATAGTTAACTGGGGATGCTTGACGTAGGACACGGTAGGGGCCTTCGTACTTAGGCAGTAGCTTTGTGGAAAGGCCAGGAGCGGAGGAGGGAACGCGAAGCCACACCAACGTTTCAGGCGAATACGACTGAGGAGGCAGGTTTTCGTCGTGACGGTCCTCCTGGCCCTACTCGCCCTACAATGTTACAACCCTAGTTTCTTAAAGGGGTCATGAACCACTTTTCCAAGTAATGATCTAATGGCCTCAGTATCGGAGTGTACTGCCTCCCGAATCGATTGCCGCAAAAATTTCTCGAATCCGTCAAGAATCAGCGGAGTTACGGGGGTTTGGCGCACGCTCCCAGCGCTTTCTCTCTTTTCTCGTGCCGGCGAGCGCACTGGAAGCTAGACAGGGAGGGATGGCATGGGGGAAAGAAGTTACGCCAGCGCACGTCACGAAACGCGATCGCTCTCCCGCTGTGATTCGCTTGCGCGAGTGCGGCTACCGTGTACTGAGGAGTGCGGCGCCGGGAAGTGGCGGCACCCCGCGGCAAGAAGCGCATCTGATCCGAACGCCGCTCTCGATTTACGTCGGCCATCGGCCAATAAGCATGCTATGTCTCTTGCTACGTACAGCGGACAGACGCCCCGCCCACCGACGAGAGTGAGAACCGGCCTCTGTTTGAAAAGAGGGTGCCTGGGGAAACGGCAACTTCGCGCTCCGCTTGTGGCCATTACGCGGCGCGCACGACTGTAATATTTGGCAGAGCAGTTCATAGCCGTGTCAGCTTTCCGCAGGATGTGTTTTTTCAATCAGCCCAAGGGGTGCTTCATGACCCCTTTAAGGTGAGCTGAAAATGCGACTGCGCTGAAACTTGTCTTCCTCCGTGCCCTCTGCACAAGCTCATGTTGTGTTTCGGTTTCGGTTCAGTATTGCATTGTACGAATGACAGGGGGCGCCGCTCTGGCATTCCTGTTTTACCCAGGCGACGTGTATAGTTTGTGGAGAGTACTCGTTGAGTGCGGACGTTTCTTCTCCTTCGGCGCATCGCGCCAAACAGCGTGTTCGGGCTGGCCGGCGTCCCCACCGGTCGCGTTGGTCACCGCCGGTCTTCGCCTGCCGCTGCGCCGGGACTACCAGCCCGCAACACAGCACTCATGTTTCCCGACGTATTGCCAGATGGCCCATATCTCACGCAGCGCCTCTTCTATCGTCTTTAGACGACATTTGCAGCGAAGCACGCAGATACGCGGCCAATTTCTTTTTTTTTTTTGCATACGGTTTTTTTTTTCTTTTTTTGTACTAGTGCTTTTTACATCGCCTTCTATACAATTATTTATGCGTGACGGCTAGGCACGATGGTGCCGACGCTGTAGAGCCATTTTACGCTCCGTTGTTCTCCAGCATCCATCATACGCCAGCATCCAGCATACACCACGTGCCACCATCTTCCAGCACCATAATCCACCATCATGGTGGATGGTGGAATCCACCATTCCTCATGGTGGAGGAATTTTCAATAGGGTATTTCAGTCATGGTTCATAAAAAGCACTAAAAAACATCTCAAACGGTTGCAAAAGAAACCTGCTATTGGAAAAAGTCAAATGGTGGACATGGTGGAAACCACCATCCACCATTATAGTGGATTAATGTAGTGGGTGGATGGTGGACGGTGGTGGGTGGATAGTGGACGGTGGTGGATGGTGGACGTTGGTGGGTGGATAGTGGACGGTGGACAAGGTGGGTGGATAGTGGACAGTAGTTTAGGTGGGCAGATGGTGGACGGTAGCCTTGGTGGGTAAAAATTATGCTGTGTACAAGGTACGGAGATGGCGGGCATATTTGTCAATGAACTATTTCCCTTTCAATGCTATTTCAGTTATATTTCAAAACATATTTGCCTGTTACACAAGGTATACAGGTTAACCACAGAAAACCAATTGGTAACTCTCAGCTTTGGTTCCAAATGTGTTATCAGGCAAAACAGGCACCATAATACCGTGTTTGCACTAAGCAAAAAACAGACTGGCTCAGTGAATAAGTTTATTCCTTTTTCTACATTTCATGACGTTATGCTTCCTCCTTTGCCTCGACAACCAGCTTCTGCAGAAAACCCTTGTAGAAAACCCCCACCACTACATCACGGTAGTTCCTCGGTGGCTATAATTGAAGCGGCTAAAAGAGATGCATTTCTTCAAGCAACCTGAAAAATATTTAAAAAGCACCATTAAAAAATATAAATGATTTGTTTAGTAATCAATATATTGATGCGTCTTACACTGCTCCTTTCATACAAATACAGTAAACTCTCACTTGTACGAACGTCGGTTTAACGAATATTTCAGAATAACGAACTTTTAGAAAATCCCCGGCAATTTTCTTATGCATTCTATGCAAAAATCTTTCAGTTAAACGAATTTCAGAATAGTGAATTTTTCAGTTGAACGAACTTGATCCGCGGACCCAGGCTCATTTTTTAAATCAATTCAACGAAGTTTTGTGCACTGCAGCACTGGCATAGCCGATGCGATCCGCCACTAAATCGCCCATCCATCGGCGGCGGCGCGACACAGCTGGACGTTGACAGTGGTGCTTCATTTGAGGACTATGTGCAGTCTGACAGTGATCTTGTCACTTGTGCAGAACTATTGATTGGAAATTGTTTCTAGTGTTCGTCCGGAACCAGAAGAAGAAGAGTGCGACGAGGAAGTCGTAACGGCTGAGGCAGGTTCAATCCTGTAACTCTAGGCGAGGCGGTAGAGTATGTTAGAAAGTTGCGAGACTTCGTGTCTCAGCAACAAGCTGTGCCAGAGGCAGTGCACAGAAACGTAGACTCTCTGGAAAGCTTTGTCTCTTCTTGCGCTTTAAGGGCACCAGTCCAACTGAAAATTACAGATTTCTTTTCAAAATAAATTGCATTTCACACTTTTGACTCTAATGTCTGCTGTGCCCAATGCTGTTCCATATTCTAGTGAATATTCAGTTTAGTGAACTTTCAGTTAAATGAACTATTTCCTTGGGTCCCTTGAAGTTCACTCAATTGAGAGTTCACTGTAAATAGATACTATAGTGAGTCCTTGTTGCAAGTATGGCATGTTGTTGGGCTAGTTGGTTCATAGATACAGCAGACACCTTTAAACTGGGCGAAGACAACACGTTAGAACACAGAAATAAACAGACACACACGAAGCGCACGGTGTGTGTTCTCTGCGCTTCGCTCGTCTTCGCGCAGTTTATACGTGTCTGCTGATCTTACGACTAAGTGACTTTTTAATTAATACACTAAAATTGCACTACAAATCACTACAGCTGGTGAGGTACTACCGGCTGTTATATTATTTTTTTCGCGAGTTGCCGTAAGTGAAATAGTGCCGGCATTCCGTGCGGGGACAATTACTTGCCCTCGCAACAGGCCGGCAGCGTTCACGTGATGGTAGCCCTTGAAATAAATCTTATTAAAACCACAAGTGGGTCAGTTCTCGCGGCAATTAACCTACCCCTCGCGAAATGAACGCGCGATTCGCTAGCCCGCGTTGAGCAAGAGAAAAAAAAAACATACCGAAACCACAGCCTATAACTTTCAAACGTTGCAGCGGCAAAAGAAATCCACATTGGACGATGCAGGCGGCCAGCCAACGGGGATACACAGACGGCAGTTGACGCTATCGCTGCAGTGCCGAACCCCCACCCCATTCCGCCTTCCCCAGAAGCCCACCTACCACATTATATCGTCCTTCAGGGGCGGATTCTGAACAAACGCCCGTTATTTCCGACGTAAAAACTTATGAGTGCACAAGGATGCTAGCATAATCAGTGTAGTTTATTGCATCACCAAATGCAACTTATCGCGCCTCACCTATTCCCAGTCACAGCACAACCCGGTGACAGTAGCAATAACTTTTTTAGTTTGGTTATTACAAATGCAGTGACGATTGTTAAATACCTGTGTAAGACGAGCGCCTTTCTGTCGAAAATTTCACCTATGCTTTCAGTTTTACGGCGGGTAGTGCGCCCGTCTCACTTATCCAAGCACTTTGTAACAGTAGCGATTAAGCTGTTCTCAAACGTCGGGCGGGAGCAGCTTCAACACAACTGCAAAGACATTCAGCACCACCGTATTCAATATCCCTTGGCAATACACATACAGCAATAATAATGCATAACGTGCACAGAATAGCACTCAAAACCACCTACCTCTCTCAAGAAAACATGCAGCGTACACGTTGCGACGTCCGCCGGTCTTCAGGTGATGTGACGAGTCGGCGTTGGCTGACCACCCCGTTTGCATGCACCCGTCGGTCTAGAGGCAATATGGTGAGTTCCCATATGCACGAACTGTCACGTCGATTCTCCATGCCATAGCGCGCGTTGCGAGAAACTATTCCGGCATTCTTCATCGATGATGATCACCAACAAAGGAATCGTACTTGGGAAGCTGGCGCCTGCAGCTCACTTAGTCTGCCGTGTACCGCGCATCATACTGATTCAAGATGTTCCGCCTAATGCAATGACCGCAACATAAAACACAAAGCACGGGCACGCACAAAAATCAACCGCATCAGCACAAACACAATCACCACGCCATGACCACGTTGTATGCAGCGCGCCGCCATGTCAGGAAAGAAAAATCTGGGAGGACGACAGCGGCGACGCCAGTGGCCACGGCCTAAACAAATTTCACTTCCGACGCTGTCGGACGTGACGTCATCGCTGCCATTGAGACAGCGCCTATGGCGAACACGGCCTCAGAGACGGGCAGTAGACCTTAATCTTGGAGGCGAGGTTGTAAGACGCTATACCAGCGTCGCCGCATACTCGCAGCGAGGAGGAGGGAGCTGGGAAGCAGCTGCTCGGCTCAGATAATAATAACTGCTGGGGTTTCACGACGTCCCAAAAGCACATGATATTGAGAGACGCCGTAGTGTGGGGGCTCCGAAAATTTCGACCACTTGGGGCTCTTTACGTGCGCCAAAATCTAAGTATACGGCTGTGCTTTGCACCTTGCCCCCGTCGAAATGAGGTTCTCGGCTCAAGCCGCAAATTGTTTTTGTAATACAGTACATTGTCAGTCTGTTTACGCGAGGTGATTCGGTTGCAGCATGCATTTCACGGACCTTTTTCTCAACGTTTACATCTGTAGCGCACATGATGTTGATGTTTACTTTCAGCCTTATCATAAATGTGAGCGAGCAGCAAATTCAGCGCGAATGTTAAAGCGCAACAGGCGTGGTCTCGGGTAGGTACATCCCACGGAAGTCCAAAAATTAACTGCTATGCAGTGATCACTAATTCTGCGTTTTCTTCGTGCTCGAATCAATATTCTCAGCCAGGAAAATCGTATTAAAATTTACTAATAATTAAGCAATACACGCTTGAGCATTTTTTCGCGATCAATACAATAGGTCGACTGCAAACAAATGTAGCATTGAAAACGAAAGCTCAAAGGGCTCGACCACTCACCACAAAAATGTAGATTTATTTCCTGTCAGTCAATAAGAAATAAAGAAAACCCATGCTCACAAGGGGTGTATTACAAATACAAAACAAGTTCGATCCTGTCATTGAGTTTTACATTGCTCCATTAGGCATTACCAACTCGCCCAAGATGCTGTTCATTTGCACTACAATATTATTTCACATTATACTCATCATATTTGCCACTGCTTTCGAGTATAATGACGGTGTTTGGCGCAGCTTCTCCAGCATGGTGCAGCATGGTACACCATCATTTTCCTCACCCACCATTCCCTCGCTGCTTTCCACCATTCGCGCCATAGTGGGCGCTATCTCCTACCCCTACCCAGTATTTTGCTGCTACTCTCCACCATCGTCCACCATCCTTTCCACCTTACCCAGCTAACGTACGCCTTGCCACCCACCACTGTCCACTATAACACCATGATTTCCAGCATACCCAGCATTATTTCCACTATATCCACCACCTTTTCCAGTATCCACCATGGTAGTTTTTCCGATAGGGTGCTGTGACGTCGACAGCAGTCCTTTTACTTGTGGAACGTTACAAGGGGCCGTGATCTACGTCCTACCAGTGGCGATGTCGCGAGGTGCTGCCCACTCAGGTGAGCACTCACTAGTGATGCAGAACTATCGATGGTACTATTGATAGCTGAGTCACTACTGATGGTAAAAAATACTATCGATTGTATAAAGTCAACAGCGCGAACTCATTGCAGAATAAACTTGGTTCCCCGCACGCGTGTACATAGTGGAGCCCGAGGAGCAGGCTGAAGGGCAAGAAAGTTGACATGCTTGTGTTCTTCACCAGAGTGCTTTGCTGGCACATGATCATAAAGTCAAACTGTTCAGCTGTTGTGCAGAGGAAGCCGTTGCGTGTGGTGGAGCGGTGCGGCATCAAATTTATATTGAATTTTATGATTTCAGAATAAAAAAATATCAAGAACTGAGTTTGTTAATTGTAAGGTGTAAGTGGTTGCTTTTGGATATGAGTTTCTTGATGGACATACTCCGCCATTTTCACTGCGGAAATAATTTATTTCTCTCGCAAAATTGCTCATAAATTAAGCGAAGCTGATAGTAGGCTATTGCAAATATTTTGGCAATATGGCCGGCCAGCAACAGCATCGTTATTCACACCACTATCAATAGTATTCTCACGTGGCTGTTGTGATATCGGTTATCAAACGAGCTATGACGTAGACCGTCGTCATGATAAGCGCTCTAAAAGCAGAGCCTTCCTTCAATAAACATACATTCGTTTTTCGTTTCTGGTTCTGGCGTTCGTGTCTTTCGTCGGCCACGATAGAACAACTGGCGACGAAGATGGGATTGATAGTGCGATCCTGAAGCAAGCACCGGCACAATGGTCGAAGCGGAGCGGACGACTGGCCCAAGAACAGAAGGCAAGCGTTTCAAAATGGCATCCTGCTTTCAGGATGGCCAGAGCATTACCCTGACGACTGCGACCGTTTTTCATATACTCAGAGATCAACTTTCTGCAGCAGGCACGTAGCCAGGATTTTTTTCGGGTGGGGGGCAAGGCCTAATTGTTCGAAAAAAAGTCTTTCCATGGCAAAAAGAAAAAAAAGTTGCCCGGGAATATAGAAGGCTGCACGAATTTAGGGGGAGGAGGGAGCTGCCCCTCCCCCCCCCTTTGCCTACGTGCCTGGCCTGCAGAGCAGAGGTGCTTGACTCGGAGCAATGGGGTGATCGTGCCGGAAACTTTGCAAGCTCATGTTCTCTCATTGCTGCACGAGGGACACCCAGGAATGACTCGTATGAAGATGCTTGCACGGTCGTACGTGTGGTGGCCTTCACTCGACAAAGACGTAGAAGAAACCGGAATTGTCAAGTCTGCCAAGGCACTCGTCTCGCAAAGCCGACAGGTCCTCTAACCCTGGAGGTATCCAACAAAAGTCTGGGAGGATTCACGCCGACTACGCTGCCAAAGACGGTGTAAATCTACTCGTTCTTGTAGACGTGTACTCTTGTACTCTAAGTGGGTTGAAGTATTCATCATGCCATCGAAGACCACCACGAGAACCTTGGAGAAACTGGACTCGTTATTCGCCGCATACGGCTACCCTGAAGAAACTGTAACCGATAACGGTCCACAGTTTACTTCGAATGACTTTGAAGAGTTCTTGAGGTACAGGGGTATCAAGCGTACTAGGACCCCTCCATATCATGCCGCTTCTAATGGAGCAGCAGAAACACTGGCAAGAACGACCAAGAAAGCTTTCTTGAAGCAGGTTCTGAGCGATCAAAATGCTGGAGTGAAGAGTACAGTACAAGAACGTCTCAACAAATTTCTTTTTTCTTATAGAAACCCGCCACACTCGATGACCTCCCTGATGCCTGCTGTAGTTTTCCTTAAGCGTCTGCTCCGAATTACATTTTCTCTCCTTAAACCAAGCTTTGCAGGAGACATGGCGGAGCACCTGAAACAAGACATGGAGCGAAGTAATCGCCACAGAGGATCCGCTGTATTTTTCTCCGTGGGAGAAAAACCAGTGTACTTAAGACCGACGTGGTGAGCCGGTATCATGGCAAGAAGGTACCGTTGAGCAAGTTGTCAGCCCGGTCACGTACACGATTAGGGTTCAAGGGCGACTACAGTTCACTCACGTGGATCACTTGCGACAGAGGAAAACTAGTGTATGGACTGAAGTCCCTAGTAATGCGGCATCCGCAACTGGTTCGCAGAATGATGGAGGAATCGGCCCAGTAGGATCAGAAGTGCCAAGAAGCCCTTTGCAAGATTCGTCTTCTCGAGAGGTTTTTTTCCAAAGGCAATGTGTCAAGTCAGGAAGACAAGATCCAACAGACTCCCCAGGTCCTACGACCAGAACCTATAGACTCGTCTGTAACCTCTTTCTGTAACTGATGAGTTACAGAAAGAGGGAATGCAGGGCTTAACAAGGTCGGATTTAGCTCCGCAGCAGTTGAGCAGCCTATTCCTACAGGCAACGAGTCGTCGTCAGCATTACCGCGACGAGGCACCCGCATGCGAAAGCCTCCCGAGCGGTACGCTGCTGAAGACTTCACGAAAAATAGTAAGTCGAATAGAAGTCGAAATGAGTGTTGTTTTGCTAAGAAGGGAAGAGTGTGATATCGGTTATCAAACCAGCTGCGACGCAAGACCGTCGTCATGATAAGCACTATAAAAGCAGAGCCTTCCTTCAATAAACGTACATTCGTTCCTGTCTGGTTCCGGCGTTCGTGTCATTCCTCGGCCACGATAGAACAGTTGTGGCGGTGAAGGATGCTGCAGCAAGACTGGGAAATACGGAGCTCTTTATTTGGATGAACTTTTGCCCAGAAAATCAAGCGATACACGCTGCAACAGTGTGCGAAATTTGACAAGTTGGTTTAACTTCAGTGTAAAACAGCGCAAAAAGACGAAGACACGAGATGGAGGACCACACGGGACAGCGCCTCTATTTTACAATGAAGATACGCGCTGCGCACTGATAGCGCCGAGAACAGTCGTCGGCCGTCGAGTAATCTGATCATCGGCTGAGCGCGTTGTCTTTTATATATCATTCATCGAACCTTCCAGCGTTATCGCCAATGCTCGCGTAAGCTCTCGAATAAACTTGACTGTTCGCGTCCAGCGCGTAATCTGAACAGAATGATGTCACACAATCGTGAAGCTTCTGAAATATTACGGCGCGGTCTGCGTCAAATGTTGCTAACACCCTTTGTGAGTGAAACCCGAATACTCTAAAACAAAGCAATAAGTACCCGTGGCAGTAATATCGCTAGTAATCTTAACGATGATACTACCGATTGCACTATCGATAGTTTGTCGATAGTAGTACAATCGATAGTTTGTTTACACTATCCATAGTTTAACAAAAACTATCGATGCTATCGATAGTCAATTTACCGATAGTTCTGCATCACTAGCACTCACGCTTTTTTAAAAACCAAATTAAAATATCTTAAAGCTAACGTCCGCCACTAATAATCGATCAAACAGCACAAACGTCTTGAGGTTGCAATTTTGGTGTCAGGGGTCCTTTAAAGGCAGTAAGCAGATGGCTCATAGCTCTGTACTTGTGCTCTCATCGCAACGTTTGCATTGAAGTCATAGACACCACGAAGGTCGCTTTGCCCGCTGCAGCGGCCGCGTTTCCCAAACGAATCAGCTGCTACAGCTAGAGAGAGAGAGCTTTGATTCGTAATTCAAAGCTCTCTCTCTCTAGCGGTAGCAGCTGATTCGTTTGGGAAACGTGGCCGCTGCAGCGGGCAAAGCGACCTCAGTTTGCTGTGCCGTGTGATCTTTGTGGTATTATTAGAGCGAACGCGCTACTCCTGCAGCTACAAACCCAGAAAACGGTTCGTTATGTGAATCTGACCTTGACTCAGCCAAGGTCACGCAAGCGCGTGTACTTCGTCTACCTGGTCATTGCGGCATCGTCTGAGGGAAAAGTTCTTTTCTTTAGGTCACAGTTTCGCCCCAAGGGTGACGCAACGAATGCGATAGCAACAAATGGGAATGTTTTAACATTCCCATTTGCGTGACCTTGGCTGAGACAAGGTCAGATTCACATAACGAACCGTTTTCTGGGTTTGTAGCTGCAGGAGTAGCGCGTTTGCTCTAATAATACCACAAAGATCACACGGCAGAGCAAGCTGAGAGTGGGCTTGTCACATTGCATATAAAAGCATTGAGAGAGAGAAAAGGTTTATTATGGCAGAAAAGCTGAGAGGTCGGCCTGAATCAATGTTCTGGCCTGCTACTCAGCAGTAGGAAAGGGGAGAGTGGTAGTAGAGAGAGTGGAGAGAAGATGCGGATGATGATGATGGAAAAAAGTGGCGACGAAGTAAGTCCTTGAATGTCCAAAAACTATTTATAGTCTCTCGTCGAGCTCTGTATCGCGCAAAAACATGTTCAGCGCTTTCAGAATATCGCGCTGATGACATGGTGGTGGTCCCAACAGAACTTTTTCTGAAACTTGTTGCTTCGATGGCAACAAGACGGCCGCCATTGAATTTCTTTGCGTGAGGTATCGTGGGCAGACGCACAAGAGGTGTTCCATAGTCTCAGGAGTGCCACACATCTCGCAATTGGGACTGTCGGCACGGCCGATAAGGTGTTGGTAACGGCGAGTGAATGCCACACCTAGTCGTAGTCGGTGAAATAAGCTTGCAATACACCTTTTCATGGTTGGTGGGATTCTAACACTCATATTTGGGTCAAGTTCGTGAAGCCGGCGGTGACGATGGCTTGGTAAAGACCAATATGCTGCTGTAGTCTCACTCAGGAGTGTGTACACTACGGTGTTAGTATCCGGTCGGGAAAAGGGGATAGCTTGTACTCTGGCGTTATCATGGGCCATCTTTGCCTCCGCATCGGCTTGCTCATTGCCCTGCAGACCGCAGTGCCCTGGAACCCACTGACACATGATACGATGGCCAGTTTTCAGGGCGACATCGTGTAATTCGGCCACTTCGTGAGCAAGTATGGAATAAGGCCCTCGTTTAAGTGCTGAATCTATCACTTGGAGTGCTGGTTTACAGTCATAAAAGCATTGACCTTGAAAGAGAGCAAATAGGATTTATTCGCATTTTTCGGCATCCTATAAGCATTGACCTTGAAAGAGAGCAAATAGGATGCCGAAAAATGATTTTGGGACGTTGTTTAGAATAACGAGTACATATAACCCACGAAGCGGGCGTCCGATGGTAACAAAACCAACATGGCCAAGTGATCATGCCACGTTTCAGTGTGAATTGAAAGGCTCCTGAACCACTTTTTTTCAAATAATGATCGATTGACCTCAACATAGGAGTTTGCCGTACGAATTTATCGCCGCAAAAAGAGTTTGCGGCACTTCCGGTCGAGCACTTACTTTCGGTTTTCCCAACGTTCAAAAAAAGGTATTGTTAAAAATTAATTAATGTGGTACGAAATCGGTGCATTGTTCCGGTTCAAGTTAAGTTATATTGGATATTTATGATATCGGAGCGTGATTTTATTGAAGATAAGGGCCAATTAACTGTCAGAATAATTAACGAAAATTATGTGACTGAGTTGATAAACTTGTGGGGTCTGAAGATGACAGGCGCTCATGGAACACGCGGACACAGTCACGCCGCCGGGCAACAAAGACTTGTACATTTATTCGCTGCTTTTACAACGGCGAGCTCGCCATAGCCGAATCTTATAAATAACTATAGTCGGATAAAACTTTAGAAGTCCGCAGCATTTCCTCCTGAAAGACGGATTCACACAAGCTTGCACGAATGGGCGCGCACATCAGACTGACGTCATGGGCCGGACGGCTGGTGACTCTGCCTTCAGAGTCAGAGAACATTGCTAAGTGCATGAGCGGGACTATTTCATTAGTCGCGGAGGCGATCGGCCGCGAATGTGGTGTTGCCGACGTCCAACCCACCACGAGGAGTCGTGAGCCCGAACCGCGGTATTGCACTCACGGACCTCCCCGAGGGCCGTCCGTCGCCGATCTCGCCAAACCCCAAAAGAGCCTTGCTGCCGTTCCCTGTGCGCCCGCCTATCCTCGCCGACAATGCGGCGCCACCTAGGGTGCCTCGATGCCAGCGGATGGATGGCTATAAAGGGGATGGGGGGTGACATATGTGCCACCAGGCTCGAGAAAAAGAAAATAAAAACGTCGGGGAGGGGGCGAAGCACGTAGGGGTGTTTCAGCTCCACTAACAATTTTAAACCTGTGGAAGGGCGAAACATGCAGTGTGCGCCGGTGTTTCCCACAGCAAAATCACTACTAATTGGCAATGAGAGACAGAAGAGAGAATAGACACAGAGACCCGCAGACAGCTTTTAGTTAACGTGTGCGAATCTTTATTGTTCAAAGGGACACTAAAGGGAAACAATGAATCGGCTTAGACTGATAAATTGTGCTTTGAGAACTCTAATGTCCTTAATTTCGCCATCATACGTTTTAATAATGAAAGAGAAAATCGAGTTCAAAGCCTCATTTTCAAGTTTCCCGCCGAAATCTTCCCGCGTGACGTCACGGATTTCTAAGTGTATTAATCGTATTCTGACGCCATTGGCTCAACAAAATTACCCCAAACTTGGTATGTCAAGTCTATGCCCCCCTCAGAGGACAATGTACTTCATTTTTACCGACTAGAAACTACGTAGGCGCCGTCAAAACATGTGACGTCACGGCGAATGGTGCGGAAACTCCAAGGTGGCGTCGCCACCCACGTTTTGTTTTTGCGCGTTTTTTTGCTTACTAGGCGTCTTCTCGCAGCAAGCGTGGTGTTTTTGATATCGTAAATATGAGAAAAATCCTTTTGCTCTTAATGTCCCTTTCAACTACGCACAAGAGACATCTCCCACCGGCACTACATTGCAGGTCAAGATCCAGTGCCTATATATAGGCGGTGGCCGGTGAACGGTTGTGCAGCGCGAGCCAGTCAGTTTTTTCAATCAAGAAATTCACTAGCAGACACTGCCTGCGTCGGCGTTGTCTCCTCGCGGGAGAGGGTGCATTCTCGTTCCTTGCGAGCTGGTAGTTCAGCGTTTATCGCAGAAAAAGCGTTTCCATAGTCAACGCGCGCCGTTCGCTCTTTCTTGCCACACGTGCGAGCGCTGAGGTCGTGGCGCCCTCTCTTGCGCTCAAGCAAATGGACCGTCCCGACAGCAGACGACGATGCACGCCGAGTCCATAAGATGCTTCGCCCCTAAAACACATTTTATTTTAGTTGGCCTAATGCCTTGTCTACTTCGATTAGGTCGACCTTAGCACAGAAAAAAAAAAAACATACAACCACAGCCCAGCTCTCTGACCCTTACGGCAGAATGCTCCCGCAGTGGCAGCGCCATCACTCACGCGGCGGCAAAGACGCAAACCCACAGGGCGCGCGTGCGCCATGAGGCGAAAACGACTTTTAAATCAACACATATTTCTTCCAAAAAGAAAGACAGAAAACAAACAGCTACACAAGCTCTACAAAGGAAGACAACACATGTGGCGTAAGTGTCCCTAAAGAATGTCCGTGCACTGCGACACAGCCGCTGGTCCACACCGCTGCACTGGTTCGACGACTTGACCTCAGTCCCGGAACCGCAAAGGCAACTTTCATTCATTCATTCATTCAGTTTATTTCGACAAAAGGAAAGTTTGCCTGGGTTGAAGGGACTAAAGGCAGATTACCTCTGCCTGACTAGGGTCCCTCCACCCAAACTTGACAGTCGGCGCGAGGAAGCGTCGCTGCACCGAACAGCACTAACGAGGGTGCCGGTTTGAATGCAGCTGCGAGTTCACAAGCATTGCCCGAGATGTCGCGACCGCATCCTGGCCAGCGGCGAAGACGATGTGCAGAAGACAGCCAGCCGCGGCTTATATCACTCCCGCTGCGTGCACTCGAAACACTCCACAGAACGGTTCAGTAGGACAAAAAGAAGGGAACGACGGGAGCATCGCCCACGTGGTGCGATGGTCAGTACAACTAGCGAGATCTGCGGTGACTAAGACGCCAAGTTTAAGTGAACTAAGGTCGCTTTTGTTAATTCGTGCAACGCAAGCTAAAATGAGGGAAGCAAAGTGCAACATCTCAACGCCATGATCCGCCTGGTTGCATCCCACGTGCGACAGGCAGCTCCGCGGAGCCTTAGGCCTAACGAGTCGCTCGACAACAACCGGCATACATCTAGTACCCAGATTAGGCGCAGAAGAAAAAACCGCGAGGAGACATCAGCTCTGTGAGGTGGCCATATAATCCGCTCGCTGCACACAGCAGCTTAACGAGCGAACGGCGCGCACCGTACGTATAATGACGGTGCCGAGTCGCAATACCAGACAGCAACGGCACTCCTGGTCCATGGCCAGCCGGCAACTTAAGCCGCGACTCTCAGTCGAGGAGACAGAAGAAACCATTCACAAAAAACTCGCACCACCTAAGAGGTTTCCGTACTCACTCGCTTCGGGCTTGCCCACAATCCATGTGCTCTATGCCCGCTCTCCCAGGATGCAGACCCCGTGGCTCTCGTACCAATAACTCAACGTGGAAAACTCAACAAAAACCTGCGAACAAAAAAAACTTTTAGCATGCCGACAAGTTCAAACACGCCACGGCAACCGATCTTCTCGCTCTCAAGAAACCACGCCGCCGACGCTAGCGATCGTAATTCCCCCCCCCCCCCCCCCCCCCAGCCTTAATCCAATCCGGCTCAAACAGTGGCTATCCCGAACCGCGAAAACTGCTTTCCGATGCTCCCAGAGCTCCACGTTGGGCAGCCAGTGTAGGTCTGAAGATGACAGGCGTTCATGGAACACACGGACACAGTCACGCCGCCGGGCAACACGGACACGTGGAATTTATTAAACTGATTTTACAACGGCGAGCTCGCCAGCCGAATCTTATAAAAACGTGGGTGCGATGCCGCGGGTAAATGATCCGCGGCATCACACCCGCGGACCCGAGCTCCTGGAGACGACGCTGACTACGCCAAGCCGCCAGAGTGAGAAAGAGGTCTTCCCAAGCGCCCGGATAACCTAGCCAGGGTTGCCGTTGGGTAGATTTGAAAAGGAGCCAGAATTCAAGCTAAAAGTAGCCAAAGTAGCCAGGTCTTTTAATCTTATCGCCAAACTTGTAGCCAAATGGCAGAAAAGCGGTATTATGAAAAGAGGTTTTATCATTGAACAATATATACCATTTTGTGTCAGCAATAAAATAGCATACGAGCACAGTTATCTTCTCCTTCATGCTTGGTCTTCAAGCTGTAAGCAAGTTGCAAATAAATGAACATATTATAAGTTCCGTGCACCTGTATACATTTTATATAGAATAGATATAGTAATTGCCAGAGAGACAGTAAGATTTAAACATTCCAGCCAACCAGTCAGTAGGAATACTAATGGCAGAAGAAGGTTGTGCTTGAAGTCTGCGACTTCAAGCACGACCAGCTTCAAGTAGCAATATCCGCTTGAAGATGACCGGTCCAGCTTCATTTTGTAGCGGATCTCTGTGTCTGTCAAGTTCACCCGAAAACACGCGCCGTGCATCAGCACTACAAAACTGGCTCGTAGCGTCAGCATCGATGGCGGGCAGCGTGAACAGCGTGCTAGGCACGCGTTTGCCAACATGCGCGCAACTTCGTCAGTTTGATCTTAGCCAAAAGGCGTACTTAAATTTCCTCTTTAATTTATTTGTAAGTTATATTTCCAATTTCTTAATTTTTATTTAAATTCTTAAAACCACCGAATTCATGGCTTATCCCCCATAGTGGGTGTGAGACACTGACTGGGCGAACAAGAACTTCATCATTCCGTCTCGGCAGGCGCACCGCGCGTTGCGTTCGGGTGCCTCGATGAGCACCAGACTCATGGCGGGGCTAGGACACGCGCTTATACACTGGCTGACACGTCAGAAAAGCTTGGAAACAAAGGGTAGTCGTCAGGCTTGCTTGGTATTTTATCTGCAGATAATGAGAAAAATGGCTACTGAATGCGCTAAAATAGAGGTTCAAAGTAGCCAGAAAGTAGCCATGGCGCCAACCTGAAATTTTTGTCGCCAGACTGGGTCGTAAAGTAGCCAATTTGGCGCAAAGTAGCCACCAACGGCAACCCTGAACCTAGCTCCCGCCAAAGGGTGCTACTGGCGCCACCGCTAGCCACCGCGGCACCACAGCGCCACCTCTCGCTTGGTGGCTAATTACAAATAATCCACCAGCGACTTTAAAAACGACTTTACAGGGGGTGATAGCACCCCCACAAACTTTATTGAAGCCAAATGGGAGTGGAATTAAGGCTGAACGGGTGGACGGGGGGCTAGATAGGGACCCAGGGGGCCGCAACTACCGCAACTCTAGCAGACCACTCTAGCGAGCCTGGTCTGTATATGGCAGTTTATGCTCCTCAGTGACCTCACCCACGCTTCTGGCGAGGGAGCTGGCTTCAAGAGCTCATCGGGGGAGGGTTGTAGGCACTCAAAAAAGCGCTGACTCACGAACCAGCGTACTTGGCGGGAGATCACTGAGAGGGGATAACCCTATAGCTCCTTCCCACTGTGAGTAGCTGATCGTGAGCAGCCGGGATCGTTGAGGCACCTGGCGGACCAAATCTCAGCCACGTGCTTTTTTCTCTGCTTGGCCTCTGAGATCCGCTTCGGCAGCGCGCGAAGCACAATTTTACCCAAGGAATACACCGGGGCACACGAATGCCCACGAGCGAGTGCCGCTACCAGACACCTGATTCAAGGATTAGCACCTGATTCAAGGATCAGGGTGGCCTCCAGATTTTTTTTTCCTGGGCATTGTTTTCCTGTTACAACACCAGCCAGCAGGCTAAAGTGGGTACGTGTCACGGTGATCAAATCAGAGCTACTGCTATGTAATGTAGAAGAAGTTCTTTGGGGCCTCTGTAACTTCTTCGATGGGTGAGTTACGTCATTCATGCCCGCTTTGCAGAAAGAAGTGTAGAGAGAACGAAGTGAACGAGACAGCATTTATTCGTTCAACTTCAGTACATGGTTTATTCAACTAATCGCGCTCAATTTATCAACTAAAGCCAGCTGCGCGTCCTTAGGGCAGGCCCTGCACTGTGTCGCCGCCTTTACCAGATGAAGACATGCCGCGTGGAGAGTATTATAACTCCGCACACTCTATTACACGATCTCTCTCCCTGACCCGTCCGCTTCGGTGGTACAGGTGCTCGGCTGCTTACCCGAAGGTAGCGGGTTCGATTCCGTCCGCGGCGGTCCCATTTCGGTGGAGGTGAAATGCTAGAGGCCCGTTCATTGTGCGATGTCAGTGCACGTTAAAGAACGCCACATGGTCACAATGTCCGGAATTCTCCAGTACGGCGTGCCTCTTAATCATAGAGTGGTTTTGGCACATAACACACCATCATTATTATTATTATTATTATTATTATTATTATTATTATTATTATTATTATTATTATTATTATTATTATTATTATTATTATTATTATTATTATTAGTATTATTATTATTTTCTCCCTGACCGGAACGACATAAAGCAGACGTATTTCGGTAGGCATTTAATGGTAAGAATAAGTCCGACATGTGTGAATCACGCGTGCTCGAAATGTTCCAGCCGGACAACACAAAACGCCGACCATCAACTCGGAGCTTCCCCAGGGGTGTAAACAGAAGGAAAACGCAGCCTGTCTGCGCATGCTCAAGCAAACCTTTGAGGGCTAAAGGATCAATAACGGAGAGGCGTGCGTGTATGTGAAAGATTAGGGTTTTATCGGGTGCGGCAATTCATGTCGATGCACGATAATCAGAAGCTGACTTACACACGTGCTACCGGCTGTTAATGAGGTTGTGCACGAGATACATGAGATGCACGAGATACATGAGACAGGCTGGCCTACGTTTCGGTAACGTGGCGTCAACGACCAGCCCCTTTGAAAACTAACATGTCAAGGATGACAAGGCGTCTTTGACAAATATAGATGCACCTATAGAAACGTCGAACAGCCTGTCTGAGGCACCTAATTACCGTTCACACATCATCTCTAGAGCATTGGGTTTCAGTGCTCTGGCTCCCGCCGCTGCTAGCTGAGCGTTCTTATGTGGCACAATATGATGCCATATGATATTTCACCTCGCCGTTGATAAACCAGCTACTGGCGTGACGCGACATCCGCTTTCCACAGTATCGTTATGTTGAGCATATCCTTGGAACATATAATGGCGGACCTATGCGCAACTCTGCTGCCTGACAGCAGATACACCTCTCTTTTCTTAAAGGCGCCGTGCAGCAATTTTCCAAGTATTCATCGAATGGCTTTAATAAAGAACTTTATTGCTCAAGAATCGACCGCTGCGCAAAATTTTTATAATCTGGCATGTACGAACGCAGTTAGACATTAGTCGCACGCTGTAATTGCTTTCTCTCTTTTCTCGTCCCGACGAGCGCGCTGGAAGCTAAGCAGGGTGTGATGGCACGGGGAAAAGAAGTTACATCAACCGCGCGTGATGACCCTGAGCACTTATTCTTTTTTTTTTTCTTCGAACGCGCGGCTTACTTCCAGTGTGATCGCGAGCGTGCGCGCGGGCATGTGGCGGCCTCCAGCAGCGGTCGCGGTAACTATGCAGCTCACGGTGCTCAAATCAGCCAATGGCCGTGAATTTGGGTATATGACATCATTTGTCGAGAGAAGAGGGAACGATTCCTGGCTGACTTTGAGAATCAATTGTAAATTCCAGGCCGCGTGCTGCGCTACAATGTTTGGCTAGCGTGTTCCCAGGAGCCTCGTCTACCGATCGGCAGCGCTTTCTGACCATGTTGAAAAAGTGTTGCAGGGCCCCTTTAACCTCATATAACCTGTCACAATCCCCTGCCCCGGCGCCGGCCACACGCACGTGACCAATCGGCTTGTCAATCAATCAATCAATCAATCAATCAATCAATCAATCAATCAATCAATCAATCAATCAATCAATCAATCAATCAATCAATCAATCAATCAATCAATCAATCAATCAGTTTGTTTGGTATTCATTAAAGCAAAAGCAACATAACCAACGGTAGCCACTATACAGTATATAGCCAGCTATGCTACCGCTGTAGATGTGCGGGCTTATAGGAAATCACGCTAAAGTGGTTCTGGACCACCCTTCAGGTTTGGTGAAAGAACACATTCTAAGAACAGCGAACAGTGCTCTGTTCAGCCAAATCTTGTAGTGTACGGCACGTAGAGTTTACAAGTGGAGGGCGAAGTTGCCACGTTCTCAAGTGCCCTCTGTTCATACAGAGGCCCCGTCCTCATTCACTTCGGTGGGCCAGCTGTGTGTCTTCAAACAGATGATTTATACTATTGGTTGATAGCTAATCTGACATGTATCAGGAGCCGCGTATGGGTCAGGTGCGCTTCTTGCCACGGGGTGTTGTCACGTGCCGGCCCCGCGCTTTATAGCATGTTAAGATTACACAGTAGCAGCACTAGCGCGCACCGGAATCACAACGGGAGAGAGTGATCACGTCTCATGACGCGCTGACACTGGTTCTTTCCCCTTTGTCATTTCTCTCTGGATAGCTCCGCTCGTGTAACTACGCTGGTTCTTGACGAATTCGAGAAAATATTTTGAGCAATCGATTTGTGAGGGAATAAACATCGATATTGAGGTCAGTCGATGATTACTTGGAAAAGTGGTTCAAGACCATTTAAGGAACAAACTAAGCCTACGCCTTCAAGCACTTTATGCGTGCTAGTGCAGTGAATAGTCTTCCAGAAGTGTAAAGCAATTTTTCACACACACACACACACACACACACACACACACACACACACACACACACACACACACACACACACACACACACACACACACACACACACACACACACACACACACACACACACACACACACACACACACACGTCTGTGGGTGTGTGTGTGTGTGTAAGCGCTCGAATCACAATTAGCTAACAGTTCAAAAGCATATGCTTAACAGTGGCTAACTATAACAAAAGTTCAAAAGCAAACAAAAGCTGGCGTACGAAGAGCCAAGGAGTCAAGCTGTACCGCAGAGTGCTGGTGAGTCTTCTTGCGTCGGATGGATTTGCAGAGCAGTTTTTCTCGGGAGCCTAGTTTCACCACCTGTGGCATCCTCAGTATATACACTGGTAACAAATGAGCGGAGATCGACCAGTGTCCAGTGGCGGATCCAGGGGGGGGGGGGGCGATTGGGCGATCGCCCCCCCCAAAGCTATAAGCCAACCCAACCCCCCCCCCCCCCGCTTTTCACCTCACCGAAGGCCATTTTTCAGAACGTAGAATTTTTTCAGGTGGTCGCTGTGTCCATCCCAATCCGAGACTAGGGAAGCACCCCTCACACAGCCCAGCGCTTTTGTTAAGAGCGAAACAGGCTTTCTAGAAAAGATTTCTTCTGCGTCCTGCATCTTTCAAATAGGCACCGACGAGCACAAGCCTCAGCTATTTTGCTAAAGCAACTGCTGCCTTTATGGAAGCGAGCTAAAGTTTCCTCCCCACTCCCAGGGCCATCAGCTCTTCAGCAAAGCGAGGGGTCTTCAAATTCTCCCATCTTTTTCTCAGAGACAGGAGTCTGTTCTGTGTCATTCAAACTGGCATCTTTCGTCCCACCACGGCCGGGCTAGACTGCACGTGCGCGCTTGAGCGCGCACGTGCAGTCTAGCCCGGCCGTGGTCCCACAAAGCGTGCAGAACAAGTTACCTTTTAGTCAACCTTCAGCGGCTGGTCCAAAAAAAAAAAAAAAGAAGGAAGGCAGGCAGTGGTGCTGTGAATTATATTCGCCGAAGTACCGAGCAAGCCTCCGAGAGCACGTGCGCGGGGTATAATCGAGCGCGACTCCGAAAGCTCCGTTTGACCGTCCTTAGGCTGCGGAGATAGAAAGGGCATTTTCTGGCAACACGACCGGCCAGAAAAAAAGGCAATGGGGAGGAGGGGGCGGGGTAACAAAGGGAGGCTTACTCCGAAACTACGTTCAAGGAATACTAGAGCTCGCCGTTGTGGGAATACTCATTTATCGAGCAGGTGGCCTGCCCTTCCCTCTTTCACCCTCCTCTTACCAACAACACTGATACGTGTTCCCCAATGTTTAGCGGAAATATGCGTTTTCTTCTTCATCAAACCAATACAAAATAAGTTGCAAGTGCTGCCCATGTTGTCATGTTTGTGTTTTTTCCTGCGTTTTTGTGTTATATTAGCGGCGATTATGTCTTATATACATATAAGTTGAAAAAATTTTAAGGCTGGCAATGCACATTTTGTGTATGTGTCATGTGCACACGCGCTCACGCAATACATCCATATTGTGAGGTGAATCAGTTTAAGCAACTTAGCAGAAGAACACTGAAACCCGTGGAAAACAGTGTAAAAAATATGAGCGAAAAAGGAACGGTGAGAATTCCTTTAGTTAGCTATTAATTGTGAAAATGTTCCTACTTTGGCTTGTGTGCAATGAAGGATGTGCTTCATGCTGTAAAAGCTGGTGTTTCCTTTTTCTACGATCTCAACAAGTGTTGCTTGAAGTCCTTGAAAATTCTTCGTTAGGTGCTTGAAAGTCCTTAAAAACCCTTGAATTGTTTTCTTCAAAGTTGCCATCAACCCTGTATAATGCAGTTATGTTTACTTTTAGTAAACATTATTGTAGTTGTTTTGTATCACTCTAGATACCTCATTGTACCTCTTGTGTATGACTCATGAATGATGAGTGTCGCTCTACTTTCCTATGTACAAAGCTCGGTGAGACTTCGTGTAAACGTACAAATCGCCGCTCTATGCTGGTTAATGCTGCTTGCGTGATTTGCATTCTCTCTTGTGTTCATATTTGTCGCCGATATTACTCAGATTCCTGCGTAAACTTTTAGGTTTTTGTGATATTACAAGATTTGACCATGCCCACCATGTCAATAAATTGTTTTCAAAACTGCACGTGGTTTTCTACGAGATATTATTTTAGATAATGAAATGGCACTGAGCAATGCAACTGAGAACAAAAATAATGAGCATTTGGTTACTAACGTGAAGTTTTAAAGTTGGGCAACGGCCCCTTCCCCCCTCTCCCCCCCCCCCAACAGCCAACCGCCCCCCCCCCAAAGCAAGCGCCTGGATCCGCCCCTGCCAGTGTCGCATACGTCCTTGTAAACGTCCAGTAGGGGGCCGCGGCTGTTGTTGCAAGCCGGTGGTTTAAGACGAATGAACCACGATTCCAGTAGTTTTCTTTTGCCCCACTTTCGTTAACGAGCCAACGTCGTCGCATCGTTTAAGTGGAAGCTATGTCCTCTGCAGGGTGTGCATGGGTGTATATGTGGCACAACGTCTATGTCTTTTTGTTAATAGTTGGTTTGTTAAATAGGAGTAAAAGCAATCATGAATTCACCCGCTTTTTGGAACATTTTTCCATCTAAAGAGATGTCGTGTACATCCTGCACCTGCGATTTTCTCATGGACACGGAGCGCTTTCTTCGTTCCCAGCCCGCGCGGCCCACGGTCATTTCATCGTTTTATAGCCCTGACATGAGGGCCTTACGTGAGGGGACGTCTTCTGGAAACGCGTTAATGTGCAGTTTCACTCTCACAAGTTGCCATTCTAGCGTCGCCAGCGCGAGACGTGTTTGAAAAAAAAAAACACGACTTTAATCTAGCGGTATTGCAGCTCAAGGAATCTCAGTAGTACAACACTTAAAGAAAATTAACAAACACACGTATAAAATCGATCAATCAGCTTACAAGAGGCAAGTATCACACATTTAACAAACAGTAGAAGACATTAACACAGGCTGTACTACCACGCTCAGTATGAGCTACATCACGCGAGCGCGTGGCCGAGTGCTCTGCAAAGTTGTACAGTGACGCCGATTATGGCATATTTTCGAGTTATCGGGAGAGTGACTGTCCCTGCGAGCGCGCACACCCTCCACTTGCTTTCACCCTCGCCCTCGTTTTGCCCTGAGGTGATATCACCTTCGAAAATGATAACTTCAGGGGTGAAAGTAAGCAAGTAGGGGCGATGCGCGCTCGCACGAGCAGCCAAACTCTCTCCCGATAGCTCGAAAATATGCCATAATCGGCGTCACTGTACAACTTTGCAGAGCAGTCGGCCACGCGCTCGCGTGATGTAGCTCATACTGAGCGCGATAGTACATCTAGGTCAACAGCGGACATTAATCGAGTTAACAGCAGCTAAAGATGTGAAAGTTCGAACGTATAAACAGATGAAGGCACACGTGCGATGACCGGAAGCGTTGAGTCCCCGACGATCGGATGCGAGAAGTCACAGAGAGGTCGGGCACGACTGCCATGTCGGCGGAGTTTCAACGTTGATCTTTCCGGGGGCTAGTGCTTGAAGGCGATCTCAGGCACACTCTAAGCCAAAAGAGAGCAACGGGGGTATAGGGGTTCCTCCTTTGAGGGAGTAAGTGCATTGTCACTCCCATTACTCTCCGAAAAGGAGCAACGGCAAGGGGATGAACCGTTGCTCTCATTTCAGTTGCTCCTTGAGGGTATGAACGGTTAGTCCGCCCAGTTGCTCCTTGAGGACAAACTGTTACTCCTTCCTGATGCTCCTCAAGGGAGCAACATATGCTCCTTCCCGTTACTCCTTAGTTTCTACTTGGGTAAAAAAAATCGTTTTTTATTTACTTCTAGAGCATATTGAGGTTTATACATACATTTGTTTGGATGTACAAACGACATACAGACATCTCATTCAGAAATAAATTTCAGAAAATTTGCAACAAACACACAGGATTCGAATTCGCGACCACTTAACTGCCATGCGCGTACGCTAGCCACTACGCCACCACACGCTACGGCGCCGTCTGAAAGGAAACGGGGTTATGATAGGTACCGACGGGTCGTTGCGCGTTCTGACACGTTAGTGAAATGAGCATAGGCGTGCAGAACCAGTGGTGATGCTCCAAAGAGAATAGAAAGTAACAATGTAAACATCTGAAAACGTCAAGGTAATGAGTCTCTCGCGAAAACACAGGCTCTGCCAGTGGTGCGCAAGCTAAAAGGCCAGTAATTTCTTTTTTTATTTTTCCCGGAGGTGTTTTCTGCTTCTTTATTATCATTATTCTTATTATTATCAGTATAAATATAATAATAATACTTTTTTTTTGCGGAAGAGTCGCCTCCCCTTTGAAAAGACAACACCGCCCGAGCTGATAACGTCCATTTGCTCTGAGATTAAACACAAAGTCAAACTACCGGGACCGATTGCGATAGCTGCCCTCCCGCCAAAATCAGCCAGTGACAAGGTAGAGATGACGGGGGGGGGGGGGGCGAGGCAGCGGCGTTAGTTCGCTGTCAGTCTTTCTGCGCATCGCGATATAAGTGTGTGTTGCGTGATCTCTGCTGCAACCATGGGGTCGGTGCTTTTGCTGCTTTGTAGTGGAGACTGCCATTCAGCATAAAACCGCAAACGTAAGGTCTATCAACTGTGTACTTCTTTCAACCGCTTGTTTGTTGTGAAGTATACACGGAGTCTCGCGAAGCTTCGCATTTTATTGTCACATTCTCAAGCTATATATTTATGCCAAATGTTATACGCAAACAAGTCATTTAACTTGCGACGACAGCAGCTTCAGGTGCTGGCGTTCAATGCAACCATGCCTTTTATTAGGAGCTTTTAGCTTGTATTAGGGGCTTTTAGCTTTACGTTACCGTGTTACGAGTTGCCGAAAGGAATCTGCGCAAGCGCGGGCCTTTAGGGAACGAGGACTACTCGCCGGATTGGCTTTGCGTTTACGGCCCTATCTCGCAAATCCACCGTCGTTCACGGCTACTCGCGATTCCCGCTTTGCCGAGACTCCAGCCGTCGAGTAAAAATAAGCCGAAGTGCGAGCGCCAATTGCGATCGCACTTGTTTCAGCGGCTAAAGTCACTGAGTAACCTAGAGCTAGAAATAGAATACCGAAGCCGTAAGAACGTGAGAAGCCTTGACATAAATACCCCGACAGGCTGGATAGGTGATGCCATCTAGCGGGAACAAGATGAACCAGGCAAGCAAAAAACACGACCTCCTCTATAAACTTACGACCTGCTCACCGGCGCCATCCCTACGGAGGCGTGTGGAGCTAAAAATTGGCGTGTAGGGACCGGAGGTACCGCCAGGTGCCGCCACAACTTTCCCCCATAGCAGACGACGCACGACCGTTGTGGTGCACTCGTGTGTGCGCGTTCCTCTCATTGTTTTTCTAGTCTCTAACGCGTGGATCGAGCAATACACTGATTTAACGTCTCGAAGCAACATTCTGGCTGTGAGACGCACCGTGTTGGATGGCTCCGGGAAGTTCGTTACCGGATCTCAATCTCTGTGCGAGCGCTTTTGCGTCCCCATCTAAGTGCAGGCAAACGAAAGCAATATGCGACACATAACCCAGAGTACGTAAGCCTTATTTCCTCACTTTTTTTTTTGTGCAGCGGCGCCTTACCTAGCCGCTGTCTAGCAGCCGCAAAAAATAATTCGTTCGTGGGCGAGACGGTGCGATCTTGTAACAAGTTGAAACTGAAGTTTCTACGACGCAAATGAAGACGACATACGGTACGAACGACGCATGCGATGACCCGTGTAAGTTTTCATGACCTGCCCATCGCCCTTCAAGTATATCGTTGTCATACTGTACACGGATGACGACAGAAGGGCGCAGTTGTGCTATCGTCAGGGTGCTGTGGGTCTAGCGAACGTCTAACGATGGAAGCGTGCGACAAAACCGGCGGATTATCATAACGTCGTTACAGCAATCTCTCGCACATACAAATATTATCAAACACAGTTTATTGCAGTTATGGCCTCTGTTCTAGCGTCGCTGGCATTGCCGCGTCTCACACCGGCGATGCGACCACGCTTTTACTGCTGGAGCACTCACATACAAAGCGTTAGGAGACAACAGCTCTTGCGTGCTCTATTTCCATCATAGGAATAATGATGTATAGAAACGCGAGTTTCATTTATAATCTAAAGCATGCTTTTTAACTGGCTAAATCACTTTGCACTGTCCCTAGTTATATTCCACGAACCTTTAGCATTAACCCACATGGTATTTCCCAATTCCCACCAATAATGTACTATTCCTGATGCTGCCTGAGGCTTCAGCTGCCAATTGTTTCCTTCACATCATCATAGGCGTGCGCAGAGGGAGGGCAGGGAGGCGCCCCCCCCCCTAGTCACCTAAGAAGAGGGGACGCAAAATCTGCCCAATACATTGACTTAATAGGGAGGGGGGGGCACCGCGATGAGCCACCTCCCCCCCCCCCCCCTAGGGAACCCTGCGCACGCCAATGCACATCATGCGTGTGATGCATGATGTACCGACCGATGCCTTCACCCTTACAATAAAATGCTTAGCAGACAAGTCCCTTATGACCGCTATAATGCATAAATTGCTTTGGAATTCTCCTACAAGTTTAACGCTCAAAAACATTTGTAAGTGGCTGTATTCACACTTTACAATGGCAAGAAACAGATAAGTAAGCTAATGGTTCAAACGAATGTCTTATTCCCAGAATCAATGGTACACTGCAGCACCAGTAGTAAATAATAATCTAGTCCAATACATTGCTTTTGAAGCATCAGATACCAATACAGGAAAATCTAATCTGCAACGAAAATGTTGATACCTGCAAAATGCAATTTCTTAGTGCACAAAAACATTAACAGTGCAATCAACAATACCTCTAGCAAAAAAAGTGAGCAGTACATCCAAGGACATAAAGGAATATACAGATATATGCACATTCTACCTAGCACCCCACGCTTTTCCTACAGTCCATCAGCACTCCATCTGCAATAACTACTGGCAGAACTAAAATTCAGCGCTGCTCAAAGCAAAGTACTGCCCGAGGATCCAGTAAACACTGCTTTTGGGACCAGACAAAATCTCCCAGATATCCAACAACTTTCAAATATCTCAATGCAGGGGTGAAATATCCGATGTCATTATCATGACCCGACTATTCTGTGTCCACTGCAGGGTAAAGGCCTCTGGCAATGATCTCTTGCCCCGTCTTGCACACGCCAATTCCGTTTTATTCCTCAATTATCAATTTGAATTTCATCAAGCCACCTAACTCGGCTGCTTACCTCGGCTGCGCTAGCCATCCCTCGATATCCACTCCGTCGCTCTCACTACACGTTGGTTATAGGTCTTGTGCACTACGTTGCTTGCCCAGCTCTACTTTTTTTCTATTAAAGATAGATGTGACAAGCGATAGCCTTCGAGTCACAACGTCAAGCGAACGCACGCACGCACCAAGCAGAACAGCGGCTTGGCGGCTGCAGCGATGGGGGTAAGTTGTGGCGCCAAGGCGTGCTGCGGCACTTTGGAGAACTAAAAAAAAGCAAACAAGCAAAAGCAAATCTGGCGACACGGGGAGCGGCGGCATGAGCAGGTCGTAAGTTTATAGAGGAGGTCGTGGCAAAAAATAGGTATTCCAGAAACATCGTGGGTTCTACTTCTCTACTTCTGGTGTAGAAGCCTTGCCGCGGCATAATTACAAATAAGTTACCTTTTCAATCATTTTTTTCCTGAAAAACACTATATAGGCGAAAACAAACGTGTCCATGACATTATGGTTTCACGAAGTGTCACAATATGGCAACACTATCGTCACCCCATTGCGCATGCCGGGATACTGTACACGCTAAAAACCTCTCGTGATTTTGCCGCAGCGGTGATACAATCTTATCTAAATTAAATATGATTTAAATGCCGTTATCACCACCTCATGATTTATTCAAACGTAAAGGTATCCGTTTACGTACGTGCGTAAACGTTTACGTACGGAGAGCTAAAACTTTTCTAAAACATGGGTTCCGGTAACACGGTAACGTTAAAAGGTATGCGTACAAGCTAAATGTCCCTATTAGCGGGCGTATCTCTCTGTTCAGTTTACAAAAAGTAGTTTCCTTACGCCAGCCCGCAAGAAAATGAGGCCCATGCATCGACCGATACAGGGTGCGTCCTTCTGTTGCTCTCTTCCAACCTAACACTAAACGCTTACTCCCCCAACTTGAGACATGTCAGCCATCTTGTTCCAGTTGGTCTTTTTGGGGAGTAACAGTTGGTCTTTAGGACTAAAACCCGCCGTTACTCCCATTTTTTCCATTTTTGGCTTAGAGTGCAGGTAGGTTGAGCTAACTTGAGATTGAAGTTCTGATGCCTCGTTGCAGACGTTAATTACGCGTCTCAACTAGACAAACGGCTAAGTCTAGGTGGCCAGCCGATACAGAGCCACACTAAAAAAATCACAGCATATCCATGGGGTGAATGATAATGAGTGGGGCGAAGCTCCGGAGGGAATCATCGGTAAACCGTGAAACTCTGCAGTGAAATTCGCCCAGTACATCATATAAAGAGTGTGAAACACCGTGAATATATTAAACATCACACTTTTATTGCACTGTTGGTTTACGTGGTCCCTTCATTATCACCGCTTTGTGATCGGTGAAATGCAGGGAAAGTGTCCGCTCCCGAGCGAAAGAGAAAGCGCGCCAAGAGCGAGCGCCTTGTCTGCCTCCATCCGGCGACTCCGAGCGAAAGAGAAAGCGCGCCAAGAGCGAGCGCCTTTTACGATCGCAGGCATCCAATGACATGCGTCATTCGTATTATTCAAGTGCCATCTGTCATATATAACAGCAACTCTAAGAAATACACGAAACGCCGTCTAGTGAGCAATTCATTAAACTAGAGCTCTAAGAAATGCATGAAACGCCATCCAGTGAGCAATTCATTAAACTAGAGCTGGCTACGTACATACTACTACAGAGGAAAGAACGACCCACACCCTAAGGAGCTTCGCCCCTAAAACTTCTAGAAGGGATATTTGCTGATCTGCTTCTACACGATGCTAGACAAGCAACTAGACTGATCAGCAGGGCGATATCCCTTTGTGTCCCCCGCTTCTCTTCCTGGGGAAAAAGGAACCTCCACATGGGTCCAGTCATGCGCGTTTCATTGTTACCAACTCCGCCCTAAAAATACTCTGACCACGCCCTTTTTAATTCTGGGAGGGTTCTCAACTGAGCGAGAGTGACAACCTGTCAAGGTGATCGCATACGGCGTGCCCACCTGCAGTTTTTACCGAGGGAATGGTCGGTTTCCTTGGCTCTCAGCCGGTTCAACGGCGAACGTTCAAGTAAGAGCAGCCCCTTCGGCTCTAAAGACAACCCTTTCCTGGTCAAGCAATCCCGCCGGTCAGCGGGGGAGCGTGGCGTCCGTTAATCGGCGTGATGCAAGGCCGCAACAATGGCAATCCTTGACAGACACGACAAAGAGGTATCTCTCTCCCGGCAATGTTCCTTTTGAGGAAAGCAGGTCCCGCATGGACTTTTCGAACGTAAAGGGTGCTCTCGCAAACAACGTGCACAACTCAACATGCAGCCTTTCAGCGAAGCTCCGTGGGTGCCGCCTAATCCCGTCTGTGATGTAAATATGCGTGACCCCCGCAAATGTACCGCCGAGGTAGTGACGTCGCCCTTTGTACGCCCGCGTCAAGTCGCTGTTGACTGTCAAGTCGCATGTTGAATTCCGGCAGTGTCATTTGCTTTGTAAATAGTGTGGTGCGTCGTATTCTGCACAGTGGGCGCCGTCAACAAAAGCCGCAGGTCGATTCCACGAAAGATCGAAAAAGGGTGTATATTTGATGTTTCCGATTTTCCTGATAATTTTGTATGTTGTGCACATATGACTGCACAGCACGAAATCGCAGTTCGTTTTCAAATAAAAATTTTTTTCAAGAAAGGAAAATTCGACAAGTGTCGCCGGTTGACGACGACCATTTTACGAAGAGTGCGTTTTCGTAAATTCGCAATCATGCTGGCAGCCACTGAAGCTATATATTACAAATATCTTTCTTTTTGGCGGAAGTAGAAGTAAAGAGGAAATAGCTCTTATCATTTCATGGAATTCTGAGTAAATTATGTATTTTTAAAAATTCACGAAAAACGCTGCGTTTTTGAAAATCAGTCAAATTTGGGACGCTATGGCTACTTCTGTGAACATCTTAGCTTGTTCATATTTGCAGTATGAATAGGCCTTTGTGTGAATAATGAACCTCTGCATTTGTATTTCTCTAATAATTTTCAAAGTAGTAAATTTTCACGCTCGAAACACCAAAAAGAGAAAAGTGCTCCTCCAATCAAAAATCTATAATAAAAAAAACCCAATCTCAATTTTGTTCAAAGTCCCCCAAAATGTTCTCAAAGGACTGCAGAATGATATTACGAAAAAACATGTTGCATCATTTTTATTACAACAAAAGCAGAAAATGTCAAACATTGTGTTTCCAGAGCGTGGTGGCCACTGCGTAAAGGACATCTCTAGTAACAAGAAAATACAGTAACACGTCTTTTTTCTTCTCTGAGCTTCGATAAACAGCAGTATTGATGTATTGTTGGACAGTGGGAACTGTTTTGTAAAGAAAAAAAAGATCGTTCCAATTAAATGCATTTGCGACACCACTTACATTCCTCGTCGACGGGCAGCACGGACATTTTCATTCCTCTGGATAATTTTTTTTAGTAAATGCGCTTATATTAAAGTAACGAAGCTAAACGCGAAATATGTGTAGCTGAGTCGATCATGCATTGTAAGAATGTGAGAAATCGCAAATGGCGGCAGTGGTGAACGGCAGTGGTGGCGGCAGTGGTGTTAGACATCCCTCAGTCCACAGTATGCACTTTCAGTTGTAGCCTCCTTTTCTTTCATCTATTTCAGTTGAGTATAATTCATATCCTGAGTGCTAAAGAACGCATTCCCTCCATGCGTCTCTTATGATGATGTGCTGTGCCAGAATTGAGAGATTGGTATAAAAGCCAAGGTCTCTTCATGAATGGAAATGAATTTCTGGAGAGCGGTCGCCAAGAGGTGTGGTTTTTGTTGGCCCAAATGTGTACGTTGTCAAACCTTATCTGATCAATGCAGAGTTTAAAAAGAATCGATTACGTGAAGATTGGTGGCAGCAGTTTTGGCCACGGACAAAACACGTTTTGTTTGCATTGCATCTGCTTTGTTTTGCATCTCCTTGTATGTCTTGAAGCAGTGCTGGCAGATCTGCTTTCCCTCTTGAATTGAGCGCGCATCCTGCTTCATGACCCTCCGCAAAAGAGTCTCGATCCGATATCTTCTACGTAACGAAAATTCTGCTGCAGCGGAATTTTCTTTTTGTGCACCATGAGGCAGTCCGTACAAAATCTCGGCCATGGCTATAACGCCTACCCATAGCCACCTTCAGAGCTTAGGATAGTGATCGCATCAAAGTGAAGCACAATTTGGATGCTTAACTTCTATCTCAGGTGGTGTTTGGCTGACTGGCACAGCCGTACTCGTTGCTGTCGTCTGCTCAGGCGGGCGTCCATCGCGCCGCCCTTTGCACCTGTCCGCCTAACGCATGCTACTCCGTTTACACGAGTGCTTGTAGCGCGGGCCACACGATCCGCACGGTGCGGATCCAGAGACCGGGCGGGAGAGCGACGAGCGGTGAAAAATGTATCGTGTAAACAACGCAATCGACACCCCAGCTTTTTCTCGTGCATAGCGACAAAGCCTGGCAAACAATGTGTGGCTGCTGTGCTTAGGTTGCACTGCGGTACTCGCCGTTCACCACTGCCGCCATTTGCGATTTCTCACATTCTTACAATGCATGATCGACTCAGCTACACATATTTCGCGTTTAGCTTCGTTACTTTTATATAAGCGCATTTACTAAAAAAAATTATCCAGAGGAATGAAAATGTCCGTGCTGCCCGTCGACGAGGAATGTAAGTGGTGTCGCAAATGCATTTAATTGGAACGATCTTTTTTTCTTTACAAAACAGTTCCCACTGTCCAACAATAGATCAATACTGCTGTTTATCGAAGCTCAGAGAAGAAAAAAGACGTGTTACTGTATTTTCTTGTTACTAGAGATGTCCTTTACGCAGTGGCCACCACGCTCTGGAAACACAATGTCTGACATTTTCTGCTTTTGTTGTAATAAAAATGATGCAACATGTTTTTTCATAATATCATTCTGCAGTCCTTTGAGAACATTTTGGGGGACTTTGAACAAAATTGAGATTGGGTTTTTTTATTATAGATTTTTGAATCGAGGAGCGCTTTTCTCTTTTTGGTGATTCGAGCATGAAAATTTACTACTTTGAAAATTATTAGCGAAATACAAATGCAGAGGTTCATTATTCACATAAAGGCCTATTCATACTGCAAATATGAACAAGCTAAGATGTTCACAGAAGTAGCCATAGCGTCCCAAATTTGACTGATTTTCAAAAACGCAGCGCTTTTCGTGAATTTTTAAAAATACATAATTTACCCAGAATTCCATGAAATAATAAGAGCTATTTCCTCTTTACTTCTACTTCCGCCAAAAAGAAAGATATTTGTAATATATAGCTTCAGTGGCTGCCAGCATGGTTCCGAAGTTACGAAAACGCATTCCTCGTAAAATGGTCGTCGTCAACCGGCGACACTTGTCGAATTTTGCTGTGTTGAAAAAATTTTTATTTGAAAACGAACTGCGATTTCGTGCTGTGCAATCATATGTGCACAACATACAAAATTATCAGGAAAAGCGGAAACATCAAATATACACCCTTTTTCGATCTTTCGTGGAATCGACCCGCAACTACAGCGGTGTGGTTTTTTAAAGATGTTTTCTCTCCTGCTGATTTAACGAGCAGAGCCTCTTTTCTTTCTTTTCTCCCTCTCTCTCTTTTTTTGTGGCGCTCATCTGAGAAACGGCAGCTAATCACGGAGGCCACGAACCACCTAAGGAGCTTAGTGCGGTGCCGTGTGTTATCGGCGCAACTTTTCTGCAAAGGGTCCTTCAAAGCAACGAAATGGGCTTACTGTGAAGTACTGTACTTTTCGCCCGTATTTGAGAGGCATTAGTTAAAAAGACGAAGAAGGCTGTTGAAAACGACTCCCGGCTCCCCGTACAGGGGCAACGGAACGAAACGTCCCTGGACAGCTGTCACATATAACTACCCACTCTTTGGGCCCTCCGCAAGCACAATATAATCCTTTCAGTTCAAGACGACCCTGACGCAACGGTGTACTTACAATGCCTTCTCTATAACTTAATCCCGAGCGTCCAGATAGTAAACAATAGTTACTCATTCGCGGTAGCGCGGCTCAGCGTGGGAGAGCGGAGCCTGATAATTGGCGTGTCGCTGCGTCGCAAAATGGCAATCCATGGCGCTACGCCTCTGTTTGCAGGGTATTTGTGATGGTCATGCGCTGCGCAACCAGCATGACAGCCAGTTACTGGGCCGCCATGGGCGTAGCGAGGACAGCCAGCCGAAATCAGCAGTGTTCGCACCGAAGTGTCTTCGACTGTGGAAAGGAATTCTAGAAAAAAATCCAGATAATTTTCAGCGCAGGGGACTGTTTTGGTCGGCGGTACATGACAGTACGAAAAAATTTCGGGGGGAGGGGGCTGTCGCCCGGTCAGGTCCACCCTGGCTACGACACACACACACACACACACACACACACACACACACACACACACACACACACACACACACACACACACACACACACACACACACACACACACACACACACACACACACACACACACACACACGCACACACACGCACACACACGCACACACACACACACACACACACACACACACACACACACACACACACACACACACACACACACACACACACAAGGCACAATTATTTATGGTTGACTAATGTAGCCCGCCGCTATCGGTTCAGTGAGATGGACTAAAGTCCCTAGAAATATCTAGGGACTTTAAGATGGACTGACGCTTTCTCAGTGGCAGAATTATGCGAGCCGTTTCACTCTTGCTACATTCCAGGGTATAGCCGTGCACTTGCCGGTAAGGATGCACAAATCTGTTGCATTTTGTCTGTCAATTTGTTTCCAATATGTTCACACTGAAACCATAGGGGCCACTATAGCAGGCGATGCCCCGGGTAACTTTAGCCAAAGTTTAAATATATGCCCACACACTCTATGACGACACGACCAAGGAAACTATTGCATGGAGTAAGTCGCAACTACTTGTGCTCTGCTTAACTGCTCAATTGCTCTGCTTAATTGATCAATTAGGCAAGATTAATCAGCAATTTTTTAAAGCAATGAAGATGGGCGAAAAATTTCAACGTTAAAGTTGAAGATCTGTTTGCAAAACGTCCGATTAGAGAGTTTCGAACTTTCTATCTGTTGAATATTAATGTTTGCTTATTGCAGGTGCTCGCGAAATACAAAAAGAATATATCACGAGACATGCCCGCTTGCGCGCCGTGATTACAGCGCTTCCAAACGTTGCGCGCACAAACGATATGCTTCCCTCGCGGCGTTTCATGAAAGCGATAAGCATAGAGGTTGTTTTGGCAAATTAGCTGACGTTTGCATATCACTTTGTGATTCCATTATATCTTGTGTCTTCAGTGCACCCGGATTCCACAAGTTGCACGGTAAGCGCATCAGCCGAGAGCTTGGCTCAAAACTCTTCTTTGTGTGTTTCTGACATCGTGTATAATAAAGTGTTGGTTGATGAATAACGTCATATCGTTACGGCGATTTCAGTGAATTTTTTTTTCTGAGTACTTTTTGCAGCGAATGAGTTTGACACACGAACCAATCATTAGCGGTACGAACGTGTATCGTGGTTTTGCATTTTCGACGTGAAAGTTATGAGTAACTCGAAATGTGGCAGGACTTTTTTTGCCGATTGCAACCTGTTTCAACGGTAAAATGTTGTGCGCTGGCTCTTGTATCCTATTCAAACCACGTGTCCGACCTCTAGGACAACACCTTTCATCATATTCATCGTTAAACCGGGAGTCACAGGCTAAAATGATCCGGTTTAACGTGAAGCCAGATGCACGCCACACCTTATGTGTAGCGTGTAATAAGCTTTTGGATACGGGCTTTCGTGAAAATTGATCGTTTGAGCCAGGCGTACCACTGCGTAGCATCACTGACAACGAAAAGCGCATGTGTTGCACATTTCAAGTGTCACCGGAATACACGGTGATCTATGATCAAAAGTGAAAGTCGGGGAACTCCACTGTCATATTAAATCTGAATATTTGTGTTTAGGAAAACAAACTCTACGTTTATTGCGATAGCAATTATATGGACACTCGAGACACATTCTTTCTTAGTACCGCAGCGGTGGATATACATGGCGGAGCGTCCGCTTCCAATGCGGGAGGTAAAAAGGTTCAATTCCCAGTGCCGACCGGAAAACCACAGGTTTTCCCAAAGGGGTAGAGGAGTACACCGACCTGGCGCTCGGTTGTTCATGGGCACTCATCTTGAAAGGCGGCCCCATAAGGTTTTGTGAAGGCCCCTGGGCGCACCTTAACCCACCACAGCCTTGGTGAAATAGTCTTAAAAATAAGGTCATCCTCCTTTTTTTCATTCATTCATTTCTTTTTGCTTTCTTGCCGTCGCCGTCATGTTTTTTCATTCATTCATTCATTCATTCATTCATTCATTCATTCATTCATTCATTCATTCATTCATTCATTCATTCATTCATTTCTTTCTTTGTTTCTTTCTTTCTTTCTTGCCGTCACCGTCATGTTCCATATAAAGTCCAAATCGATAACATCACCCCGCGCGTCGTATGTTCTGTGTGCGAGTTAAATCGTGCGAAGGCTGCCGACAGGCGCGGCTCACGCGGAGATGAAACGCGCCGTCTTCTGTCGCGCGAAGGAGTATGAAGGGGTGCCGGTGGGGGGATAGGGAGGGGGCGCTGCGTCGCTCGGGCAGGAACTGCGAACTTTGATAAAAAGTAACTTAAAAGCGTGTGAATGCAAGCCAGTGGGTTGGTATACATAGTTAAATACAGCGCAAGGTGAACACGGACAAGATGCACACAGGACTATATTTGCGTGTTTTCACAATAAACCAAGCAGTTGGCAGTCAGCGCTAGTCCTGTGTGCATCCTGCCCGCGATTACCTTGCTCTGTTTATAACTACTGATCAAAAAAGCGTGGTTGCGCGCGGTGGTACGCGCACTATCGCGGCAGAGATCAGCAGACGGCTCATAGCTTTGTACGTGCCGTGCTCTCAGCGCTTACTCCGCGTTGGAGAAATAGACAGCCCGATGGTCGCTGCGCTCGGTGTAGCGGACGTGCTACGTTATTGACAGCGTTTTGACGACAGATCGGATCCTAAAGGAGCTATATGCTAGCGTTACTTTGTATTACATTCCAATTTGTTGCTATCGCATCCGTTGCTTCAGCCTTGCAGCGAAATTGTGAAATCGCCTGTGTTCACATATACTGCATGAAGATTCTGATGTCAACTATAGAATGCAAAATAGAATGAGTACAAAAATTAGCACCAACATAGCCACTGAAGGATTTCGCCTCAATAACCTTGCGCCTTTCCTACAACGCTGCACGTCTTTGATATGCTTCGTGTAGTTCGACGGCGGGTCACCGGCTGTCCAGTTTATGACGTCAGTCAAAAGTGTGCACCTAATGGTGCAGGCTTGACTGCATGCGCCTTTGAGGTGTAAATGCGCTGCCTTGTAAAGACACCCAACTGTGGCTTTAGTCCTCTTACCTCTATATCTTACATGTTCCGAAACTATACAGACTGACATTTTGCTTCGTTTACCTTATACTGAGTCTTCTCGGGTGTTATTGGTGTTCTGTACTCGCAAGCCGGAGCCGTCGACGTCGACGATCACAACCAGCGACTTTCCCGGGAACGAGACGTCTTGGAGCACGACAGGCGTCACGTCTCAGGACGGGGTGACGCAGTCGACGACCACGACGACGCTGATCGTTGCGACGACGCCCTCGTTGACGGAGGCGGACTCGCGAGCCTCCCTGGCCCGCGAGCTGCGAGAGGGAGAAGCAGCGGATCAGCACCAGGTCAGGGTGGAAACGTAAGCTAAGCAACGCAGCGCGCAGCATTCGTTGAAGTCTCCTTGTCACCTATTTTTTAAAGTCAACCAGACGGAAGTTCCCTGTTAGGAGGAAGCCTGAAGCAGTGTTGCCAGATGAGGTAACAAGCAAATGGTCATCCCAGAAGAAGCACGAAAAAGCGGCGCGACTTTTGAAAAGAAGTGCTGAAGAAGAATTTTTTCTCAGTGTTGAAAATATTTTACAGATAATACACAAAAGTCACTCAGGTACTAAGGGAAGCTAAAACAAAAAAAAAATATTTGTTTTATACAGCGAAAATACGCGCAGCTTTGAACGAAAGCACATTTTTTTTTCTTTTTAACATAGTCTCCAGGGTAGTGTCCATTGTTCATAGCACGTTTTCCAGTGCACGAATAGTGTCTCTGTTTGAAATCTTTTGTTTAACTGGCGCTGCACAGTTAAAAATGTGTTCAAATGTCGTTGTTTGTTTTGCAGCCAAGAAGAATCCCGAGACCTGACGTGTTTGGTGTGCTCCCTGTGCCTGCTGCTCATACTTCTACTTCTCTGCTTCCTGGCGCTGGTCATCTTCACCACTGCTGGTGCGTTTCATGCCGTATCCCTACGACTCATCGCATTATATGCTTGTTATCACACTGTAATGAGTTAGCATTATTAGTGTTAAGGCGGGAAATGCATGTGTGTGCATTGGCACGCGTAGGGTTCTCCATCAGTGGCGGGTGCAGAGGAGGGGGCCGTTTGCCCCCTCCCATGCCTGTGTCAGCCCCCCTCCCTTCAATGCCTGTCGTCCACCTCCTTTGTCAGGTTGCTTCGGCTACCTCTGCCCAAAAGGGGAAAGATAATGTTGTCCCCACCCTCTACCTCTTTCCTCATCTCTCTCCCCCCGGCCCCTGATGAAGGAATCCCCCTCTCCCCTCCCAAAGTAGGCACCGGGATCCGCCCCTG
The DNA here is from genome assembly GCF_013339695.2 of Rhipicephalus sanguineus. NCBI lineage: Eukaryota > Metazoa > Arthropoda > Arachnida > Ixodida > Ixodidae > Rhipicephalus > Rhipicephalus sanguineus. The sequence goes on along the minus strand of NC_051184.2, from coordinate 91,250,487 downwards.
GTCTCCATTGGGAGGTGTGTGGCGAAGTTTCACTATAGTGCCCCCCGTTCTTACCAACCCCCCTCCCACTGAGACCCATACGATCAGAACGCAGTGCAAAGAAGAGGTATTGGGGGCGGGCGGTGTATGTATGCGCGTAGAAGTGCACGTTGTAAGGAAGTGTCTGTGGGCAGTCACGTGTCTTTTATTGCGATAGCAGTTATATGGGCATTCCAGGCGCGTTTTTGTCCTCGCCGTCGCCGTGATGTTCCGTACGAATTCAGCATCGTCCACGCATCATATGTTCTATGCGAGTTAATGCGTGCAGGCTGTCAACGATAGCTGCCCAGGCATAAAGGGAACGCGCCCGCCGTCTTTCGTCGCACAAAAAGCGCATGGGCATAGGATCCAGGGGGGAGATGCGTGCCTCCGGCAGAATATGCGTACTTTGACCGACCGGGCTTGGTAGCCCACGCCTACCTTTAGAGGGGACCAGCAGACAGCTCATACCTTTGTACGTGTAGTGCTCTCATGGCAAAGTTTGCGATGAAGCCATAGACAGCAAGGTCACTTCGCACACTGCAGGTTCCAAAAGGAGTGAGCTGCTAGGCTTAGTTCGTCAACATTCCGATTTGTTGCTATGCATTCAGTGCTTTGCCTTGTGGCCAAACTGTGACTTCTTTTTGATTGCGATAATGAGTTTGTGAGAATAGTAGATCTTGATAAGTACACAATATGAATAACTGCACTATGTAAAACGCTGTTCTGGTGAATAAGTGGGGCTTTACTTCGCGCCGTAATCACCAAAGGCCTAATGTAGCAGAAGTGCGAGACTTATTCATTGACGCGAATGAAGATACTGCAGGACGAGACCAAGCGTTTAAATTACCTGTCACTTGTGTGATTCGTCGTGATACAGTTCTTTTTGTCACACATTAATTTTTGTTGTCGAAGTAGACGGTGGCATGTCGGTGTGAAATGAAGTTGCAGTCCGTAGTTATTGCGTCAAAAGGCTCGGTTGTGACGTACGTAGTAGCAGAATCCGGTATTTTATTGTTGCTTTAAATTCGAAAACGATTTTCGGTGCACGTAGCGACAACGGAAGCGTCGAGGAGGCCAACGACAGCATCTACCATGACGGAAACTACCACTACGACTACCACAACTACGACGACCACCACTACAACTACCACGACCACCACAACAACGACGACCACCACTACAACCACAACTACCACTACAACAACCACTACTACAACCACCACCACAACTACCACGACCACCACCACAACAACGACGACCACCCCTACAACCACCACCACAACTACCACGACCACCACCACAACAACGACGACCACCCCTACAACCACCACCACAACTACTACAACTACCACGACCACCACCACAACAACGACGACCACCACTACAACCACAACAACAACCACCACAACAACCACCACAACAACCACAACAACAACCCGAAGACCAGCACCGACGGGCCCGACCACGCCTCCGACCACAACCACAAGGTGTAAGCAACGATGTTTTTCTCAATCAGCGTATGAGGTGCTTATGAAGCCTGGATATCGACGCTACTATTTGCCTCAACACGACTTATACTGATAACCCCACTAAAAAATTGAGATGAAAAAAGTTCGCACTGCCCTATTACTTGCACTGTCAAAACTGACGGAAACAAAAATATCTGGTTGTCGACTAGAGGCCTGTTCTTTTCTGAACGTAACAAGGAAATGATTGACTCTAATGATCATTACTCATTACGTCAATGTACAACAGGGCTCATTTATTAACAGTGATGCTGTTCTAGCTTGGCGTAAAGTGTGTGGCCGTGTCCGAAAACTATCTTCATCATGAAGGGGTGTGTGCCACAGAATTCAGGCAGATCCCACTACCCACCGCTACGCCGTGGCCTGTAATAATCCTGAGAACGAGTACAGAGAGAGAGAGAGAGAGAGAAACAAACAGAGAGACATGTAGTGTTCCTACTTAAAATAACGGAACAGCATTAAAGGTTCAGTATGGAACTGGCGTCCATCTTAATTCGCTTTATTTTTAACTTCATCCTCCTTTTCTTTCCTGCCCCGGCTCTCGTGCTTCTTCATCTTCTGTCCAAAGGCTCATACCGCTTCACCCTTCCCGCTTTCTTTTAATTACCCCTCCTGGGGTAATACTTGAAGACATTCCCAATTGACGCACATTCAACTGATCCACGTTCACCAGTGTACCAGACAGTCTTCAAAATTCCGTTCTGGGTGGCTGTCTTGGTCACAGAGTAAGGCCCGTAAAATTTGGCACTGGAATCTCTTATTCCTTTTCTCACTAATACGAGGTCGGTGACTTGAATGTCTGGCATGTCTGCTCGATGCCTCTTGTCGAAATTCTTTTTCATTCGTTTTCGGTACCTCTCCTCCTGTGATTTTTGTTGGCTCTCCTCGACAATCTTGAGGTTTTCCAAGAGTCCCAACTCACGGTCTGCCTGCAAAATAGGGGTTTCTCCTGTAGAAGCGTACTGTGGACTGCACCCTAAGCCACTCGTGTAGGATCGGTTATGATGTTTTACGGCTGCTTCTAAAGAACATTTCCATCCACCAGGAAAACTATCGTACATCTTGATGTACTGTTTCACGTCCCGTATGGCACGTTCTGCAAGCCCATTCGCCGCAGGATGGTATGGCGCACAGGACTTGATCGATACATTGTGATCTCGAGCCCATCTCGCTAGCTTTTCACTCTTGAACGCGGGGCCGTTATCGCATACGATTGTCCGCGTAGTTCTAAACATGTCTCTTTCGAGAAGGGTTATGACGCTATTTGCATCTTCTTTTCCTGCTCGTGCCGCGACCATCCTGGTGCATTCATCTATGGCCAGCAGAAAAGCTTGCGTTTTTCTGACTCCTTCCCGTTTCTTGTTAAGTTCGGCGAAATCCAGGTGAACTACTTCAAAAGGCACGTTCGAGTGGCAAGGTAGTATCATGGTGTCCGTAGGCTGTTTATACTTGACTTTGTGTACTTGACACACATGGCATGAACGAACGTACTGACTGACGTCTTTCTTCATGTGAGGCCACGTAAACCTCTTAACCAAACTTGTTGTAGGTACGCCAAAATCCGTCGTGTCCTCCAGATTCTGGGCTATCGTGGTACAAGTAAAGCACTTTGGAAACAAGAGTTGGTGGGACTTGATACCGACCTTCAGTAAAAACCAGTTGTTCTGAGCCTTCCCACAGCTTCACCTCATTGATTTCTTCAGATTGTTCTGTGTTGTTTTGTACCATCAATCTTGATAGAGCATCTGCATCGGTTAAAAGCTGTCCTGGTCGGTGCGAGATGGTGAAGTCAAATTGCTGCAAGTAATTCACCCATCTGGCGATACGCCCTTTAGTTTGGGTCATATTCAAGAGATGAGTGAGTGCCTGGTGATCGGTGAACAAAGTGAACTTCGTACCTTCCAGGTACGTGCGGAAGTAGTCAACGGCCTTCAGAACAGCCAGTGCTTCCTTTTCCGTAGTAGTGTAGTTTGTTTCAGACGGCTTGAAAGTGTAGCTGTAGTAACCTACTACGTGTCGCCTTTCTCGGCCAGATGCTTCAATACATTTTTGATACAACACTGCACCAGTCCCATAATGTGAGGCGTCAGTGTTCAATTAAAAGGGTAAAGTGAAGTCTGGTATGCGCAGAACTGGGTCAGAAGAAATTCTGTGCACCAAGTCACGGTAGACTCTCTCACATTCGTCACTCCATTCAAAGGGAACTTCTTTCTGCGTTAAGCGCGTGAGGCATCTAGTTTTGACAGCAAAGTCCTTTATGAAAGATCGGAAATGTCCTGCCAATCCCAAAAACACACGCAGTGAATGGACGTCATATGGTTTCTTCAACTGGGAGATCTTCTCGACGGACTCTTGTTTTGTGCTTTTGGTGTTCCCATCGAAGACTCTCCCAAGAAACACAACTTTTTGTTGAAAGAATGCACTCTTCTTAAAATTAACCTTGAGATGTGCCAAGCTCAAGGCGTTTAACACCTGAGACAGATGGTCCTGATGCTCAGCCTCTGTTTTGGAGAAGACTATAATGTCGTCTATGTACACATTACAAAAAACACCAAGGAATGGCTTTAGGACGTCGTTCATGATCTTCTGGAACCACGCTGGCGAGTTTTTCCAACCGAAAGGAAGCCGGTTATATTCGTAGAGATCGAATGGCGTGATAAAAGCGGTGTACATTTTTGTTTCTTCGGTTAGTGGGATTTGCCAGAAACCTTTGCATAAATCGATGCGGGAAAAATGTCGGCAACCCCCGGTCTCATGTATAATTGTGTCGATCTTCGGCATAGGAAATGGTATGAGTTCTGTCTGACGATTGAGAACCCTGTAGTCTGTGCATAATCTGAAGGTTCCGTCTTCTTTTGGTGCGATCGTTATGGGAGAAGCGAAGGGTGATACCGAAGGTCGTATGATATCAGCATCTAGCATCTCCTGCAACTCTTTCTTGAGCCACATCTTTCGCTCCCTTGACATATTGTAAGGTGCTTTTCGGATGACGGTCTTGTCAGCGAGTTCGAAAGGAACCTTGTGTGACTTCATCGCCTGAGGATAGCTTCCTATGCATACAAGTTCAGGGTAGGTCGTTGCGATATCCTCCGCGCACTTGACAACTCGTAGATTATCTTGTCTACCCTGATTTGTCTCGTTCCTTGCTACTCCTTCGACTAGAACCACATCGTCCCAGTACACGTTGATCTTTAGTTTCTTTATATCTGGTCTTGATAGCAAAAAGTCGTACGTCACCCCCTCTATCACCAACACTTCGCTCTCTATTTCCTGACCCTGGAACTCGATGTTTACAAAGGCCCACTGATCATGCAACGTTACTTTTCCATCATAGCCTTGTACTCGTAGGATTCTTCCACTATGCAAGCGACTTGCATCCACCAGCTTGGCATTTATAATGGACACAGAAGCACCGCTGTCTACCAGAGCCATCATATGTTTGTTTCCTACTTTGACGGGAATGTGAAGTAGGCTAGAGCAACTTAAATAAACAGTCTCATTTGGAGTCATCGGGTGGGACTGATCACCCTCGTTTATTAGTTTTTTTTCTGCCGAATACTCCTGAGCTTCAGTGTCGATATTATTCACTCGACCTCTTGGAACGCGCCAGGGCAAGTTACCTGTGCTACTTGCGAGGTGGCTCGGTTCTCGCTGAGCGCGGCTTGACCAGTCCGCTTTACTCCGACTGAAACAGCTGCTTGACTCGGCGGTTATGCTTGTTTCCGAAGCTGATGGTATGTTCTGAAGACACGCGAGGAGGTCATCTAGAGCTTTTGGTGACAGTATTTGCACTTGCTTCAACACATTAGTGTGCAAGCCATGCATTATTAAGGCAACTACGGCCGTAGATGGAAGCAAAGGCTCAGCCAGCTTTAAAAGACGGCGTTTCTCAAAGAAGTACTCGACAAGGCAGCTTTGCTCAGACTTGAAATTAAGCGCCGTGTTCCATCTTTCTACTGGATTGCTTCGGAATGCAGTCAAAAACGTTTTCCTCCACTGGCTCCAAGAGTCGTCACTGTCTTCCAGAATGCATGTTTCATACCACTTTCGCGCAACACCTCTCAAGTAAACGCGCATGTTGGTGATTTTAGCCTCATCAGAGAGCCACTTGTTTTTTCCAGCGGCATATTCGTAGAAATCAAGCCAACTTTCTGGACTTGAAGACACACCGTCGAAGGCATCAGGTTCTACGAATTTAGGCGTCGGTTTCTCAGCATTCAGAGAGCTTATAAGAGATGTCATTATTTGGTTTTGTTGAACCATCTGTTCCTGTTGCAGCTGAAGAGCTTTCAAAACGAGGCTCACCTCTTCCGTCGAAGATTGTGATCCTGAGTCTTTTCGACGCGCTGGTTCAAGAACTAGGTCGTTGAAGGTCGCCACACGCAAGTTCACTTTCACAGCACCTTTCCGTCGTAGTTCAGTAGTGTCCACGGCTGCCTTTTCCACAACCAGGTTCACGAGTTCTTCCGAGCTGAGCTCACGAGGTAGGTCTACCGCTGCTTCGTCTTGAACTTGGTACTTCGAAAAGATGATCTTCTCCTCGGAGGTCTCGTCAATGAAGAACGTCACCCACATGATGGCTTCGATGGCCGGCTGCGCCAAAATAATCCCACCACTCGTGCTCTCGTGCTTCTTCATCTTCTGTCCAAAGGCTCATACCGCTTCAAGACAGAAAGAAAGATATAAAGAGAAACAAATTCTTGCCGAAAAAAATTCTTCACGATGCGGGATTCGAACCCGCCTACTCTAGATCCGAAGGCGAGCATCCCAACAACTCGGCTATCCAGGCACGCTAGCAGAGTCTTGTCTAGTATAGTGTAGCAATGGGGTGGGAAAGGCAAGTGAGCGTGAGGAGGAGAGAAATGAGGAAGAAAGAGTAAAGCGTAGCACAGAAAGAACGAGCCAGAGAGAGAAATAGAGAGAAAGAAATGCAGAAAGGAAAAGAAAGAGAGAAAGAATAGGAGAACGGAAGCTTGGGTGAGTTTGTAAGACATCATGGAACAACTTCAAAACGGCGAAAACAAGGACAGACGAAAAAGAGTGGACACAACGAGCGCTAACTTGAAACTGAATTTATTGCAAAAAAGAGTGCGCACTTGCGCAGACGGCTCACAAAATCCCAAGAAAAACACGAGAATAAATTAGAAGGGATACTGTCGAAGCTTTTCTGATAAAAGAGAAAGGCGACACTTGTGTCAACCAGCCTTCACTGAGTCTGCTGAAAGCGAATGTAATCTATTGCAGAAATCTGGCGTCATACCAAAGTAACTTTGTAGTGTTTTTTTTTTTGGGGGGGGGGGGGGTTGTCAGCCGTCTGTGCAAGTGTGCACGCATATGCGCCATGTAACGTGGTTTACCTTTCCCACTCTTTTTTGTAATAAATTCAGTTTCAAGTTAGCGCTCGTTGTGTCCCCTCTTTTTCGTCCGTCCTCGTTTTTGGCGCATTGAAGTTGTTCCATGAGACAGAGGGAACATAAACGAAAGAGAGAAAAAGAAGAAGAAGAAGAGAGAAAAAATTACACCATCTCCCGCTAAAGGGGACCATGAGGCGATGCGAAGCCGGAGCACTTGCACGATCGCGTTCCGTTGGCGTTCGTTGGGCATGCTACCGACCTCGCGTCGTGGAACGCGAAGAGGAACCCTACGCGCGTCTTGTCTTCCCTTTAGCCTGGCCGTTAATTCTCACAGGGCAAGCGGGGAACGCGGTCGACAGGCGTGCGAGAGGGGGGCAGCGTAGGAGAGGAGAGAGAGAGGGAGGGGACGCGCATGCGCTGGTGCTCATTGCGGCGTTGCGCAGGACAGAATTGCGGCATGTTTAGCCCGCGTTTCAGAGGAAGAGAGGAAAGGGGAAGGGGAGAGGGGAAGTGGAGAGGGGGAAGTGGAGAGGGAAAGTGGAAAGGCGGATGGGAGAGGGTGAGAGTACGCGCATGCGCAGTAAGGGTGGTCACGCCGCACACCACCACCACACCACCACCACCGGATTGAACTTCGCATCTAAAATGAAAGAAACAGGAAGCAAGCATCGCCTCGTTTAGCGACCAGATACCGCAACGCCTGGCCAAGCGGCGCATGCGCAGTAGCTAAACCCACCGACGGAGACATCACGCGCAACCTCCGCTCTATAGTGCATAACCCGCCTGCGTACTCCTGAGGAGGAAGCCGCACATATCGAAGCTAGACGTGTCGGTTGACGTGGAGTACGAGGGCCGACGGGCCCGTGCTTCGCTGTGCCAAGATTTGCGCGACTTAGTGCAAACTCTCTGCAATTTTTTTCTTCCCCCAGCGGCGAAACTGCGACATTGTTTTTAAATTGAGATAATGAGTTTGTGAGAACAGTGGGTCATGATGGTTACATTCGCTCATATCCAAAGTAAGCCACTCAATATCAGTGGCAATTTTTTTCCCGCTTAGATAATATGTCAACTGCCCATTAGACAGGACTTCGTGCTGTTGTTGCGCATAACTTCGTGAACACTATATATTTTTCGCTACTGCTGTTATGTTTAGCGAGCAGAATATTTCGTTTCGGAGGGCGATAAAAATGAGGTGTTCCACTCGGTTCATTAATCGAATCCCACATTTTCCATTTATTCCGAAGCTAATTCGAGTATCCTCGACAGTTTCATGATTTCCACAACACCATTTCAACCAGAACGGAGGAATACGTGACGCATCCGAGTGTTTCTATTGCAATCATTGTTGTATCCTGAAGTTTAGCGTTTCAATGAAACTCATATAATCGAGATTAATCATGATAAATGTAAAATGAGAAGCGGATTATGAGCATAAAGACAGGGGATGATCCAACTTTCGATACCAGATCCAAAGCGTCTGGCTATATTTTATGTGTGTGGTCGGGATATTTATAACGAAATATAACGATGGATATAAAAAAAATGAATGCCTCGCGGATGTTAAAATATGAGCTATATACGTTTATAACGAAATATTGTATATACCGTAGAAAATAAACGTTGTCTCGCGGCTATTACAGTGGCACACAAGCACGTTTATCAACAAATGCCGGATATATTGAAGCATATAATGATTGTCGTGCCGCTACAGAGTGTGACTCGTGTGTGGTTATAACAGAATGTGGGCTATAACGAAGTAAAGAAAGATCGTATCGGGCTGCTACGGTGTAGCATGTGCAATTATAACGAAGTATCGAATACAACCAAGCAAATAAACATTGCGTTGTTGCTACAACGCCGTGGCGTACACTCTGAAACAAAAAAAATCGGGCAGATCTAACACACTGTGGGAATCAAGGTAATGCGAAGCAGCCAGCAAAAATCTGCATCCATCACCTTGGTTCTCTTTGAGGCAAATGAAGTAATTTATGTCATGACATCTAGTTCACTGTACATAGCATGTTTGTCATGCATTCATGTATGTACAATCTATGCATGACCTATCGTTTATGTTCGTCACGCACTCATGTCATGCCATACCAATTTGGCATATATTCATTAACAAAACGGCCGGAAGCGCACCAAGACAGTGTCATGTAAATCATGCCGTACAAGACATGCATGTAACGATTTGCGTGTTAGGGCCTGCCATTTATGTTCGTCATATATGACAGGTCGTCATGCACCTTTATGCCAATCTAGCGAACCGGCCGCCAGCGCACCATGAGTGTGGCATGTAAATCATGCTTCACATGAAATGCATGTTATCATTATCATTTACCCCCTGTCATTTATGTTCGTCATACAGTCACGTCACGCAATACCAGTTTTGGTGCATATCAAGCTAGGGAAACGGCCGCGAGCGCACCATGAGCGTGGCATGTAAATCATGCTGTACATGAAATGCATGTCATGATTGTCATGACATGCCATTTGTGTTCATCATACAGTCGCGTCGCGCAATACAATTGTTGGTGTACGTCAAGCTAGCGAAACCGCCGCGAGTAGACCATGAGCGCGGCATGCACATCATGCCCTACACGACATGCATGGCATGATTGTCATGTTACCACCTGTCATTTATGTTCGTCGTACAGTCATGTCACGCAATACCAATTTTCGTTTATTCAAGCTAGTGAAACGGGCGCGAGCGCATCATGAGCATGGCATGTAAATCATGCCCTACACGACATGCATGTCACGATGTTAATTTACCACCTGTCATTATATTCGTGATACAGTCACGTCACCAAATACCAGTTTTGGGGTATGCCAAGCTGGCGAACCGGCCGCCAGCGCACAATGAGCGTGGCATGTAAATCATGCTTCACATGAAATGCATGTCATCATTATCATGTTACCCCCTGTAATTTATGTTCCTCATAGTCACGTCACGCAATACCAGTTTGGTGTATATCAAGCAACGGAAACGGCCGCGAGCATCCCATGAGCATGGCATGTAATATGCCCTATACGACATGTATGTCATGATTGCCATGTTATCACCTGTGATTTGTGTTCTTCATGCAGTCACGCCACGCAATACCAAATTTTCGTTTATATCAAGCTATCGAAACGGCCATAGCGCATTATGAGCGTGGCATGTAATACATGCCCAACACGACATGCATGTCACGATTGTCATGCTACCATCTGCCATTTATATTCGTCATACAGACACGACACCAAATACCAGTTTTGGGGCTAGTGAACCGGCTGTGGATGCACCGTGAGCCTGGCATGTAAATCATGCTGCACATGAAATGCATGTCATGATTGTCATGTTGCCACCTGTCATTTATGCTTGTCGTAGAGTCACGTTACACAACACCAATTTTGGGGCGTATAATGCTAGCGAAGGGGCCGCGAGCGCACAATGAGCGCGGCATGTAAATCATGTTCTACATGACATACATGTCATGATTTTCATGTTACCACCTGTGATTTATGTTCTTCGTACAGTCAGGCCACGCAATACCAAATTTGGTACATGTGAAGATAGCGAAACGGCCGTAAGCGCACCATGAGCGCGGCACGTATGTCATAGCGTACATGATACGCATGTCATGATTTTCATGTTACGACCTGTCATTTATGGTCGCCATACAGAAATGCTTCGTTGACCAACTTTGGTACATATCCTTTAATTTAACGGCCGAGAGCGCCCCGACGCCATGTCATGTAAATCATGTTGTACATGACATGCCTGTCATGATTTGCACGATAGGACCTGTCACTTATGTGTGTCATACATTCTTGTCGCGCGATACCAGTATTGCTATATATCCAGTTAACGAAACGGCCGCGAGAGCACCAAGACCGTGGCATCTAAATCATGCCGTTCATGACATGTCTGTCATGATATTATTTTATTATTATTATTTTATTATAATATTATTATTATTTGTCGAGAAGGATTATTAAAAAGCTTATTGTCTCTTGATTTTAAAAAGCATGCGGACCTGATGAAATACCCACTCCCTTCTTGCAGCGTTATGCGGAGTGGATGTCTTACTACTTACAAATTATTTTTCAAAAGTCCCTTAGTACTAGTTCAGTCCCATGTGACTGGCGCAGAGCTGTAGTTGTCCCTGTGTTTAAGGGTGGCGATCGGTTATCCGCTAATAATTACCGTCCGGTTTCACTTACGTCAGTTTGCTGCAAAATATTAGAACACGTTATAGTCAAGCATATCGTCACGTTTCTGGAAAATAAAAATTTCTTTTATCCTTATCAGCATGGCTTTAGGAGTAAAGTCTCAACTACAACAGCTTGTTGAAACAATCCATGACTTTGCGACAGCGTTAGACTTGCATGAAAAAATTGATGTCATCTGCATAGATTTCGCTAAGGCCTTCGATAAAGTGCCTCACGATAGATTACTAAATAGGCTTCGCTGTGCGGGACTCAGTCAACTTGTACTTAGCTGGATTAAAGCGTACTTAAATGGCAGGCATCAAATTGTGAAAATTGACGACTCTGTGTCTAGTCCATTGGAAGTGTTTTCTGGTGTACCACAGGGCTCGGTCCTCGGGCCCTTGTTATTTTTGATATATGTCAACGACATCGCAGACATTGTACAACCTCCTGTAAAGCTCAAGCTGTTTGCTGATGATTGTTTAATATACGCGCGAGTGATTAGTAGGAATGACCAGTTGAACATTGCCCAATGCCTGCAGAAATTTCAGTTGTGGTGTCAAAGTTCGGGAATGGAAATAAATTACAGCAAATCAACCGTTACCCATATTTCTCGGAAGGAAGCGACTATTCCATTCGAATATTACATCGGTAATCACAGCTTGTTGAGAGTGGGCGCATTTAAGTATCTCGGTCTCACAATTACGCAAAACTTAAAGTGGCATACACATATTGATACTGTTTGTTCTAAAGCTTCACAGAAGTTATACTTTCTCACAAAAAAACTGCAGGGCACAAGTATGGACGTGAAACTTCTTGCTTTTAAAACATTTATACGACCAATATTGAATATGCTAGTATTGTCTGGAGTCCCCACCAGAAAGTCTTGGTAAATAAACTAGAAAGAATACAACGGCTTGCGGCTCGCTTTATATGCTCAAAATATAGGAAGACTGATTCAGTCACAGAAATGCTAAAATTTTGTAATCTAGAGATACTTGAAAAACGCAGACTTAAACATAGATTAAAGTTTCTTTTTCAAATATTGGAGGGTGATTTTAAAATTAACAGAAATGACTACATACAGCTACCTGGGAAACGAAGCGAGAGGGCAAATCATGGGCGAGTGCTGCAGCCATACTTTGCACGAACGAAAATGTACCAGCATTCATTCTTCCCTGAAACGATTGAGGCGTGGAATGTATTACCGGGTGACGTAGTACATACGAATGATGTTCACAAATTTATGCACTCACTTGATCTACATTTTTGTGATTTGTCATAAAAATGATCCCGATTGTTCTTTATTGTTATGTGATTTGAAATGTCTTTGTTTTTGTTGGTTGTAAGAGAGTACTTCTAATGTATAAATGTATCTCAGTTTAAAAATTTTATTGCAAGTTGTATAATTATGTACCTACTTATTTGTACCAAGTGTTGTACCTCCCTGTAATGACCCTCAGGAGAAGGTTGACAGTATTTCAAATAAATAAATAAATATTCATGTTACGACCTATCAGTTATGTTCGTCATACAGTCATGTTGTGCCATGCCAATTTTGGTATACGTCCCATTAACGAAACGGCTACGAGAGCACAAAGTCGTAGGCGGCTAAATAGATAGATAGATAGATAGATAGATAGATAGATAGATAGATAGATAGATAGATAGATAGATAGATAGATAGATAGATAGATAGATAGATAGATAGATAGATAGATAGATAGATAGATACGTTCAAAGTCGCAGAAGTTCGCCGAGAAATGCTTCGCATTTAAAAGAGTCCTCTGACTTTCTTTTTGCGAGTCCATGACTTGCCACATATACGACTCTCTTTAAAGAGACACGCGAACTCTCTATGGGGATCATCATGCTCTCTTCAGAGAATTGTGACACCCAAAAAGAGAGTTGACATGTCCCTTTAAAGGGGCCGTGCAACACTTTTTCAGCGTGATCAGAAAACGCGGCCGATCGGTAGTCGAAGCTCCGGAAAACATGCGAGTTAAACATTACAGCGCAGCGCGTGGCCTGGAATCTATACAAATAATTATGAAAGTCTTCTAGAAATCACTCGCTCTTCTCTCGAGAAATGATGCCATAAACCCGAGTGACCGCCACCATAGACCCGAATTCCAGGGCCATTGGCTGAGTTGAGCATCGTGAGCTGCACAGTTGCCTCGGATGCCGCAACGTACCCGCGCGCTCGCTCGCGATCACACCGAAAGCAACGTTGACGGAATGAAAGCCGCGCGTTTGAAGAAAAAAATAATGGTTGATTCCTCCGTAATAGGAATCACAATAACACGAAAGTAAAGCGTGCCCTTACAGAAGCAACTGGATGTTTACTGTACATTGATGTAAGAGAGTTTGCACAACGCATATTGATGTCTGGCAGCTATAGCACCGTTTAACGTGGATGTACCCACTTTGAGGATTGGTGGTACATCTCCATCCCGACGACTAACGTCCACGTTAAATGATTAAACAAACCCTTGTGGTAGCTGTAGTAGTTAACGGTGAAAGCGTAATCAGAGAACGAGGTGTGATAGCCAGAACAGCGTCGCATATTGGACGCAGAACTTGATCGCCATCCCGCTGCCTGTTAAAATGTGATTGAACACCACGGCCGTAATAGAGGGAAACGCAAAGCGCGTCGTGCCGCCCCGGTAGCCCAGCCGCGATTTTCTCGGGGCGAGCCAATTGGGCGAGCGCGTGAGCGGGGAACGCGGTGTTACAGCCAGGTGAGGCAGGCGCGCGTCGCAGATCTATTTTTGGTTTGGATTAGCGTGAGGCTATGAGCGAGGCCGACGCTTTTACGACGCTTGCGCTAAGGTCGCTACCTCGCGGTGTGTTAAGGCATTGACAAAATTGAACTTTTAATGAAAACGCGCCGAATGGGACGGACGTGTAACACGTTGCAGGTGCTATTTGCGGAGGCTCCAGCAATGACGAATTACTTTACTTTACCGCTCCCAGAGGGCAACGCCACCCCGCCGACCTGGAGAGTGGTAGATATAAAAGGCGCGTTTGTAAAGCTTCTAGAGTCTGTGACCGTGGCGCAGTGGCAATAAAGAAAAAAAAAAAGACCATGGCGCAGTGGATAGCGTGCCCGGCATGCGTTGTTGCGGACCGAGCGGTCGTGGGTTCGATGCCCGTTGACGGAACGTTTTTTCTTTGCCATCTGAGCGTGTAAATTTTTTCGACGTCATTTTTGTGACGAAAATACGTAACTGAAGTCTTGGTGGACCCCGGCATAAAACACTTTCGGGTTAAAAAAAAAAGAAGAAACGAAAGTGCTCAAGGTCATTATGCGCGCTGGTGAACGGACGTAGCTTCTGCCCCCCCCCCTTTCCCTTTGCGTAGCTTTCAGGGCGCTCGATGGTACGAAGGGAGAGAGAAAGCGCTTAAAGCTTGTTAAAAATCCCTGTTACTGCTATCGTACTTGAAGGAATCTAAATATTTTCGCGGCAGTCGAATCGTGAGGCAATAAATCTTTCAATGAAACCATTCGGTGATTACTTCGAAAAGTGTTGCAGGGCCCCTTTAAAGAGAGTCATATACGTGACAAGTCAGGAATCCCTGAAAAGAGTAACGCATGCTCTTTTTCGTTTTCTTGTAGCGCGTATGTGTTTTTAAATAAATGTCACATATAACGAAACCATCTGGTTTTTGGTGTCAACCGTGACTTCGTTGTAACGAAGTCCAGCTGCTCTACTTCCTTACGAGCGACGCGTTGGTCGCATTTCAGTCCTGCCTGCGAAGCTCACCTTCCCACTGGTGTGCACGGTGAGCACTTCATACCGACAGTCGACGGCGCTTCCGAGCGACGGGGTGTGCGACTACCTCTTCTACGACTCATTGTACAAGGGAAACGCGAACGCTTTCACCGAGCCACTCGGTCCCGACGTGAACGACTTCGTGCAGCGTGCCGGTCAGCATAGGACGACGGAATTCGGACTGTCCTTTGCCTCCGAGTAAGCGAAATATATATATAATTGAAACAAGAAATGAAGGCGAAAACTTATTAAAATTGTTTATTTACTGGTTTAACGTTCCGGCCGTGGCACGGCTTTCGTCAAAATAATGTACATGAGTGTTCTCAGTACAAAACCTATGCACCTTTAAAGGGCCTTTAAACCAATAAGGTTGAGAGCTGGGCTAGTTGGTGACTCATCATTATACCTATATGGTTAGGTAGCGCACTTTGGACGGGGACAAAAGAAAAAAATTGGCCGCGTATCTGCGTGCTTCGCTGCAAATGCCGTGGAAAGACGACAGAGGAGCGCTGCCTTAGAGTTACTGTATATGCTACCTTTGGGTAGCAGAGTTGCGCATAGGTCTGGCTAGCAACCATGGCTATGTCGCGGAAGACGCACTCCGTTTTTGCAGGCGACATGCCTACAGGGTCACCGGTTGACATGTTTGGCGTGTCGAAGACCGGTGATTTACTTTAATGTGAATGACTAGTGTCAATCCAGTTCGCTGCAGCGGCGCCATCGAGAAATACAAAACTTGGCCCCAGCGTCAGCTTCTCCGCAACGCATGGTTGCTAGCGGCGTTTGGAAGACAGATGCGCAACTGTGCTACCTAAAGGTAGCGTATGCAGTAACTCTACGCTGCGTGAGATATGGGCGCTATCTGGCAATACGTCGGGAAACGAGCTTGTGCAGAGGGCACGGAGGAGGAAAGTTCTTTCCTTCCTCCGTGGCAGAGGGATTTCGTCGGCGCGTCGCATTTTCAGCGCAGCTTAAGAAACTAGGGTCTTTAGAATTACGTATCTATGTATTTTCTATTAAAGGAACACACCACCTAATACTTACCTAGTGATGTTGCGCTTCAGATATGCGTAATATTAGAGAGTTTGAGAATTGGGGCTCCAAGGAGCTTGGGGACCCAAGAAGCTTGCGAGCCGCCGGGGCGCATGCGCAGAACCCAAGCCACTCTTGGGCTCTTGCGTTCGCGTTGACCCGAGAGGCAAAAATTGAAAACTAGCGTGGGGCCCCAAGGCGCCTTGGGTCACCAGCGAGAAGACACAGACGCAGCTCGGGCCACGGCGCAGTATGGCCCGCGTCTCACATGATTTCAAATTTCGTCACGCGTGGCGCTCCGTGCGCTTGACCCAACGCAGCCTGCGTTGGCCCAATTCTCAAATTCTGCTGATCATCCGAACGCAAGAGCAGGCTGCCCAACGCACCTTGGGGGCCCAGCGTCTTGAGTCCCCAACTCTCAAACTCTATTTACTTTTTGATCGACAACGTTCACAAGTATGAACAGCCGTACCAGTTCAAGCTGGGTGGGCGGTAAGCAAGTGGTTCAACTTTGGCCGGGTGGCTGAATCGGGTGACAGACAGACAGACAGACAGACAGACAGACAGACAGACAGACAGACAGACAGACAGACAGACAGACAGACAGACAGACAGACAGACAGACAGACAGACAGACAGACAGACAGACTGAAATTTCTGCGTTTAGGTTCCCCAAGAAAGACTATCGTCTTTAATAGGAAGCACACGACACTCGCTGCTCCCCCGCAACTGAATTTATTTCAGGAAAAATACTTCAATATATATGCACCCGAACACCCCCGAGCGACACAGCAATGAATCAACCCTCAATATAAACATATCAAACACAGAAATTTGTGTGCACTCTAGAGGTAGGATAATCGATGCACCTGTAAAAATGAACCAACAATCCGTGTATTTTTATCTAGGATCAAACTTTCTGCGCACACTCAAGCAATAAAAAAAACCAAAACTTAACGAAACACGTGCAGCTTATGCACTTTTAAAAAATGGTGTACAATCTAGGGTTATTGCAAGGTGCTCCTCTAGAAATCTACACTCGCTTAAAACAGAAATAGAAGACAAGAACGAGGCCGTAACAGAAGCAACACCACAGCTTAAAACCCTTCCAGGAAGGTGGCTTCCCGATGACTTAATGAAACTGATCATTGACTAATGCAGCAGTCTTTTCTATTGTTAATGTGAAACGCTTCAACTATTTCCCTGGTTAGTTGGTGCCCATGATGGAAAACCACGCAGGTGTCATCAAACAGTGGCAAGCAGCCACACTGAGAACAGTGTCCCTTTATGTGGGAATGATCATTTTTTTCTAAGGCCCTCTTGTGCTCTGGCAGCCTGGAGTTGAGGCACCGACCCGTTTGGCCGATGTGTACTTTCCCACAAGATAGGGGCAAACAATATACAACGGACAATTTACATCTAACAAACTTTGTTTTGTGATTTATCGTGCATCTGTTGGTGTTAGTTTTTTTCTGCTGTGGAAAGCTTGCGGTCTAATCTTGCACATATTTTACCAAGCTCTTTGGGTGCCGAGAACACTACTTCTAGGTCAAACCTATTGCCTACGTTTTTTAAGTTATGGGCAATCTTGTGCGCATATGGTATAGACCGTTTTCACGGAGAGGAGGAGCGTAGCCTCGAACCGGTGTATTTTCACCGCTTTCTCTCTCTCCACCTCGGCCGACCGCTGCCGCTGGTGTGTGCGGATTCCCGAGTTTTGCACTGCGTGGTGCGTGAGAGGTCAGCGTGTTTCCATTTTTCGACGCGCTGAAACAACTGGGCTGTCGCAAATCGAAATGTCGGACAAGAACAGGTCGACAAGCTACCACTGCGCTGTGTTTGGCTACGGCAACAGCTACGGAAGCCTGAAACACTGGCAGCCAAGGCATGCGAAGTGCACAATGTTTTTAAATGACTTCGCTTCTCTCAGGTCGCACGCCTTCTTCTCCGACAAATAGTATATTATTATATGTGGTGTCTGCACTTATGGCCATTTGTCCAAGTCACCACACCAGCTTGTGATTGTGCTTGGGTGCTGGTACACTTTATCATCTGCACCAAAGAGAACCAATGTCAAGGCTGACGATTAATGCACAAAATGTTTGGCCAAGAGTTGTTCTCATGAACCTCTCTGATTTCTATGCTACAGCACACGATTTACAAT
Organism: Rhipicephalus sanguineus; assembly: GCF_013339695.2. Taxonomy (NCBI): domain Eukaryota; kingdom Metazoa; phylum Arthropoda; class Arachnida; order Ixodida; family Ixodidae; genus Rhipicephalus; species Rhipicephalus sanguineus. The sequence continues at coordinate 91,232,417 of NC_051184.2, read as the reverse complement.
GCCTGCGGCTAGAAAATGTTCCATCTTAGTGCGTGCAATTTCGAGATTATTGAATGAGCACTTTTCAATCTACATGACAGAAAGGCCCGCACGACATGTGTTCTTTGGCGTAGGTAAGCGTATCTAACGTTTCGTCGAGAGCACGTTCTTTCTCGACTTGTCAATTTTGTGACGATAACTGGGGTAGCGTTATGACAACCGCACTTTTTTTTTCGCACGGCAGCCTGGGTGTCGTGAATAGTCGGCCCACGTTCGTTAAAGCCAGGTCGTTACCTGGACACGTGCGCTCCTCGTAATGCTTCTGAAATACTCGCCAGAAAACAAATCGACAATAATGTTACCAAAAACGAGCGCCCTTTCGGCGTATCGCTAGTGGTGGCGGCTCGCGCCGAAGCGAACTTACGCCATGCCACGCTTCCATATGTGCAACAGGTTTATTTTTATTTTATCATCGGTGTTGTTTCTACGCCGAATTTTGAGCTCACACGTCGTACTTCTGTTCCTTATCCTGTGCAAGGATCAGAGGCCACAAGCTACGACGGCGACACGAATAAACACAGGCATCGGTGTTTGTGCTCCTGTCGTTCCGTGAACATTGTATTACAACGTGCCAAGCGGAACCAAAATGGTCTGTTAGGGATTAGAGTTACGTTGAACTTGAATAATCACGGCACGGAAACCTGGGAGCCATCTTAAAAACACAATGCGCGCACCTAGCGCGCAGCCGGACAATGGCCTACGTGTTCGCTCGTCTCCATTTACATTTCTCCGATTATACTTCGACAGTTGTCCTAAATGTTAACGCTCTTTTATAGTGATTGTTCCAAGAACCTCACCCGGCCAGCTATAACAAAACATACAAAGCAATTACGATTTACACAAGCTGCTTAAGAACTGCATTGGCATTATTCTCATCGTCGTCGCTGCTGCGGGAACGTCTCGTGGGCCGCCGCTGCTTGCTGTTTCAGCCATTTTGAAGCTGAAAGCTTAGCGATTATTTATCAGCGCCTTTACACTCGAAAAGCGTTGCCCTGTTTTGCCCCTGTACCGCGAAGAACAGCAATACCTTGTGAACCGAGCGCATACGCTCCATACACCGCCGCGGAACCCCACACACCGGAAGGGCGGCGAAACGTCGCAGACGATAGACGGCGCTGCGGCGGTGGAGTGCTTTAAAAATGGCAGCCTCCTTGTGAAATTGGTGTATAGACACTATCTGTTTTCTATTGTCATTTTTTGTTGTCATTTTGTTCCGGGAGTTATCTCGTACGTAACTAATCAGCTTGTTTGCTGATCTACACAGCGCATGTTTCTCATACCCTGCATTCTTTAACCTGCTAATTTGGCGACTGAAGCTTTCGCTAATTTTTTCTGGGCACGACTTCGTCAGGGCTGCTCTCAGACAGGAAAGTGCGATGCAAGTATCGAGTGTCATGTCCTTCCTATTTCTTTTGTCCCCGTCCAAAGTGCGCTACTTAACCATATAGGTATAGTGGCCCTTAAACCACCCAGAAGCCGAAATTTAGTTGTGTTGTTGCAATTGTGCGCGAGTCTTCAACAAACACATAGCCGCAAGAAATTTTCAAAACGGTGTCGTAATAGCGGAGTTACACGCGTTTGATTATCCAAAAGAGGCCCTCGCTTGTTTCGCCCTTTCCTTCGCTGCGCTTCGTTCGTCGGCTCATCTCTCCTCCTGGCCGAGTGCTCCTCCTCGCCGTGCGAGGAGAGACAGCGGCGAGCGCGCGTACCTGTGAACACACAAACAGGTTCTTTTTGTCGATGACGTGACCAGGTGCAAAAATTGACGTCACGGCAAACGCTGGGGATCAGCGAAAGGCTCGGAGAGCTTGGAATTTGTGGCGCGCCCGCGGCTCATAGCGCTGCAGCATTTGGCATTGCTGATCGTAACGGCATTGCGTACTTTATGCGCGTGTTTACTTGTAATGTTAAAAAAAGTCACAGTTTCCCCGCAAGGGCGAAGCAATGTATGCGATAGCAAGAAAATTACACCATTTCCCGCTAAAGGGGAGCATGAGGCGATGCGAAGCCGGAGCACTTGCACGATCGCGTTCCGTTGGCGTTCTTTGGGCATGCTACCGACCTGGCGTCGTGGAAACCGAAGAGGAACGCTACGCGCGCTTTGTCTTCCCTCTAGCCTGGCCGTTAATTCTCACAGGGCGAGCGGGGAACGCAGTCGGCAGGCATGCGAGAGGGGGGCAGCGTAGGAGAGGAGAGAGAGGGGGAGGGGACGGGCATGCGCTGGTGCTCATCGCGGCGTTGCGCAGGAGAGAATTTCGGTATGTCTAGCCCACGTTTCAGAGGAAGAGTGGACAGGGGGAGGGAGAGGGAAAGTGGAGAGGGGGAGGGGGAGGGGAGAGGGAAATGGGAGAGGGGATGTGGAGATATACATACTTATACATATACGGTGCATGACGGGCGACGGCGACGGCAAAATTCAGCCGAGACTGTCCATATAATTGCTATCGCAATAAAATTATCGAAGGTGGTTCAGGGGCCCTTTAAGCGCATAATTGATTTAATAAAAGGATTAGCTTTGTATCAAATAAGAACACTGCCCAAGCACTCCATAAGGCTGGTCAACCAGCGAAACTGAAACGTGCTACCCGGTTGTTGATCACGAGCTGGGATCTACCAAAGTGTCTTCTGCTGTATCTTTTGGTTTCACTATCTCCACAGCTAGTAAGAGCAGCGTGCTTCAAACTTTGCGCTTACTGGCGTTAACTTAAATGGTATTGAGAACACCTAAAGGATTTTATAGGTAGCGATTCATGCTGCGCGGGGTGTCGTCCCTAGCTATACATGCAAAATCCGAAGAGAAACTAGTGCTAGCGCGGAGACCGTTCTAGTTAGCGTATGCTAGCATTGCTTCTTCATTATAGTTTCTGCGCACTCACGGACCGCCACATTTTCCCTCCTCCTAGCATGATACAGCTTCGCTCTGAAACGTTCAACCATTCGTCTGCTCTGCAATAACAGTGACCGTGAATGGTTCCTGCACTTTCCTTTTTTTTCTTTGGAATTCAGCAACAGCCGCTTTGTGAGAGACTACGACACCCCAGCGTTCGAAGCCAAGGTCGCAGACGTGGCGAATCGTGGCGTGTCGCACTTGGGAATCCTGAACATGCTCAACCACACCACGGACAACGCGACGTTTGAGCAGGCTCTGCGGATATTACTGGTGAGAGCAGCAGCGGCGTGCGAACAGGGATGAAGACGCGAATGATGGCTTTGGCATGGTTAACAATATCGGAAAGCTTGCTTCGACTGCGCGACTGCATTCTAGCGTGGTCGTCGGCAGGATTTTGTCTTGGGAATATTGTCGGCTTGATTTGGTCCCCCACCCGCTTTTCCGCCGCCGCAACACGGTTACTAACCCTTGTTGCATCGCGGCGAGGGTAGAGGGGGGAGCGCTGACGTGGCTCGGAGGGCGGGACTAGTAATATGACATGGTTACTATAGCGTAAGAGGAGGCGGGGACGAAAAGAAGGAGCGCGGGACCACGCTATACTTTAACTAAACTTTATTACATCCAGCACACAGCATATATGGGCAAAAATTGGTGAACGCATGCGCACAAGAGTCCAGTTAAATTCATAGAAATATAATTGATCATTTGGTATCGTTTGGTATCATAATTGATCATATGATATCATTTCCTTCGCAGATAATCAATCTCTTCGTCTGAGAGAGTCAGAGGGATTTTGCGAGACCGTGAAATCTCGCAAAGATCTTATGAGGTCTCGCCGAAAATCCACGTAACCTTGTCCGAGCGATGACGTGCACGTCACGACGTTAGAGGTCGTCAAAATCTGTGACGTCATCATGACGTCATCACACGACATCGTCGCTTGGTCAAAGATGGGCGAACCACGGAGGCAGTGCAAACCACGTTAGGGGCAGAAATATGTAGGGGTGGCGAGGATCGATACAATCAACTGAGAAGAACAGGAAGGAGGCTTTCGCCGTCTGCGAATGCATAAGGGACGGTGTGAGTTTTTCGGTTGGCGTGTGTCCCGTTTCTTTTTTTCACTTGAATCCTCCGCAGTGGTCAAGGTTTCGTGATGTTCTTGGCTATTTTGGTAACTATAGTATAGTAACTGCTATTTAATGAGGAATTATTGTCGACCAAAGAAAACAATGTAGCCGGGCTCCTTTCGCTTTTCTTTGCCACAGAAATTCGAGCAATACTCGGTGTCCACCGCAACGGCGGCACGTTACCCCATCACTGCTTTGGGTGTGAGCGTGGACGTACCCAAGGTGTTCGACTGGTACAGAGAACGGCTCAAGTAAGCGGTGCCTCTTCTTCATAGCAAACCCCTTTGGCGAGCTCGGGCTACATTGCTTATCGTTAGGACTAAAACAGAGACAACCCAGAGAGACAGGACCAAGCCTTGTCTATGAAATCGTCGTTCGTCTCAATCATATACTAAATATGTGAACTGAAAAGAAGAAAGATGTGCAGCACATGCACAGTGGTTATGGTGCTCGACTGCTGACCCGAAGGTCGCGGGATTGAATCCCGGCCGCGGCGGACGCATTTTAGATGGAGGCGAAAATGCTCGAGGCCCGTGTACTTAGATTTAGGTGCACGTTAAGGAACCCCAGGTGGTCGAAATTTCCGGAACACTCCACCACGGCGTCCCTCATAATCGTATCATGGTATTGGGACGTTAAACCCCATGAATTATTTTTATTGCTGCACATGCAATGCGCCACGTATACAAATGTACATTCATTGATTCTACTTTGCATCTTCATCTTTCACTTAACCTTGATGCGCAGAGTACGCGAGCTGGGCCATCCGTCATCTTAAGAGGGCGCGGTATCTGTGACAAGAGCTACAGAGCTAACGGGGGACCAAGCAACGCGCGTGGAAGGTTCCTCATCCCCAGTTTGCGCTGTAGCACATGCCATGAGTAGCCCGAGCCGCCACTCCACGATGCCCGCAACATTTCGGACCGAACTCGTCTAAGAGACCTTGCTTAGCTTGGCTATAAGGGGAAGTGAAGTGTAACGGCAGTGTTGAACACCGCGCAAGCTTGAATCGCTCGTGCGTTTGCAGGACGATATACCTGCCCCACTTAATTGTGGCCCTGTCCCACTTCTCCTACCGGGATGCCGACCGCGCGGACTGTCAGATAATGCCGCCCACCATATCACGCTACCCCAACCACGCCAAGCTGCTCTACGGGCACACGCTGGTAAGTTCCATCACTGTCGCTGCATGTACAGTTATGAACACGCTAAACGCGAACACAGCGTAGCACAAAGTGGAACAGCTTCCACAAGCGATAACTCGAGCGCGTAATCCCACACCGGTGATTAGGTGTTTGCAAATGATTGTTTGGCGCCCCACGAAATGAGCAAAGCGAAATGAAGCCGACATTAAGCGCACACGGGAGCATTCAAAACCTTACTTAAGAATGACTCTGCATTTTCACTCACCTTACAAGACCTTCAAAAATTCCTACTTTATACATTTCGACATGTTAGCGATAGGAATAACAGGATCATGACAAACTATGGTTCACAAACGCTGCACTGCCAGATAACGACACTCTTGAACAACAACAAATGTGTAGAAGAAATATGAACAAACCACAGATCAGGAAAAATAGTAAAGCGGAAAATAAGTGAACTACTTCTTTTGATTGCTTTTTGTGTTAATTCCAGTGTGTATTGTTTTTTATTTGGGCTTAATGATTTGCCTTTACAACAATTATACGTTTGCAATTTTATATTTATCTGCAAAATATTGTTTTATCTTTGTATAACTATTCAATGTTTTACATGCGCTTTTACTGTTCTGTATGTTTCCTTGTATAAATTTTGAATCACTTCCGTTTATGCTGCCAATGCTAATGTGCAAACTGCTGTTGTTACAGGTGGGAGGACCTCGTCAGGCGTTAATGCCTTTTGTCCTCTTTCCTAAGTGTAATTTTGTACACTTGAATAAAAATCAGTTCAATTCAAAAGGACGTGCTTCAGCTGTAACTCATTCTCGGGTAAAGTGTTTGTGACTGCGCAGATATCTGAAAGCAAACAGTTGTTTCGCTTTGAATATTTCACCCGCGATCTTGGTGATCGGAGGCGGCTTGAACAAAACATAAATGACAGTTTTTACGAACTGGCCGTTCGTCTTTTGAATTGGCTCTTCTGTGCATATGCAGAGATTTGTTTCGGAAAGGGGGTGGGGGGGGGCACGTCTGATCCAACATGGGGTCAGGGCAGGTAAGTGTGGTCGAGTGTCGATTTGTGTTCTGTATTCCACGAAAAAAAATTCCGGGGGAGGGGTGGGGTGGGCCCGGTGCGCCACCCTCTGGTTACGCCACTGCTTATGCCCATCCATCTGTTTCACTGGCCTTGTATATTTTTTGCTTGTGTGTTAGGCGATTCCGTATGTGCTAGGTAGCGTAGTGCAATTCGGTCATATGTACTTGGGAGCATGCGCGTTTATAACATCGATCGCGGGAAATACGAGGCGTCTCTTTATTGGAATGTCTGTCTGACTCCCATGTCGCGTGCTTTTGGCCTGGCCAGCACCAGTCGGTGGCGCAGCTCATCAAGCTGGTCAGCAACAAGCTCCGTACCTCGGGCACCGTCTCTGTGACGCTGAAAGGGCGCTGGTATCAACCGAAGTATCCCGACCCGTCGAACCCCGCTATTGGGAACTTCTCGTACTACGAGAACTGCACCACATTCCAGGGGGACCAAGACGTGACGCCTTCCTCTGTAAGTGTGGGCGCTTGAATACAGATGCACGATTGGGTACCGGACGTCTTAACGGGTAACACCCTGCAGAACGAGCTCTCTCTTCATGGTGCTAACTTTTTTTATTATCCGTGCTTTTGTGTTCTCCGTCTTCTCCGGTATTTCAAGCATTCTGCACCTCACTTGGTCTTTGCACTGTCTCTGTGATCGGCCCACCTTTGAGCAAGCGAAGATGTCATGTGAGGACATCGTCACGTGACGTCATATGATGGCGTCATCATAGGATGATAATTTTTATCATAACTCGTGTTGACGCTGACAGTCAATTTTCGCGTTTGATGAGGAATCTAAGGCTTTCCCCTTAATAAAGGGAAGAAATGAGTATGTATGAGTGATTTAGATTTCTTAACTAATTATTCACGATATGCGAGAGCCATCTGGGACAGATATGTATGCTAAAGGAAATGTTCCAGCTACGCGCTTCCGAATGTCAATCATAGTTGCGTAAGAAGTTCGCGCTTATCAAAACTTCTTCCTTCATATTTCTATTCCATTATGTGCCTAAGACATATTACGGCCCCACCGCGCGGGTCTAGTGGTTATGGCGCTCGACTACTGACCCGAAGATCGCCGGATCGAATCCCGGCCGCGGCGGCTGCATTTTCGATGGAGGCAAAAAGATGGCTGATCCCTCCGTCATAGGAATCGGAATAACACGAAAGTAAAGCGTGCCCTTAGAGAGTTAACTGAATGTTTACTGTACATTGATATAAGAGAGTTTGCACAATGCATATTGATGTCTGGCAGCTATAGCACCGTTTAACGTGGATGCACCCACTTTGATGACTGGTGGTGCAGCTCCATACCGACGACTAACGTCCATGTTAAATTATTAAACAAACCCTTCTGGTAGCTGTAGTAGTGAACAGTGAAAGCGTAATCAGAGAACGAAGCCAGAAGAGCGTCACATATTGGACGCAGAACTTGGTCGCCATCCCGCGGCATGTTAGAATGTGATTGAACACCACGGCCGGACTAGAGGGAAACGCAAAGCGCGTCGTGCCGCCCCGGTAGCCCGGCCGGCCGCGTTTTTTTCTCAGGGCGAGCGCGTGAGCGGGGAACGCGGTGTTACAGCCAGGTGAGGCAGGCGCGCGTCGCAGAGCTATTTTTGGTTTGTATTAGCGTGATGCTATGATCGAAGCTATAGTGAACTAGAACCAAGCGAGGCCGACGCTTTTACGACGGTTGCGCTAAGATCGCCACCTCGCGGTGTGTTAAGGCATTGACAAAATAGAACTTGTATTGAAAACGCGCTGAATGGGACGGACGTGTAACGCGTTGCAGATGTTAATCGCGGAGGCCACAGTAATGACGAATTACTTTACTTTACCGCTCCCAGAGGGCAACACCACCCCGCCGACCGGGAGAGTGGTAGATATAAAAGGTGCGTTTGTAAAGCCTCTTGAGTCTGTGCCCGGCATCTGTTGGTGCGGAACGAGCGGTCATGGGTTCGATGCCCGTTGAAGGAACTTTTTTCTTTATCATCTGATCGTGTAAATTTTTTTCGACGTCATTTCCGTGACGGAAATACGTCACTGAAGTCTTTGTGGACCCCGGCATAAAACACTTTCGTGTTAAAATGTTTGAGGCCCGTGTACTTAGATTTAGGTGCACGTTAGAGCCCCGGGTGGTCGAAATTTCCGAAGCCCTCCACTACGGCGTCTCTCATAATCATATTGTGGTTTTGGGACGTTAAACCCCAGATACTATTGTTTAAGAGATACTACATGCCTATAAGGTGACATTGTCCAAGTATGTAGCTCAGACACCTGATGTCAGCATTCAGCAAATTTGAAATTGAAGCGACCGACCGCGTGTGTTTCAGATTCGACGTAAGTAAGGTAGCTGGGTTTCTGGCAAATTGCAGCGCAGATAAACACACACACACACACACACACACACACACACACACACACACACACACACACACACACACACACACACACACACACACACACACACACACACACACACACACACACACACACACACACACACAACGGATGGAACACGTACGACGACGACGAACGCTGTCGTCGTCGTTCGTGTTCCGTCCATTGTGTGTTTTTTTTGCGCTGCAGTGTGCCAGAATTATGTACGAACAAACCCAACTCGACACTAATCTAGCCGGGTTTCTGGCATTCAGTCTATGGCACTCGGGGCAATCCTGGTTAGATAATTGTGATACGACCGCGAAAGCTTGTTTGGGCCCCACCTGTGCCTGAACGAAGGAGAAGAGCGCAATGGAAACCGGCCGTCGGCGTTAGTGCGGCTTTTAGCCGCCAGGCGCCGTCACCGGAGTAGACCCGCCGTCGCGTCATCGCTCGCAGAAACGAATGCCGTGGCTGCATTCGAAGCCGCTACATGGTTTAAGTTTTCGGCTGTATTCGCGTTGTTTAAAGTATAATGAAAACATATTGTAAACGGGAATAATGAAACATTTGCAGTTCTGGGCAACCAGCCCATTTCAAACGCATGTGTCGTTCGCGGCTAATTGATGGAGACGCTCGCGCGTCGTCGGCTAGGGCGATGCCAGAGAGCGCATGCCAGTGATGCGCGGAAAATTGTTTTGCCACGGTTACGTTCGCTTGACTGAGAGTCGGTTTTTGATTGTCTGAAAGTCGATGTTTGAAAGGAGCATTTGCCAGGAGCTAATACTGAAAGCTTGGGCGCTTAATGTTCCCTATGCGTGCTACCATCTGCTGGTGTAGCTCACTATAAGCAAACCTGGAGTTCATACGCTAAATAGCACGAAATGTCACTAGGCTGCTTCCAAGGACATACGTGATCACCCGTTCCCTTCGTAAAACTTTTGAGAATTGCATTTGTTGCCACCGAAAGAAAGCAACAGCTGGTGCCAGAAAATGAGGACCTATGCCAAGTGATTCCACCATTTCAGAGCTTAAACCAGTTAAATTATGGTAGTACGAAAAAACAAACAAGAACAGCTGCATATGCCGCACGCTTCCTGCAACACTGCCCGATGTGTGTGAGCAGACGCTGTTGTTCAGGTCTAAAGTCGCAATGCCGACTCTCAACTTGAGCCAGTGTGATAGGCGTGAAAAATGCGGCCTGTTGTCAGTTGCTTGAGCTTGTCCTTGTATTTGTCTACGGATTGTTGTAGCCTCAGCATCTGGCTTCTCGGCTTTCCTTCTTTTCTCTTCTATTTGGCTTTTTGGTAGTGAGCGAAATAGAGGCCGAATGGCTATCGACCTGGACGGTTTTGTCGCATGGGGCAGCCTGCTTAGCCTTGTGACACTCTACATGATGATTTTTGGTTGTTTCGCCGGTAGCGCATGTGGTCGTCCATGGGCTCCTATTCTTCAGCTTCGGGACCTAATGTCAGCGATGCACATGGCGGCGATCGCGAGGCAGCGTTGCTACTGGTACATGCATTCGTTGACTGTTCGGACACAGCACGGTCATGTTTAGTGATACTTGCCATGCTTGGTTCAGTTGTTACCTTGGGCTGCAAACGTGAAGAGTAGTATGCAAAAACTGACGCGACTGCATCCTTCTTAAGCCGCCGCTTCTTATATTTTATGAGACCTTCGGGTCGTAAATGACAGTTATATATTTTAGTGTAGTTTGAAGATGTATTAGGAGACCAATTATACTGCCTTTTTACTGCAAGCCGTCTAGTGGTTATGGCGCTCGACTGGCGCTCGACCGCAGGACGCGGGATCGAGTCCCGGCCGTGACGACTGCATTTTCGATGGAGGCGGAAATGTTTGAGGCCCGTGTACTTACATTTAGGTGCACCAGCTGGTCGAGATTTCCGGATCACTCCACTACGGCGTCTCTCATAATCATATCGTGGTTTTGGGGCGTTAAACCCCAGATAATAATAATATTATTATTTTTACTGCAAGCCGCCTCTGCCGAACACCAGCGGCAGCTGGAATTTCGTTCTTAGATACCACATCAAACGCAACGATTGACCATCGGCGGCGTCAACACGAGTGATACAAGAAATAATCATTGGGTGACTACGTCATCATATGACGTCACAGATAAAGTTGTGTGACATCATAGTGACGTCACATCACGTCACGTCATCATATTACACCTTCGCTTTGTCAAAGTGGGCCGATCGCGGAGGCAGTGCATAACCATCTGAGGTGCAGAAAGCTTGCAGTGCCTCCGATCCTTGAGGCTGTAAGAAAACCGCGTCAGGTGTAGAAAAATATCGGAGGGAGGCAGGGGATGTTCAATACATTGACTGGGAAGAAAAAAAAAGCAGATGGCTTTCGCCTTTCAGTCGTCTTAGGTGAATGCATAGGGGACCCTGTGAGCCCTTTTTTTAATTTATCAGTAAAGGGAAATAAAAAAAAAACAATCGTGATTTCTTTCCGTTCCATTTGCAGAGTGTAACACAATAGTATGACATACTAAGGTATGCGAATGACGTGGTTGCAATAGCGTGAAATAGAAATTAAACGCGAATTCCATCAAACTCGAATGCACGCATCGAACCGATAGCGCGACCTGACAGACTGAGTTCGTACAGTGGGCATGAAAAGAAACGCGAACATGCGGCATCTACATTCTTTGCTGTTTCGCATTTATTTTCAAGTGGTTGTAGCCTGGATGATTGATAAAAAGACAGAGTCATCCATAATACAATGAAGTACCATCTAGTATTTCTTCATTGCCACCACGGTCAGAGCGTGATGAAAACAGCGCGTCACTATTTTCGAGTTTCTTTCCACCCCCACTGTACCTGTGAAGCCCCGCGAGAAGTACGAGTGCAATCAAACTCGGATGCAGACACGAATTCTGAGCTTCGTAATATGCGCGGCCGTTCAGCTCCAGCTTCCCGTAGTCTACTCGCACAGCGCCACCACCAGGCAGCGGCGAGCGGAGGCGGAGCGCGCGCTCGACGGCCTGGGGAGTGCGTTCGCCCAGGCACTGGCCCCACACATGCTTTCGACACTATGCATACACCGGCGAAAGCAGAAAATGAAGGGACGCGTTTCAAGTAGGCCTAGCTTGTTCGTTCGTATACGTTAATTGTCCTAACTGTAACTTACGTATGCAAGAGAATCCAACAACGGAAGCGCCTAGTGTTTGAAAATGTAGTGTCACACCTTTGTCTCACGGGTAGGTTTAATGTCATTTGTATCTTATGGCATTCGACAGATGAAATGACATTAGGTACCGCGCGCTACGACGCGACAGGAGATAATGTCATTTGCAGACGATGGCACTCGGGATGCAGCTAATAGGGAATGAACAAAAAAAGTCACAGCGTGTGTAAAGAAATGTTATTATGCATATCAGTTAGTTCCGGTAAAAATTGTTTTCAGCAAATGTCTGGCAGACTGCGCTGACGTCATCGGTGGTACACAGGCCGCGCTTCTTACTGACGGATACTACTGAGCACATGGCCGGCAACGCTCTTGAGAGTGTCGCTGGGAACGAGGATTCTCAAACCTTTGAGAACAAATAAGTTGAATTATTTTGGCAAAAAATAAAACAGCGCACTTGAACATAAAAACATAATTGTTATGACAAATGAATTACCCTTTGTTATATAATTTGTTCGCGGCCTCTCCGGCGAGGGTACTGATTGGCGACGGAAACGCATTCGAATGAGTTAAGCAAACTCATTCGTTCGCACAAGCCATTTTCGGTTAACGACAATACGTTAAAATGACATTAAGCTTGTAGTGTGCACGTAACTCACAGGAGTACGGCCACTAGCGTGGGTTCGGACCTAGCGAGCCACAGGGCCGCGTTTGCCGTCGCCTCACGTGAACTAGCGCGCCGCTGCACACGTACGTTCGAGCGCAAACAAAGGCGCCGAGCGTAGCGCGGCAAGTACAGTACTGCTCTCGAGATCCGCAACGCTTTATTGCCTGCGGCAACACCACAAACGCCGTACAACGCCCGCTCCCAAAGGCGGCGGGAGAAGCAAAACAGGCTTAACCAGGTCACGGGCGAAAATACAACACAGAGGGTGCCGCTAGCACGTCTCCGCCGGCAAAGGGCTCACGGCGACACGCCGCTGAGGGAAACGGTCCCTCGCGACTACGCTGCGTACTCTCACGATCCGCGACCACAGGGCCCGAGCGCTCGAGCGAGGGCAAACTCCGCTCGCGTTGGCTTCGATAGGTACGGTTTCGGCGTAGTATTACCGGTATGACCACGTGCGAATGCACCGCACCGCTCTTCAGCCTAGCGTTCGGAAAAGGACAGCATAAGGTAAGCGTTCGCCGCTGGCGCAAGGCACCGTTAGCGAACTCCGTCCGAGCGAGCCCAAAAGAGGGACAAAAGAGGGACATTGCCCGCGCAATGGCGACGGGCAAGCCTCAATCCCCACAAGCTTTCTGAACGAAAGAGAATTTTTGAGGGCTCATTTCTTTGTTGATACAACCCTAATGAAAACCAACTGATAGCGAAGCGAAGGAAGGTACATTGGACGTTAATTGTAGTGAACTGTGTCGTAGTAGTTACGATATAAACGTGAAGAAAGTAAAGTGGACGAAAAGACAACTTGCCGCCGGCAAGGACCGAACGTGCAACCTTCGGATAACGCACCCGATGCTCTACCAACTGAGCAGCGGTGGCGGTCAGTGTTTATGTGAATGCAAACCTGGGAGTGTTAGTCAGCGCCACTCGTAGCCATGACGGCGAGTGTGGAAGAACATTTTTTATGAGTGAAGAACAGCGCTAAAAAGACGGGACAAGAAAGCACACGAGACCACTGCGCTGGGAGTGTGTCCTTTCTTGTCCCGTCTTTTTAACGCCGTTTTTCACTGTAGTCGGATACAACTTAAGAAGTCGGGAGAGGCCCCGCCCAGACGACCGAAGCGCGACAGCCGATTGCCTCCGCGACTAAAGAAATAGTCCCGCTCATGCACGCGCCGATGCTCTCCGAAGGCGGAGCCACCGGCCGTGCCGCTCATGACGTCAGTCGCGAGTGTGCGCCCATTGGTGCAGACTTGCGTTCACCTGCCTTTGAAGAAGAAATGTCGCTGACTCCTAAAGTTGTATCTGACTGCAGTAATTTTGAACCAACCAGCCCAATGCATACCCTATTAATATTTTTGTCTCTTGTGTGACAGGGGAATCAATTTTCTTTTGACGAATTATTCTTATCCCTTTGCTTCCGATCACTGTCCAACATCAGGTTTGCCAGACTTCCACAGCCGCGATAAGGAGCAACTACAAATACGATAGTGGGCCGCAGGCTGGTATCTCGTTCGACAAGCAACTACGACGCACGCTCACGCTCGAGACGGAGGAAAGCCTTCGGGAAAAGGTAAGCGATAACGGCGTTGCATTCGCCCCACACTCCATTTCGCTGCGTCGAGCTAATGCGTGGCCTCCGTGACCTTCCACGTAGGTGGGGATCGCGGAGGCCACAGCAAATGCCGCAATCAACAAAAACCAAAATACAGGTGGCCACACCGCCGTGATGGTTCCGTAGTAGCACCGTCCCGTAATTCCATTCATTTTAATGAACTACCGTCGCGACGTATTCTATTTCAATAAGTGCTTCTTATTGAATAACCTTCGTAAGTCAGGAAAAAAGCTTGGTGGACGCTTGAGCTTCGCTTTCAAGAGTAGAACGCGATAGCGTAATCGGACCGTGTTCGTATCGCCTTCCCAATTGCTAACCTGGCTTTGCTTCTCGGTCGACGCCTAAGCTGTGCTGCAAGGAAAGCCAAAGTGCGGACTCGCGCCGGCTCCTATACAGAATACGGAAAGCGCGCCCGTGGGCCCTTTGCGACATCTCGCGGGTTTTCTGTCAAGCCACTGAAGAACCTCCGAGATGTGCGTGCCACCAACGCTAAATGGTGTATATAAATAGGTCGCCGTTAGTAGGCTACAGAGGATGTATGCGTGGTGGCCAAGCGGCTAAACGCATCGCGCCACGGAGCGAGGGGTCGCAGTTTCAAGTACCCGATCCCCCTTGAACCGAAATTTTGTTATCATTTGTTTATTTGAATCTACCTCGAATTTTCGCAAACGGACAACGCTGATTTTTCGCTCACAGCCAGAGACGCCGACACCGGAATTTCTGCGAAACGAGCTCTTTAACGCTATCGCGTTAGAACTTGAAAATTTACAGCACATAGCACGACGATTACGATTCAGTAATGGTTTTATTTCGCAGGATGTGTCGTTATGCCAGATGTACCCAGTATCTTCTTACGCAGATTTTTTAACACGAAAGTGTTTTATGCCGGGGTCCATCAAGACTTCACTGACCTATTTCCGTCACGGATATGACATTGTAAAATGTACACGAACAGATTACAAAAAAAACAACAACAAGAAAAACACCTTCCGTCGTCGGAAGTCGAACCCACGACCCGTCGCTCTGCACCGCGAAACGACTCGGCCACAAAGCTTACGTTCTTCAGCATACTAACGGCGAGCTATTTATTATACACGATTTCCCGGTGGCGGTGCGTGGAGCTCGGAGGCACTTGTTTTTATTATCACCGCGAGGTGGCGCGAAGGGTACGAAGGGTGCGCTTTAAAGGTCATCGCCCCGCTCGCTGTGATGCGCGCGCGCCCCCACCTCTACTTTGCTTTAAAGGGCGTGTTCGCCCGTGTGTGCGTGCTTATCTCGTGATGGGGGGTGGTTTGTACGTCTTGTGCTTTCACCTTATGTTTACGTTGAAGTTACAGAGTGCAAGAAGGTCACTTCGCTCGCTGCAGCGGCCGCGTCTGCTAAAGGAGCGCGCTGCTAAACACCAAGAAGTAACAACTGTGACAGTTGTTAGTTCCCGCTCGTCCTGCGTGTGTTCTTTTCGTGCGTCCTTTGTGCTTGAGCAGCATGCTGCAAGTTTCGAGTTACTTGCCGTTCTTCGCGTGACATTCCAATTTGTTGCTATCGCGTTCATTGCTTCGCCCTTGCGGGGAAACAATGCACAATAAACGCTCAACTACCTCTGTGAAGACACGTTTCACTTACGTGTTTTATAACGATTTCTATGACGGAGGGATCAGCCATGTTGTTTTGTGTGTGTGTGAAGTGTCATTCGGTAAGCTTACAGACTGCAGGTGCTCTTGCCGCACTTCCGGTGTATGGGATACACCCGAGCTCCCTTTTGGCAGAGAGTATCTGACAGTACTCTATGCCAAAAGGAGGTACTAAAGGCACTGTTCACGTCCCTTTAGTCCTTCACACCTACAGCTCCGTGTAACTGAAACCGCACAGCCAATATAAACGAGCCAGTCAGTGCTACAGGATTGCAGGACTGATCACTCCAATGCACGGTGTAAGAAAAAATGAGCAGTTGTTACGTGTACGGATACAACCGATGAGCGAAGCTCCTTAGAAATGGGGCGCAAACGACTACGCGCCTTATCGCGCTGCTGGCTTTCATGAAGGCGGTGGGGTGGGGAGCGGGTTTGGAGAGCGTGTGCTGCGCTCGGTGGCGGGAACGACTCAGCGAGTGAGTGTGCGGCGCGCGCAGCGCAGGGAGAGGGAGACAGGTGGGAGAGGGGTGCAAGCGTTGATGCGGCGGCGACGGAACGTCGCGCTCGGCGCCCGCAGCGTTTTATTGTCCTATTGCGCCGGCGCCGGGTGGGGAGACCGTCTGCTACTACCTTCGACAAAGTGCCCGTAGTGTGCTAGAATGATGGTTGTCATTTCACAATCCACAATAAAGGGGGATCAAAGTGAAGACGACCATTAAAACTTGTTGTACACAGAGCTTATTTCTTTTAACCTCGAATTTCTGGTGCGCTAGGACCAAACCACTCAAGGCCTAAGCGTTTCCTCTTAACCGGCCACTGCAACATAAGCGATACTTAAGAAAAGGGAGCTTCGACGGCGCGGAGGAGTGCGGGCCTAAGCAGCTTCGCTCCTAAACAAATTTTAGGGTTGACCAGTGGCGTATCAACTTTTTCGCGAGGGGGCGGGGGGCAAGCCTCCCTCACTCAGTCGGCCGTACACGCACATGCACACAGGCGCGCGCGCGCGTGCACACACACACACACACACACACACACACACACACACACACACACACACACACACACACACACACACACACACACACACACACACACACACACACACACGGGCCACTGGTTTGGTGCTCGGCTGCTGACCAGGGTTACCAGGTCGAAAACCCGAAAAATAGCCAGAAAATGGGAAAACTAGCCAGAAATATATTGCAGCAAGGTCGACAGCTGGGCTAGTTGGTAAGCTTCCATAATATTTAAAGCAGCGCAAATGACAAGACAAGAAGTTGACACAACGAACGCTTACTCGCAACTGACAGGTTTATTAGAAGAAACAAGAAAAAGAAAACATACAGAAAAGTGACCCAAATGATCTGCGCAATCGCCGCCACGTGGTGATCATGTCAACATGCGCAAAGGCAAGAAAAAGCAAAAAAAAAAAACAAATTACAACGATCGGTAAACAGTTTTACGTCTTAACACCAGATAGGCAGCAACATGGTATGTAAACAAAAAACAAAAGACACAAAAGCCAAAAAGCATCAGTTAAGTTCGCCGAGCCGAACTTTCGTTCGAGTGAGCCAGCGGGCAGGGCGCAGAACACGAGCTCGTATTGTTTAGGGGATTCGTCGCAGCCGATTCTGCGCCATTGTTCACTTGGTCCGATAGTTTGCTGCTTTGCGGTAATAGAACCATTAGTTTCAAAGACGCGCGGCCGTTCCGCCGTGTCATCTGGAGGGGCACGAGAGTGGACAAAGAGCCTCCCCGACGGCGTGCGCCGTTTACGGCTTCGGCGGAGATAAGAGACATGGGTCATGAATTGCGCGGCGCGGAAGACCAAGTTGTTTATGCATTGTTGGCGACCCTCGGACCAATTTGTGGTTTTGCGAGCAATGTCGCCGCGCCAGACCAGCTGTACAGCGGTCGTCTCGTCGTGTGTAGGCATGCCACATACAGTAAGTAGCCGGAACCCTCCCGGTGCCGGCGGCATCATTATCTGAACGGGGCCTCGATGCCGACAAAGCGGACTTTTCGGCGGCGCGGGTCTATGACTTAATTTAAAAAGGAGAACAGTGAGGAGGGGTCCCGCTTTGACATTGCGTGGGGCGAAGGACGAGATAACTTGTTCAGTGTTGGCAATATCTTAACCAATTGATGTGATCCCGAGTGATGTCGCCGCGTCAGGCCAGCTGCACTGAAAGGAACGCAAGTTGTAAACAAGAGAGCCCTGGGGCACTGCTGTAAGTGTCACACAGTATTACTTCAATGATGTGTCGTGGAAGGCGGGCTCGAAAGGGGGTGTGTACACTGAAGGTGCCACGCCTCTTTTTCTATCGTACGATATGATACACTGATTGGTCGAAATTGAGTGAGGAGATTAAAAAATGGTACCGCCCTACATCGCGAGTGTTTATAAACAAGTGTGTATGTGAATGAGGGAGAGCGCGAGCCGGGCATCGGCCTCCGCTGGACAGTCATGTATGTTCATCCGATCTGATCTTGTCTTTTTGCTTTCAATAAACAGTTTTTGATTTGGAAGTTCCCCCGCCACGGTGGTCTAGTGGTTATGGCGCTCGGCTGCTGACCCGAAGGTCGCGGGATCGAATCCCGGCCGCGGCGGCTGCGTTTTCGATGGAGGCGAAAATGTCTTGAGGCCCGTGTACTTAGATTTAGGTGCACGTTAAAGAACCCCAGGTGGTCGAAATTTCCGGAGCCCTCCACTACGGCGTCTCTCATAATCATAGCGTGGTTTTGGGACGTTAAACCCCAGATATTATTATTATTATTATTAGATTTGGAAGTTGGCCTCCCTGGTTGCAAGGTGTCTGCGGACGATAAGAAGAGGCATCCCTAGTAACGGGAAACGCCTAGCCTCCTACAAGCCTGGGCATATCTTAACTGCATCTATCTACCCCGCCTCCTTTAGCTAATTTCGGTTCGCGATAGCGCTACTGAAAGAGAGCTGATGCAACTTTCCCCAGCATTCTTAATAAAAAATGCTTCCATAACCTCGCGCGCCGCTTCATCCCTGTGCCTAAATGCAGCAGTAGTTCTGAGAAAAGGAGGCGTGCATTTGCAGCCCTTACATTGGGCAGCTAATGTGACCCATAATTGGCACTCAAATTATTTTTATGCTCTCTAAAGCGGGTGTTCAGGCAGCGGCCCGTCTGTCCAATGTAACAAAGCCCGCACGTCACTGGGATATTGTAGACAACACCTGAAGCGCGCGGCACAAACTGATTATGATGTTTCGTGCTGCATTTCCCTTATCGTTAGGTAGGGTTTTTTTCAAGTTCATTATGAACAGCAGCGCAAATCTTTCCAAGTTTAATAGGGGCGCTAAATATAACCTGTACGTCGTAGCTAAAAACCACCTGCACGTCGTAAAAAAAAAGTTGGTGCCCGCTACGACGTACAGGCGGTTTTTAGCGCCCCTAACGAACTTGGAAAGATGAGCTTTGAGTGGGCGGAGGCAAAAGAGAGAAGAGGCTTATTAGCTCGCGGCTCATCAGCATGTGCGCTTTTCTAGGAAAAATAACCTGATGTCCAAAACACGGATAGAGCCTCCTTGTGGAAGTTCGCAAGTAACCTCAAGGGGCGCAAGACAGTTCTTAATCGCGAGCAACAACTCGTTAACATTCGCTTCTATGTCAACAGGAGCATAGTGAATTAAAAACAGGAAGTCATCAACGAAGCGAAATGCTTTGCACACTTTGGTGTTTTCTAGTGTTATTAATGTCTGGGGTTTAACGTCCCAAAACCACGATGTGATTATGAGAGACGCCGTAGTGGAGGGCTCCGGAAATTTCGACCACCTGGGGTTCTTTAACGTGCACCTAAATCTAAGTGCACGGGCCTCAAACATTTTCGCCTCCATCGAAAATGCAGCCGCCGCGGCCGGGATTCGATCCCGCGACCTTCGGGTCAGCAGTCGAGCGCCATAACCACTAGACCACCGTGGCGGGGCGTGTTTTCTAGTGTTGAAGACAAGGCAATGGAAAGGCCAGATAAAAATAAATCACTAAGAATGGGCGCTCTGCAACAACCAATACACACGCCCCTTTTTTGCAAATACAACGCGTTTTCCCAAGAAATAAAAGCTGAGGATAAATAAAACGATAAAAGTTCCAAAAAATGACTGGTTGACTATGAAGCCTCATTTTGAAAGCGCGTGGCACCGTAATCATCTATGGCATGCTTAATGGAAGATGAGAGAGCACCGTGAGGGATGGAATAATATGTCTTTTATGTCTACCGAAAAGGCTTGGGGGTTGTCCTCCAAGAGTTCATTCAGTTGATCCGAGTTTCTAATTAATAACGGATCATTCACGGGCAAACAGGAAAGCTCGGCTTGGAGAAACAAAGCGACTGATTTCTGCCATGTGTCATTCTCCGATACGATAACTTAAAGGAACGTTTGGTTTGTGCGTTTTAGCACTGAACAAAGCCTGAAGGGGACAACGTTTGCTATCATTGATACCTTTCCGCAGCTTGTAAAGATTCAGCTTGCTACATAGATTCTTGGCCTGCGCCTTAACCTTAGGTAGAGCGACTTGATCATGCCTTAAAAAAAACTGGAGATGACTTCGTTTGCCTTAGCACATAATGTGGCTGTAGGCAAAACAGCAAAGCCACCCGCCTTGTCGGCGGGTAATACACACAAAGAATTGCTAGTCAGATAATCCGAGACGCGTTTGACAGAGTGTTTGGGACGCGTGTCACCATGGCGTGCAAAGACAAACACCTTCTGATACAACACGAGAAGCCTCCTCTTCTGGAACAAGTTTAGCAAGCTGCCTCACCATGGACAACAGTTCCTCCGGTGGCCTCTTTTCGACCGCGGAATTTTGGTACCAGTGAGAGCGCGTCGTGGACGAAACCTGCGAGGTCCAGCTGCGCAGCGCCGTGTGCAGGGCCCTTCTGCATCGGTGTCTTTCCTGGTAGACAACTCCGGAGCTGCTTCAGTTGAAGCTGCCACAGCCACTCTGTTCTCTGGTCGACGAAGCGCGAGAACGCCCTAATCCTGCCATTGGAACCCACGGGATCACTGATGCACCGCTAACTCGTGGTCAGAACTTGCCGGTAAAGCCGCACTTGGTGGTTCAGCTCTGAAGCTTCGGTGGTGTAGCGGTTACGGTGCTCGGCTATGGACTCGAGGGCCGCGGGTCCTATGCCGGCCGCGGCGGTCACATTTCGATGGAGGCTAAATGCTAGAGGCCCGTGTACTGTGCGATGTCAGTGCACGTTAAAGAACAACAGATGGTCGAAATTTCCGGAGCCCTCCACAATGGCGTCTCTCATAATCGTATCGTGGTTTTGGGACGTGAAATGCCAGATATTATTATTACAATGAGACGGGGACAAAGAAAGATACACATATGATGATCGCTAAGCAACAACTTAAGTTTCATTTCGGACACATGACGTATGAAGTGATAACCACCACTGATTGTAGCGCCACCGTTACGTGAAAGGCTACACGTTCCAAGATATGTGTCGCGCATGCACCCTCGCAAGAAGCTTGTCACATCGCTTGCCTTGGAGGACCAGCTGGCCCACCATTGTAAGCGGTGTCGGTGCGTCCCAGTATTCAACACAACTCCGGTATTTGGTCAGGTCAAGACTACAGCCGCCGCGAGATTTGTGAAGCTATGCACATACACAGGGAGGCAGACAGGTGTGTAAGTGCATGTTTGTAAGTGCAACTGCATTGAGCATTACAAGTTACCGTATGGTCAGTAACACTAAGTAAATAATGTCGCAGGAAAGTTTGATAGCGCAGGCACGAAGGTCAGATTCTTTCATGAAGTAAACATAATTTCCGTGATAGCTGGAATGAGCACCGCGCCAGAGTTCGCTCAAGCACTTTATTGCGGAAATTTCCCGACTAACAGAACTGAAACGGACGCTGTTCTCGCCACCTTATGTTTGATCTCGCGTCGATCGTAACTTCAAAGTTCAGTGCCATTCTACGAACATGCACGTCCACTCCTGCGTGAAGATATCATCAGAATGGAACCACATCTCTGCCTTCATCGCCAGCAACCCCGAGCATGCATCATTCAAGACTGCCATTTTGAATTTGTAACTTCACTCTTTTCTGTAACGCCGCAAATGGCATCGAGGGCATTTAAATAAATAAATAAATATATAAATAAAAAAACTAGACCTCTGGCCTTATGTAGCACATGAGAGAGCCAAATATCTTTTTCAGTAGCGCAAGCAAGGCGTCTCGGTGTTCCGTTGACCGTCTATTCGGTAGGCTTTCCCTCGCGGCCATTTAACAGCGTAGTTGGTGTTCGCACCGATGGCGTGGCCTGAAATCCCAATGCATCCCCAGGAGAGGAGCGCCACGCAGGACACTGAGGGCAATTTGCGTCTTGGTTATCGGCAACGATCTTCACCAAGCCTACGAATGCCTACTTTTGTCTGATTGAAATGGACAACAACTCTGCATGCAATAACTGCAGCGTCGAAGAAACGATCTCCCATCTTCTGTGTGAGTGTCCCCGTTTCAGTGCGCCAAGACACGAACTTTCGAATGCGCTAGATAAACTTGATAATCGCCCTTTGTCGGAACAAAGGGTTTTGGGACCTTGGCCGAGTCCGTCATCAGCACAGAAGGCTTTAAAAGCATTATTGCGCTTCTTGCGAACAACTGGTCTTAGAGACAGACTCTAAGCAGTGTCGTATTCTCCTTTCCTTTTATTGCGATAGCAATTATATGGACAGTCTCGGCTGCAAAATGTTCGTCCCCGTCGCCGTCATTCACCGTATATGTATAAGTATGTATATATATAGAAAAACCACAAAGAAAAATAATTCAGAAATTCTTTCCGACGCGCGGAGTCGAACGGGCGACCTCTCGCTTTGGAGCCCGCCGTGTTAGACGTTAGACCACGACAGCACCGTCTTGCAGCCTGCTAACGGCGAGCTATTTATATACATCTGTAATTCAGCATGCTTTCGTAGTGGCCACATAGATGGCGCGACGTGCGCGCGTGTGGCGCGCCTTACAGATCGCCGCCCCGCTTCTGCGAGCGCCGCTGCTCTTCGCTCTCGTGCGGGTCGCTTTCGTGCGCTTATCTCGAGGAAAGAAGGGGCGGCCGGTGGGGTGCTTCGCTTCGCTCGCTGCAGCGGCCGCGCTTGCGAAAGGAGCGCGCTGTTCAAACAGAAATAAGTAACAACTGTGACAATTAGTTCGCGCTCGTCTTGTGTGTACCTGTTCGTTCGTTTCGTGCGTCCTGCTTTATGTTTGAGCAGTGCGCTTCAAGTGTCGAGCTGTGACGCATTAGTTCGCGCTCGTCCTGTGTGCGTTCTTTTCGTGCGTCCTTTGGGCTCGAGCGACGCGCTGGCAATTTCGAGCTGCTTTCCGTTCTTCGCGTTACATTACAATTTATTGCTATCGCATTCATTGCTTCGCCGTTGCGGCGAAACTGTGACTTTTTTTTCTTCTCTCTCTCTTTTTCCTTTTCTTGCTCTCCTTTTTTTGTAACATCTGTCTTTTATCATCATTTATCCCCCTTACCCCCTTCCCCAGCACAGGGTAGCCAGCCGGTCTAAGAACTGGCTGACCTCCCTGTCTTTCCGCTTGTTCCTTCCTTCCTTTCTTCCTTCCTTCCTTCTTTCCTTCCTTCCTTCCTTCCTTCCTTCCTTCCTTCCTTCCTTCCTTCCTTCCTTCCTTCCTTCCTTCCTTCACCAAGCCACAGTTCCCATGTCGCTCCTACTGCCTGTCTTGAAAAAAGTATGTGCAGCTTCAATCTACTTAACGTCGGGAAGGCTTATTACAGCGGTCGGATTTTTAAGCATTAAAAAAGCGCGTTTGAGGCGCCAGAAACAGGCAGGCAAAACAACGGTTTAGGCCTCCGACGTCGTAAATATAGGTGCAATAAATTATTACACAAATAACTTCAAACAAATAAGTTCAATGACAAATAACTTCAAAACAAAGACGTGCGCGACCTGTATCTACAACAGGAAAGCAAGAAATGTTACTGGTTATGGTAGCGCAAAGGCGCCAACAGTTAGTTGCACATAGCCGTGCAATTGCCCTTTTTCCCGCACGGTTCGCAGAACGCGGTCTCTCCTTTTATTAAGTAGCATGGTCAGTCAAATGTCCACTTCGAATCAACACATCCCTGTGTCTCCTAGTTTTCAGCATGACTTAGAAGGGCAGAGCAGCGGCAGATAGCTAGATCGATAAAAGACCAGAATGTACGTAGGGATGCCTCGTATTGACCGGGTCGAATCGCGTAGGGACGATTTCTCCCCTGTCGGTAAACACCTTCCAAAATAAGTTACAAACAAAACACGTGGCTGACATGGCTCATACCCACTCTGGGGGATTGGACTCGCAGGTGAACGACATCTTGTTCTCCTCAGTCGACTGTATTGATTCACCGCCGCCCACATCATGATGATGTTCTAAACGCATCATCATGATGTGTTCCCTGCACTGGGTATGATCCACGATTACTGAGGAAAAAGAAGAAGAACCGTAGCGAAGGCTCGTCATGGCGACATTTCCTCCGAGGTGCAACAACAAGAAGAAATTTCTTCTTATCGCAGCAACGGCCTTGCTCTCCATCATCTCTACGATCCATATAGAGAAGCTTGCTCACGTGACAGCAGCGCCATCTTCTATCTCGCTGACAGTCCCACATGACGAACGCAACACACCGCAGCCAACCTTCCGATTCCCGCGAGCTCGTGGCTGTCCCCACAGGATCGACTCAAGGGACATGCATGGACCGGACAGGGAGTGGCACACAGGTGGCTGGGAGGTCCGCCAGCTCTGCGGTCAACCACTAGACACTCTGTTCTTTGTGCACGTCGCGCCGAGTTACTGGGAAAGCCGTATACACCTTAGGGCCACACTGTTCGAAGAAGCCGCACGAGCCGCTTTCAACTGGACGGGCGTCTTCTTCGTCGCACAAGACAAGGACCCCCTGGTGAACGATTGGACGAAGCTCGAAGCCGAGGTGATGGGAGACGTCGTGGTATTCCATTACAACGACACCTACTTCACCACCGTCTACAAGTTCATCCGCGGCATGCGGTGGGTGACCGAGTACTGTCCCAAGGTGCGTAACATCGTCAAGATCGACCATGACGTCAGCGTGGACCCATTTGAGCTTCGGCGATACCTGAACGAGAATCTGCCCCTGAAGAACAGCTCGATCCATTGCCGCGTGTTGAAGTACAATAACGTATTACGAGACGGCGGCGACTCACACTGTGTCCCGGAGGACCAGCTTCCCATGGACTTTTACCCGCACTACTGTTCCGGTTTTTCCATGATGATGACGACGGACACGATGAGGAAGCTGTACAGGGCCTCAAAGTTTGTCAAGGTTTATCAGATCGACGACGCTTATGTGAGCGGACATCTCGCCCTGCTGGCCAACGTTGGACACGTGGACATTGGCAGAAAAGTCAGCCTGATTACCTGGGATGTCAACACGGAACGCATGCTCAACCGGATTGCGATCTTCGCGCACGAGCGCTCTGTCCACGGAAATTCCGCTGGCCGGAGAGCGCAGTGGGAACTGATGATCTGGAGGCAAATGACGGAAACTCCTGGTAGGCACGCGTTCAATTACTCTTGCCGATTGGTCGACCAGATCTACAGGCGCGTTTTTCACGAGACGCGACGTGCCTTAGGAAGACGACAGCAGTTGCCACCGCATAACTTGTTTTCGTATTTGCAAGGAATGTCTTACTCGTCGTCCGCTCTGAGCACTAAGGTGTTTAAGAACGGACGGCGAAAAGCGCACATTAAAACGAAAATTAACTAAGAAAAAGACGAAGCCCTACTGTGCGTTAGAATGTTTCAAGGGCAGCTATTAAGACGTGCGCGGCACGGCTGCGATTGTTTACTTGCGTCTAGTAGTACCTCCTTTATTTTTCTTTGCTTTCTTTTTCGTTCTGCTGGACAATGCCAATATTTATTAAAACCTTATTAGCACTCAGAATAACTTTACATATATATTCTTTACCATTTTTGCATTGATAAGGTTTCTATGCATGCGCATAACTGTGTTTTTCTTGATATGCCAATGCGGATTCACATCTATAGATGTAAGTGCAAATGTTGTATATAAATAGATGTGGATATGTATCTCTACATATACGGACCGGAGTATGTTTTATATGCGTAGATGCGAATATACATGTGTGTAGAATATAATATATGAATTCTCGTGGATATGTATGTGTACATATATAGAGTGCAATATGTATCGACGTTTCATATACACAGGTGTCGATATAGGTGTGTGTAGAATACATTGTAGCTTTGTAACCAACCCTTCTATTCATATGCTGTATACTGGTTGTCAAACCAAGAAGCAGGAACCTCGTAGCCGTACAAACCTCGTAGGGATAGCGATCGAAAATAATGTGCCCATTCGGCGAGGCAAAGCCCAGATTACCTCCTCCGACGAGATACAACCTATGCACAGCCGGGTACCAGGAAGAGGAAGGCCTTTCCCTTTCAACTGGTGGGTGTCCGGCGGGTGGATTCGAACCTCCTACCTCCCGTAGTCGGGACAGGCACCCTATCCACTAGACCGTGGCTTAGTGGATAGCCGAGGCCTATATATATATATGCCTGAAACATGTCTTCATGCGGATCCGGTGAATAGTAAGTTAAAGTGCAGGGGCACGTACGAAAACACAAAAAGTTACTCTTGAAACGGTTCCCCGGTTGAAACGTTAAGAATAAATGTATTATATATATATATATATATATATATATATATATATATATATATATATATATATATATATATATATATATATATATATATATATATATATATATATATATATATATATATGTTGACGCGTGTATACTACATGTGGACGACGACGACGATGGGGGGCTTTAACGGACACCATCTAGTGGGGCTGTGATTAGTTGAAGACGAAGAAGACGTTCCGCCTGTTCAGCTGATTTTCAACACGCTGTTTCGCTGCCGAATGGTCTTGTCTTTTCCTCGCGTTGCATCGCGACACTGGTGGAGGTGCTGGACCGCAACCCTGCCTGATGCTGCACACCCCTACTGGGAGCCGTTCAACCAGCCCGGGCGCATTGTCACCTATTACAACTCCCGTGCATCGCTTCAGTCGGAGGTTGCGAGGCCTCTCTCCGGAGCTCACCCCCTCGCCGGAACCTTCTCTCAGGTGCCGCGTACCTCTACCAATGGCCAACACCAGCCCACAACAGGTGCCCCAAGGCAGCTCTCTTCCGCGAACCCATCCCAGGTGACGCTCTTTCCACCATTGGTGCCTGATCGCTTTAGTGGCGGTGCCCATGAAGACGTTGATGACTGGCTTGAACACTATGAACGTGTTGCCAAGATCAATCAGTGGTCTGATCAGCAAAAGCTCTCCCGCGCCTATTTTTACGTTGACGACAGTGCTCGTACTTGGTATGAGAATAGAGAAGCCAGTCTGGCTACATGGAGCGACTTCCGACAGCAGTTTGTTGATACCTTTGCCAACGTCGACCGACGGGACCGTGCTCAGCAGCTATTGGAGCTACGGGTTCAAAAACCCAATGAGACCGTCGCGATGTTCGCCGAGGATATTACTCGTCTCTTTCGCAGAGCTAACCCGAACATGACGGATGAAAAGAAATTGAGCTACCTCATGCGAGGTGTAAAGGAGCAGCTTTTCGCCGGGCTCCTGCGCAACCCTCCAAGTACCGTGGCTGACTTCATCAAGGAAGCTACGGCTATCGAGCGGGCACTTCATCAACGATGCAGGCAGCATGATCGATTGTCCAGCAGCGCCCCAATCAGTGCCGCCAGCATGACGTTTGAGAATCAGAGCGCCTTGCGTGACCTGATTAGGGAGATTGTCCGCGAGGAACTTCAGAAGTTGCGGACACCGGTCGTTGAAACACCCACGGCATCCGTCGTCGAAGTCGTGCGCGACGAAATTCGGCAAGCATTCTCGACAGCTGACCCTGATGCCGAGCAGCGTCCCATGAGCTACGCCGCCGCTGTTCGACGTCCACCACTCGCTAAGCCATCGCCGCCGACGTACCGCCAGCCGCCATTAGCACCTTGATCGCCGCCGCAAGAGGAGACGTTGAGGCGACCACCAGTCTTGCCGTACCGCCAGCCGTCCACAACCGCGCCATGGGCAGCGCCGCAAGATGAGATGTTCAGACGTCCACAGATCCGAAAAACAGACGCATGGCGCACAGTAGACCGGCGACCACTTTGTTTTAACTGCGGAGGTGCAGGCCATATTTCTCTTCGACCATGGTTTGACGGCCGACGCGCCACCGACGAATACATACCACGCCTCGACGACGCTTCTTTTCAAGGACCCCCTCGTTCTCAGTTTGACGACTGCCGTACCACTGACGCGGAAGCAATGCCTACTCACCAGGCGGGTTTGGGACGTCGATCACGCTCTCCCTCTCCCGCGCATTCGCCTTCTTCGCACCGACGCATCTTCGCGGACCTCAATGGAAGGAGGTCACCCAGCCCGCGCCGGGGAAACTGAGCGCGGCGACCTCCGGGGGTAAGGTTGCAGGCCATCACGACGACAATAAAAAGCCCCCATTCTTCCCAGTGCACGATGCCGTAAAGCCGACAAGACGTGAGATCGAGGAAATTGCGACCACCGACCTTACTGTTCTCCTTGACGGACAGAAAGTGACAGCGTTAGTTGACACTGGTGCCGACTTCTCTGTTATAAGCCACGACCTCGCCGTCCGCCTCAAGAAAGTGAAAACGCCGTGGACAGGCCCTCATATCAGAACGGCAGGCGGCCAGTTACAAATGCCTACCGGAAGATGCACAGCGAGAATTGACATAGGAGGTTTTCCTTTCGTCGCGTCGTTCGTCGTTCCCGCGGCATGCCGCAGAGATCTAATCATTGGCATGGATTTTTTACGAGAATATGGTGCCGTCATCAACATCCCGGACAGTTCGATTACGTTCTGCAACAGTCCTGGCCTAGCTGATTGTCCGGAGGCGAGACATAACCCTCTGCGTCTTACTGATGACGATGTGGTCCTCCCTCCTAGGTCATGCACAATTGTTTCCGTGGCAGGTGATGCCCCGTTTGACGGCAAAGGAGTTGCAGACCAAATAAGCTCGCTCCTCTTTACCCACGGCGTTTCCGTCGCACGAGGTATAGTCAGTGTCACTGCTGGCCGCACGGACTTACTGCTGACCAATTTCAGTGCTGAGCGCCCACACCTCCCAAAAGGCAAGGCCTTCGCCTACTTTGACGATGTCGTGGATGCCCAAGGCTGTTTGTCGGTACTCGACTAAGCGCCAAAACTTGATCCAGCACCCGTTCTGGACGTTAGCACTACTTTGTCAAATGACGAGCGACGGAGACTCCTTGAGCTACTAGCGGAATTCCAAGACTGCTTTTCGTCCACATCAATAGTTGGTCGCACGCCTCTTACCAAGCATCGGATAATCACCGAAGACACTGCGAGACCTATTCACCAGAACCCTTATCGCGTGGCTCCAAAAGAACGCGAAGCGATACAACAACAAGTAGACAAAATGCTTGAAGATGACGTCATTCAGCCATCAAAGAGCCCCTGGGCATCGCCTGTGGTCCTAGTCAAGAAAAAGGACGGCAGCCTCCGCTTTTGCGTGGACTACAGGAAGCTAAATCAGATGACCAAGAAAGATGTGTATCCGCTTCCCCGTATAGACGACTCTCTCGACAGACTTCGACATGCTCGTTACTTTTCTTCAATGGACCTGAGGAGCGGATATTGGCAAATCGAGGTAGACCCGAGAGACCGCGAGAAGACCGCTTTCGTGACGCCAGATGGCTTATATGAATTTAAAGTCTTGATCTTCGGTTTGTGCTCGGCGCCTGCTACCTTTCAAAGGCTCATGGATACCGTGCTTTCTGGGTTGAAGTGGAAAACCTGCTTAGTCTACCTTGACGATGTCATAGTGTTTTCCGCAACATTTAACGAGCACCTTGAAAGGCTTGCAGTGGTTTTACGAGCCATACGGTTCGCGGGTCTAACATTGAAACCAGAGAAGTGCCACGTTTGCTTTGAAGAACTGCAATTCCTTGGTCATGTCGTCAGTCACGAAGGCGTTCGTCCAGATCCTGAAAAAATTACTGCCGTAGCACAGTTCCCTGTGTCGTCCGATAAGAAGGCTGTCAGGCGCTTTCTGGGCCTCTGTGCCTACTATCGGCGGTTCATCGCGGACTTCGCACGCATTGCATCACCATTAACTCGTCTCACAAGAGAAGACGTTGCATTTGAATGGAAAGAGGAGCAGGAAGCTGCTTTTAATGATCTGCGCCAGCGTCTACAAACGCCTCCGGTGCTTGCACACTTTGACGAGGGAGCCCCTACGATGCTTCACACTGATGCCAGCAATGTAGGACTGGGAGCTGTCCTTGTGCAACGGCAGGAGGACGATGAAAGAGTAATCGCCTATGCAAGCAGAACGCTAACACGCACAGAGGCTAATTACTCCACGACTGAGAAGGAATGCCTCGCCGTAGTAAGGGCGGTTACGAAATTTCGCCCGTATTTGTATGGCCGCCCCTTCAAAGTTATTAGCGACCATCATTCTTTGTGCTGGTTGACAAACCTTAAAGATCCTACCGGGCTATTAGCGCGTTGGAGTCTGCGGCTCCAGGAGTTCGATATGACGGTCGTGCACAAGTCGGGGAAGCGACATATGGACGCTGACTGTCTGTCCCGGTCACCGATTGAGTCGGCTTGTCTTTTCCTCGCGTTGCATCGCGACAATACACACACACACACACACACACACACACATATTATATATATATATATATATATATATATATATATATTGTCACGTTCGATATGACGGTCGTGCACAAGTCGGGGAAGCGACATATGGACGCTGACTGTCTGTCCCGGTCACCTCGCGTTGCATCGCGACAATATATATATATATATATATATATATATATATATATATATATATATATATATATATATATATTGTGGAGATAGGTTTGCACTAGGCTTACCTACGAGGCGACCGGCAAGGGACGCGACGTTCTCCACTGCCGCAGCGAACAAAGACGCTACGGCCGGTTTCGTCGATTCTCCGGCACGGCGCAGAAAAGGCACTCGAGGCAGGAGGTCAACAAACAACACGGGTTTATTAACCCAAGATGCAGCACAGTACGACACTCACAGGCTTGCAGGCCGTAAGGGGAACTTCGCAAGGCCGATCGAGTACGCTTGCCAGCGGCGCTAAGACTACCACACAAAGGGCAGCGGTCGAGCACACGAACGAGAAGCCGCCTGCTAGAGCAGCGCGTCAACCTCTCGTGCTAGCCTGAGAGCATCTGCCGCCACGAGCGAATCGTCGGGCGCATCTTAGCTCGTAGGAGAGGAGGATGTCACCAGCGGCCCAATGGGGAATGGCGTTGCGTTGTGACGTAGGCCCGCGCAGCGCTCCAGCGTAGCGTGTCCGGACATGCCAGCGCGGGACGGAGCCGACGCTTGGCTCGCCCAGACAAAGAGGCGCCCTGGCCGCCATCTTGGCGATTGCCGGTGCCTAAGTGCGCCCGGGCTACGCGGCCGGTACGCGTGCGGCAGCTGGGGAACGAGGCGCCAGGTAGGAGGACGCTCTCGATCCCCACATTCCCCCCTCCTAAGACCGAGGCCAGCCTGTGAAAGAGGCTGTCCGAGGCCAAGTGGCAAGGTCAGCTCAGCCGCAAGGAGGCTGGCCAACGGGGCAAAGTCCAACAGGGGGGGGGGGGGGTGTCGTCCTCCCGAAGGTACAAGTTCAAAAGTCGGCCATGATCGCACCAAACGTTCCACCAAAAGTTCCACCACCAGGGAGAGGCCACCGCCGGGAAGAAGGTCCACAGCCCAGGAGGAACGGGGGCAAGACTGCACAAGGGCGGGCAGCCAGCCCGCTTGAAGTTCACCGGACTGGAGAGGTTGGCAGCCGGGAACGTACGAGGCGTGGCTGCCAGTTGCGTGCTGCAGCCAACCGCCGAAAGTCGCAGGGACGGGGGCCACACAGGAACGGCAGGCAGGAACAGCAGGCAGCCAGGAACGGAAGCCGGAGCGACCACGCTCGGGCCTGGGCCAAAGCTTGAGTGGGCGGACCAGCCGCCGAGGCCGGCTGCCGAAGCTGCCAGGTGGATTAGACAGGGTGGAGGTGGCTGCAGCGCAGAAGGCAGGAACCAGGCCACAGCAGGAAGGACCAGGGAACAGCAGGCCAGCTGGTCAGGAAGAGGCTGGTGGCAAGGTAGAGCCAGGCGCAGGGAGACGACCGGGCGACGCAGGAGTGGACAGAAATGTCCCCGGCATAGCCGGCTTGCCAAAAAGGGGTGCCTGCCTGACAGTGCTGCCCAACAAAGGGGGCGCTTGCCAGGTTACGGCTTGGACAACACATCAGAGGGTATTTTCGGCCAAGAGGGCCTTCTACCACTTCCAGACGTGTGCCGCCGCACCTTAGCGGTTATTCTCCATTCACTGTCAAGGTATGGAATAAAGTCCAGCTACCTGTCAGTGGGAGAAAGGTTGCTTAGGTGCGTTTCCGCAGGTTGTACCGGTGGCGTGGCTTGGAGCCAGCCTTCTCACGGCTTTCCTGCGGTTCGGTGACCGCCTCCCCCCCTCCCAAGTCGTTGCTGCGGGCAACGAAAGGGTTTGAGGGCGGCTGCATGAGCCCGGGGGGCTTGCCCGCACGAGACTGCACGCATTGTCACACGAGGAGTGAAGAGCGTCACGTTTATGCCTGGCCAGGTAGCAGAGCGGCACAACTTTTAGAAAGTCTTACGGCCACTCGCATGTCCGGCCAACCGCGAGTCGTGGAAATAGCCGAGGGTGACTTTCCTTAGACTGCGGGGTACCCCCACCTTAAAAGACTCCTTGGGAGCTTCTTCCGGTGGGATGTGGAGCGCAGGAGAACTCCGCCGGCGACAAACAGATGCGAATCCAACGTGCCCGCAGCAATACCAGACTGCGTAAACGGCACACGGCGCCGACAGCAATACCAGACTGTCAACACGCGCCCGGCGGCTTGACCGCCACGCTCCTCTTGGGAGCTCAGCTCTTTGAGCCCGTCAACAATTTGCTGACAAAACGGATCGTCCTGCTGTGCCTTGAGTAGGTCCTCTCTGCTGAAGACGATACCGGCGGACGTGACAGGATCTACCAGGTATGCGTCCTCACCCGAGGCGGTCGGCTCGAAAGTCACTGCGCCGTCGGGGTTCGCGCCTTTCGACCCACTGGAGCCAGGGGCCCCGGAGTCTACTTGGTGCAACTGCTCATGGGAGTGGCGGACACAAGTGTCGGACGCCAAAACGGGGGCACGCGACAAGGCGTCGGCCACGACGTTCGAACTCCCTTTCCGGTAGCGCACAACAAAGTTGTACCGCTGCAAGGTCAACGCCCAGCGCGCGAGGCGGCCCGAGGGCTCACGCAAGCGCTTAAGCCAGGTGAGTGCCATGTGGTCCGTTTCCGCACCGACGCAACCGACAGATGCGTGATGCCTCATGCGACAGGCAAACGAATCGACAACGGAGCACGGTGGCTCACATTTGCCGAAGGCGTCGCCAAGGCGCGCATGAGGAAAATGATCGTCGGAAAACGCGGACGACACTGTCAACCCTTCACGCTCGTGACAACGATGGGGCCGCGAGCGTGTGAATGCCAGCACCATGTGGCCTAGGAAGGGACGCTCCGGTGCGGCGGTTTCGTCACTCAGCTGCGCTGCTAACAAAGGAAGGCCAGCGAGCGGAGACGACGCATTGGAGGGGCCCGAAAGCACGTGCTCCGCGTGTCTCGACCAGCTGAGAAAACCCGAAACTGGCTAGGCTAGGACTGTAGTCCACATTCGAGCGGTCATCACCAAAGGAGGCCCCAAGACGGGATCTCTCGCGGTGGTCGAAAGCCGAGGGCCGCTAAGGCGAGCTTACCTCGTGCTGCCGGCGTCGTCCGCATCGAACGAGATCAAGTCCGTCGCCACGGGATCGAGCAGGAACAAGCGCCTCGAGGGGGACTGCTCTGATGCCATGCCGAAACCAAGTTGGGCGCCAGTTATGTGGAGATAGGTTTGCACTAGGCTTACCTACGAGGCGACCGGCAAGGGACGCGACGTTCTCCACTGCCGCAGCGAACAAAGACGCTACGGCCGGGTTCGTCGATTCTCCGGCACGGCGCAGAAAAGGCACTCGAGGCAGGAGGTCAACAAACAACACGGGTTTATTAACCCAAGATGCAGCACAGTACGACACTCACAGGCTTGCAGGCCGTAAGGGGAACTCCGCAAGGCCGATCGAGTACGCTTGCCAGCGGCGCTAAGACTACCACACAAAGGGCAGCGGTCGAGCACACGAACGAGAAGCCGCCTGCTAGAGCAGCGCGTCAACCTCTCGTGCTAGCCTGAGAGCATCTGCCGCCACGAGCGAATCGTCGGGCGCATCTTAGCTCGTAGGAGAGGAGGATGTCACCAGCGGCCCAATGGGGAATGGCGTTGCGTTGTGACGTAGGCCCGCGCAGCGCGCCAGCGTAGCGTGTCCGGACATGCCAGCGCGGGACGGAGCCGACGCTTGGCTCGCCCAGACAAAGAGGCGCCCTGGCCGCCATCTTGGCGATTGCCGGTGCCTAAGTGCGCCCGGGCTACGCGGCCGGTACGCGTGCGGCAGCTGGGGAACGAGGCGCCAGGTAGGAGGACGCTCTCGATCCCCACAATATATATATACATATTGTCACGTGCTACAGAAGGACTTGAACTAGGAAATACTGCACCGGCAGAGCGACGCACACAAGACTGGGAAGATGGCTGCCAACACAACAACAACAACAACTCAGAGCGAGAGCGCGCTCTGTCCCAGAACGTCTTCTTCCATTCTTGTGGATTGTTGGCTCGCGCTCGCCGTACCTGTCATGCTGGGCAGGTGGATATATATGTATGTATGTATGTATGTATGTATGTATATATATATATATATATATATATATATATATATATATATATATATATATATATATATATATATATATATATATATATATTTTGTTACGGGGATGATTTATTCAGTTAATACTGATCGAGTTAATGATGCACAGAGCGGACAGGATCGTAGGACAACAGGGCAGCCTCAGACTCAAACCCGCAACAACAACGTTGTCGTCTGCCTCCATTAGGTGTCATTTCAGCGCCAGTGCCTGAGTCACCTTTGCATACCCGTGACATTAACCCCGGCCGGCAAAGCACCGTCCCGGTGCCTGACATGACAATATATAACCGCCGCCGTAGCTCAGTGGTAGAGCATCGGACGCGTTATTCGAAGGTCGCAGGTTCGGTCCCTGCCGGCGGCAAGTCATCTTTTCGTCCACTTTACTTTCTTCACATTTATATTCTAAATACTACAGATAACACCCCCTGTACTTTCTTTGGCGTTATTGTCTGTTAGTTCTCATTAATATTGTGTCTAACGAAGATAAACGAGCCCTTGAAAAATCATCTGCTTTCCTTCATTCATAGCTAGGGTCTCGTCCTGGCAGACTTAATGCCTTCAGGTAGTATGCGAGGGATTATTGGTCAGCTGCCAACTCGTATAAAGATCACGTGCTACGTGACGCCAACAGGCAAAAAAAAAAAAGAGTGTTCCACACTCGCCGCCATGGCTGCGATTGGCGCTGACTAACACTCCTAGGTTTAAATCAACATATATACCCCAGAAAGTGGACGGGAGGATGACCGCCGCCGTAGCTCAGTGGTAGAGCATCGGACGCGTTATTCGAAGGTCGCAGGTTCGGTCCCTGCCGGCGGCAAGTCATCTTTTCGTCCACTTTACTTTCTTCACATTTATATTCTAAATACTACAGATAACACCCCCTGTACTTTCTTTGGCGTTATTGTCTGTTAGTTCTCATTAATATTGTGTCTAACGAAGATAAACGAGCCCTTGAAAAATCATCTGCTTTCCTTCATTCATAGCTAGGGTCTCGTCCTGGCAGACTTAATGCCTTCAGGTAGTATGCGAGGGATTATTGGTCAGCTGCCAACTCGTATAAAGATCACGTGCTACGTGACGCCAACAGGCAAAAAAAAAAAGAGTGTTCCACACTCGCCGCCATGGCTGCGATTGGCGCTGACTAACACTCCTAGGTTTAAATCAACATATATACCCCAGAAAGTGGACGGGAGGATGACCGCCGCCGTAGCTCAGTGGTAGAGCATCGGACGCGTTATTCGAAGGTCGCAGGTTCGGTCCCTGCCGGCGGCAAGTCATCTTTTCGTCCACTTTACCACTTTACTTTCTTCACATTTATATTCTAAATACTACAGATAACACCCCCTGTACTTTCTTTGGCGTTATTGTCTGTTAGTTCTCATTAATATTGTGTCTAACGAAGATAAACGAGCCCTTGAAAAATCATCTGCTTTCCTTCATTCATAGCTAGGGTCTCGTCCTGGCAGACTTAATGCCTTCAGGTAGTATGCGAGGGATTATTGGTCAGCTGCCAACTCGTATAAAGATCACGTGCTACGTGACGCCAACAGGCAAAAAAAAAAGAGTGTTCCACACTCGCCGCCATGGCTGCGATTGGCGCTGACTAACACTCCTAGGTTTAAATCAACATATATACCCCAGAAAGTGGACGGGAGGATGACCGCCGCCGTAGCTCAGTGGTAGAGCATCGGACGCGTTATTCGAAGGTCGCAGGTTCGGTCCCTGCCGGCGGCAAGTCATCTTTTCGTCCACTTTACTTTCTTCACATTTATATTCTAAATACTACAGATAACACCCCCTGTACTTTCTTTGGCGTTATTGTCTGTTAGTTCTCATTAATATTGTGTCTAACGAAGATAAACGAGCCCTTGAAAAATCATCTGCTTTCCTTCATTCATAGCTAGGGTCTCGTCCTGGCAGACTTAATGCATTCAGGTAGTATGCGAGGGATTATTGGTCAGCTGCCAACTCGTATAAAGATCACGTGCTACGTGACGCCAACAGGCAAAAAAAAAAGAGTGTTCCACACTCGCCGCCATGGCTGCGATTGGCGCTGACTAACACTCCTAGGTTTAAATCAACATATATACCCCAGAAAGTGGACGGGAGGATGACCGCCGCCGTAGCTCAGTGGTAGAGCATCGGACGCGTTATTCGAAGGTCGCAGGTTCGGTCCCTGCCGGCGGCAAGTCATCTTTTCGTCCACTTTACTTTCTTCACATTTATATTCTAAATACTACAGATAACACCCCCTGTACTTTCTTTGGCGTTATTGTCTGTTAGTTCTCATTAATATTGTGTCTAACGAAGATAAACGAGCCCTTGAAAAATCATCTGCTTTCCTTCATTCATAGCTAGGGTCTCGTCCTGGCAGACTTAATGCCTTCAGGTAGTATGCGAGGGATTATTGGTCAGCTGCCAACTCGTATAAAGATCACGTGCTACGTGACGCCAACAGGCAAAAAAAAAAGAGTGTTCCACACTCGCCGCCATGGCTGCGATTGGCGCTGACTAACACTCCTAGGTTTAAATCAACATATATACCCCAGAAAGTGGACGGGAGGATGACCGCCGCCGTAGCTCAGTGGTAGAGCATCGGACGCGTTATTCGAAGGTCGCAGGTTCGGTCCCTGCCGGCGGCAAGTCATCTTTTCGTCCACTTTACTTTCTTCACATTTATATTCTAAATACTACAGATAACACCCCCTGTACTTTCTTTGGCGTTATTGTCTGTTAGTTCTCATTAATATTGTGTCTAACATATATATATATATATATATATATATATATATATATATATATATATATATATGTATATAGAAATGAATGCTACAAAAAGAATAATACAGAAGACAAAATGTTCTTACTCCGCATTAGGCAACTCGGCACGCGCATACGTCCACCAGCATACCAACGGTGAGCTACCTATATACACCATTTACCGCTGGCGGCAATGGCGTAGCCAGGGGGGGGGGTCACATCGGGCCCGTGCCCCCCCCCCCCCCGAAAGTTTTTTGCCATGGCATACAGAGCACAAAATGACACTCAATCACATCTGCCTGCCCGACCCCCACTTTAGATCAAGGAGGTGCCCCCGAAAAAAAAAATTCTCGCTACGCCCTTGCTCTGAACGTAGGATTTTGCAGATCCTAGACGAGTGTCCTGGTGACGGAATGAAGCCTCCCGAGAGGATGTCAATTTCTTGCGGTATTATTTTGCAATGTGCACAGAAAGCAAGAGAGCGTGCTTTACACGCGGTTTCCGCAAGTAGCGAAACGATGGCATGAGGATCATGAAGTGCGTTGAGGAGTATGTAGCAATGTAGCAAGCCGAATCATGACAAGTTGCGGAAATGTATTAATGATAGCAAATGTTGTCACCTTCAGGCTTTGTTCAGTGCTAAAACGCACAAACCAAACGTCCCTTTAAGGGTTATAGTATCCGAGAACGACACATGGCAGAAATTAGTCACTTTGTTTCTCCAAGCCAAGCTTTCCTGTTTGCCCGTGAGTGATCCGTTCTTAATTAGAAACTCGAATCACCTGATTGAATTCTTGAAGGACCACCCCCATGAAGGCTACCAAGCCCTTCCGGTAGATATAAAAGACTAATAATATTCCATCCCTCACGGTGCTCTGTTATCTTCCATTGAGCATGCCATAGATGATTACGGCGCCAGGCGCTTTCAAAATGGAGCTTCATTGCCAACCAGTCACTTTTTGGATCTTTTATCGTTTCATTTATCCTCAACTGTTATTTCTTGGGAAAACGCGTTGTATTTGCAAAAAAGGGGCGTCTGTATCGGTTTTTGCATAGCGCCCATTCTTAGTGATTTATTTTTATCTGGTCTTTGCATTGCCTTGTCTTCAACACTAGAAAACACCAAAGTGTGCAAAGTATTTCGCTTCGTTGTTGACTTCCTGTTTTTAATTGACTGTGCTCCTGTTGACGTAGAAGCGAATGTTAACGAGTTGTTGCCCGCGATTAAGAACTGTCATGCGCCCCTTGAAGTTACTTGCGAACTTCCACAAGGAGGCTCTATCCGTTTTTTGGACATCAGGTTATTTTTCCTAGAAAAGCACACATGCTGGTGGTATGAGCCGCGAGATAATAGGCCTCTTCTGTCTTTTGCCTCCGCCCACTCAAAGCTCATTAAGAGAGGCATCGCGAACTTATGTTTTAAGAATGCCCTAAACAAATCATGTCACCACAAGATGTCCAGTCTTGAGACCCAATGCAAGCGGCTTACCGAAGTCGGCTACCCAGTTCTGTTACAGGTATCTGTTGCCGAACGCATTCTGAAAGATTCGCGTAAAGAAAACGGGCAAGAAGGTTGGGAGAGCTCGGGTTGCAGGGTAGGTGTCAGGGGTGTAGCCAAGGGGGAGGGGGGTTGGGGGGTTCACACACCCCCCCCGAAATTTTTCAGTTTTGCTTGCGTATATATACACGCACACATACCAACGCACGCACGAACATACATAAAGTATGGTTCAACCTCCCCGAAAAAAATTTCTGGCTACGCCCCTGGTAGGTGTGATCCCGTATATGCACACTATTTCTCACAATTTGAAAAAAAGTAGCCCATCGAGCTAATGTCCGCGTTGTTTTTTCAGCGCCCAAAAAACTGGGGGACCTTTGCAGGTTGACGTGCCCAAATAAAGTGGCTCACTTAGCTTGTGA
Organism: Rhipicephalus sanguineus; assembly: GCF_013339695.2. Classification (NCBI taxonomy): domain Eukaryota; kingdom Metazoa; phylum Arthropoda; class Arachnida; order Ixodida; family Ixodidae; genus Rhipicephalus; species Rhipicephalus sanguineus. The sequence continues at coordinate 91,193,045 of NC_051184.2, read as the reverse complement.
CAAGAAACACCAAGTTAGATTTGTTGATTGCGACTGCTGTGTGAAGTTTTCATTATCGTGCGGGAAAATATTGGACAGACCGAGAGGTGTCTAAATGATATACTACCCGAGCACAGCTACAATGCAAAAAATAGTCTTTAAGCAGGAGGGTTCCTAGCAGCGCACTCCTAAAGGTGTGGGTGCTCCCCTACCCTGCATAGCTGTGTAGTTATCGGCCGGCTTAGAAATCAGATCGCACGTGCAATAAAAGAAGCCGAAACTATAGCAGAATTGGGAGGCTTGTGTGTAAGCTCGCCGTCGATTGCTTTGACGGAAAAGGACGTTTCTTGATTCAGGGTCACGTGCTGGATGAGTGTGTTGTTTGCGCATGTATAAGATGGGTGTGAAGGACATGAATAAACAGTTGGAAGTTTAGCGCCTACATGTCTCTTTTTTTGTGTGTCATGTCTGCTTCTCATATGTACCGCGCTAATACAAGCTAAGTTCATGGATGACCAACTCGCCCGAACTACAACACTTGTGAACTTTCCGTGATGTTGGCTTGCACGTGATACAAAGATGTGCGATGGTGACGAATTCCCAGGACGTCACAGGAATCCATGAACACCTTGCTGGTGAAGTACGTCGCGTTGTCCGTGATCAGCTGGGCAGGGAATCCGGACCTTGTGAAGGTTTCGAGAAGGCAGTCCCGTACTTTCTGCGAAGTGAGCTTGCTCAAATGAAACAATTCAGCGCATTTCGTGAAATGGTCAGTCACAACAAGCAGATACTGGTTTCGCCGCGGACTCATGGGAAACGGGCCCATAACGTCAGATGCAACAATCTGCCATGGCGATGTACTCTGAACTGACTGCATTGTTCTTAACGGTAAACCCCACGTGGTTTCTTTTGCAAAAGGAGCTTGATGTGGGCGAGTTGGTGAAGCATACTGGTAAATTTAACGTTGCGCAACGTACACGAGGACAAGAAAGGAACACTTAAACAGACAAGCGCAGCGCCTTGCGCTTGTCTGTTTAAGTGTTCCTTTCTTGTCCTCGTGTACGTTGCGCAACGTTAAATTTACCAGTTTCGTCTTTTGACAAACTGAACAGGAACGCGCGCAGCGTAATACATCCTGTTTCAAACCTGGCCAGGTTACCGTACGACACAGCTTCTCGTACGTCTTCTGCCCTGAAGAGTGACCAGCTAAAGCACTGTCATGGTAGTACTTTATGAACAATTTGCGAAGTTTGTGAGAAATAACTCGAAATGGTGACTCCGCACTACCATCGTCAACCTCCGGAAATTACCGGAACAGAGGCCTCCTTCTCCGAGCAGATAGCAGTCGGTCTCCTCGTTGCTTCCGGTGTCAGTTTGATCACGAGCCGCTAGCTTTTCTGACACCTTACGACAAAGGCCACCGCCCTGCTGTGCTGCAGGAAACTCCTGTTTAGTGACCAAAGTACCCCGACATGACTGCATTGTCACAGCTGGTGTCGTAACTGCACACACTGTTTCCGGATCGACCTGGGGTTCAATAGACAAATGCGCACGTGAAAGTGCGTGAACTGTGTTAGTGCTACCCTTCTTGTACTCAATGACAGTCGTAGCGCTGCAAGGTAAGCGCCCATCGGGCCAATCGTCCCGAGGGATTAGGCAATCGTTTGAGCCAGGAGAGCGCTTGATGATCAGTCTGAATGACAAACTGAGCCCCGACCAAGTCAAACTTCTTTAATGCGAAAATGATAGCCAGGCACTCTTTGTGTTACCGAGTAGTTGCGTTCCGCCCCGGTCAGAGTATGGCTTGTGAAAACAACGGGCCTCAGAATGCCTGCGCATTCCTGTAAAAGTACTGCGCCAAGTCCGTAATGGCTGGCGTCGGTCTGTAACACCAAAGGTTTGTTAAGATCTGGCAGCTGAAGGGAGGCGTTACTAGTGATCGCTTTCAGAAGCGTGTCGGAAGCTTCTTGCTGCTCACCGCTCCGTAACCATTTCGCGCCTTTCTTCAGCAGCTGAGTTAGTGGTCGGGGGATGTCTCCGTACTGCGAAATGAAGTCACGATAAAAATAAATCATTCCGAGAAACCTTGGCAAGCTCTTAGTATTCTGGGGTGGGGGGTAATATGCAATTGCCTTCAGTTTATCTGGGTTTGTTTTTAGTACGTCGTTGTCGACAACAAACCCAAGAAGGTTGATTTTGTTAGTAGCGAGCTGCAGTTTTCCGGGATGAACAGTTAGACCGGCTGCTGACATGCGCTGTAGCGCCGTATGCAAGTGTTCAAGATGCTCTTCAAACGTGCGCGAAAACACCGTCACATCATCAAGATACCAAAGTGCGTAATTAAGCTTGCATCACCCAAGACCACATACATCGTGCGCTGATAGGAACTCGGACTATTAGAAAGACCAAAGGGCATGCGCACAAACTCAAACAAGCCTCTATGGCATGTGAATGCCGTTTTCGGGATATCGTCAGGGCGAACCTCGATTTGCAGTTACCCACGAGAGCAGTCAATAGTGGTGAATAACTTTGCGTTTCCCAGCGCATAAGTTATGCTCGATATTGCTGGCAAAGGGTAGGAATCTCTCACCGTGACTGCGTTGAGCCTGCGGTGGTCCACACAAAGACGTGCCGTACCATCTTTCTTTGGGGATAATACCACAGGGAAGGCCCACGGACTGTCCGAGGGTCATACGGCTCCTGTGTCGATCATTTCGTCCAGAGCTTTATCGAGAACGGCTCGCTTGTGCTTGCTCAGCGGTCTCGGGTCGCAACGCCAAGGCCGGTCGTCGCCGGTGTTGATGCGATGCACTAGGACGTCGGTCTTCCCAGGACGTTCCGTAAACATTCCCGAGAACAGTGTCAGCACGGCCTCTAGCTGCTTCCGTTGGTGGTTCGTTCCCGTGAAGTCGCTGAGGGACTGCATGACTGCTGACGGCAGAGTGGTGTGCATGGCTGCCACGTCTTCCGCGTGTCTTGGTACAGGCACGAAGTCTATCTTCTGCGCAAGGGGTGTTGTCTCGAACTGTCCGTGAAGGCGGTAGCCTCTTGCAGGAAAGTCGAATGTGAGCCCCTCGTCTGCAAGAAAATCTCGGCTGAGAAGAATTGGCACTGATTAACCAGGCAAACGAACAAATCGCTGGCGCTTCGTTTTCACATTAAAGCTTATCCGTAAACGAACACACCCTTCAGCGTTCGATACGTGGTTTGATGCCATTCGCAATTGAACGTTTGTGTTACGAAACTTCAACTTTTTAGCTTTAGGCCTTTTCAGCAACACGTCACCGATTAACGAGATTCCTGAACCGGTATCAAGAAGAGCAGGTACGGTAATGTCCAACGCTCTAACTTTCATCGTCGCTTCTGGAGACTGTACCTGCGTTATGCGGCAAACAGAGGAAACGATGACTGACTCACCAGCTTGGTGTTCCTCCCTTATACGTTCCCGACAGCGTTCCACGCTCCTCACATTGACGGCCGAGGGCTCCGACCCGCCAGTGTTTAGTGTCGCCGGCCGAAGCAGTTTCCCGAACGTTCTGCATTCGTGCAATCGCGCTCAAAGTATTGCCGCCTCACATGACCCATTTGACCGCACTGGTAGCATGCGACTTGCGTATGTCTGCGTTGGCCAGTTAGCCTATCTCTGAAATCACGCCTTTCGGCGGAGTAATCCCCGGAGTACCCATCACAGGAGCGCCTGTCGCAGTCGGCTCGCGCAGGACTGGGGACTGGGGGTCCGACCGACTATGCTCTTGTATGGCTCGAGTAAGTAGCGAGCGCTCTGCACTATGACGCTGCTCCGCGGACACTTGCTCCCAGGAACTGCTTACCCCTGATACGGTATTGAATGGGGCCCCGCGCCGCCCTTGCTCATGCGCGAAGGGGTCCAGGGCGTGGGAGGAGACAGCCGTGAATGCGCCTGGGCTCGTCAGGTCGCATGAGGGACTGGCTACGGGGGCGCGCCAAGCCAGTGACGGCTAAAGAGCAGATTGCGGCGCTGGTGGTGGCACGTAAGTTCTCTCAGCTAACAGGGCGTCTTGTACACCGCGTGCCTTCCGTGCGAGATGCTCAAGGGTTTCGAATGTGCGCCCACAAAGAAATGGCCTGAATCTGGGATGACTCGGTCGAATGACCCGAGCTACTTGGTCCCTGAGGTAAAAGAAGCAGCGCAAACACACAAGACGCCTCACATAGAAAGGAAACAGACACACAAGCGCTGATTATCAACTGCTTTATTTCTTTGGTAGTCAAATGCATATATATATATATATATATATATATATATATATATATATATATATATATATATATATATATATATATATATATATATATATATATATATATATATATATATATATATATATATACGCCCAAGGCAGCCTTACAGCACATGCGCACAACAGAAGTTGAAAACAGACGTGTTACAAAGATGAAGTCGGTGTATTAGATACGCGCAGACATGAATGCATACTCAGATGAATAGAGGGACAAGGATGTATCGCTGATACAAAGCTGAGCTCTTTTCCTGATGTGGTAAGCTTCTAAAGCCAGCCGCGCATGCTCATTCTCGCTTCTGCCTAGGATCGACGTCCCTTGAAATCGCGCTTCACAATTGCTGCAAGAATTAATATGAGCCACAAGATGGGCTCCTTTATCAGTGTTCTTGTTAACATTTTGTGCATGTTCCCTGAGCCGCTCATTGACGCATCTCCCCGTTTGACCAACGTAGATCTTACCACATGAGAGCGGGATGGCATAAAGCACGCCGACGGCACACGGTGCGTAAGAAACTGACTGCAGTCGCTGAGTCTTTGATTCACAAAAGGAAAACCACTCAGAGGGCGGCTGCCGTACGGGAAAAGTTGAGGCCAGGGGTGGTCCCTTATCTGCATGGGGTCACCCATCAGCTCAAGAAGGTGGCTGGCAGACATGGTGTCCCTGTGGCGTTGTCTGCGCCGAACAAGCTTTCGAAGCTATGCTCCCGCACCTGCGGTGTGAGTAGAGGTGGATGCCAAATCTGACACGGTGTTTCTTACGTACCGTGTGCCGTCGGCGTGGTTTATGCCATCCCGCCAGCCGTCAAAAATGTTAATTTCGCAACGAGTGGTTGGTTAAAGGCCCGAAAATGACAAAGCCCGCAAATTACAATTAAGTAGACAGACATAAATAATTATCGTTATCAAAAAAACAGCATCAACAACGTGTGCAGCTGCGCTTGTTGCCTCACGGACGCGTAGTGGGGCAACAACTAGCAGGAGGAATAATTCTGTCTTAGTGGCTACTGCGCAACTGCACTTGCAGTAGGCATTCTAAGATAGTTTCAAAGGGCCGATTTACAGGAGCACAGACGTACCTTTGCATGCGTAAAGGGGTCTACCGAAAAGCGAAGCCAGGCTATCGACTGGGAAGGCGACATGACAGGGTACGGTTACTATATCGCGTTCTGTGCTCTTGAACGAAGGCGAAGTTCATGTGTCGACACTTTTCACCTCACCAGTAAAAATCTCAAACAGAAGAGATCCCCAAACGATTTCCCGGGCAACGCCACATTTAACCTGTTTTTCATCTGAGCATTCTATCTGCAAACTTCACGGTTTGAGTTCGGCGTTGCAAATACAATGAGCATGAAGGATCAGCTATGTCTCTAATACTTTAAATTCACACTTTATAAAAAATACATGTGGATGGCAAAGCAGAGTGCTTCGCAGAACTCTTCAGAATAAGCCGAGTGCCAATTTTAACACGACAGTGTTTTATGCCGGGGTCCACCAAGATTTTCATGACGTATTTCCGCCACGGAAATACGTCATGGAAACTACGTCATGGTTTTATGGAAACTACATTGACCGGGTTGTATGTATAATAATGTTACAAGAAAACGTATATTTACAAATATATACAAGCAGAAATAGACGCTGAGACAATGGCGGACCGGAGCCTGTCCTTTCAGCACTTCGTCGTTGTCCCCCTTTCAGAGTGGGTCCCACTACCACCTTGAGCCACTGGCCCACTGCTACCTTGTGACACTACCCCGCGGCGTAAAAGCGCCGACCCGGCGCTGGTCACGGAAGCAGTGAGGTGGACGGCACATATGGTTTCAGTCTTGCGACGTGCACAACAGTGGATGGCGTTGGCGTTGACTGCACTGAATCGGCGACTCGCTGTATTTCATATGTGAGGTCAGTGACCTTCCGCAGGACTTTGTATGGTCCGTCATAGCGAAATAACAGCTTTTCTGAGAGACCGATGCGACGACATGGGGTCCACAATAGGACAAGTGAACCGGGTTCATAAGAGACATCTCGGTGTCGGCGATCATACAGGTCTTTTTGAGAGGCCTGAGATGCTGTGAGGCGCTCTCGGGCAATCTGTCGTGCTGTGTCGGCTCGGGCAATGGCATCGAGAACGTATGTGACAGGCGAGTTCGAGCCAGTGGGAAGCAGCGTGTCAAGAGGGAGGGATGGCTCACGCCCATACAGAAGATAAAACGGGGAATAACCTGTGGTGTCATGCCTGGAGGAGTTGTAAGCGAATGTGACGTAGGGTAACGTTGCGTCCCAGTCGCGGTGGTCGGCAGAAGCGTACATCGACAACATGTCGGTGAGAGTGCGGTTCAGGCGCTCCGTAAGCCCATTAGTTTGCGGGTGGTATGCCGTTGTGAATTTGTGGTTCGTAGAACAGGAACGAACAATGTCCTGGATGACGCGGGACAAGAAGTATCGGCCTTGGTCGGTGAGAAGCTGGCGAGGAGCACCGTGATGCAAGATGATGTCATGCAGTAGAAAGTCGGCGACATCAGTTGCGCAGCTGGTGGGAAGAGCGCGGGTAATGGCGTAACGTGTGGCGTAGTCAGTCGCTACGGCGACCCACTTGTTCCCGGATGCAGAAGTGGGGAATGGTCCGAGGAGGTCGAGCCCGACGCGGTAGAATGGTTCGGCGGGGATGTCAATAGGCTGGAGGTGTCCGGCTGGGAGCATTGTTGGTCGTTTTCGACGTTGACAGAGGTCGCAGCTGCTGACGTACTTTTGCACGGAGCGATAAAGGCCTGGCCAGAAGAAACGGCGCCGGACGCGATCGTAAGTGCGTGTAACTCCAAGGTGACCGGCGGTAGGTTCATCATGGAGCTGGCGAAGAACATCTGCCCGCAAATGGGAAGGCACGACGAGAAGGCGTTCAGGGCCGTGGGGGCGCATATTGTGGCGGTATAGAACACCGTCGTGAAGGCAGTACAAGTGTAGAGAACTGCTTGGAGTTCCGGAACTCAGACTGTCAATGATGGGACGTAAAACCGAGTCGCGGCGTTGCTCACAACCTATATCGAGCGACTACGAATGTGTGACTGAATGCGTGACTACGAATGTGTGACTACGAATGTGTGATATGAGTGACTACGAATGTGTATACTAAGTGTCGTTCTTTGCCCTTCTATGCTTGGCAGCTTGACCGGGGGAGGGAAAAGAGGGGAAGTGGCCCTTATTGCTCCCCTCGGGCCCCCACAAGTGGATACGCCTATGCAAACGGCGTAAGCTTAAGTTTTCTTTGTCGTTATACTGGCCCACACCTTTTTAAACTACCACACATTGTTTCCTTCCGTGAAGGTCGTTATGCATTTATGATTGGTCGAAACGTTCTAGGTCATGCACACTGCACCTAGTTGGTCGTAACGCGATGCCACAATTGACACGAAATTAATCCATCGCATAATGACCACTTACGCACGACTACGTAAAAAATGCGAGAATGAACTATTTTCAATACGACATAGTGTTGGCCATCGGTTCTTTGCTATTCGTCAAAAATTTTCGGTGTGCCATGGATAAAATTGCCTGCATGGCATGCGATGTGGCAAGTCTGCGAAACCTCGCGGCGTTAAAATGGCGTGTGCACAGTAAAGAGTGCATTGCTATGCTGAACAATACCTAAACTCTTTTTGGAATAGCCGAACGGTGTCTCATTATGAATTTAACCGCGCGCCTTATATTAATATTGCAGTGCTATTAATATTGAAGATTTAGAGCACCTAGTAAATTTTTTTTTGCGCAGAAGCAACTCGGGGACAAAGAATAAAGAACACAACACGTGGTTCCTGTGTTGGTTCTGCGGTAAAGTTTTTTTTAGACGAAAGTGTTTTATGTCGGGGTCCACCAAGATTTTCATGACGTATTTCCGTCACGGACATACGTCAGCAAAATGAACACCATCAAATGGCAAAGAAAAATTTTAACGATGCGTTACCAAGTTTAACGATGCGTTATGCTGCGCGTCTGCCCTTGCCAATCGCGAATAATGGCGCACTTCTTTGGCGTGACACGCTCTCCTGCCTTCGTTATTACAGCTGTGCGACCTGAAACGAGACATAGTGGGTATAGAGTTCAGCATGGCCGTGTATGACGTCGACTTCGACGCCGTGGGACCGGCATGCTCTTCCCTGACCATCCTGGGTCCCTACCGCCGCTTGCAGATGATCCACAAGCTACGAAATTTCTTCAGGGACCGCTTCAAGCACCGCACGCTTCACGCACAGTGCTTAACCGTATCGGTCTGAACGTGACGTCAACGACTGCGACGCCGGAGCTTCGCTCTTTGCGCAACGAGAGACGCTTGTAGGAGATATTGCACTTGCGTAACGTAAAGGCGTACGTGATGTCACGCGCCGTTTGCCAATGCTTGAGCTTCAAATCTTACACGCGGTATAGTGCGAATGACATATGATTCATGATATTTTGTGCTAATATATTTTTTATGATTACTTTATAAACGTCTCTTTCGTTCTCAGTTGCCACCTGTTTCTTCATAGGTTCAGCATTTCCCAGTAATAAATATTAGTGCGGGGAGTGACACAAAAGTCGCATGGTCCTTACGCATTTGCCTAAGACGACTCAAAGGACGCATTTTCCTAAGACGCATTTGCCTAAGACGACTATTCATTTTCTTCTAGAAAATTTCTGTGTACTGGTTGCAAAGGGCCGTCGTTCGTTTATCTCTCTCTCTTCTTTCTCTGCTCAGTCAATCGTATTGGCCGCCTCCGCGAAAGTTTTCTGCACATTAACGTGGTTTTGCACTGCCTCCGGGATCGGATGCATTGCAAGCTGAGGGTATTAACACTATTAAGCTGAAGGTATTATTAATACGTGAGGATATTAACACTATTATTCTTTTGACAGAGAATGCACACGATCATTTAACATTTGGATAATACACTTCACGTCAAAGATATCCCGAAGATGGATTCAGCGGTAAGTTCGAAATAATACAACCCGAATTCCACTGTCAACTCACTGAGAGTACATTTGCTTCCAGTCGTCTTCAAAAACAACCATCGGCCTGTGTTTAAGCTTACTTAAGGCCACTACATAATTTGTGGTGCGTCATGCAGGCCGTAGTGAACACCTTCGGCTCCGGATTCTTCGGTTCGTCGTGTCGTGCCGTTATAAAAATGATAAACGTGTGCCCTCTTGAGTGCTTCTCCCTATATGAAAATGCTTCGCTCGCCCGAAATTCGTGGATACCAGCGTGACAAAGGTTTCTTAAAGGAGTGGTGACACAAAAATTCGGACACAATTTGACTGTTGAATCACACTAATGGGTGCATATAGGTGCCATCTGTACAATATCAGCCACAAATACAGCCTAAAAGGTATTTTAATTAAGTTTTGAGGTTCGTGAAAGTGCCGGATCGGAAATAGAAGCAAAAGACGATGAGGTCACCGAGTGGATACCACGTACGTCACGACTTCTGGCCGGGTTACCGGAGGCGTGTACGAGACCGACAAAGCTGGTAGCGACACCTGATGATGCGTAGCCTAACCAGAGACCTACAATATAACATCGCAGCGACTTACCCGCTTACTGATTCTATGTAAAGCATTTGCAATGAGATAATTAGCAACTCACAGTATTCTCATTGCTTTTTTTCCCGACAAGAACTACAATGCGACGGAAAAAATCGAAAAAAAAATTACTGTAGTTGGACAAAACGCCACAAGATGTCGCTACGGGCTCCGCAGTTGTACGCAGTTGCTGCTGCCGCTGCAGCCGTGAACAGCTCCGGTAACCAGGTACCCGCAAACGACAGGAAGTCTACAGACGAACTAAAGCTCTCTGCTGCCGGGATCATATTGCGTAGTGGACAGATAACTGCTTCGACCCTCCGACGTGCGTACGTGGGATTGGTATGCCTTGAGAACGCGGCGTTGCCTGATATAAATACGAGTCAGTAAAGCGTACATCACGTCATTTGCATGTTACGCATAAACACTGTTACAGAGTGCCAACGTTGTGATTTCAATGCTTCCTTCGTCACTTCTCATCTTGCTACTTTACGAATGATCGGAGCGAAAATGTTTCAGCACGTCTAATGCTGCGGCTACTCCAAGCCTGGCGGAAAACGTCGCCTCAGTTGGACAACGACTACAAGAACAAAATCGCAGCTACCGGCGAGATTCGCAAAGTGAATCGAGCTTTTCTTACTGATTTTTACACTCCTGCCAGCTCTTTCGTCCATCGCCGCACTAGATAAGCAACGTAGTTTGACAATCGAGGAAACAAGCACTCGCAACGCACAACACCTGCTCAACACAGCAAACGAAACAGCAGCCCTGACAACATATAGCAGAAGCTGGCCATTGACGTCACTGGTTCTTGCGGTCTTGTTTACCAAGTTGACCATCTACGTCACGGGGATACCGAGTGCTCTTCGAAATCGAAACTGCCTCCGGTCGTAACATACGAGCATATAATTAAACATTCGTCTCGCGCTGGGGCAAATGAGTTTCGTTGCCGCTATTATCGAGTCAGTAGCCATTGATTAAGAGCAAAAAACAGAGGTTCACAAATTTTCTGTCACCACTCCTTTAAGTTGGCCGAACGTAGTGCATTCCATGGGCGTATGCTGTGGGGCAACTTAAGTAATTTCTACCGCGAGCTGCACGCGTCCAGTGGCAGCAGCGTGTTCTGAGCTGTTCTAAGAACGCCTGTGTTTGCATTGTAGGCCAGCCGCTGCGCAGAATCCATCAGAGACGAGGACGAGACACTGAGCAACACGTCTTTGTCATTCCAAGACTCGGCCGCGACTCACTGTCAACGGCCACTGAGCGCGAGCCGCGAGCGTGTCCGTGTCCACCGTTCACGTCTACCGTCGGCGCGCTCGCGGCCGCCGCTCCCATAGCATATAAAAGTTACACACACAGATTCCACAGTTACAAGGATGTTGTAAAGCACCTACATTAGGTGCATTTAAAGCGCGCCTACTGTCGCGAGCTGCACGCAGGGCCAACAGCGCCTTCTGAGCAGCTGAACGATAATCTATTTCCGCAATTAGCACTTATTTGCAATTCGCGCTTTAGCGTGGCATACAGTGGTTCTCTATAACTGATATTTTGTATTTAGTTGCTTTCGTACTCGTAGATGTTGTGTAGGGCAGGAGCGCGGCGTAACCCGCGGCGGGCCGACGGAGAGGCCGAACGACGGGAGGGCGCGCGGAGTGACGACGCAGAGACCAAGCTTCGGCGAGACTGACGGGAGACTGCTCTCCCGCGTTTATTGCAGGCGGTTTGAAGGAGGAAGAAGAAAGGCTATTGGTCAGCGGGGCACGGGTCACATGACCGGCATGACCACGCCGGATTGGTGGTAGCAACGAGGCATGGCAGAGACCCAGCTCCCCCCAGTAGCATGAATAGAGAGCACAACAGCACTGGTGTCTCAGCATGTCACCAGGGGTCGCACGACACAACAGTAGACTACCTACTATCTGACTAATTAACCGTTATTATTAAGCATCACACCACCGCGTTAAAGCGAATGCCAAAAGCGTACTCCGATGTCAAGCTAATCTAGTATGTTAGTGAAGCACAACATCCACAAATTTACCAGTAACATGTCTCCCACAAAATAAAAAGTTAATGTCCTTGTACTTCTCCCTTGTGAACGTCCATGTGCACTTGACACTGCCCATGCACAGATGACGCAGTACGAATTAAAAAAAAAGTATTACAGTCCTGCTCAATGAAACAGCTTTTCTTCGGAAAATAATGGTTCGTTTGAATTGCTAGTACACTATATTCCCAGCAGTAGGCAGGTTGGCTTGTTTGCAATTCAGAATTTTACATACATTACACAGAAACACGAGGACCATAGCAAAGAGGCACAAAACTGGAAAAACTCGGTCATATGTGCACTCCCTCGTCCACCTACACATTATGTTGAAGTTCACATATACAACAGGCATCTTCAATTATGCTACGATTGATGAAATATCACCCAGCCTTCGTTAGCACACAACGATTACTTGGTGCCTAACTGCCTGTCACCTATTTCTTTTCCACAATGCGTCTTAATATGTATATCATCTGTTCTACTTTATTGGTAATAAAAGACAGGCTGTTACATTGAGCGAGCAGTGTTCCACCGATTTGTATTGCATGCAGAATTTAATTTCTTCCATTTGCATGGACGACAAATAGTCATACGTCAACTGATACAAGAAACAGGGTTTGCACTATTTTATTGGAATCAAAACAGAAGCAGTTCTCATGTCAGTGTAAGCATACGTATATTTTCATTTTTGTGCACAGAACACGCACCCAATACTGAACACATGGAACAACATATACAGTACAGCCCGAGCACTATATATAATTCACAACAGTAAAGCAACATAAAAGTAGTGTGTAAAACCTCCTCATAATGCCTACTGACATGTGCACTTCACAGAGCCAGTATCTAAGCCCAATCCAAAGAAATGGGATGCACAAGGAACTTGGTGTCAGCCTACACATGAAGGCAACTAAATTAGTGCAATAAGGCTAGCTTTACTTTTGAGAAATATGCAACCATGCAGATAGGCATGTTCTAGTTTTTTTATTGCATTTGATTGCACTATGGCATCAAAACATGTCGCACATGATCATACAGTTGAGTTTCCAGCAGAAAAGCCTAAAATTGATTGTAGATCCACTTACCACGATTTATAAAAGCATTCAGCAATGCCTTCAAATTGACAACGCTGCCTTCATATATTGCTGCACATATTTGCTCACAGATATCTGAAAACTAACATAAATTTCTGGAATTATGCTTGGGAACTTGTCGGCGTATCACATGACTAAAATGTACCAATACTTCTATTATGCATAATTAGTACATCTATGTTTAAATATATCCATGCCAGCTAGTGCCATCTGCAACCTAAAGTTCTTCATCTTTAATTCCTCACTTCATGGCTTATGCATAAATACCACATTGAAAATTAAGCCCAGCATTATGACTTCAAGATGAACTTGAAATTAGGCAATAATGTGCCCAAAATTAAAACTTTCTTATAAATAGTGGCTGATGGCTTGGCACATTGGATCCTAGTACTTGATATGCCATGAGGTTGCATAAAATTTGACCGCACACTTATAGAGACTGTAAAGCAGTCAGGAGTCAGGACTTAAGTTCATAGTAAAATAAAGTGGGAAAACAAAACCACAACACACATAGAAATGAAGGGTACAGGACGACGCAGTACTAGCAGCTGAAGTTTAACACGTGCTGGGCTTTTTTAGACATGTTTTTACTCTTTCTGCGACTGCGTGATTCTTTAATTCTGTAGTTCTGTCACACTGCGTGTGTATATCTTTCTGTGGTTTGCATTAAACTTCAGTTGCTAGTAGCGCATCATCCTGTGCCTTTCATTCTCATTTCTCTGTGCTGTGGGGTTTTTTTCCGCACTTCCTTTAACTATGAATACACATCAACACGCCCAACTGGCCGTTTTAAGATAAAGTTTGCTGAATAAAGCCGGTTCCACTAAGTGTCGTTTTGAAGAATGCGAAATTTTCAAATGCACATGCTACTGGAAAGGTTGCACGCAGTATCATATGCATAACACTCTGCATCAATCCCAGTGTTTGCCCAAATGCTGTAAGGTGTAAGAAATGTTCGAGATAGTGTACAATGAGGCACAGTGGCGTGTTCCCACAATACACCATCTCCCACACAAGCAGCGGGCGAGCAACTCTTGCTGCTTCTCCAGAAATGTCTTCCTGAAAATGATACAAAAAAGGAGTTCATTATGGTTTCTGTGTCCATAAAAATGAATTTCTTGCCAAGGCTTCAAATTGACTGTACTTATTGCAGACTTTTTAACAAAACTTGATACAAATGCAAAATTGTGAGGCTGCTACGTAGTTCCTTGTTAACTTTTCACTTAAAGTACATAGGGCGAAAAATACACGAAGGTAAAGAAATGCGAAACAACACCAGAAGTGTTACTCTTGTCCTGTGTACCACCGTTCGGGTAGATTTCGATGTCAGTCAAGTTAGCATTATAGTGTAAAGGGGTGTGAATGTTAGTGAGGTTCACTTTGTATTTAAACACGTTGGACACTACATTCTTGGTCAACCACAGTTGCTCTGTTTAGGACTGAATATTGGGCTACTTGGTATTGATTCATGGCAAATATTAACAGCGTACTTGTAATGAGGACAAAAGAAGACCTGGACACAATGCCAGCGTTTTTACCTTGTAAGAAATTGTGTCAACAGTGAGAATACTGTGTACAGATCATAAACACTATGGCAACATATTTCAAAACAAAATAACGTGAGGGAAGAAAGAAGGTGATTCAACATGGTGGTTCAACAGGTTCACCTGACTTATATCAATGTGATTAAAATAGCCTTGCATCACTAATACATCTCCTAAAGGCTACAAATATGCATATGTAAGTAACCCTGGCAAGTTCCAGTGCTGATATGTGACTAATGAAGTGACAATACCATAAAATGAATGTTCTTCACAACACATACTGTCACTTAGCGGATGTCTGTCACATCATATGGCCGTAATTATGTTTCATGATATGGTCATAATTATGTGACGATTATGCCACATGTCAACGCGCACAAATTGACATCGAGACGGAGGATCAAAACAAGCAAATCAAGCATGAAAACAGCATAAACAACAAACAAATTTGGCCTCAATGCACATTTCGTCGCATGACAGCGTGATAATAGCGGCCTTTTTTTTTTTCTTTAGCGTATACTCCTTGAAAGCACTCTGCTTCATTTGTGCTTTATCGCAAGGATGACAATTATGTTGTACAAACACCTTTTTTCAAGGCGCACTCACGCATCGATTGGCTGACCGTGCGAAGTATGTGCTATATTCACAGGAGTTACTAAACACGCATTACACATCGTCACTATGTGAGCTTAATGACTTTTCTTTCTTTTTCTTTCGATTTTCATTGCACTTTTCACGCGACGCAATGTGCAGAACGACACCTACAGCAGCCCGAGCGACGATAAGGGCACACGAACAGAAGAAACGTAACTTGTGTTCCCAATGGTACCGCGAACGCCGCGTGCCCATCATCTGCTTGGTAACAGACACAGCGCCAGCCTCGCTTGAGTCGCCGGGACATTGTCACACCATATCCCACCCGCAGTAAGACCCACAGTAAGGCATATTGCACTGTCGTGAAACCACGCATTTCACGTCCAGCGGCGAGAGCGGCTCAGAACACGCACACACGGCCGACACAGCTGGGCAGTTCAGAAGCGGCGTTCACAAGGCGGAGGTGCGGGGCAAAGCCATGACGGCATTGCCCCGCACGCTGCTGGGGGCAGCCTAAAACGACTAACTTTCTTTTTTGCTTTTTAACACGAAAGTGTGTCATACCGGGGTCCACCATGGCTCTGCTTACGCATTTCTGTCACGGAAATGGTGTTGTAAAATATAAAAACTAACATATGGCAAAGAAAAACTAGAAGAAAAACTTCCGTCACCGGGAGTCGAAGTTACGACCCTCGATCCCCAGCGCACAGCGCGAAACGACTCCGCCACAGACGGCAAGTTCTTCGTCATAATAACGGCGTGCTATTTATATACACCATTTGCCGGTGGCAGCACTCAGAGATCGGTGGTACATCAGCATGTTTTCGTTATCACTAGCGAGATGGCGCGAAGGGCTCGAAGGGCGCGTTTTAAAGGCCGTGACCCCACGCTTTGACATAAGCGTGCGCCTCTACAGGGCGTGGTCGCTCGTGCGCGCGCGCTTATCTTGTACGTGGTGGTGGTGGTGGTGGAAAACATTTATTGAGCTATATACAGCGAGATGTGTGGACGGGGTGAGCCGGATGGGCCCGCCCTTCACAAACACAGGAGGGATCCCTTGTCCGGTATCCTTGTAGCTGCCGCGGCGGCCCGGGCTCTAGCCACCAATGCCTGTTGGGCTTGGAGGTCGCAGCAGCCAAGCAGGACAGCTTCCCAGTCCTCTCGGGTGGGTGGGTAGGCAGGATTGGAGGGGCATGCCCATATCATGTGATAGGTGTCAGAAGACTCCTCCGCACAGTGCGAGCAGACTCCTCCGCACAGTGCGGCCTTCTCTGGCATGCGCCAGAGAAGGCCGAATTGAAATGTTTTATTACTGCCGTGCACAGCACAGTATTGGTGAAAAGGCGGAGAAGCCAGCGCTTCTGCGCCTTGGTGAGGCCTTTGCAAACGGGGGGATAGAGGCCACGCGAAGATTGATAAAGAGAGGTGATCTCTCTAAAGGTGGTGGCCGGATTGAAATCAGGTTCCGGAGCTGGCTGCGGAGGAGGCGATGCCCGGTGAGTAAGCGCGCGGGCAGCAGCGTCGGCTGTCTCATTTCGCTCAAGGCCAGCATGAGCCGGAGCCCACATGATGGTATGACGGGTTGGATACCCCGTATACTCGCAAGCGTGGAGGATTTTGAATGCGCGGTAGAGAATATACCCTTGCTCACTATTGCGGCAGGCACCCCGGGAGTCAGTGATAATGACCCGGGACTCTGGATCTACGGCGGCCAGTGCAATGGCGATCTCCTCCGCAAATGTAATGCTTGGGGCACGGAAAGTAAGGCCTTGAACTGTAGTGTTTCGGTGGATGACGGCTGCCGTGTACCAACCCCCATGGTGCGATCCGGCAGCATCCACATAGAAGACTTATCACCATACAGTTTAGAGACGGCCTCCGCCCGCGCAAGGCGGCGACCATCATGGGTGCCTCTAGTCATGTTGTGCGGAAGGGGTCGCACCTGGAGAGCGAAGTGCCAAGCTTTGGGGATGCGGACCCGTTCTTCCGTCTGTGTAACGGGGGATACATGTAAGTGGGTCAGAAGGCGTCTCCCCGCAGGTGTTTTGCTGAGGCGCAAGTGTTGATTGTTAAGATGAGCTTCTCGTAACTCCCCAGACGTGTTGGTCATCCCCAAACCGAGGAGACGCTGGTTGGACGTCGTTATGGGGAGATCGAGTGCTCTCTTGTAAACCTTGCGGAGAACTACATCCAAGGCATTCT
Source organism: Rhipicephalus sanguineus (assembly GCF_013339695.2). NCBI lineage: Eukaryota > Metazoa > Arthropoda > Arachnida > Ixodida > Ixodidae > Rhipicephalus > Rhipicephalus sanguineus. The sequence continues at coordinate 91,175,755 of NC_051184.2, read as the reverse complement.
CATCGCATTTGCGTAGGTGGAGGTAGGGAGCCGAATATAAAATTCGGCTGGTGACCAGCGCATTAGCCAGCCGCAGGGCATCTTTGCATCGTAGTCTCCCCTTTTATTGGATACCCGACGAACCATCCGGCCCACCTGGTCACCCACTATACGTATCTTGAGTAGGGTAGGGTCAATTTTGCGCCTTTGATGAATGAAAAGCTCCAGCACGCGGATTTCCTCGCGTTCGGGCATCGGTCCGCTAAGTAGGGAGAGGGCAATTTTAGTTGTTCACTTCGAGTTGGGGCGAAGGTGCACGAAATCCGATTTGCTCGGGGAGCACTCACGACCACAGAAACGAGCGTATTCGTCCACAATAGCTGCCGCTTGTTGCAGGTTGGTCTCGACCTCTCCAACCGATCCTTGTGTTGCTCAGATGGTGATTTCGTCCGCATACAGCGCGTGCTGCACACCGGCGACCTCAGCCAACTGGATAGGGAGCTTCATCATGGCCAGATTAAATAATAATGGGGACAAAACCGCTCCCTGTGGGGCCCCTCGTGTGCCTAACTGATATGGCCCATGTTCTGTGTCTTGTAGCCGGATATAGGATTGCCGATTTGTGAGGAATTGTTTGACATAACGGAAAGTATTACGCCCACAGCCCGTTTGCGACAAGTGAGATAGGATAATCTTGTGGGTCACATTGTCGAAGGCACCCCGCAGGTCAAGTGCGAGAACCACTTTATCATTGCTGGGGTTCTCGACAGGGTCCAGGATCTCCTTGTGAAGTTGCAGCAGGACATCTTGTGCGGACCGGTGTGGGCGGAAACCGTACATGGTGTCTGCAAAAATGGTTTGCTGTTACAAAAATACTGACAATCTGTCACAGACCATTGTCTCCATCAACTTCCCCACACACGAAGTGAGGGAGATGGGCGGGAGGTTGTCGGTGTTGATGGTTTACCCGGTTTTGGAATGAAAGTTACTACTGCCGTTTTCCAATCGATGGGGAGGGGTGTGCCTCCAAGCCAGATAATGTTGAAGTAATCGAGAAGCATGTCGTCGGCAGGATCGGGGAGGTTGGCAAGAAGCTTTACCGTCACCTTTTCCCGGCCTGGTGCTGTACCTCGCTTCATATTAGCCAGGGCCGCTTTTAGGTCATCGAGCTGGAACGGTTTATCGAACTCGGCGTTTTCGGAACCTGCATACGAGTACGCCTGACCACGGGGATCCTGGTGCATGCTCAAATATTTCTCGCGGAGTGCTTCGGCCAGCTTGGACGTGTCTCCATTAAAGTTATATATAGCCCTTTGAAGGTGTTTTTGTGTCTCTGTACGGGTTTGTGCCGGATCAATAAGGGCGCGGAAGAGACGCCACGTACTGCGACTCGACATTTGCCGAGCTGCCTGGTTACAGCGATCTACCCAATTGGAGTCGGTGAGTTGGGCCGCGTACTCAGCCGCCTGTCGGGTGATCTCCGCGATGCGAATTCTGAGTTACCGGTTGTGTTTTCGACGACGCCAGCGGCGCACTAGGCTGTGTCGTGCCTCCAAGAGATGGAGGAGGTGGTTATCCACCACAGGATTCGCCTCTGAGAGTTTAACATTTTGCTCCACTGATTTCAAGTGTGATACTAAATGCTGGGACCACGCTGGGGGTTTACGTAGTTGGCCCTGATCTTGGTCCAGACGGGTAGTTTTGTATGCGAATGTGGTCTTGTGAGTGGCTTGGTACGTATTGTGGCGACAATTGCGCAGTGGTCACTGGTCACTACCGAGGGATTCCGCGGTATTGCTCCAATCTGCATGCCGAATATTTTTCGTAAAGGTTAGGTGCGGACACGTTTCACGTGTAACGAAGTTACCTATACGAGTGGGTTGCGCGGGATCTGTGTGAAGTGTGATGCCCAATGTGGACACAAGCTTCGCCAACTTGCGTCCACGTTTCTCTTCACGTGTGTATCCCCATAAGGTGCTGGGAGCGTTGAAGTCTCCGACGATAATGAGGGGATCCTGATTCGCGATCTTCAAGGCCCGGCTGAAGATATTTGCACAGGTAACATTCGGTAGCTTTGGGGGACAGTAAATGTTAAGTATGTGTAATGGGGGATCCTGTTTGCGTAGTGGAAGGATTGTCACCATTACATAGGAGAAATTTGCGCTAAGATCCAGGTCGACCTGTGAGGCTGTGTAATCTTTATGTACGCAGAGGCAGCGCTGCGTATCCCGCTGGTACACCCGAGTAGTTCGGGAGAGTGGCCCCGTTTTCTGGCTCCTGAAGGGCCACCACAGCAGGTAACTCGGCAAAAGTTGAAAGGAAAGTGCGTAAATCAGCTCGCTTGGTGCGTGCTTTGAATCTGCCGCATTTCCACTGTAAAATTTGAATAGATGTCGATTTGGGTTGCGGATGCTTCCTATTCCTGGGGGTGCCTGCCATGTTCAAGGGTAGAGTTGATAGTTTGGAGAGGAGAGGTTCGAGAACCAATGGCTACAGGGTGAGGATTCCGCCATACTGGGGATGCTGTAGGTTACCTCTTCCTCGTCGTCAGTGGTCTGACGCCTAGACGCTTTGAGGTGCCGGCTCGCGAAAGTTTTCAGCGGGCTAGCGCGCTTGGTAGGGCGGGTGAGTTGAGCCAACTGAGTAGATATGATGCTTGGGATAGATTTTATAAGCTGACTAATTTTGTCAACTACCGAACTAAGTGTGGCATTAATTTGCGTCTCCAATGCAGATATTCGGGAGTTAGCTTGGGTTTCGAGCGCGCTAACTCTCGCCTCGAGCGCCGCGAGGGCGTCCACGTCTGTCCTGAGGGAGTGGTGTCGCTTTCCATCGCCTCTGCTGTGGGTGGGGCAGAGGAATGGTTGGGTGAAATTTGGCAGGCCTCCGCGATCGCTAGGCGCTTCTGAAAATTTGCAACTTGCTCGCGAAGAGCAGATATTTCTTTTTGTTCGGCAGAGATTGCCGCTTGTGGGAAACGGGAAGGGAGAAAAAGGGGAGGAGCTGTCCTGCCCACGCCGCTCACCTGTGAGTTTTGCTGGACGACGTTCACCCACGTCTTCGGGCCGCCGGTTTGGGGGGATCCAGGCTGCTTCGCCGCACCATCACGAGGTGGTGGCGGCGGAGGTTTCCCTTGATTCCGGGTGGGTGGGGTCACAAACTTTGTCGTTGTAGGGTCGACGACCTTGTCCTCGGGCTTGCTCGGACGACGCTTGCCACGCCGGCGTCTCCTCCGCTTGGATTTAGGCCCGCGTTTTGATGGGTGGGCTGGGCATCACGATATTTAGCTGTACACGAACGTGCCCCTGTGGCATGGGTTCCACCGCAGACATCGCACTTTGGTTTGCACTCGTGAGGGGCTCGCACCCACTCAACAAGCGGAGCCTGCTGTCTACACAGGCTACACCGGTCCAGACTTTGGCCGGCGCAGGTGTCCTGGCGGTGGCGGACCACACCACAATGTCCGCAGGCCGGAATTGTTCGCTGGTAAGGCCTAACTTGCACAAGCTCCGAGTCGTAATGTACGAAACGTGGCTTCTCAGTTCCGGCGAAAGTGAGCCTTGCTTTGTTGGAGTTCCCAAATTTACACACTTCCACTATGGTGCCGTGGCGTCATTGAAGGCTAGTACGAAGCGAGTCCGTAGTGTCAGCATTGCGGACGGTAACGACGCCGTAGCAGACATCCTTTCCATCTTGGCGTAGGTGTCCCACAAGGGGGAGACGCCCGCTGGGTGCATTGAGTTCGAATTCCCCGATAATACGGTCGGCTAGCTTGTGTTTAGCGGTATGAACGATAATCAGATTATGTTTCCTTACCGGTATATGGTAAGGTCTGATGCAGGTTGCGAGCCTAGGAGAGCCGTGAGGGACCGGCCGTAGCCGGTCTCCCGGAACGTCTCGCACAACGAGACGCGCGTACGAGGCTTGATGACGACTACGTAGTCGTCTGGAGCAGGTTTGGGGATAGCAGGCGGCTTCCACTGTGTAATCCACGCGATCGCCGGCGTCGGTAGCGACGCGGCCCTGCACTCGGCGCAGCACCGCAGCGATCAACGCGGCGTTGCGAAAACTTGCCGGAACTGGGTCTCCAGGTGCCGCTTGGGGAACCGTTGTCCATTGCATGCCTTCGGGGTCGTAGCCCCGACAGGTGACTGGCGCAGCAGCCATGCTGGCGTCGGTAGCCAGAGGCAGAGGCCCCGATGCACCGGGCGCTGGTGCGGTCATGAGGCCTAGCTGAGCCGCCGGCGAAGTCGATTGTGTGTTGCCCAAAAAAGGGGTTTAATGGAGTCCACTGTAGACAAACTTGTGCCCAGATGTTCCCTGCAACTTTGGGTACACGTTGGTGGTGAGCTTGCTGTGGTCAGGCGGAGACTTCCGACGCTCCGGCCGAAAATCGGTGGAGCCGATACGCTGCGCGTCCGTGACCATGTAACGCTCCGAGCGTCTCCCTGTACGTCTTGCGCTCTCACCGCAAGTTTGCGTTGAAGTTACAGAGAGCACGAAGCTCACTTCGCTCACTGCAACGGCCGCTTTTGCAAAAGGAACGCGCTGCTCACATACAAATATGTTACAACTGTGACAGTTCGCGCTCATCCTGTGTATGCTTGTGCGTTCGTTTCGTGCGCCCTCCTCTGCATTTGACCAGAGAGCTTTTACTGTCGAGCTGTGACAGTTGTTAGTTCGTGCTCATCCTGTATATGTTCGTTCCTTGCGTCCTTTCTACTTGAGCAGCGCGTTGCAAGTTTCGAGCTGCTTGCCGTTCTTCGCATCATAGTTTCCTAAAATTAACTAGAGGGAACTCTGGCGCTGCGATCGTTCAGCCACCATGGGAATGATGGGTAGTACACGGATTTGCCTAGTCTTTGTACTTGCGGGCTTCGAACGCACTTGTGGCTTTGTTTATTGCTGTGTTTTGGTTTTCTTTCAGATAAAACAATGGATCGTTGTGAACTTCGTGACCAGATTTGAATTGGTGAGCCTAAAAAAGTTAAGTGGTGAAGTGGAACTGTTGAAGTTTGCTGAACTTCATCTTGCGACAAAGCGGATACAGGCGACGCCCAGCCAAACGGAGCCGAAAGTACGAAGTTTAGACAAATCCGTGTACTACCCATCATTCCCATGCTGGCTGAAGAGCCATGCGTTGCAGCTCCCATAGACACTAGCGCCAGAGTTCCCTCTAGTAAGTATTGTAGGAAACTCTATGCTTCGCGTGACATCCTTCGCCCTCGGGGCGAAACAATGCACAACACACGCTCAACTACGTCTGTGAAGACACGTTTCACTTTCGTGTTATCCGCCTCGTGCATCGGTATGGTGGCGCCACCGCTCGGCTAAGGCGGTTGTACCCTCTCCCAACCCCCCATAGGATCCCATGCATTTTGAATCAAGTTTGCGATTTCGTTGCGCAAAAACAAACTAGCGCCATCTCTCGACAATACGTCACACCGACGACGCAACACGTCCTCTTGCTTCCACCGACTGGCCATGCTCCAAGCTAACTCCTCTCTCCACTTTCTTTTATTTCTTTCGGTGGCCGTGAGAGCGCGCGCTGTGCACTGTGCTGTAGCGCACCCGACAAGACCGGCTGGGCTCGTTGCTTTCGTCGCGTCTTCCTTGAACGTTGCAACGTTAATATTGTGTTAAGGCGGTGGCCACACGTCGGACGATGAGCCCTGATTTCGTTCAGCTGCCATCTCATCAACGGCAATGTTTCAGACGCCTCAGTTGTGTACTTTTGTCCGTTGGTTGCGGGACAAGATGGCCTCCTGCAAGACCGCGTTTTTCCATGTCAGCTGTGTGCGTAGTTCTCGGCGTCGTAGCAGTTTGATGACGCGAGGACGTCAACTGGTGCTACATCGTGGGAACCGCTGAAGTGACTGCAAGCTTGACGACATTGTGCCAGAATATTCTAGCGTACTGTACGCGCACGATTGTGCTACACTTAAAATACCGCGCTTGGCCTCGAGCGTCAACCTGGTACGCCTGTGTGCAACAAGCGTCTTGTTATCGTTGTTGCGTCGGTTAATATTGAATTGCAATTGGAATACCGTTTTTGCAAAGGTGAGTGAAGCTGTAAGTAGTTGTCCTGCTATATGCTCGCTACTCCACGAACATTACTTCTAGAATCGCATTTTATTTTGAGCTGCACGTACCAAAGGAGAATCTAGCATACGAGATACATTGCACGCGTGCGCATTTCCTATATAAATCTGAGTAATGCCACGCGTGCGATTTCCTATATAAGTCTGAGTAATGCCATGCTCAATTTAAAGCGCATGTGTTAGAGGATTGTGGCTTCAATGGTGAAAGTGATTAGATATTCCGAAATATTTGATTGCAATGAAGTTAGAACTTTCTCATATGCTAACACGGTCTGTGAACAAAAAAAGAAAAAAAAAACGCTGTGTGAATGTTTGTTGGTCATTTGCTACAGTACTTTCACGCATTATTATGCAGCTGTGTGACGGCTGTTAAAACGTTCAGCAAGTTAGATTTTGGTTTTCTTGGCCTAGTTGAGTGCTACGAGTGTTGGGCGAAGATAAAATCGCGTGTCTTTTGTGCGTTTCTTAAGCAGGCATACAGCCGTAATAGTCATTGTTTTTGTACTGTTTGGGGTGTTCAATAAAACAAGAATGCTGTTTTGTACTGCAACAATTTTTATTTCATCTGTGTTAACAGACCACGCAAACAACTTGGACACATGCACGTAAGAAACGTACGCAGTGCATCGCGCGCACGTATGAAAAAACGGGCCTGTCATTTTAAAACAAATAATATAGAACAATCGACGTAACAGACGGTATGGTTGTCTAGTGGAGCAGCGTCGGCAGTACAAATATCAAACCAGAATGAAACATGAATAGAAAAACGGAGAGTAACAGGCGCTTTGCCCACGGCTTCTATGAGCCGCGCATATCCACCTATCGCCACCGTCCGCCGTTGGTGGCGCCACCAGTACCACTGAAAGCAGCAGCGCACGAGGCGGATACCGATTCCTATGACAGAGGGATCAGCCATGTTTTTTACATGCGAAAGCATCTTATGCTCGGGGCAGTGCCCGTTCTGCGGCATCCGCACCCATACTGCGCATGCGCCAACTCTCCCATCTCCTCGCATGAGCGCGAGGAGATGGGAGGAGGTGGGGTGGAGGAGGTGGCGTGAGTGCTGCCTCCGCTTCGTTTCTCCTCTCACGTTTCTCTCTCCGCCACAGCTGTGCGCTCGTATATTGGCCTCGAGATCTTGGAGTGGCGCCCTCTCGTGTGTGACATCAGAGCGGGGATTCCGCTCTCAACCGCGACGCAGCAGCCGCTGCTCCTGTATGCGGATCGTCTGCTACAGGCGGGAACTTTGTCGAACGAACAGCCCCGCGACGGTCAACTAACGCCTACAACGAATGTTTTCGAGTGTAATCTTGAACTTGTTTTAGTTGCGGTCCAATCGACAGGGCCAAGAGATCCCCCGGATGGCCGACGAGTGCGCCGATGCCACCAACCGCATTGCTGGTAAGAAAGTGAAACCATGTGTGAGTGTTCTCGCTCGTTATCGTGTTTCCGCCGTGCGATACTAATTAGTTCGGGTGTTTCTTTCGATATTTCAGTAAGCGTGCCGTTCTCCAGCATCTACAAGTATGTAGATAAAGCCTGTGAAAGGTCGCGGTGCCTCATCGAGGGCGAGGCGGTGTACGACGCAGGCCACGTTGTTGAATGCGCGGTCGAGGCCGTCAACGGAGATCGCATCACCGTCGCAGCTCTCGTCCTGCAAACAAGTGCGCAAGTGCCGCCTTGTTGCACACCCCCCTGCCGATGCCCATGATCACAGTTTATCCCGTAATGTTGGTTCAGTGAGAACGATATTACGTCGTAGTTCATATTATCACCGCACAGGGCCGTCGCATGGGTATTAGAATATAACAAATAGTTAATCGCTGATTATGCCACTCAAAGGGCCACAGATATTAACGTGGCAAAGGCAAGTTGGATCGAGTTTCACGCCACGCAGCCTAACGAAAAGCTTAAAGAGCTCCGCTTTTAAAGAAGTGTCTGTGCTGCATCAGGTTAAAAGGTTTAGAGAATGTACACCAAAAAGCGCCAACAGGTTTCGCTTATGAATTTATGATAAGCAGTCCGCTAAGTGCGCGCTTGCCTTCATAAGTAAAATACGTATGTACACCATCGAAATGCAGCCGTAGTCTTAGATATCCTGCGCCGCTCAGCTGAGCTCACGACGCGCGCTTTCCTGCGAGGCGGTTCGGAGGCCGCGTCGTCGGCTCCCTTCGCGGCAGGTTGTGGAACGGCACCGCACCTGGTGTACCTCAGCTCTGCTTATAGCCTGCGTGCAATAAACGGCTTAAGTATTGGCGAGGCGCTTAAACGCGGTCACAAGCTTACCTAAGAGTGGCGGTAGCAGAAGTCACTGTCCGCGAAGTGCTTGCTGCACACTGTCGATGAAGGCGTGGGGCGCTTTCCCATACCGAACTTGACTATGCACTTCTTCTTCAGCTTTGGGTCCTTAGGATAGTTGTGAAAGCTAACGCCTTTTTCACGAGCGGACGGAGTACACTGAGAGCAGCACTTCATCATTGCGCAGCACTCGCCGCGGAGACAAGCGGCCACAGTTCTACGAAACAAAGAGCTGCAGTTCTAAATGAACGTTAAAAGCAGACCAACGGTTGTTCGAACAGCGTCAGCAGCCACCATACGCAAGATAACCAACTGATCTGCTTTTTTGTTGAGATTTACCACAACGGTGGTTTCAACACGGTGCTGGGCCTACGTAGCAGACGAAAGCGCGCGAATCCCCGCTCTGACGTCATACAGGCGCCGTTCGCAGCGCCGCCATCGGTCGCACACCAGGCCAATAATGCGGCGCGCGCTCGCTCCCGTTGCACTCTCCTTCGCAACGGCGCTATGGACGCTCGCGAAGCTCAACGTAAACGGAAACCCCGGCAAGTGAATCTCGAAGCTGCGAGGCTGCGAAAGCGCGCATTCGCTGTGCTTCCGTCATTCTCTCTCTGTGCAACGGTGTGCGAAACGCCATGAACAACGTCAACGTCGGCGCTAGTTGCAGCGGCAGCGCCACCGCCGCGGAGCAGAGGAAGGCTCGGGAAGCCGAACGTAAACGTCAGCGTCGGCAAGCGGTAATTCAAACGCCCCGACAACCACCGTCTCACAAGTCACATAAGAGAAATTGAAATTCGATGCGCACCCCCCGCGATGCTTTTGCATCCCACCATGGTTGCCCGTAGTGGGAGATGATGTGTAAGTTTTTTTCCTTCGCGCGCGCATACGTCGCAACGCTTTCTCAAATCTGGCTCGTATTCGGACGCGTCTGATTGTCCGATTTCCTCGTTATCGCCGACGAGCAGGCGGGCTGCAGCCGTCCGAAGGTTGAAGAGCATTTTATCTCGTTTCCTTCCATTCACAGCGACCACTTAAAAAGAATCGCGTTTTTTTTCTTTTGCGCCGCGTTTTCTCCGCACGGGATTTTATTACGTGCGTTGAGGGAGGCCGCCTTGCCCAATTCGTTATTTAAAAGCGTATACTGAGTGTACATGCTGTGCCAATCGGCTACCTCGAGGGCTTGCCGGCTTTTCCTTTTAGTTGATTTTGATTTGATGGAAAAACGACATAAGCGAAGTCACGAAGCGAAGTAACGACAGAATCAATGCAAACATATCGCGTCAGCGCTTACAACCTAGACGCGATAGACCGCGCCGCGCAGCGAGAAGCAGCCGACCGGAACTATCAGTTGCCAGTAGCAGCCGTCAACACCGCCAAGTTACGCGAAATAGAAACCACAAAACATTGAAGTGAGATGACGTAATGCAATGGGCGGGGCACCTCGAACGGCGCTCCCTCTCTCCTCCAGAATGAAGCGAGTTGAGAGGGAGTTGAGAGCGTAAATATAGCGATCGCTATATTTCCGGACCTACTGTAGGTGTTCGAAAAAATCCTTGGGCTATATATTCTTGGGAAGGGTCCGACTCATTCCAGGGTGTTTTTAACGCCAAGCCCGAGGGGTGATTCATGACCCCTTTAAGGGACGTTATGATGACGTCACTATACTTGGCGATATTTGACGTCATATGGTGACGTCATCACGCATGATCTTTTGCATCACTCGTGTTGATGCCGCCGACGCCGACGGTCAATGCTCGCGTTTGATGAGGCATCTAAGGCGCCTTAAAAGGCACAAACGAGCACTCTATATTCTACTATGCGAGAGCGTTGAGCTGTTTCTTTAAAAAGATATTGGGCAGCTACGCACTAGTGCGAAGTCTGTGGAGACAGTGAAACTGGTGGCCTTCCCCTGCTCCTTCCGTCCTCACCCTCACATCACTTCCTCTCACCCGCAATTCTTTTTCTCACCCCCTTGCTATACTGAAGTAAACATTGCTATGCTTTACCCTCTCCCTCCTCCTTTCTCTCCTCCTCACCCGCACAGCTAGACTACCCTCACTGGCATTTCCCACCCCCTTGCTATTAGCCCCGAGAAGTTGGGGTGGCGCCCCCTGGCGGGAGGCGTGGAGGACGTCGCGGCACGGACTCCTCGACGCCCGCCGTGACGCGCCGGCATATCATACGCTTGCTTCGTGCGCTGTTCCGCTGTTTAGATCGACTTTTATTAACGCGATAGCGTTAAAGAGCTCGTTTTGCCGAAATTCCGGTGTCGGCGTCGGCGTCGTTGGTTGGGAGCGAAAAATCAGCATCTTGCCTGTGAACGAAAATCGAGGAAGCTGCAAATAAAATAAATAATAAAAATTTTGGGTCCGAGTGAGAATCGAACCCAGGCCGTCTGCGTGGCAAGCAGGTGTTCTACCGCACACCCACGCCTCAGCTTGGAGCTGCACTGAAAGTAACTTTCATGCTTCGCAAACATACGCGTCCTGTATACAGGTGTCACGGTACGAGATGTAATATCGCATTGATATTGCGTGGTACAAGCGTACATTGTCATTGGACGTAACACCATGTGAATATCGTAACGATTTGGTGGTTTAAAGCCAACTACCCATTACAAAAACACACACATTACTGCGTATATTCCCTTAAGAGCACGTAGTGGGTGCATCGCAACTTCGAAAAAGTTCCTCGCGCCTATTAATCCTGGTTTAAAGCATGATACCTATTACATAAGGCACACTCCTTAGCGGGCGCATTCTGTTAAACACACGTAGTGGGTGCACTGATACTTCTAAAGAAATATTACGCGTACAGACGTTCTTACACGCTGCCAGGCTCTTGACACGCTTGTGATGGATTCTGTGTAGTCTACAAGCGCCAACCACACGGTGGTGTCTTCCTAATCGAGGTTTGGTGGGGCATCAGTGTCAAGTGGCGCACGACGAGAGCGGCCACGAAAGACGGAGGCTAGAGAAGGCAGACATCAAAGGTCGGCGTGCTGCGGCTATGCGACCACTTTGTACTTCGTTAGTTATATTGCAGTAAAGCACAATGTGAACTTCTTGAGTAAAAACAGACATTAAGAAGTATGAACTGAGTTGTGGAAGTACGCACTAGGGGCAGGATATCGATATCGCGTTTAACTTTTAAAAACGAAGCGTCCCCTAATTTTGCGATAGCAATTATATAGACACTCTCGGCGAATTTTTGACGTCGCCGTCATGTCCCGGATATGTATCTCTATGTATAAATGTATGCATAAATAAAAGTTACAAATAAAAATAATTCAGACGAAAAAAATTGCGAAGCGCTCAACCGGGGTTTCGAATCTGCGACCCCTCGCTCCTGAGCTCGCTGCCTCAGACAATTACGACACGCCTCATTCGTTATCCGGGATACTAACGGAAGAATACAAACGCACGGGGCGCCACACGTGGCGAAATTAAAATTATGCGAGACGCGGGCCATGTTGCATCGTTGCCCGCGCTACCTTTGCGTCGTATCGCTGGCGACCCACGCTAGTTTTCCATTTTGGGGTTGTAGCGCCACGCCACTCGTGGCCAGTCGGCCAGGAAAAAAGAAGAGCGTCTCGTGGCTCGTGGTGGCGCGAGCTAGTGGGAACGCTTTGGCTCTTGTAGACTTATGCCACAGGAGGGAAGAAACGAGGCGCCTGAGCCAGAATGACCGTATATATGTTACATCGCGACCAGAATCCTGGGGCTAAAATTACAGCGGAAACGCTCAAGACACCCATGAAGAAAAGAAACGTATGACACAAGCGCTGACTAACAACTGCTTTATTTTTTCATACGACAATGCATATATAAGCCCAAGCCAAACTCACCGCACATGTGCGCATCTATAGCTCTAAACCAAGGCGTGTAACAAGGATGATAGTGTATTAGATACGCGAATACTTGAAATCATATTCAGGTGGGTGCAGGACAAAGAAGTAAGAAGGACAAATAAGTGCGGTGGCGCTGTAATTTTAGCCTCAGGAATATGTCCCAACTACAACCAATTGAAGTTTTATCTCAGTGACCAGAAACGCCCGCAGGAAACGCAAGCCGTGGCTTCACGGGCCAATGCCAAGCGCCGTCTTTATTCGCTTATCTTGAGGTCGCGCGCTCTGCGGTTTTGTTTGCCGCCCAAAGGAAGGCGCTGCAGGGTCTTGGGATAACGCTAGCGCAAGAGTACGAGTGGCTTGTGTTGTGCGTATGCGCCCCGGCGGCTCTCAAATTTCTTGGGTCCCCAATTCTAAAAGTGTCTAATGTTTCACCGGAGTTGGGATGTGCGCCTTCGCCTTGTACTTCGGCATACAGGGCGTGCTCGACCGTGTTCGCGCAATTATCTCTTGAGGGGGAATTTTTCACCTCTTGTGCTTTCACCGCAAAATTTGGGTTGAAGCTATAGACCACATGTAGGCCACTTTGCTAGCTGCAGCGCCCGCGTTTGCGAAAGGGGTGATCTGCTAGCAAGAAGAGCCTAAGTTGGGGTTAGTTGAAGTGACAACTGTGACTTCTTTGTGTTTGAGCAGCGCGCCGCAAGTGTCGAGCTCGGACAGTTGTTAGTTCGCATTCGCCTTCTGTGTTTTCTTTTCCTGCGTCCTTTGTGCTTGAGCAGCGCGCAGCAAGTTTCTAGCTGCTTGCCGTTCTTCCTGTTACATTCCAATTTCTTGCTATCGCATTCATTGGTTAGGCCTTGAGGAGAAACTTTGACGTTTGTTTGCCTGTCTCAAGCTTTAGATGAATGACGAAAACAGCATCGGTAATGTTCCTAGTAAAACGACAAAAAGTTGTGCATTTTTTCTTCACAGTCACCAACGGTGCCCACGCTCCGTCGCGCACACTTTGAAAGAGGTGATCAGGTTTGTTGTTGTGTCACGCTGCTAACCTCGGGGATGGGTCTGATTCCCGACCACAGCAGCCGCATTCCGACGGGTGTGAAAAGCAACATACCTCTGCTTAGTTACAGGAGCACGTTAAAGAATTCGAGGCGGTCAAAATTAATCTGCAGCGTGCTTCACAATCGTGTCGGGGTCTTGACACGCAAGACACCTTATTCACATAATAGGTTGCGTTGTTCACGGGCGATTCCTTAAAAAAATATGATGGCTTCGCCTCCACCAGCGTTATTTGCATCGGACGCATCTGCGGACAGCGTTCTTGCCGGAGTGCCAAGCCCCGCGCACGATTACGAAATTTTTCGTAATCGTGTATCGTAGGCGTAGTATCAAGTTTTAGTGCTTTTGATACCCCGCCTTCAAGATTACAAGCTTTGGTTTTCAAAAGGTAGTAAATGGTGCGGCTTTCCTGAACAGCTGGCCAGAATTTTGTGCTTTCATTTCAGTGTTTGATGCCCACAAATTTATTTGGACACGAGGCATCCAGCTGCACAGAATACATATATTGGCACGTAAGTAAAAACTACTGGCGCCAGTGTCCTTTACGTGGCACGCGTAGCGCTAGCTCTAGCAGCTAAAGTTTTAGCATATTTACACAGCACACATTTAATAAAATACAGACGGATTCTGCAGCATCATCGTTACAGGATTAAAATCGCGCAGATAGCTTCCAAAAGGGATCTACTAACGATACTGCAGGCGATACTCTCTGATAGCGTGCTTTTGTGAGCAAGAGTGCTCGTGAAACAAAAATTACGTTCCGCGAAGCTACCCACAAAGCGTACACTAATTATTAAGCGATGCTAAAATGATGGGTTTTCACAAAACTTTGTGCGCAACTTGTAATACGCGGCAACAAAACATCGCTCCACTCTTTCTCGAGCTGCACTGCAATTACGACTCACGCGTACTACAGCGAGGACGTTTTTTTTTACATATGTAACAGCGTAGGCATACCTAGGCTGTTAGAAGCACCATGGGGTAAGCTGCATTCCGACGCAGTTTTTCGACGAAGGAGCTGAAACAACCTTCCCTAGATGCCCGGTTTCAGGCTTGGCACGACTAGTGCCTCATCCAAGAAATCTCTCTTAAATCAATGTGGCAAATTACCTCTGTCAGGCCCTTCTTCTGTCTCTCATTGCCCATAGCAGCGAATTTGCTGTGGGAAACACCGGCGCACACTGCATGCTTTGCCCCTCCCCATGTTTCACGTTAGTGGAGCTGAAACACCCTTCCCAACATGCTTCACCTCTCCCCATTTTTTTTACAGCGAAAGCCGTTATGAGATCACAAAAACGGCCGCTTTTGGCGCCGTAGTTGTCCGCCACCGCCGCCGGTGTCCGTAACCACTATCGCACTAAAAGAAAGAAAAAAAACGAAGAAAAAAATATCTGGGATGGAACGAGGTTCGAACCTGGGCCCTCTGCGTGGCAGCCCAGTGTCACAGCCGCTACATAAAAAAAAAAAAAAACAGGTGCGGCCTGTTGCGTCGCGTCGCCGTCAATGGGCGAGCGCGGCTGGGCTGAGTTGACAGTTGCGGCCGCTGTTTTGGGTGAGGGCGCCACTACTCACGTACACAACGCAGACGCCAGTTCGTGTTACAATGTGGTCGCCTCAGGATTTATGCGTGTCCGTGTGCTTTTTCGTGTGCTTTCTCGTGTGTGACCGCGTGTGTGGGCAGCTTGGCTCATGTTTCCTGCGCCTGAGTACGGTTTTTTGGTGTGCGCGTGTGTGGCAGACGGTTTTTTTAAAGTGGTGTGATGTCGCGAAGGTGTTGTGTGCCGCTGTGCAAGTCGAACGCGTGAAAAAACGCTACTGTGAAGTACCACGTATTCCCGTGCGATCTAGTGTCGGGAAGCGTAATATCCGTAATAGAGCAATTCTTTTTGTCACAAACGAGGGCTAAAACAGGCGCGCGCCGCCGCATCCTGATGACAGCATCAAGTCACTGCGCCGACAGTTTCCCCTCAACGGGCGCGCGCAACGAAAAAAAAAAGAACAAGCAGCAAAAGGTGCCCAGGGCGTGCCCTTACCCTGTCCACCGAAGACGCCGTCGTGACAGCCTAACCAGCCTAACGCCCGCGCAGATCGGGAGAATTCGAAAAATCAAAGTGGAAGTGACCGTTTCCGCAGACGAAGCGGCGAGACGAATTCCTTTCTTCTAGCTGTCGCTGTGCTACGTGCTACGCGCCGAAGAATCACTTGGAATGTTCGCGAAACCGGGAAGGATCGAAACGAAAGACGACGCAAGGTAGGACAGTATGGTGAAGTTGGCGAAGAAGTTCTGTTGTTCGAGTGAGTAGTGTAGTGCGGTCAGTCGATCTTGATGGATCGAGTGATGACGCCGTGGGAGCACTATTTTGAAAAGCGTCGCCGAATGACAGTGATCAGAGCTGGAATTCGTCTGAGTTCCTGGAAGTGAAATATTCGAGAATCGTTCAAAGAATTGTGGGCTGCACACGTTTGGCGAATATTCAAGGCCTTTAAGTGCTCTTGGATAGATTCGAATGGATGAGATTGCATTTGTAGCTCGGTAATTTCGTTCCCGTTGTTTTAAACACCATCTAAGTGATGTTGCGAGTTATAATTGATACCCTGGCGAGCGTGCAAGTTTGCGTGATGCTTGTACTGCCTTTGTTTGTGTTGTCTCTTGGCTCTAACTCGGTCTTTGGGTCACAACCGGCGTTCGTTTGCGCACTAAAAGGACCTACATTTAAATTGTGTGTGCTTTCGTGGTGCGTTTCGGTGGGCCGATAAGTCAGTCATGGAAATCTGCCCGGCAACTGCCTCCCCATTAACGGGATCAGTGATTGAGTGACACTTTTCATTTTGGGTGAGTCAAACGGGCAGTATTCATGGAGAGTATCTAGGTCCACTCTACAAAACATTGGTACTCCAAGGGCAAACCATTCAGATATGTGGGGTAATCGGCACTTCTAATAACGACTTCAATATTAAACCTGTAATGTTCAACTATAAAACGCGTTGTCTACGGCCTGATTGAAGTGTCGCGCGTACAAACGCGACTGTCGAAGCGCTTCCCCGTGAACTGCTGTACCGGAGCGGTGGCGCCAGAGCGGGCGCAACGAGAACAAGGCCCCAGACACCGTTTCGGCGCCACGCAGCAGGCCGCACCTGTTTTTTATGTAGCGGCCGTGCGAGTGTTCTACCACAGAGCCATGCCGATGCTTGAAGCTCCCTTGCAAAAAAGGCCCTATACAGGCTTGATGTCGGGAAGGAACTACAATAACATATGTAATATAGCGTGGTTGAAGAGTAAAATACCAACCAGGCGTCACACAACGCGAATTCTGTAACCAGGCGTCACACGATGCGAATTCTGTAACCAGGCGTCACACGA
Source organism: Rhipicephalus sanguineus (assembly GCF_013339695.2). NCBI lineage: Eukaryota > Metazoa > Arthropoda > Arachnida > Ixodida > Ixodidae > Rhipicephalus > Rhipicephalus sanguineus. The sequence continues at coordinate 91,159,110 of NC_051184.2, read as the reverse complement.
TGCGAACTGCGCAACGAGTGGGTTGATGAATGCTTCCAACCCATTACAAAGGGTTCTGCCATAGTTCTTCATTCGTCATCAGGCACAGCATCAAGAAAGTGCACATAATGCCTCACAGGTGTTTAGAGGGTACCACGATTCTTCGCAGAACGATGAAAAATGGCATAGTGGCTGCTTCCCTACTTAATAAAAATTATAGTGATTTACAGCGCAGTGGGTACCTCGCGAGTACACTTGTATTGGTTGCCGAGGAAGCCCATAAGGCCCCCATGATCCATTTCCTCAGCCTATCAATAAAGTTATTTTTTCTCTTTCTCACGTTCCGCCACGTTATAGCGTGGTGGAAGAGTGAAATTATGACCGGGCGCCAGACAATGCGAATTACGTAACTAGAGGGCCGTTTAAAGGGACTGTCTACCGTCCTTCATCGCTTTTCTGTTTTGTACCGCGATAGAAAGCGTACCGTCTGAAGTGTCCAACCTTGCAACGGTTTCTCTGGAAAGTGAGTAGACATTTTTAAAACAGAATTTTTTGATCTGCGTTCGGTCTTCTTCCATTGGCGTGAAACATGCCCACTCGCGATGACGATTGTAGTGCCGGTAAAAATTAAAACCGAAAGCACATGTGATTTCTGTAGGATTACACTATTTTCGCTGAACACTATTGTAATGAATGTAACAGTCGTTTTCAGCGCGCTAGCGGTTAAATGAAGCCTTATTACACTATTACAGAAGACTTGTTTTTCTGTAATCGCAGTCGATGCGTTTATTTTAGCACTGCTGCCGCAATACAAGTCATGTCAATTCATCAAAAAGAGAGAATATATGCGCGCCTTCAGAGCGCAGCACAGGAGAGACATCCTAACAACAATACAGCGGCAGAGTACGAATAACGCAGAGAGCCGCACGGCATAGCGCATGAGTTGAAGCACAAGAAATCGAAGACGGCGCCGCAAGCAGCGCCACCGGGCGCCTTTTTGGATGCGTGAGAAAAAAAAAGGCAGAAAATTACTCTATGACACAACCGAAAGGCGCCTCAAGTGCGTAAAATACAATTTCAAGTAATACATGTTTGTTTGTAAGCAAAATGAGTCTACCTGCGAGGATTTCTTGTCCTACCAGTGGATTGAACCACATCGCCGTTGGATGACGCTAGCAGTCATTCTTTCACGATTTTCAACATCAAATAAAAATATAATTCCTTTTTTATGGGGCAAAAGCATGCTCGTTGCCGCTGATGTGACGAACGCTCTTCTCATTTTAACCGCGATCAAAAAAATTTTTTTCCGAGTGGTAGACAGTCCCTTTAAAGCTTCCAACCAATTACAAAGGGTTCAGCCATACTTATTCATCGCCATCAGCCGCCGCATCAACAAAGTGAACATAATGCTGTGTAGCGGGTACCTGGCTTCTCCGCAGAATGACAATAATAACGTAGTGGGTGTTTCCCAACTTCACAAAAGTTATGATTTATCGCGTAGTGGGTGCCTTGCAAGCGTCTTTGAGTTAGTACCCCCAAGAGCTTTTACAACGGGCTCTAGAAATGCCGCTCTTCCAGCTTTCGCTGTGACTGTGCTGCGCTTTCCGCGCTGGCCTGGCGTTTTAGGGGCGAAGCTCCTTATAGCGGCACCCGTTCGTCCCTCGTAGCGTAGTATGTAACCAGTCTTACGCTTTGACCTGCAAGGTGGTGCCGGTGGGAGATTTCTCCTGTGCGTTGTTGAACAATAAAAAATTCGCAGCGTTAGCTAAAAGCCGACTTCTTCTGTCTCTCATTCCCATTAGCAGCCATTCTTTACCTCCAAGGTAGTGCCTGGTGAGATTTCTCCTGTGCGTGATTTCTCCTGTGCGTGATAAAAATTTTGTTCAAAACGCCGTTGATTGATGAAATAAACCAACGAAAGACGCCAGATGTTTTGTAAAAGCAAAACGGAAGAACGCCAGATGTTTCTAAAGCAAAACGAAAAGACGCCAGCTGCTTAACGAAATACGCCAGATGTTTTCTAAGCAATGGTTTTCTAAACAATGAAAATTCACAGCGTACATGTAAAATTAAAGTGCGCTGCAAGTCGTCATAACTCATCGAACCTTTAGTATAAACGCGCCCGATCTCACGTCGGTGATGATGTACTGAGCAGAATTCACGGAAGATTCACGGTTTACCGATGAACCTCCGCAGCTTCGCCCACTCATCATCATTCACTCCGTGGATATGCTGTGATTTTTTTTAATTGCGCAAGAAAAGTAGATTGTGTAATAAAAAAGAACACAGCTGTACCGCTACGTACTGCTTATGGAGCCAGAGGCGTACATGCCATGTGCGCAACCTTTTATCTAAACGACCATATGACGCACTCTGGTATCATTGCCAATGGTTATATTACCCATTGCAAGTGTCTGAGGAATACGCAAACGGCAATTCCAATTGCTTATACTGAAATGCCCCTAAATTTACCCCTTTATCTGAACACTGCATATGGTGCGTTGAAAAATTATACTGTTGATTTATTTACTTCTAAACGTGCCCCTATTCACTCGTTCGGAGCTATGCTTCAGGTCAGAGCCGTATATACGGCTCTGCTTCAGGTTACCCGAGTTGCGAGTGTACCACAGAAGGAATCAACGTCCTCAGGGTGGCTGGTGGCTCCACGTGGGCAGTGACCCTTTCGGCCCAGACAGCAATAGCGAGCTGCGTTTACTTAATGGGAGTTTTAATAAGCTCCTCCCACGCTGACCGTGAGTGAGCTGGCAGGAGTGTTATGGGGGGGAGGAAGGCTTTCACAACCCCACAATATGTGATTTTGTGTGGCCAATTCTTGCGCGCTGCTATTTTGGCAGAATGGTTTAACCGATCCTTGTGTAATTAGCGCCAGCCGATGAGGACCAGAAAGTGAGTAAGTTTGAATGCGGCGGAGAATCGTGGCCTGCGCTCTCGTGAGGTTTTCATCAGGAGGAGGGTAGACTCGCCGTTCACTTTTATGGATATTCGTTATACCATTAAAGGAAGTCGGTGCCTCATCGGGAAGACCGGGTCCGAGAGACGCGCCTCCCAGTTTGTTAGACCTCGGGCTACGCGGTGTGCCTCCTCGTTCCCAGGGTTCCCCGAGTGGGCAGGGACCCATACTAATTGAATAATTTTGTCATGCTGGCAGTTTCTTAGAATCCTCGCCGCTATGATGTTTATGCTCCCTTTCGAGATACTAATGATGGCTCCCTTCGAGTCACTTATATTCGTTCGAGTGGAGGCGCTCGTCATGGCCAAAGCATAGCGATTTCTTCGGCTTGTATGGCGGAGGGCACCTGTACCGAGGCGGTATTGATAATCTGTCCCCCTCCGGTCACCACACTTACGGTATACGATTGGTCATTTTGTTTGGCCGCGTCTACGTACGCGACGAATTGGTTGTTTTTGTATTTTTCATAAAGGTCTTTTGCTCTGGCAGACCGCCTTCCGTCATGACTGCCCGATAGCGTGTTCTTGGGAAGAGGCTTCACCACGAGCTGACGTCTGATCACCTGTGGTAGCGAGGTACGCCCCACCGAATCCATAACAGGGTTTATGTCTAGTCTGTCCAGGACACCTCTACCCGCATCGGTACTTGACAGACAGGCTAACTGCGCATTTCTATTTTCATCGAGGGTGTTATATATGCCTCATTGTAGTAATCGCTCGGAGTTTGCATATCTGGGGAGCCCAAGGGCCGATATGTATGTCATGCGAATTATACTATTTATTTTTTCTTTATCAGAGAGCCGGAGGTGATAGTATGGGAAGGAGTACACAATGCGGCTTATCAGGAAGGCTTCGGTCAGCCGGCATAGATCTGCCTCCTTCATTCCATGATGTCTCTTGGTTACGCGCCTTAGAAGGCCACATATTTGGCGGGTCGTGGCTTGCAGCCGCGCTATTGCCTCTGAATTATGTGTGTTGTGCTGTCTAACATTAATAGCACTTGGATCGTTAAAACAGGTCGGACCGGTCCGCCTTCCATATTCACGCAGATAGGCGAAGCCGAGTCCCCTGCAGCCCTAGGTTTGTGAGATTTATTTCTAATCACTAGGAGTTCAGATTTTTTGGGAGAGCACAAAAGAACGTTTTGCTTAACGAAATTTTGTACTGTGTCTGCGCCCTCCTGTAGCGCGTCTGTGATCTCACCATCCGAGCCACTGTTGGTCCACATGGTCATGTCGTCCGCGTAGATGGAATGCTTTATGTGAGGAATCCTCTCCAGTAAGGGAGGGAGAGCTCGCATGGTAACATTAATAGGAAGGGGGAAATCACTGCGCCCTGAGGGGTGCCCCTGGTTCCTAAACGAAGAGATCGGCTTCTGATGTCGCCCAAATGGACCTCCGCAGTTCTATCCTTAAGAAAACTGACAGTGTTAGTGTCTACACACTTGCCTACATTCATTTTGGTCAGATTGGCAAGTATCGTCGCGTGGGACACATTGTCGAAAACCTTGCTCACGTCTAGCCCAAGAATGGTGCGGGTGGCTCTAATGGGACCGACCTGGATCGGGAATATCTTGTTGTATCTGCCACATGATATCTTGCATAGACAGATTTGGCCTAAATCCGATCATTGTGTGGGGGAAAAGCCTCTCTCTCTCTGGGTACTCGTTGAGTCGGTTTAAAATGACATGCTCCAAAACCTTGCCAAGCCATGAAGTTAAAGAAATGGGGCGGAGATTTTTGAATTCCAACTTTTTGCCTGATTTGGGTATAAAGTTTACTTTGGCATGCTACCAGCTGGTTGGTATGGTGTCCTCTTTCCAGTGGGTATTAAAGAGTTTTGTGATCTCCGTTACCGAGGAGTCATCTAGATTGCGTAGCATTTTATTGGTGACGCGGTCCTCACCAGCGGCTGGCGTGGTTTTGATTTTCATTAGAACCGCTTGAAGCTCAGGCTCCATAATTTCTCTGTATAATTCTTCGTTGTTTTTTACTGTGTAAGTGGCAGGTGCAAGGAGATCTGTATTAAGGTTAAAGTATCAATTTTTAGGTTCTTTAATAAGTGCATCATTATCTCCCGGAAAGGAGCGTATAGGGTAAGGCGGGGCAAAATGAGACGCGGGGCAAAACGCGACAATTTGATTTTGCCGCCCTCTACAGCTAATACAAAAAGTACCTTTTCTTTGTTTCTCTATTGCAGCGATAGGTGCCGGTAGTTTTCGACCTTTCTTGTGTGAAAGTTGATGATTGCTCACAGCGTTCGCACGGGAAAAATTGAGCAGCTGATGTCAGTGTGTTCGTGACCCGCAGGGGCGTAGCCAAGGGGGGGGGGGATGTTGGGGGGGCTCAAACCCCCCCCGAAATTTTTCAGTTTTGCTTGTGTATATATACACGCACACATACAAACGCACGCACGAACATATATAATGTATGGTTGAACCCCCCCCGAAAAAAATTTCTGGCTACGCCCCTGGTGACCGCCAAAAAGGGGCAAAGTTCTGCTTGGCCAAATTTTCGGATCCGCGCATGAAGCTACTCCGGCGTCAGAACAACAACGTAAGTATTTATATTCTTACCTTACACTACTAGTTACATTCCACCAAAAGTTTAGTTCATTTGGTGCCGTGGGCCAAATGGCAATTTTTTTAATTCAGGGATGTAAGAGGGGCAAAACGCGACAAAAAGGCATTGAATTGACTTAGAGAGCGTCTTATTAAGTGACCTATTTATTTACGTTCAATATATAAAATATTTTTTTTTGTTTAGGATGGTACGGACGTACAAGAGAATATCCTCTAGAGTTTCCTCGGAGGAAAACGACATGAAAAATGCACTGAATGCTTTTCAGGAGTTTCGGAGCAACACAACGTCGGGTTCTGTTTGGATTCAATGCGTGGAGTGCAAAGACTGGGCTCATGAAGACTGCGTGGGCATAGGCGTGCGCAGGGTTCCCCATCAGGGAGGAGGGGGGGGGCGAAGGTTCATCGCAGCGACCCCCTTCCTCTTAGGTGACTAGGGGGGTCAATGTAAAGAATACATCAAGAGTGCGAAGTGTTCTACAGGGAAGCTGAGTATAACTAAGCAATCGGTAACTCAGAGAACACTTACCTATTCAATAGAAAATTAACATCACCATGAACAGCCTTTTATTTTCAATTGAAAGAAAAAGCAACAGTAGTTACCAAGACTGAGCTAAAACTGCAGCTGGAGTAGTGGCCGAATGGACTCACGCGACTGCGACCCTGAGAGTAACAAGAAATGTCAACGTATGTTATCTTCGCGAGCAGTTGCCTATCAACAATTACCTACTCAGCAGGAAACCCCCAGCAGGTGTTTGCCACAAGAATAGCAGGTACGTGCTGCAGAAATTGGGAGATCCCCACTACTCACCTCCACTGGTTCGCTGAAGAAGAAAAAATTCTCCCACGTGCGTTCCACCGCATTATGGAGTCAGCCAAGACCTTCATAGAGGGAGACCACAGCTACGAGGCTCAGGTAACAACCAGAATTCTTTCTTTCGGGGTCACTACTCTGCGATACAACTACAGTGACGTTTTGCCATGAAGGAATTTTTGATTGAGACTAAAAGAATAACTTACTGAAATGTGCAGGCTTTCAATACTTCCTTACTGAAAATTGGCAATTAAAATCAGTATGCTAGATAACTGTACCATCTATAAATGTTACCTTATTGGATATAATGGAAAAATCCACCCACTACCCGGCAAATTCCCAGCATTGCGCATCAGCCACGAAAACAGGTAAAAAGCGACTACGCAAGAGGCGTTGATGGCTCGACTTCAATATCCTGAAAAATTTCACTGAACATTACGATACTGCCAAATGGGAATTCCGAGCACAGCTTCGTGTTGGGGCAACGCCAACTGTGTTTGAAGCTTTGGTTATCCGCAGTTGTAGCAATGTCATATTCGTTCCATATTGCCACAGAAACTGCCAGCGCTCGAGTGCTACGTACACCACTCTGCGCATTGCACGCTTCGCGAACCAAGCGAAACGCCGACAGCCCCGTTACAACAAGCGAAGCCAGCTGCAGTGCACGTGCCAGCCCTGCTTGCGTACGAGCTCCGACCGAGGGGCCAGCCCGCATGAACAAAAGCCAAAAGAAGGTTAGAGGCCAGTGGTTCGTGGTACCTAGAGACTCCGCGTTCGCTCTTTTAGGGGCGAAGCTCCTTAAGGCGGCACCCGTTCGTCCCTCGTAGTAGTGCGTAACCAGTCGTAGCGCTAGTACCAGATCTTGACCTCCAAGGTGGTGCCGGTGGGAGATTTTTCCTGTGCGTTGTTGAACAATAAAAAAATTCGCAGCGTGCGCGTTAACTAAAAGCCGAATTCTTCTGTCTCTCATTCCCCATTAGCAGCCATTGGCATGTTCCAGTAGGAAACGTTAGTAGAAGTAGAAGTGTAAGTGTTAGCTAAAAGCCGACTTCTTCTGTGTCTCATTCCCATTAGCAGCCATTGTTTACCTCCAAGGTAGTGCCTGGTGAGATTTCTCCTGTGCGTGATTAAACAATAAAAATTTCGTTCAAAACGCCGTTGATTGATGAAATAAACCAACGAAAGGCGCCAGATGTTTTCTAAAAGCAAAACGAAAGAACGCCAGATGTTTCTAAAGCAAAACGAAAAGACGCCAGCTGCTTAAAGAAAGACGCCAGATGTTTTCTAAAGCAATGGTTTTCTAAACAATGAAAATTCACAGCGTACATGTAAAATTAAAGTGAGCTGCATGTCGTCATAACTCATCGAACCTTTAGTATAAACGCGCCCGATCTCACGTCGGTGATGATGTACTGGGCAGAATTCACGGAAGATTCACGGTTTACCGATGAACCTCCGCAGCTTCGCCCACTCATCATCATTCACTCCGTGGATATGCTGTGATTTTTTTATTGCGACACCAACTATGTGGACACTCTCGGCTGATTTTTGCCGTAGCCGTCATGCCCCGGATATGTATATGTATGTATATATAAATAAAAGCCACAGACAAAAAATTTCTGAAGCGCTCGACCACGGTTTCGAACCTGCGACCCTTTGCTCCGCAGCTCGCTGCCTTAGACAATTCCGCCTTGCCTCATGCGTTCGCTAGGATACTAACGGCAGAATACAAACGCACGGGGCGTTGGGCGAAACGCACGGAATGCCACGCGAGGCGAAATTAAAATTATGCGTGACGCGGGCCATGCTGCATCGTCGCCCGCACTGCCTTTGCGTCGTAGTGCTGGCGACCCACGCTAGTTTTCCATTTTGGGGTTGTAGCGCCACACCTATAGTGAGTTGGTAACCACACCACTCGTGGTTAGTCGGCCAGGGAAAAATAAGAGCGTCCCGTGGCTCGTGGTGGCGCGAGCTAGTGGGTACGCAATTGGCTCTTCCAGACTTATGCCACAGGATGGAGGAAACGAGATGGCTGAACCAGAATCACAGTAACATGTTACACCGCGACCAGAATCATGAGGCTAAAATTACAGCGCAACGCACAAGACACCCACAAAGAAAAGAAACGTACGACGCAAGCGCTAACTGCAGGGTCTTGGGACAACGCGAGCGCATGACTCCGAGAGTGCATTGCTTTCTGCGCATGCGCCCTGGCGGCTCGCAAATTTCTTGAGTCCCCAACTCTAAAACTATCTAGTGTTTCGCTGGAGTTGGGATGTGTGCCTTCGAAGTGTACTTTGACACACAGGACGTGGTCGACCGTGCTCGCGCGATTATCTCTTGAGGGGGAGTTTTGTGTGTCTTGTGCTTTCACCGCAATGTTTGCTCTGAAGCTATAGACCACACGAAGGTCACATTACTCGCTGCAGCGGCCGCGTTTGCGAAAGGAGTGATCTGATAGCTAGAAGAGCCAAAGTGGGGGTTAGCTGAAGTAACAACTGTGACAGTTCGCGCTTGTCCTAAGTATACCTTTGCGTTCTTTTCGTGCCTCCTCCTTTGTGTTTGAGCGGCGCGCTGCAAGTGTCGAGCTGTGAGTTGTTAGTTCGCACTCGTCTTGTGTGTTTTATTTTCCTGCGTCCTTTGTGCTTGAGCAGCGCTTAGCAAGTTTCTAGCTGCCTGCCGCTCTTCCTGTGACGTTCCAATTTCTTGCTATCGCATTCATTGCTTCGCCCTTGAGGCGAAACTGTGACTTTTTTCGTCCTAGTTCGCTGTATCAGTTACGCCGACGCCACTCAACGCAGAAACGGACGCCTAAGCTGCGGTCTAAAAAAGGGGAGTGATAGCCAGGGCAGTGCACGTGTTTGCGACATGCACCACATTGCATACGAATCGCGTGCGTGTATGGCAGCGCCATTGTCGGTCCGACATTGTCATAGGACCGCCACGTGTCGTGTGCACGCCTCAGGAATAGAAAACGCATGAGGCGAAGGAAGCCGCGAACAGTGGCGGGAATGCGTCCTCCGCTGTCCACCTCACTTCGTTGGTCAACCGCCTTCACGGAATCATCAAGAAATATCTGCCGAATTACACTGTGAGAGAGCTGCAAGCTATCACAACGAAGTTCACGTCAACACACCTTGCCTCTGGAACAAGTAACGGTTTCGCAAGCAATGGGATAAAGAGGTACAAACTGAAACGTGCTGAAACCTGCAATGTACTACGGAAGAGCGGCAGGCAGTTGCGCACGTACACACGAGGAAGGACACCGCGTAATATGCACTGCCTTAGGAGCCAAATTACGAGAGAGACAAATGCTGCCGTCTTGTCTTTCAGCACGCACAGAGAAACACGTTTTATCATTGAGCTTTTCAATAAGTACGCTTCCTGACACAAGGCTTATCTTTTACTACAAGACCTTCTCCATTCTTTCCGCATGACAAGCTTTACCTTAAAATGAAATTTTGAATAAAACTTAGTGAAACTGTGTGAAAGCTTAACATAACCACATCAGAGCGACCAGCCTGTATCTTTCCATGATGAAATCATATTTATCCCCCTTCTGTTTGAGATATCAATGTAGTGGGATCTTCGGCTGGCGGCACTCGTGGCGTTTTTTGCGCACTCGTGCGGTGCCGAACGTTCGTCTGGTCACCACGCGTGTGGTGCCGCACGTTCGGCTGGGCCGGCCACGACACGAGTGCACGCCACCGCGCCACCGTCGAGATCGACGGTGGAGCGTGGTGCAATCCCGTCGTTCAGCGCGCGCTGGCAGACGACGCGGGGGCGTTCCATCAGTGCAAGCGCAATTTACAGCTGGCGCTGCCGTAGAACGCGGCCGGACTGCTGGTAAAACATGCGTGCGCTGTAAAGCGTCCGGCCGTGCTCACACACGGCTACTTTTGCTGTCGGGATTTCACTGGAGAACGAAGACGATGCAGGAACTGCTAACCTTCGTCGAGTTTGTGCAAAACTCACGCACCAGATGCGCGTGGAGAACAGACGAGCACACCCTGGACGCACAGCGTCTCCAATCGTGTGGTTTTCCGTCGTTTGCGCTCTTAATCCCAGTACAAATCCGCCGTTGCAAAGTGTCGTCTGCTGAATTTCGACTGCTGTGCGCGTCTCGGAGACGGCGCTGCTGTCGCAGATTCGAGTTTAGTGGCTCACACGTTCGTCTGGCCCGTAGCGGGGCCTGAAACTAGGGCAGTGTTTGACGTAACTTCCCTTCCACCGCGACGGTGCCAGTGCGGCTCAGCCGAAGATCCCATAGGATTGCAAACAAGGTATCGGCTTAACTCGGCGAGATGTAGACGCAGATACCATTTCAAAGCAGGTAGTTGCATTTCTTCCTTCATATATGAAACCTGAAAATCTTCAGTGGGAGCAGCAGCATCGGATCACAAGCGCGAGAAGTACGCTAGTAGAAACGCAAGGCGTTGGCTATTACAAGGAGGGGTGCGGAAGAACGCCACCGTCTAAATAATATCCAAGATTATTTACATGGGCTCGGTAATACAAACGACGGCTGCCGGTAGAGCACCTGCACCAAAGTGATGCGCTCCACCTGAAGACGCCCAGCGAACGATTATGACGAAGAATCGTAAACCACAGAAATGGAAGAAGGGTTGGGCAAAGCTTCGTCTTGCGCTACTTAACAAAAACATACCGCACAGGCGCCAGTTTCGAATGCCGATTTTGCATCCAAACAGCCAAACAGCGACGCAATATGAACGAAAAAGGCCGCCCAGGCCAGTCTTCGAAGCAGCCTGGCTCACCAAGCCAGGAATACCATTGCGAGAGTGGTCCGCGGCGACCACCCATACGGTATGGCCAAGAACTAAGGAAATCGCTTTTATTTGCTAAAGCGCCAGCCTCCACCACAACCACAAAAGAACGACACTTAGCACGACGAAGAGTTAGCAATCAAGAACATACTAATACCAAGTCTGACGAGCATCATTCATAAGGTAAGCCAACTAATTCCAGGCATTCTCAGGCAAACAACTTAGACGGTCGCCTTAAGCGAGAGTGAATCGTAGGGACGTGTTTCATCTGTAAAGCCGGGTTGTACGAGGCGAACAGGTCTCTTAAGTAACAATGTCTAGTTTATTCTGCCCAACAAAAGAAAGGAAAGTAGAGCAAGTGCACACAGTGCGCCGGAAGTGGCAAGAGGGAAAGAGAGAGGAATGCTCGTAAAGGGAGAAAGAAAAGGGATCGTGGTCCGGCACCGACCCGAGGCACCCCGCAGAGTTTTTAAGGCCGCAGGGGTGTGCGACGGTGGCCGCGTCGCTACACAATTTATGAAGTGGCCCTACATGTGAATATTACAATAGCATCGGCGTGAAGCATGCCAGTGGCGAACGTAGAACGTTGCATCGCGCTCCTCGAGCTGAATAGACATGTGCACCAATCCAAAACATATGCAGTCCACCATCAAAACTTCTGAGTTGTGGTTCACAGTGTTCTGCCGCGCTCTCCTATGGAACGTTTACTAGACGATTTGAGAGTACGGACGCACGCAGTTCAAACGAGCCAGCTCGGATGCAAGACAATTTGTCTACGGCACTCGATCTATTCACCGGTGGTTCCCTTCTCAAATGCATTTAGTAAAGAGAACAGGTACGATTCCCTTCATTCAAGTACACCGCTCAAGTATGCAGATTGATTTCAAGCGGGACAACGCCAGGTTTTGTGCCCCCACCCGACCAACATCAGCAAACATCGGGGCCCAAAGGAACCCCGCACGCGCACGTTACGAGTGTACGACTGAGCGGGGACGGAGACCAGTGGCGCAATCTTGTCCACGTTGTGTGATAGAACGCTCTATCGCGCAGAGCGGCATTGGTCGAGGCTAGCGCGTATACGTCTGACGCTCAGGCGCGAAAACAGCAACTGGAAGAGCCTATGCTGTCAATCACTTTGTTGTCTGCTATGCAAAGATGGGCAAAGAACAAAAGGAGAACCCGTTTCATCCGATAGAACGGATATAGAACGATCACCGGACGACTTGGATTGAATCGAAACGTAAGCGCTCGAGCCGGACAAGCATGCAATTCAACCTTTGTGTAGGTCTTAATCCAATCCAGAGCCGATAGTTTGCGAAAATAGTCACCAGCTCCACCGTGAAACACCTCGTAAAATTACGACACAAGTTAGCGCCCAATCAAGGCATTAACACACAGAAATTGATAGTCATCAGACTCTTCAATTTCGAGCTTTGAAAAACAATGCACCCGTATATTGATATTGGTTATAATAACTCGATATTTTTTCACGCTAACTCTCTATACGGTCCCCCAGCCCACAATCGACGGGGGCGCTTTCCCTCCGCTTATTGGCTGTTTGCTTCCTCTCGTTATCTCGTGAAGCTGCGTTCCGTTGTGGCATAGAACGTGTACAAGACCGCGCCCCAGGAGACCGGCAGGACCGAATGGTGACGGCAACTAAAGAGCCCTCAAGCCAACACCACTAATCGCCAGTCGCACCAGAGAAGAGCAAGGGTGAATTAAATACAAATCGCGCAAGTGGATTGAGACAACAGGCATCACCTCAACAAAGATTCGCTTTCCATCCAGGAATATATACCCCAGGGCAACACAATTGCCAACACCTATTGCACATGCAGCAACCACATAAGCTTCAAGTGAGCTGGGTGAAAGTTGTATTTTCCAGTGCTTCAAAACACAAAACAAACCCACAGCACGATCCCGGCTGTGAAACATGGAAACCGGAGATAACATGGCTGCGCGAACATCGAGACCAAGGAAAGAAAGCGATAAGAAAATTCAGGTGCAAGAGGAAGACTTGCAAGTTAAACACAACAGCCCGAATGAGATCGAAGACAGTTGGTTGAAAAATCATTAGATATATCATCGAACAACACCTTCACAGGTACCGAGCCAAGCCAACGAAAGCCAACAGTCAAAACATCTATAAGCCAAGTTGACATATTATAGGCTGACACCACTAAATCACTAATGCACGTGATGATAACTCATGCCAGTCACAGACTCTAAGATATCTATTAACAAAAATGGCAGACGTTGAGACCTTGGTTGAGACGCAAATGCAAAAAAAGCCGGCAGATCCCACGCATTGTGGGAATCGATGTAATGCGAAGCAGCCAGCAAAGAGCTGCATACATCGTCTTGTATGTTACTAAGGAAAATGCGTGTCATGATTTTCATGTTAACTCGTGTTATTTATGTTCGTTACACAGTCACGTCGCAAGATACCAATTTCGAGATAGATCAAGCTAGCGAAACGGGCACCAGCGCCCCATGAGCGTGGCACGTAAGTCATGCTGTACATGACATGCGTGTCATGATTTTCATGTTAACTCGAGTTATGTTCGTCACACAGTCACGTCGCAAGATACCAATTTTGGTGTATATCAAGCTAGCGAAACGGCTGCCAGCGCCCCATGAGCGTGGCACGTAAGTCATGCTGTACATGACATGCGTGTCATGATTTTCATGTTAACTCGTGTTATTTATGTTCGTCTCACAGTCACGTCACGCAATACCAATTTCGGGGTAGATCAAACTAGCGAAACGGCCGCCAGCGCACCATGAGCGTGGCACGTAAGTGATGCTGTACATGACATGCGTGTCATGATTTTCATGTTAACTCGTGTCGTTTATGTTCGTCACACAGTGAAGTCGCAAGATACCAATTTTGGTGTATATAGAGCTAGCGAAACGGCCGCCAGCGCACCATGAGCGTGGCACGTAAGTGATGCTGTACATGACATGCGTGTCATGATTTTCATGTTAACTTGTGTCATTTATGTTCGTCACACAGTGAAGTCGCAAGATACCAATTTTGGTGTATATAGAGCTAGCGAAACGGCCGCCAGCGCACCATAGCGTGGCATGTAAATCATGCTGTACATGACATGCGTGTCATGATTTTCATGTTATGACTTGTCATTTATGTTCGTCATTCAGTCATGTTACGTCATACCAATTTTGGTGTACATTCGATTAACCATGCGACCAGGAGAGCACAAAGTTGTAGGCGGCTAGATAGATAGATAGATAGATAGATAGATAGATAGATAGATAGATAGATAGATAGATAGATAGATAGATAGATAGATAGATAGATAGATAGATAGATAGATACGCTCAAAGTCGCAGAAGTTCGCTAAGAAATGCTTCGCATTTAAAAGTGACGCAGCAGCTAAAATCCACAGCTGAACCCAAGACCACTCCACTAAGAAACATGTCAAGGTAGTCGGCGCCAGAGAAGCAACCGCATAGTTTGTACGGAAGGCTCTACCAGAAAGATGTCACAAGCAGAAATAGCGAGTTGGAATGATGGCTAACACACTTGAACAACAAGCAAAACCAAGATATCCGGATGAATTAGAGATTTTGTAATGGAACTACAATTTCTTCGCTAGAATTGCGGCAGCCCTCCAGTAATTTAGTAAAAATTCTCCGGCATCTCTGGTCAAATTACGTCTTCGGGTTCCTGCACAAAACAGGCCATTGAAGACAACGATCGCAGTTCTGCGTAATGTCGTTCATCGCAAGAAAGCTACGGTGTCCACCAGCAACTGCCTCGCAATGGTTGCGCCATAGACCGAATTCTCCGCTCCGACTAGAAGACACGCTAAGCGACACGTGGGCACTAACCAGAACTTAAAGAATGTAGACACAAAAGTCTTCCACGAATATTTCAAAACCACCCACAATAAGGCAGAAAACCGCTGAGTGACGACGACAATAAGTATCACGTGACGGCAACCTGACATGGAGTACCAAAGCGGTGACGTTAGCAAACTTATCTGCCATATGCTAAATTTCAGAAATGCGCCTCCACTTGGCGACACCATTTCTACTGTAACGCGCAGTTGCGTCCACCGACAACGAGACTGTCTTTGTCGCTATGGGCGTCGGGCAAATGCGACCAATTAGCGTCCACCTGGACGCGAGCAAGTGAAGGTGGAATCCTTTTAGATGCGAAGCAGCTTTTGGTCGGGGATGTGTCCGTCCTTCCATCGGCGACCGTCCGCTCGGGAACCACGTGTGCTGACACGCGCTAGCGCGTTGGGGCCACTGATCTCCACTAGGAGGAGCTGGATGGCGCATCGAGCACGCGGGCGTGAAGCCACCGGAAGCCGCCGTTTTTGTCCCGGAAAAGAGCTTTTCTCTTCTTTTTTTAAAGAAATACCTGCTTGCAGCGCAGTAAACTCTACGAATCGACCGGAAAAGTAGTCAGGGAAGATATTTCACGCGTAAGTACCTCAAAGTTGCATTACTTTTTACGGATTTTGTACGTTGCAGCACTCCGCCGTATTCGGACGGTGTCGGCACGGCGTCTGTCATCTTTCGTGTAGCGTTCGTCGGCGTCTAAAGTGAGGCGTAATCGCAGAGTTTTAAAAAATAAAAAATAAAAACGATCATAACAACAGCTGCCACCCGAGAATATTTGAACTGCGCGACTGAGACGCACAGAAGACGCCGGCTTCCGGGACAAACAGGGCACCTTCCGGTGGCTTCACAAGCGCCCGCCTCGCAGAGCGGGGATGCGCCGTCCAGCCTTTTTAATGGAGGTCAGTGGTTGGGGCTTGTATAAGGGGCTATAGTGTACTAGAATAATTTCCTAGGGACGTGTCCAGGAGGCAGGGACAATAGGCCGGTTGAAGCAAACGCCAGTAGACGCCACTGGTGGCGTTGCTGCGCTTTTTTCTAGCCGCGGAGCCAGTTCGCGCCGGTTTGGGCCGGTTCAGACGCGCTTTGCAGCTGCTTGCCTCGTGCGCGTCCCCTGCGACGCTACGTTCAACGTCGTAGTTCTTGTGAAAAAAAAAAATGGTGGATGACTTTTTTTCCCCGGACGCTTACACGTGGGATGCTTCCATGTAGTCTCATTGCACGCCGTAAAATGAGGTAAGGAAACGCCGGAATAATTTTGTTTAGCTGCGTTTCTGGAACCGAGAATAAATGACGAAAAGTTTACCACCATCAATATGCGTCCGTCGAGGCCGTTATTTCATCGTACGCCTTCTGGCATAGCAACGCAGCCTAGACGTTGCTGAGCACTTTTGTGTAGTTTCCGATGAGCATGCGATTTAAATGTTGTGCTAGATATTGCGCAATAGAAGCAAAGCATGCAGAGTTACTCGTATGATGGGTTTGTGCAAATGGATGATAAAAAAATGCGAATAGATACTGCTGTAGGCGATGTCCCGAACTGCAATGAATCCGCCGGTCTGCGGCATTTGCGCTAGCAGACGACGTTGTCGATACTAGTATGTTGCTGTGGTTTTCACAAAATTTCTTTACACTATACTATAGTAAATGCAGTCTTTTTGCGCAGCAATCAAAGAGTCCGGTGCTTAAGGAACGCCTACAAACGCGGAGAAGGAGAGCGTTAAACGCAGCGGGGAAGAGAGCGACCGGTCTACTAGAAAAAAGCGCAGTGGCGGCGCCTGGTGGCGTCTACACAAACGGGCACGCGCGCTCCTTCTCAGACGCGTCACTAGGAAATTATTCTAGTACACTATATAAGGGGCTGGGTAAGACGCTGTGGCCCCTCCCCCTTACGATCTCGGGAACCATGTGTGCTGGCACGCGCTAGCGCATTCTGGCCTGTATAAGGGGCTGAATAGGAGGAGGAGGAGGAGAGGTTGAGGAAAGGAAAAGGCGCAACTTCTGCAACCCTAATTGGGAGCACGGCTCAGCGCCTCGGGCTGAATAAGACGATGTGACCTCTCGCCCTTACACTCTCTCAGCAATCATGTGATGGCGTCGGGGAACGAGATTCTGCAGACGCGCGATGAACCAACGCGTTGTATCACAGTCAGGACGCGCTGGCACGCGCTACCGCGTTCGGGCCTGTGTAAGGGGCTGGGTAAGACTCTGTGGCCTCTCCCCTTTACACTTTCTCAGTAATCACTTGATGGCGTTGGGGAACGATATTGTGCAGACTCCACTTGCAAGGACGCCTGAACATCGGGCAAGGCGACCGTGATGAACGGAACTTCAAGACGAACCATGCGCTGCTTCGCATCCCTACATGGTTCCCTTTAGTGGGAGATGGTGTATTTTTTGTTTTAGATGTGGCGGTGTTAAATCTGGTGGTGGTGATGGTGGTGGTGTGCGGCGTGACCACCCTTACTGCGCATGCGCAATCCCTCGCCACACACCTCCTCTCCTACGCTCCCCCCTATAGCGCTCGTGCGCCTCATTCTCTCCTGCGCAACGCCGCGATGAGCGCTAGCGCATGCGCGTTCCCTGCCCCTCTCTCTCATCTCCTACTCTGCCCCCCTCTCGCGCGCCTGTCGACCGCGTTCCCCACTCGCCCTGTGAGAATTAACGGCCAGGCTAGAGGGTAGACACGACGCGCGTAGCGTTCCTCTTCGCGTTTCACGACGCAAGGTCGGTAGCATGCCCAACGAACGCTAACGGAACGCGATCGTGCAAGTGCTCCGGCTTCGCATCGCCTCATGGTCCCCTTTAGCGGGAGATGGTGTAATTTTTTGATCCCTTGGCGTTGGACGCTTGAATGTTTTCATGTTACATCTGGTCGCGGTCATTATATTTGCCGTAAACATCTTCAGGGCTTTTGCAGCTCTCGCTTGACGTTTTGCTGGTGGTAATCGAAACAAGGCTGTAAAAGAAGCCACGCTTCGCTTCTTGATTTCAAAATTCACATACTTTTGTATCAATCGCCTGTTCTCTGTCGAACTTCGTCAAAGCATTCCTGAAAAGCACGCAAAGCTCGTGCAGTAGTCACTTTCGTGTCAAGTTTTCGTGTGATTCTCGTGTCTACACTGTGACATCATTTGATAAACTACAATGAATAAAATGAATGCGTTCGTGTAAAGAGTCACCTTTAGGACCACTCAATCGTGTTCATTCGCACACTCCACTCAGGCACAGCACCACCTTGCGAGAAACGTGCCTTAGAGCGAGTGATCAGCAGACCTTTATACAGAAGTAAAGCAGCATTTTATTTCTCTTCCGAAACACTTATCGTCGCGCTCACATAAAGGGATAAACCTACTGTTGCTTTACGTACAAAATACCAGAACCGCCATTTCTGTTTTTCCTATAAACGAACACAATTATAGATAAGCACCGTCGAAGACATCAGAGCATGTAATATGGTCGTGCAGATTACAAGGGCAGAACACTGCGGAAGCACTTCGGCTCCACTGGCGATTAGCCATGAGATGTTGGCGTGGCGCCCTCTCGCTTGTGACGTCAGAGCGGGGACTGCTCCTGTATACGGATCGTCTGCTTCAGGCGGGAACTTTGTCGAACGAACAGCATCGCGACGGTCAACTAACGCCTACAACGAATGTTTTCGAGTGTAACCTTGAACTTGTTTTAGTTGCGGCCCAATCGACAGGGCAAGAAATCCACCGGATTGCCGACGAGTGCGCCGATGCCACCGACCGCTCGTTATCTTGTTTCCGCCGTACGATACTAATTAGTTTGGGTGTTTCGATATTACAGCGAAAGCTGTTATGAGATCATTTCACCGGCCGTTTTTGGCGCCGTAGTTGTCCGCCGCCGCCGCCGCCGCCGGTGTCCGTAACCAGTATCGCTCGAAATAAGAAAAAAAAAACGAAATAAGAAAAATATTCCAGGATGGAACGAGGTTCGATCCTGGGCCGTCTGCGTGGGAGCTCAGCATTCAACCTCTGAGCCATGCCGGTGCTTGAAACTGCTTTGCAAAAAGGTCCTATACAGGCTTCATGTCGGGAAGGAACCACATTAGCAAATGCAATATAGCGTGGTAGAAGAGTAAAATAAGCACCAAGCGTCGCACAACGCAAATTCTATAACCAGGCGTCACACACTGCGATTGATTGCGCAACGAGTAGGTTGTTGAATGCTTCCAACCCATTACAAAGGGCTCTGCGATAATTCTTCATCGTCATCAGGCACAGCATCAATAAAGTGCGCATAATGCCTTACATGCGTTTAGCAGGTACCAACGCTCTCCGTGGAATGACGAAAAATGGCACAGTGCCTGCTGCCCTACGTCTCAAAAATTACAATAATTTATAGCGTAGTGGGTTCCTCGCAAGTGCACTTGTATTGGTTGCCAAGGAAGCCTATAAGCACATGATCCATTTCCTCGGGGTCTCAGTAAAATAACAATGATTTATAGCGTAGTGGGTTTCTCGCAAGTGCACTTGCATTGGTTGCCAAGGAAGCCCATAAGCTCATGATCCATTTCCTCGGGGTCTCAGTAAAGTTCTTCACCCCCCCCCCCCCGTCTCTCTCCCACGTCAACGTATGTTATACAGCATGACGGGAGAGGGAAATAGCGACTGGGCGTCACCCAATGCAAATACATAACTGGTGGGCCGCTTAAAGCTTCCAACCCATTACAAAGAGCTGAGCCATATTTCTTCATCGTCATTAGTCGTCGCGTCAATAAAGTTCACATAATGCCTTACAGACGTGTAGCTGGTACCTCGCTTCTCCGCAGAATGACAAATAATGGCTTAGAAGGTGCTTCCCAACTTCAGAAAAATTGTGATTTATGGCGTAGTGGGTACCTTTCTAGTGTACTTGTGTTGTAGCCCCAAGAGAGCTTACAACGGGCTCTGGAAACGCCGCTCTTCCAGCTTTCGCTGTGACTGTGCTGCGGTTTCAGCGCAGGCCTGGCGTTTTTTCAATAAGCGTGCCGTTCTCCAGCATCTACAAATAT
Source organism: Rhipicephalus sanguineus (assembly GCF_013339695.2). Taxonomy (NCBI): domain Eukaryota; kingdom Metazoa; phylum Arthropoda; class Arachnida; order Ixodida; family Ixodidae; genus Rhipicephalus; species Rhipicephalus sanguineus. The sequence continues at coordinate 91,139,092 of NC_051184.2, read as the reverse complement.
GTCGATAAAGCTTGTGAAAGGTCGCGGTGCCTCATCGAGGGCGAGGCGGTGAACGACGCAGGTCACGTTGTTGAATGCACGGTCGAGGCCGTCAACGGAGATCGCATCACCGTCGCAGCTCTCGTCCTGCAAACAAGTGCGCAATGTGCCGCCTTGTTGTACAGCCCCCTGCCGATGCCCATGATCGCGGTTTGTCCCGTAATATTGGTTCAGTGAGAACGATATTACGTCGTAGTTGATATTAATACCGCACAAAGCCGTCGCATGGGTATTAGAATATAACAAATAGTTAATCGCTGATTATACCATGCACAGGGCCACAGAGATTAACGTGGCACTGGCAAGTGGGTCCAGTTTCATGCCACGCCGCCTAGCAAAGCTTAAATAGCTCCGCTTTTAAAAAAGTGTCTGCCTCAGGTGAAAACCTTTAGAAAATGTGCACTAAAGAGCGGCAAAAGGTTTCGCTTATGACTTTATGATAAGCAGTCCGCTAGGCCAGCGCCCTCTAGAATATTTTCAGGCCTGCTCACTACTCCGAACATGGCCTCTGACGTCACTCATTCTTGACCCTCGTCTCGTGCCGAGTAGACGTGCGCGTGCATGCTCACGCCGTTCGAGAGAGCACGATTGTTAAGCCTGACGAAGCCTGTGATGGCATACCGGTGTTTCTTCTGGCGTCTGCATGAAGACCGTGGTCTGCGTTTGTGAAGTGCTGCGTGGTGATGTGTTGTGCTTTGTTCACCGCATGTCCGCGTTGTACACCTGCAAGCTCTCCCAATAGAGCAGTGCTGTGGGCCCAAGTGTCGCCGATATTGACAATGAACCGAAGGTTCCAGTGTTTTCATTCCCCCAGGGCGACCAAAAAGAGAAATGAGAGCGTGCCGTTCATCAGGATGACATCAATATGCATTCTCTCCGTGATTCGAAGGTATGTGTATGTCTATACTACTTGCTTTTCAGATGTCTTAAAGGCACCACCTCTAATACGTTGGGTTCTTTCGATAAAATAATCAGGTCGTGTGCGCTTCTGACGTGTTAGCGTAACCCTTGAGATTAGGCACATTTACCTGAGCGTCGCTCACGCTGTGCATAGGCAACGCCTCCTATAAGGTATAGATTTCGCGTTTTTGACGAGCGCGTCTTGCCTAGACGCGGTGAGCTTGGTTGCAAAACTACGGCGAAACGAAGTAGACGCACCTTCATGCTCCAATCAAGCGACCTCACAAGCGGAGCGAGAGATGCGTTTTACGTTCCGCTGCTCGCACCCCCAACTCATCAAAATTATGCAACAAACGTGCGTGGCGGTATATTCTCAGAACAGGCGTTTTTAACACGAAAGTGTTTTATGCCGGGGTCCACCAAGACTTCAGTGACGTATTTCCGTCACGGAAATGACGTCGAAAAAACGTACACGATCAGATGGCAAAGGAAAAAGTTCCGTCAACGGGCATCGAACCCACCACCGCAGGGTCCGCAGCAACAGATGCCGGGCGCGCTATCCACTGCGCCACGGTCACTTTTTTTTTAATCATGGTATTTAATAGAATGCGTATGAAAATAGTACACAGAGTTACACTACTACAGTCACTTAGCGACAATGAAAGTACAAGCACTGCCACGAAAACTGGAAGACTAACTTATAGTCCTTCATTCCAGGGAGAGTTCTTCATCAGGTGCTGCACAGAAAAGGTGGCGAGGCTAAGCACCTCGCCAAGATTGTGTACAATTCCGGTCTGAAATCAAGTTCGTCGTAAACTTCTTTTAATTAATAACCATTCGGGTGAAATGTATACGTGATGAGGTGATCGGCTCTGCGTTACGGTCCTGCATTCGCGTCTTCCACAAACTGTGCATACGAATAACAAAGAACATATCGTACGGCACTTCATCAAGAGGTGTTGGCATCAAATAACGAATAGTGTACGAATTAATTTCAAATTCTTTCTGTAGAGTTCGCTGAAGGACATCCCAGAAAAGAATCGCATCTTTGCAGCTCACGAAGCAATACTCTATTGTTTCAGGTACATCACAGAGACGGCAGTCGACACTGCGCCACGGTCACAGACTATAGAAGCTTTACAAACGCGCCTTTTATATCTACCACTCTCCCGGTCGGCGGGGTGGTGTAGTCCTCTGGGAGCGGCAAAGTAGAGTAATTCATCATTACTGTGGCTTCCGCGATTAGTACCAACAACGCGTTACACGTTCGTCCCATTCGGCGCGTTTTCAATAAAAGTGCAATTTTGTCAATGCCTTAACACACCGCGAGGTGGCGACCTTAACGCAAGCGTCGTAAAGTTTTTAAAGCGTCGTAAAAGTGTCGGCCTCGTAGCATCACGCTAATCAAACCAAAAATAGCTCTGCGACGCGCGCCTGCCTCACCTGGCTGTAACACCGCGTTCCCCGCGTACGCGCTCACCCCGAGAAAAATTGCGGCCGGGCTACCGGGGCGGCACGACGCGCTTTGCGTTTCCCTCTAGTGTGGCCGTGGTGTTCAATCACATATTAACATGCCGCAGGATGGCCACCAAGTTCTGCGTCCAATATACGACGCTCTTCTGGCTATCACAACTCGTTCAAGATTACGCGTTCACCGTTAACTACTACAGCTACCACAAGGGTTTGTTTAATCATTGAACATGGACGCTAGTCGTCGGCATGGAGATGTACCACCAAACACCTCCGATTACTTGACTGAGAAAAGCTAAGGAGTGCCGGTGCGTGGCGTTGTGCATGTGTTTTGTACATAGTATTTCTTACCGGTGCTCCGACCGCTTTTTGCGGTATTATAACTACGCGCCAGTCTCGCCAGCACCTTCGCCTGTTTTGTTTCCGTGAAATGTGTACTGCTGCAAGTCAGCCGAATTGGGATGCCTGTAGACACCTCATAGGTGCTGTTGTTTTGTAAATGAGCAAATAAGGAACATGTGGAGCGAAAAGCCTGTGATAAACCGCATTTTTAAATGGTTTCAGGTGTGTGAGCTCCATTTCAAGCCGGAAGACTTAAGGACGACTTCCAAGTACACCGATACAAGAACCGGCAGGATAGTAGTAGCTCCCATGAGGGCTGCTCGGCTTACTCTGGACGCAGTGCCGACAAATTTTCCATATTTACCAAATGAATAGGAACTGTTTCTGCGCATCTTATGGAGAGTGTGACGTGTTTGCGTGTGTGTGTAAATGAAAAATGAAGTATGAATCAAAGTTACCTTATTTATTTCGTCACTTTATACATTACCTGTATAATAATAACCAGTCATTACTTTTGGGGGCCATCAACCTTTGGATTTATAAATCGGTGACACGTTCGATAGCGCACAATCTTTTCCTATTTTTAGGTCGAATAATAAATCGCTTACAGACCAATCACCAAAGACTCTAAAGCGCATAACACACTCCTTAAGCCAGCGCCAATCCCGACGCAAAAGGCAAAATAAAGCTGTTACGCATGTAAAACTCGCCGCGAACGCTTTATCTTTTCATAGGAGACGATATATGATAGTGGCAATGGCTTCATTGTCTCCCGCGCGTTCGCTCGCTCGGTCAAGACGCGTGACGTCACGGCGGCAGTGAGCACGCCTGAATTTTTTTCTAGGTGGCATTGGCTAGGCGTGCGCTTGCCTTCATAAGTAACATAGTATGCACACCATCGAAATGCAGCCGTAGTCTCAGATATCCCGCGCCCCCCAGCTGAGCTCACGAGGCGCGCTTACGTTCGAGGCGATTCGGAGGCCGCATCGTCGGCTCCCTGTCTAGGGGCCTTCGCGGCAGGTTGTGGGACGGCACCGCACCAGGTATAAGTCGCCTATGCTTATAGCATGCGTGCAATAAACGGCTTAAATATTGGCCCGGCGCTTAAACACGGTCACAAGCTTACCTAAGAGTGACGCGTACGGTGGGTGGCAGAAGTCACTGTCCGCAAAGTGCTTGCTGCACACGGTCAATGAAGGCGTGGGGCGCATTCCCATTCTGAGCTTGACGATCCACTCCTTCTTCAGCTTCGGGTCCTTAGAGTAGTTATGAAAGCTAAGGCCTTTTTCATGAGCGGACGAAGTACACTGAGGCACATAACAGTATACTTCACCACTGCGCAGCACTCGCCGCGGAGACAAGCGGCCGCTGTTCTAAGAAACGAAGAGCTGTAGTTCTAAATGAACGTTAAAAGCTTGTCCTACGGTTGTTCGAACAGCGTCAGTAGCCACCATACGCAAGATAACCAAGTGAACTGCTTTTTTTGTTGAGATTTACCATAACGGTGGTTTCAAGACGGCGCTGGGCCTACGTAGCAGACGAAAGCGCGCGAATCCCCGCTCTGATGTCATACAGGCGCCGTTCGCAGCGCCGCCATGGGTCGCACACCAGGCCAATAGGGGCGACGGACATCCCATTTGTATTCCTCTTCCATACATTACTTAAACGGGACGGCTTACTGATCTCCCACAGTTGAGTGTACATAGTATTGCAAATCGTACACCTATTCGAGCGAAGCTTGTCATTACTGACCTGCGAAGGTGATGTTCCGAAAACCATCCTATAGTTCATTCTTAGGTTGTAAGTCAGTGTTGTACGGAACGGCGTTCCAAGGAACGACGTTCCAGGAACTAGTTCCTTTTTGGAGGAACGGAGGAACTGCCACCGTTCCATTGAGGATCGGTGGAACTGTAGCGGTAACTCGTTACGTTTACGTTGGAACAGCATAGGGAACGGCGTTCCTGCTGTAAACGTCCTTTGACATTGAACAGGCGTCCGCACACAGCACACCATGCAGAACAGGGTAGATGGGCGACCGCGTGAGGCGCAAGAATCTACCGCTCGCCTGTCGCTTGACTATGCTGCATCCTGGTTTCCACTCTAAGGCGCCCGCCGGGGGCGCAGAGAAGCGCGCGATGTCAATACCGACGATGCTCGGGAGGAACAGCTGATTTTTCTTCTTTTTGTTTTTGTCTGAGCCAATCTGACAGCAATTACGGGCCGTTTTGGAGTGTAGATTTACACACTTTGGGGAACTTTTACTTGACATTCGAGAATCATGGAACCCCAATGTAAGGCTACCGCAACTACCATTATGCATGACGTGCGAACATTCCTTTTAAAAGGACATTGCCGTGAGTGAGTCTACTTTTATTTATAAGTTCGTGACGATAATTAATAAGTAAGGGAAGAGGAGTAGCCGGAGCCATGTATAGGTTGCAACGTGGGCTTGTTGGTTACTCATATGAAAGGCTTTTGGTGTAGCGCGAAAGGAAACACGGACACGAGAAGGCATACAGGAACACTACACAGCGCTGTGTGCCTTCTCGTGTCCGTCTTTCCTTTCGCGCTACACCAAAAGCCTTCCATGTATAGGCGCCAACCTCTCCTTAAACACATTTATTTAAAAAAAAGGCTACCGCCAGGAAAGGGCACGCAATTTTTTTACCCAAGTGACTTTTTTTGTTCGGCCAACTCGAAAGTACCTTTTGTGTATGTGTGTGTGTGGGGGGGGGGGGGAGGCATGGGACAGAGGAGCCAATCACAACGCCAGAGACTGCAGAAAATGAGTGAAGCAGCGACGTGCTGACCACCGAAATCCCGCACGATGACCTCCGACTGTGTATGAATGGTCTTCGGCCCCAACGTAACGGTGGCGAAGTTACACTTTGGTTCTACCCCTTGGGAGTGAGCGCCTTGCCGCGTGCAGCGTGCTCTTCCGACGTTTTATTGGTTTTATGTTCCCGTGCTGCCGACTGCGAAGCTTCGGCCCAGTTCCTGGGAATGTTTCTCTCGTCGCGTGGTCTTTACCGGCTGGCTCGATCGTCACTTTAGTACCTCGTGCATGCCGCCGGCGGCTATCGACAGATATGTCTTTTGACACCCGGTTGCGTGGATAGCGAGGAAGAGGACCGACACCCAGCGGACGCGGGTGCTGCAGTGGCGCCTGTCCGGTGCCTTCGATGGTTTCGTCTGGGCAGGCATTCCTTCAACATGCGAGTGATCTCCGCGGCTATCGGTCTATAACTTTTATTATATAGTTCAGTTCGACAGCCGCCACATCGATAACGTCTGTCATACGCAATAAACGATACGCGTACATCCAGCACAACACTCTTGTTGCGCCCGCTGAGCCTACCCTCGCCCCTACGACTGTTGTAGATGCTGCCATCTAGAAAAAGCCAGGCGAAGCTGGGGAGAGCGTGTGCTTGGCTCCTAGGGTAGACCGCCGTTTTGGAATAAACCTGTGTCCACGTACCTCAGCCTCCTGCCTTCTCGCCGGTCATGGCGTCATTCGTTATTCAACCGCCGGACGCCTTCAACTTTTCGTCGCCGAACGAGTGGCCGAAGTGGAAACAGCGCTTTGAACGTTTCCGAGCATCTTCAGGCTTGTGCGTGAAGCCCGAGCAACATCAAGTAGACGCCCTACTCTACATCATGGGTGAGCAAGCCGAGGAAATCTACGCCACCTTTGCTTTATCTGAAGAGAACTCCAAGAAATTCGACGCCGTCGTGAATCAGTTCGACAAGTATTTTATTCCGCGACGCAACGTAATCTTCGAACGAGCCAGATTCAACACCAGACTGCAACAAGATGGTGAGTCGGCCAAAGGTTTCGTCACTGCGCTTCACACGCTTTCGAAAGATTGTGAGTTCGGAGCTCTTCGAGAGGAGTTCGTGCGCGATCGCCTCGTGGTTGGGATAAAAGACATGCAGCTATCCGCCAGGTTACAGCTCGACGCAGAGCTCACACTACAAAAGGCTCTCGATTCCGTCCGCCAGATCGAGAGTGTCCGTCAGCAACAAGCGGAGCTCCACCAGGAAGGGCCATCTTCGAACAAAGTTGCATCCGGTCGCAGACCAGTCAACGTGCTTCATTGCAAGACAAAAGCGGCAGTTATCTACGCGGGGCAAGCAAGCCATCTTCACCCTCCGGTAAAAACAGAGAGCAGAAACCGTGCCGTTGGTGTGGTCAAGAGCGTCACTCTCGCACTCTCTGCCCAGCACACTCGGAAGTCTGCAGGAATTGCCGGAAGAAAGGTCACTATGCCTCCGTATGCATGTCGCGACGCCTCGATTGTGTCGAAACCGAGCACGGAACTTTAGAAGCAGGATTTCTTGGAGCAGTCAAGACGACGGATGCTGGAAACTGGGAAGCAACAGTCTTGGTTCAAGGCCAGCCAGTAGACTTCAAAATTGACACTGGTGCCGACGAAACCGTCCTCCCGACGCACGTATTCCAACGCTCAAGGACAGGCCGCTTCTATCAGCTCCTCCTCGTCAGCTGCATGGCCCAGATGGAAAGCTTCTTCCAGCACCAGGAGTGGCACAACTCCAGCTCATCTACCGCAACCACGCGACTACACAGGAGATATACGTCCTAGATCAGATCTGCACTCCGTCGCTAGGCAAGCCAGCCATCAAAAAGCTACAGATGCTGACCTTCGTAAACGCCGTTGCCGACAAAGTGAACCCGAAAGAAGAATTTCCAGCGGTGTTCCAAGGACTCGGCAAGCTGCTCAAAGAGCACAGGATTCAGCTTCAAGCAGGAGCAAAACCTTTCGCACTCAGCTCCCCGAGGCGCATCCCAATTCCATTGTACGAGAAGACAAAGTTGGAACTTCAAAGGATGCAGAAACTCGGTGTCATATCACCTGTTGATGAGCCGACCGAGTGGTGTGCACCAATGGCAGTCGTCCCAAAGCCCTCCGGAGACGTGAGAATATGCGTCGACTTTACAGAGCTGAACCACCACGATCTCAGAGAATGGCATCAATTCCTTCCGTGGAGCACACTCTCGGACTTCTTCATGAAGCTAAGGTGTTCTACAAACTCGATGCCAACTCTGGGTTTTGGCAAATTCCACTTTGTGAAGAATCAAGGAAACTCACCACCTTCATCTCACCTTTTGGGCGCTTCTACTTCAACCGACTACCATTTGGCATTGCGTCAGCTCCTGAACACTTCCAGAAGCAGATGGCGTACATTTTACAAGGCATCAGTCGAGTTGTCTGTCATATGAACGACATCCTCATCTGGGGTTCCAACAGCCATGAGCACAATGAGACACTCCGAAACGTGCTGCAGGCACTTGCAAAGGCTGGAGTGACACTGAACGACAGCAAGTGCGTGTTTAATGTTCAACGCCTTACATTCCTTGGACACTGGCTCGATGAAGACGGAATAAGACCCGACGAAAAGAAGGTTGAAGCCATACTGAAAATGGAGAGTTCCAAAAACAGGACCGAGCTGCAGAGAGTTCTCGGAATGGCAACATACCTTGCGAGATTCGTTCCCAATCTCTCTGATATTCTGCAGCCACTCATACTCCTGTTGTCAAAAAAGCAAGAATTTGCTTGGGGTGCTCCACAAGAGCTGGCATTCAACAGGTGGAAGTCGGTGCTCTCATCTCGTCCTGTCCCTGGAGTCTACGACCCATCAAAAGAAACAGTCGTCACCGCCGACGCATCATCCTTCGGACTGGGAGCATTATTCCGGCAGAAGCAAACGAATGGCAAGTTTTCTGTCATCGCTTATGCCTCGAGGTTGCTCTCAGAAACCGAGAAGCGCTACGCTCAGATTGAAAAAGAGGCTTTTGCTTTAGTCTGGGCATGCGATAAATTCAGCGACTACCTTGTTGGCAAGCTGTTCAAGCTAGAGACGGATCACAAGCCGTTGGTTCCAATCTTCACTTCGAAGAGTCTTGACGACTTGACGCCTAGATTACAGCGGCTAAAGATGAGAATGATGCGATATTGATATGAGGTTGCATACGTTCCAGGCAAAGAGCTTCTAGCAGCAGATGCACTTTCGAGAGCGCCTATGCGAGAGACGGGAGACAGCGAGCTCGAAGAAAGCGTTGAAGCTTTCCTGTGCTCTATGACAACCTCTATTCCGATAAAGCAACATTGCTTACAATGGTTAAAGGCATCCCAACAAGCAGACACTATTTGCACACAACTTCGTCTGTTGTGCGAGAAAGAATGGCCCTCCAGGAGAGACTTAGGACTTAACCTAAAACCCTTGTACGACCACCGACACCAGCTCACTGTCGAGAATGATTTACTCCTCTGCGCCTCGCGAGTTGTCGTCCCCGACTCATGCCGAAAAGAAATCCTACGACTCTTGCACGAAGGACACTTTGGCATAACAAAGACATTTGCTCGAGCCAGAGACTGTGTCTGGTGGCCCACCATAGGATCTGACGTGTCGTCCCTGGTGAAGCGATGTCAGCAATGCATCGAAACAAGAGTCAACCGGAAAATGCCACTATTAAGCTCCGAATTCCCTGAGAGGCCTTGGCAACGCATTGCGATAGATTTGTTTCACTCCAAGCACCAGTGGTGGTTGATAGCTACAGACTATTATTCAAGATACCCCGAACTAGTTCGACCTGAGAAGCTCACTTCCGCAGCCGTAGTCAACCACTGCAAGTCAATTTTTGCACGCCACGGAATTCCCGAAGAAGTGGTTTCTGACAATGGCCCGCAGTTTTCGTCGACTGAGTTTTCACTCTTCGCCCAAGACTATGGTTTCAAACACATTACATCTAGCCCTCACTATCCTCAAAGTAATGAACTTGCAGAGGCTGCAGTGAAAATCATCAAGACATCCATGACGAAGACCAAGGACCCTTACCTGACACTTCTAGCTTACAGGTCGACTCCTTTGAAGAATGGATATAGCCCTGCCGAACTGCTCATGGGTCGTCGGCTGAGATCCAGGCTTCCTCTTTGTTCCACCAAGCTGACACCCCAATTGCCAGATCAAGACAGCCTTCGGAATTTTGAGGAAAGATACAGAAAACGTCAAAGGAAAGACTTCGACAGACGTCACGGAGTCCGCGACTTGCCGGAACTTCTTTAGGGAGATGCTGTGTGGGTGACAGAACTCAAGAGCAAAGGGACAGTACAAGCCCCAGCCGATGAGCCTCGATCTTATTGGGTCAACACCAACACTGGTGCTGTACGTAGAAACCGGACGCAGCTAGTTCCATATTCCCGAAGTCACAACAACGCAGATAGCGCCAGTACCAGTGATTGTGCTATAGACACTCGCTCGCGTTGCCAGGACACTTCCCACGGGCGTACCAGAAGTGGCAGGTGCGTGAAGCCGCCTGCTGCAGCGAACTTCGCTTGATTGCATTGGGAGATGTTGTAGATGCTGCCATCTAGAAAAAGCCAGGCGAAGCTGGGGACAGCGTGTGCTCGAGGTGCGCGTGGCGCGTGGCTTGGCTCCTAGGCTAGAACGCCGTTTTGGAATAAACCTGTGTCCACGTAACTCAGCCTCCTGCCTTCTCGCTCGTCCCTGACGACTTCAACAACGACCACGGTTTACTTGTCCCTATTTGTGTACAACACAGCAGTACCCTCAAACACTTGATTGAACGGCTCAGCATTGCCAACGAAGTGCTGACGAAAAACAGGTTCCTCAGTCAGATACCAACATCAAGATGCGACTCTTGCTGATTGCGAACAAGGGACTTTACTAAGTTGCGAATATGTATCCTGCCATTATTTTCTACTCACACTGCAATATTGAATCGGCACTAATTAAACGCCTATGTATTGTTATTTTCGATGTGGTTTCCTGCGCAAGAAACTTACGTATATTGGTGCATGTGTGGGGATTCCTATTTGAATATCTGAAGCGCAGTATTCTGACGGCACATCTGAAGACTGACGTGGAAGGTGCCCCATGTGTTGCACTTGTAATAGACGAGCACGAAAGTTGCAGTTAGACATATGTCTGTAGCATGGCCGGTGGTCTATAAAAAGTTTGTCTAGGAGCGTTTCTGATATTCATTTTATCTGCATATATCCTACTGCCGGCGATGTCAAAGTCGTATAATGTCCGTAGCTCAATGTTGGCTTTAAATTGCTCACTTTATTTCGCCTCAGGGTTATCCGGCACTATATTTTGATTAAAAATTCAATTGTAACGGTATTGTAACGACACGTTCCAATTTTCGAAATGTAACTGGAACGCGTTCCTTTCACGCTAAGGGAACTTGTAACGGGAACTCGTTCCAAGATTGGGAAGGAACGAGGAACGAGCTTTCGTTCCTGTTTTAGAGGAACGTGTACAACACTGTTCCTTTGTGAGGTTGGCGCTACGCCCGTGCGAGAAAACTCTTTTTTAAGACATAGCTTCACGATCTTTGATTATTAGGGTGTGGAGGGTACTAAACACATAAAGACACATACGAAACACTGTTGATGTTCACTGAAATTACCATGTCTATCATGTACAGATAAAACAAATCAAATGAAAACTTTATTTCCACCGTGTATCTTACAGATGGATGACAACGGGAAAAAAGCTGCCTATAGGGAACCCAACCTCAAGTTTACCGCGCGACGGCAGCGCCGCGCTGCGGCTCTGGAGAGAAGCTCTGGCGCAACTGGGGGCAAGCGCAGCCGACTCAGCCCGTTTGTCGGCAGCGGGAACACGCGCGCGCGCGAGTTGCTCAGTCGGTGCGGGGAACTGGTGCGCCGTGCCGACAGCTTGGCGCGCTGAACCGAGAGGCTTGCTGTGCGAAGCTGCATTTCCACATTGGCAGAAGCGACCCCGCATAAGCGCAAGCGAGGTCCGAAGTATTGCAGTGTCATGGCCTGCCACAACAGTGCAGACAACACCAAGGCACGCGATTCACGTGTGAAACTATCGGTTCCCCTGCATGTCGCACGAGAAATAAAGGCGGCAAGCGTGGATAGCTGACAGCGCTGTCTCGCCTTCTATTTTGGCTGTCTGAGTTGATCGCTTTCATTCGTTCCGACTACCTGAATCGGTAAGTAACGCGGTGCATGCATGCAACGACTACAGTAATGATTACACGCTGTCTCCTCGCATTGTTAAAGTCCAGTTACGGTTGTAGGTGAAACAACTTTGTGTTTTATTCCCCGTGGTCGTGAGACCTACCCGTCGTTATTGAACGTTCACACTCGCGTTATACCGTTAACGTTGTGCGGTTGGTTGAATTCAACTTAACTCGGCACATTGTCAAAAGTTCGGCTCCTGCAATTCACACGTCGGGAAGGCTGCTTTATCATGCCGGAACGGACGTCTGTACATTTTCAGCAATATTTGACATCGTTCTGCAAGTGTGCTTTGTTTGTTTCACTTTATTAGGGTGATCTATACTTAGGCCGCTAAATATAACTGGCACTTAATACATGCTTTGCAATTGCAACCTTGAGGCAACCACCTTCTGACTTTGTGCGATTTTCTAGCCGCGTTCGCGCAGCAGGTTTTATACGCCTGTCAAGTCGATATCATAAAAAGAGACTGCAAGCATGAGAGCCGAAAAAACGAGGCGAGCAGTTCATTTTGCTTCACAGTGGCCAAAGCTCAGCTAGTTGCCTCGCGTCTTAATCGGCGGGTGATGCTCCAGCGGCACGGAGGACTTGACTCTAACCTTCTCAGGAAACAGTGCCATGGCCGTATAATTTCTTCTTTTCGCACGCCGCAAACGTTTGTTCACGAAAGTACACGGCTGCTACTGTAAGCATGCCATTTCAAAACAACATTCATATGACTTGTAGTCCACAACGCAGAATATCGATAGCGTGCACGGCTTCATTTCGAAGTGTATGTCGACCATCAGCCATTACGCATCTTTAACATGACAGAATGAGACTTACCTCCTTACGCCGTCCTACACGGTGTAATCGCGACTTGGGAAATGCATTTCGCTTTGAGTCGGGCGTCGTTGTCGTCGATCGTCTGCTCTTTACCGTAAACGTGATTGACGAGCCTTTCTCCTTTTATCAAGTTCGTTTTTCGGAAGTGCCAGTCAAGCTTGAAGATCCTTGTGAAGCCGCACTGCAAGCGGTACATTGTGAGGCGCCGCAAGTGCGCCGCGAGAGCTCTGCACGTGCACGGAAGCGAGCGGCAGCGCATTGGAGAGAAGGGAAAACGCGCGTTGTTTGCACCCAGTTTGTATTTTTATGCCAGAGATGGCACTGCCTGTCAAGAGCAGCAGCGCCACTAAGCGATGCTTGGGGAGCCTATAGGCGCTCTCCCGTACCCATGACAGAGCACGTAGTACTCAAAAACAAATACATTCTTTTTTTTTTCTAAACACGAATATAATAAATTTTGTGCACCAGCGCACAATATATATTAATGAAACATAGACGTAATGTATTCGTGCCGTGACTAATGTAACAGTGCGCGACTTGTGATTGCTGATTCTCGTTGGATCACAGCACACAGGACACGCATCTCCCATGCAGACGTTGGGATAACTGCAGCGACCAGGGCATATCTCCCTAGCATAGGCGTATACTCAGTATACTGATGGTGAACTGGTCGACGTACATCAAGGAGGGCGAAAGCCGAACTTGGGTAGCACTTTCGCCGAATAAACATGCGACACCACAGGCGTAATAATCGAGTCAAGTGGTGCCGAAAGAAGGTTACGTAAGACTAACGTACGAAGGCCCATGGGGCCAGTTACGACAGGCATAGCCACGTAATCACGGCCATCGACAACAACACGAGGCTGCTGACGAACGCCTCTCTGAGCACTTAAAGGTATTCTAAAGCCCTCCCAGTGTGATGTAAAGTGGTTTGTTTCTCGACTTCACTACTCTTCCTACAGGCGCTATCTCCTCCTCGGCACTTATTTCTTCATGAAACACACGAAAAATTTCGGCACTAAGCGTGGAACCTAACCGGATTCCGCGATTTTTGGCTACACACTTGTCTCCGCTTGCGTCCAGATGTAGCCGTAAAGGACAGCGACTCGATATAGGGAACCAGCGCTGGAGTTTCCGCGGTGTGGGCAGTGCCGCCCTGGCGGTCAAAGCGCGCATACTCCAGCCGCTCCCGCGGACGAGAGCGGCTACTGGTTGAGGCGATGCGGGCGCGTATCGCCGAAACAAAACTAAAGGATGCTGGTGGTGCTGTTGCGCATTCAAGTGCCACAGTACGTAGAAATGAGCGAGTACGTATTCATCTACGCTTTTCCTTCTAAAACATATGAATAGGAACGGATGCGGCGTCGCATCCCGGTAGTCATGCCAGCACAATATGTTCTGCTCTTGCTCTCCTATCTAGTGGCGTCGGGCTGGTTTCTAAACCGAATTGCGCGTGTCTGCTAGATTTATTCGATAGTTAGGGCCACCAGTGGAAATCGGGGCCTACGAGCAGAAATTAATCGGTGTTTTGTCGTAAATAAAACATACATATTACTCAGCATGCGGCATATATGTAACAATCTTTTCATCTGACCACCACCAAGCTCCTTCTGATGCCACCGCGTGCAGTGAATATGACACGATAGGCAGGTAGTCTACATTATTTGCAAACAGTTACGCAGAAGGAAAGCTGCCTGTCTACGAGATGCGTACGGAGGCAGGTTCGCCGAAGCCGCTGAACTGTTATGAGAAATACGCACGCGATGAATGCCTCCGTTGAACTTCACTTGTGCTACAGACAGAGTTGTTGTCATGAACAAAGCAGCGGACTACTCCAACCTTAGCTTTCTGGAGTCAGCCGATGCGGTAAAGCTTCTTTGTGCATTGGCTGCAGCGGCGAAGTGACATCGCAATTTATGCCTCGCTAGAAAAGGGCCAAATGTATTGGATTTTTACTCGCCGTTTAATTCGCCTAACGTACTGTTAGTTTTTTCGCTTGCCTGTGGGAATAAACGTGTTTGATCAACATCGACAATTGCTGGCGTTTTACGTGCCAAACAAGGTATTATTATGAGGCACGCCGTAGTGTGGGAATCAGGATTAATTTTGACCGCTTGGGGTTCTTTAATGTGCACATAAATCTCAGTACGCGGGTGTTCCTTGTATTTCAACCCCATCGAAATGCGGCCACCGTGGCCGGGAATCTATCCCGCGCCCTCTAGCATAACAGCGCAACACCATACATGCTATGCTAGCACGGTGGTTTTCTTCATCAACGCCGGCATGCATACATACCGCGGGCTGGGCATACATACCACGGCAGAAAAACGTTGACGCAGTTACCCCTTGCCTCTTACTTTTTTTTTACTGCAGTAGTGGGCAGCTGGTATCGACGCAGCACGTACTTATCAATGGAGGCTTGTGAGCCTGCACTAGCTTGACACAAATCCCAGGACGCAACCAGAAAATGGTGACGACGGAGTTGCCACCACGGCACGGCACAGCACTGTCTCTTCGACGCCGTATGCACAGACGTAGTCTGCTATATACAGGGCTTCTCTCCATTTTCCAGTGCTTTCCTGAGAAAGTAGCCTTCAGACAAAGTTATTTTTTTCTAAAGCGTAGACCACTATTACTGGCGCAATGGCTGCTCGAGCTGTTCGCGCCAAAATGATGCACGGGAATGGCGCACGCGCGTGCGCTCACCGCGGTACAGTGCGGCCGGTCGTCTGAGCGCGAGCGGCATGGCCTCCGAGATTAGCCGGCGGCGCGGAGCCCATGCGAGCGGCTGAGTTATGTCGCGACTCTCCGCCAGGCGCCCTTTTTCGGCGCGCCACCTATCCAGCGCTGGTCTCCCATAGCCATAACTCTTTCTGTAAGCAACGCAGCAAACGCTATTCGCCACTTGCGCTGAGCTTCAAGTAGCCATTACTGTAGCAGACACCAACGCCAATGAAGGGTATCACCACATCCATGGCTGGCCATGCGAACGTTTGAGGACCACATCAGTGGGTTCGTTTAGAGTTTCAAGATGTTGTCACCGGCTTTTCATGTAGCGCGGGAAACTCTGAAATCACTCTGCGACCGAACGCTTACGCGGCTTGACACTAGCGGCCCCGAAAACGTCCTGCATGTCATGCGTTATACATTACGCTCTTTGGAATCGGAAAAAAAAGCTTACTTGTTGGCAGCTTTACATGACTAGGGGTAGCGAGGCATGACGGCTCCTCTGTTTTCCCCTATGATGCATTTTGTCCAAAACGCGCACCGAGGCACGCAATTCCCGATGGTCCTCCTGACACAAGAAAAAGGAATAGATTTTGCGAACACTGTAATGCACAGCTTGACAAGTGTCCCGTCTACTGTGCGCCACTAAGGACAGGGCGCCGCCGCTGCTCATCTCACTTTGTGACCCAGACGTTAGGTCACGCCGACAGCTGACAGCGCGGGGATGGGTTGCGAAATGAATAAACGCTGATTCATTCCAAAGCTGGCAACAGTAACCACGGCCACCTAGCAAAAGAAGATATCTAAGATCTTCGATGTCTTGACGATTTCCCGCAGCGGCACACGGGCGCGGCTGTGTTTCATCACGTGATCATGACTGGCATTGGGCCAGCGACGCGGCCGTGGCCGTAACATACATGCCGGTTGCAGCAGGGTGCAAGCAAGTCACATGCTTTCTTGCGCAGCAAAACGTATTTCTATATGTAATCGCCTAAAAGTTGCCAAGGTCGAGACATTTTGCATTTCTTCGGCACCTACTATGCCAAAGCGATACGTTATAAATCTGACGGATGCCACAACGATTTATGGCACCCGTCAGAGCGAGTTACTACCGCCGCGAATTTATTACGTCACCGTCGTGCGCTGTATGACCCCTGAGTTCGCAAACTACACTTCAATGTTCTTACATTTGTGTCCTGATGCTTCACGAACAATGCATTCGTCACTACTTTGCACTATTTTCGAGACCTACCCTCAAACACTCGCAGATATGGCTTGACAAGCGCGGCTAAACAAACTGCTCACCTCAATATTAAAGAGAAAGCATACCTGATGTTTAATAATATCTGGAGTTTAACGTCCCAAAACCATACCTGATGGTTTGTCCCTAGCTTTAGATGATACAAAGCGATAGCCAATTGCACCATTTACTTTTTGTTGTCAGGACAATCGCCAAGTAGAAGGTGCAAGTTCGGATCGAAGCGGGCGGTCGCGCCTGCATTGGTGCTGTCATGTCGGATTGTAACCACTGTTATTCGCGGTTACTGATCGAACAGTTAAAGACAGGCGACGTAACTTTGAAGTAGAATAAACATTTCACGTATCACTGTGGCGAAGAACGTGCCAAACAAACGCAAATGTCCTGAATTTGTCAACTTTTAAGCGCTTACATTTAGAACTATGTTTTGCTACGCAAGCAAGCGTGTGGTCAAAAATTAAATCTTCCCTGTCGTGAGCTCTTGAACATAGCTCCTCGTGAAACTATGTATTCTAATCTTTCAAAGCACCAGGTGCTTCTGTCTGTTGCTCCTTGTTTAGTCCACGTACTGTCCTGGTTGGTCTTGGGTCCCTTATCGTGTTCACCATGCATGGTATCTCAACTAATTCGCACAATTACCATCATCGTGTTCTACTTCTGCATAATACCCTACTACTGCTGTTTGGCCTTCGCGATCACTGCTGCCGTTATTGCTTTTCCCGGGACATTGCTAATCCGTGCTCATTAACCTGTGCTTAATCCCTCTCTTGTAACTGTTTCCGTTCAACGCGTGTTTACATCTCTAGCAAAAAGAACGCTCGTCCCTTGTACCCCTCATCCTTAGAACGTGTACCCGAAGCAACAGCGTCCTCGTCCTAAGCGCTAGCCTCTACTTCCGCTTTGCTATCGGCTTGCTCCATCGCCATTCAACGTGGTACGGTTGCATCACCTCGCGGAAATCCTTGCAAATGGGCGTGCCATTGATTGACATATGTTCGCGGTTAATATTCCCGGTGGTACCCGCCATAACGCACTGTTGTGAAATGAAGCACGTCACAATGTGATTCGCACAGAATACAATTCATATGTGTCGTTTGGTTTACATTGTATAACCTCAGCCATGTATTTTCTAGCTATAACCTACCCGGTATTAACTCTCTCTCTGCACCTCTCGCTGCATAGCCAGGGAAAAATTGACACAGGGCACGCCGGATGTGCAATGGCGGCATCTTCTCACCCTGCCAGTTTCTGCAGTATTAACGCGTGCGTGAAGGAATTTACCCAAATTTACCCAACGAGTGTTTGCCAGCAGTGCCCGTGGACATCGCTGCGAATGTGTAATACAGTAAAACCTCGGTGATACGAATCTCGCGGGGTCAGCTAAAATATTCGTATCACCCGAAATTCGTATCACCAGAAGATATGGAAAATAGGTATGCGGATAATGAAGGTTGGCATGGGTTTTGATTTATTGTTTCTCAGGGTCGCAGCGGCGTCATGAACAGCTCTGAATGATTGCCAGTGAAGTGTTTAGATGTCAGCTATTATACTTGTACTTACAAATACACCGCGTGTGTTATAAATGAACCAGATGTGTTGTGACCCCTGATGGCTAGTAACCCCTTGCTAATCTTAGTACACGTTTTCGCATGACAACGGAGTACTGCGGCGAAAGTGACCTAAGAAGCGTTTGGCACGCGATAGATGAACGTCAGAAAATTTTAGAACCACTGTGCATTGTTGCTGTTATTTTCTTATCGCGGTGGTGTGGGGGGTGTTTTTCGGAAGAATTATGGCCGTGCTCACACAAGTGGGAGGTTTGCTAAAAATTCGGTAGTCTCCCGTGCAAATCGGAGTTGGCAGGTGTGCGCGTACGTAGCGAGGCCTAGCGCCTTTGCCAAGACCAGGAACGTCCACTTCGTCTTTTGGGATCCTCGTCCCCCTTTCATAGGACGCCTGATTGCGAGGACGTGGCATGCATCGACGTGGCAGGCACGTGTTAACAAAGTATAACGACGCTGCTGCTACAGAGTAATATAAAAAAAGGTTAAGAGAGGACACTCCTGTAGGCTCCTGCGGCTGATTTGGGTTCGCAGCGCACCAAACGGATGTGGGGAATCCTAACAGCCGCCTCAGAGACGAGAAATCGCAAAGAAAATTAAAAATGCCCATCTCAGAGGCTATTATTTAGCTATAGGTAAAATTACCCGGGCCCCGAGACCACTTCTGTTCGTGTGATTGTCTCGAAGGCCATATATATATATATATATATATATATATATATATATATATATATATATATATATATATATATATATATATTTTAACGCGTTACTTGCATGCATAAGTAGCTTCGTGTAAGCCACACCGCCAGAGCGGCGAGCGCACAATACCACTGTTTATGCAGACATGACAATCGTTGTGAGAGACGAAACATTTTATTTCAAGCCATTCTCAGTAAGCACATACAAAAGATGGGTGCAGTGCACAATGCAAGACAGCTGCCACATGTTGAGAAATTGCACAGTAGGAATAAATAGGCGATATTTAGAAAATTCCCACAATACAATAAAAGTGCAGAAGACAGCATTAGCATCACAGAGGACTACAATAATCTTTCGAAGCCCAACCTTTATTATTAGGTATACAAGTAGCTATCGCGCACAGTGCAAAACAAATCATTCCGCCCCCCCACCTTTTTTTTAAGGATTACGTTCCCATTTTTCACAAAGCAACATTCAATTTCAATGCATCTCGCACAAACATCACGCTAGGAGGTTTTCTAGGCCGCACACCTTTATATCACATAAAACCCACATCCTTTGGTTTAAGACTTAAACTTGTGAAGATGCAAGCCAGGAACTGGGGACTGGAACAGACCTTTGCCCAAGTTGTGGTTAACAAATCTGCAAGTCAGAAAATGAGGACTGAAACCGAACTTTGCACAAGTTGTGGTTAACAAGTCTTTAAGCCAGAAACCGGGCACTGAAACCGAACTTTATCCAAGTTGCGATTAACAAATGTGTCATGCCTACACAAGCGTATTCGACTCTACATCTTCAGGAACCTATCACGGCAATGCAGTGAACAAAGGTGGAAATTTATGGATGACAGTTCGTCAGACAAGATAGAGCAGATGCCATGGCAATGAACCACACTTTCAACAATGGAACTACATTTTTTAAAACAAACTCGATTAGGCTGCCACTGACTTGTGCAACATCGTACGACTTATCATAAACTCGCACTCTCTCTTCGTTCTCTTTACAGTGAAGCTGTTTGAGCTATCATTAAGTTGTGCTCAGTCATGCAAAACTCCTCGGAAGGATAAGCACCACAGGAATCTGGCAAGCTCTACTACCAAATACAACTGGTGCGAGTGTCAAACAAAAACGACCATGTGAAAATGAGATAGAACGCAGACAGGAATGAAAGGAAAAGGCATGAAAAGGTGACACAGAGTGAAAAACAAATAAAGAGAGAAAGAAACAGAGGGACAGAGAAAATGAAGAAATACATAGCAAGAGTGAGTACAGAGAGATACAGAAAGGGAAAACTAGGTAGAGAGAGAAAGAAAGAGATAGGGACAGAAAAAGATGCAAGAAACAGAGAAAGAAAAGAGAATGGAGAAACAAGGAAGGCCGTCCAGCTCCGCGACACCTCCAGTGCGAAGTTTTCAGAGTTTTCAGAGTGAAAAGGGGCCACTCGATTTAAGCGAATGAAGAATTTGGATGACCATCCAAACACTAACTAGCTGAACGGCAAAATAGTGCGAAAGATACGGACATACTTTGATAGTTAGTTAATGACAACTACAACTTCAAAATTACATCTTGGAAATGTTCAAAGGGCTACCTGTCGTCTCGCGGAATCCTGAACCACTTAGTACCACGCTCTCTCCCTGTCCTGCCGTTGTTGTTGCACCACGCAGCGCAGCAGTAGCTGTCATAGTACTTGACTCCGGACGGCATGACCTGGAAAAAGAGAAAAAAAAGTTGACCGTATTTTCTCTGGCCTTCGCACAAATTGTCTCCGACGTACTTCTCAGCGCCCTTTCGCGAAAAACAGTCCCAAGCAGTTGCCGCCGTGAAAACAAAGCAACCTTCGGTGCATGAACTACTCAGGCAGTATTTTACGAGAATATTACGTCGTAGCCACGGCCAACGAACACTGTTCTGATTTCTCAAGTTCTCTCTAATTCGGCTCTTAACATAGGCGTCAAGCAAACTGTGAACACCACAAATAACGATTCTAAGCATAACTGCACTCTTTCGCACATTTGCACACCCATGCAGTGAATTAGAACTGCGTGTAACGGCATTGTATGCACAAAGAAAACCTTACGACGCAAGCGGCGACTCATTTTTGGCGCCAAGAAACGATTTCTTCGCTAACGTGCTGCGCCGCATTTCAAGTTGCTACTTCTTAATGCAAAGCAATTCACGAGCATCATACGGGAAGCGTGAAGCACAAAGAAGCTTTCGGCGCTAAAACACAAAGTGCGTCAAATGTCAACCTAAAGCTGTAGAGACAAATACATTGCAAAGTAATGAAGGGAAAAAAGAACCTAATGAAGGCGTTCTTACCAAGCAGCCGCCAAGCAGAGTGACTTCCCGGCAGACGATCCCAGCGAATTACACGGAGCAGGTAGAGCCAATTTTATATGCGTCGCCGCGTCGTCTTGCCATGGTCTTGCCGGCAAACCTGACCATATATGGAATGGTCATGACAGCTACCAATCGATGATTTCGAACTGTCCAATCGCAGACGATAAAGACGGATTTAGAGCTGCACTGCGAGCCAGCGGAAGCCACTGCCGCGGCCACATAGTCTGACAAAGACAAGTAGATGTATTGTGAACCAGAAAAGGTACTGCAGTAGATAACTGGTACGCGCGTTCTCTTGGAAACAGGGAGTGACGTGCTGCCGTCTAACGGCTGGCGGGAAGCTGCGTAGCTCCGCCGCTTATAGTGTCCACTCTTGTCATTTTCTGTTACTCTATGCTGCTGCCTCGAGCACAGCAGCACGCGTCGACGCGTTTAAAAGAAAAAAGAGAGAGAAAGAAGCACCACGCCAACGCCATCTGTAATCTGAACACGAAAGCGCATTTAAGTCTCCAAGATTTGCGCGCACAATTTCGAAGGCAACGATGCACCGCCGATGGTCGCGCAACCAGTATTTTCGCGACCGCACGTGCTTTCCGCGACAGCGCGGGCAGCACCTGTACCTACGTCTGCGCTATAGTGTACGTTCGTATCAAACGTCGCGGGATGAAATTCGGTTCGCAACAACCGTACTCCATTACATTGCAGGCTAATGGGACTTGGCCGGGACCACAGGAAAATTCGTATCACCCCGAAATTCGTACGAGCCGTGTTCGTATCACCGAGGTTTTACTGTATTCTTTTTGCCTCCGGGCATCAGGTAGTACGTGCAATTGTGGAGCAGCCAGCTGCCCTGTAAACCCTTGCGCATTACTTAAAGCCATCAAATCTACCGAAATCGAGACCCTCACTAAAAATGATGATCGATCTACCACAGGGGTCTCAAACACGCGGCCCGCCGACCTTTCGCTAGTGGCCCGGCCCGCATATCATTGTCTACGTCTCATATACAAGGCGTTTTCTTAGACAATACAGGTTTTTATAAAAAAACTATGAGAGTAAGGTACCTGTAGTTTTCGCACACGAACTCCATGTCCATGCGGAAATACTTTGCATTTCAAATGACACCGATACGACTATTTAACAGAAACTTCTTAATTAACATTTTAATTATTGCATTGAGGGCGGGCGTTTATATTACAGAGTTGTAGTGCTTGGCAATGTATGCAGTCCTATTTTTTAGAAATTACAGAAGTTGCACGTGGAGATAGTCGTCAGCAAATTTCAGTGGTGGAACGGAAACTGATCACTAGAGACCGGATTTTTAGGCATTAAAAAAAGCTCGTTTTAGGCGCCAAAAATAGGCGGGCAAAACAACGTTTTAGACTTCCAATATAGTAAATAAAGGCACAATAAATTTTTATGTAAATGCGAATAATTTCAAACGGAGACGTGCGCGACCTCAATCTACGACAGAAAAACAAATGTTATTGCTTAAAATTGCGTAAAGGTGCCAACGGCTGAACGCAGACGTACAGTGCTTTGTCCCGCACGGTTCGCAGATCATGGTCTCTCCTGTGTTCTGCACGGTGAGTCAAGTGCCCACTGTCGAATCAATACACTCCTGGGTGTCTTTTCGGCATGACTGAGAAGGGCAGAGCGGTAGCAGATAGCCAGAGCGTTAAAAGACAAGGGAGCGATTCCTCCTACTGTGCGGGCCGAATCGCGTAGAGCCAATAGGCACTTTTAGCTGGGCATTGACGGTCCGCTCCGGCCAGACCGGCGAATGCACACGAACGCGTAGAAGGATCTGTAGTGCGCGTGACTCAGTTAACACACAAACACGTTGAAATAACAGTTGTGCGCGTGCGCAGAGCGATCGTGTGACCGGTGGAATGTAGAACGCATCTCTCGCTCCGCTCGTGAAGCCAACTGACCGGAGCGTGAAGGTGCGTCCACTTGGTTTTGCCGTCGTTTTGCACCCGAGCTCACCGCGTCTCGGCAAGACGCGCTCGTCGAAAACACGAAATCTATGCTGTTCCTGCACGCTCTCGGGACGCTACATCTGCGAGGGGCTGAGCGTAAGCGACGCTCAGCTAAAAGAGCCTAATTTCTCCCCTGGCAGTGAGGAGACTTTTTTCTCCTCCAGGATATCAAGTTAAACAGGGCGCAGGCATTGACATTAAAATTGCTTCAGACGGAAACGCACCCTAAGCCTGCCTTCCTCCACATGCTTTATCCTGATGTTCACTTAACTCATGTACCAAATGTAGCGGTTTAGCCACCTTACACCACATGCTCTAGGAGTGTCCTTCGTGACTGCCCGATTGAGCAGTCACGCAGTCAGCCTTGTAAACACGCTTTTTTTAAAGTACTGTCGGCCCAGCACATACGCTTGAGACTCGTCGTATTCGCTGCGTATGCTTATGGGTCTACTGAGACAGAGCCTGTTGGTAGAGTGTGTGCGTTGCCCTAGTTTTGTCTGCAATAAACGCTCTGGCGTGAGTGTAACCTGTCGGAACGACATTCGTTTTCCAGTTCTATTTTGTACCGCAAAGCTCCCGCCTATTTTTTAGCCTACCTGCATTATAAACATGGAGAAGAAAATATTGCAACTGGTTACGATACTCCCTAGTGCGTAGTGTGACCGCAGCTGTACGCGTGTTTGCATTTCGTCATCTTATGAGGCAAATACTTTCAAGAAGACATCTTACCTGTCTCCTTAAAAAAAGAGTACTTTGTAACTGTACCAAGAACATGAATGATGTGTGTACGTGTATTTACAGCCTTATTGTTTTATTATCTATTATCATTTGTTCTTTTATTTTCTTTTGTGTTTTATACCAATTCTATTGGGATAGCAATTATTTGGAGAGTCTCGGCGAGTTTTTGCTGTCGCCGTTACCGACGCAAGTCCGAATTGATAAGATCCCCCCGCACATCGCCTGTTCTACCGCGGGTAAAAGAGCGCGAGCGGGGGCGACGAACGCGGCCGAAGCAGAGATCGAACGAGCCGGCCCATTTCCGTCACTCGGAGGGTGCATGCGATAACATCACCCCGCTCAGGAGGCCTGCCGTCGAGGCAGACAGGAAACGCCTCGCCCGTCTTTAACGAGCATGAAAATACGCATGCACACTCCGTCTATCGGAGGGTGCATTCGCTCGGAGGGGGGGGGGGGGAGTTGTCACTCGAGGAGCAACTTTGAACTTTGAATCTAAGGGCGCGGTCGTGATCGCTGGCACGACCGCTATCTCGACAGCCATCACAGCGAGTGTCTGGTATACCCTTCTACGTGCTGCGCTCTCAACGCGAAGTGACTATGCGGAGAGCATCTCTCGATGGAGCGGCCGTATTCTCTTACACCGGCGTTTTGTAGTTACGCGAGATTGTATACAAAACAGTTAGCTGCCAGCCTCACTTCGTATAACACTACAATTTGTTGCTATCGCATTCATTGCTTTACCCTTTCTGTGAAAATGTGACTTTTTTTAAATAACATTTTTTTATTGTATTATTTTTTTATTTGCGACATAGACTTGCCCTTAACCCATATATACCCAGTGTCCTACATATAGGATGCTTCTTTGATGCGCTCTAACATCACTATTTCTTTAGCTGATGACTAGCGCCAACTACAGCGCATCAAGCAGGCCTCATTCTCAACGTGTGCAAGCCTAGACATTGCTTGTTTTTCATGCTGCCACGTGCAGACACCTTTCTCCGGGCAAACGCGTGCTTTGTATTAAATACGTCATGGAGAGGAAGAAGCGCAATGTCGGTGTGCACGTGAAATGTTTCAAGGCCTACCACACCCGCACATGGCATCCCTAATGCCCAGTATCATATATGTATAGGAAGGCTCGAAAAAACGTGTCTTCACAGAACTAGTGCTTATTGTGTAGTGATATATGAGAGCTTGTGCAATGTCTATTCGTGTTTGGCAGCTATAGCACCATTTGACGTGGATGCACCCATGTTGACAGCATGTCTCTATCGCGACGACTAACGCCCATGATCATGATTAAACCGTTGTGGTAGCTGACGGTGTGAACATATATTTGGACATTGCGAATCGTGAATCCCGCGTAAGGATGATATCAACAAGCTCATAATCAACACTGGTACCCGGTATGCACTTCTTCAAAGCGTCGTCAATTAAGGAGAGAAACGGCACGGTGTGCGCTTTCTAGTAACGGGTAGCCGACGCCTGTGCTCATGCATACACTAACACACACTGCGCTTCAGCAAAACGGGAGGTAGAGGTTCGTAGCCTGAGCCGCAAACGCGTGCGTCCCGCTGGCCTCTGCCTCTCAGGCGCTGCTCTCGCTCCACCAAGGCACGAAATTCGCCCGTCGAAATCGCGTCCTTTCTGCAACGCATATTGCAGCAGTTTTGTTAGTCGGTGCTCTCGCAATTGAAGCAGTCGGCGGCGGAGAAATCCCGTTGGTGCACGTGGAAGCTGCGCTATTCCGATGAGCCGACGCACGCTAACACGAAGCCAAAGGCAAAGAACGTAACTGCGTCAAGGGTGCCTCGGCGACGCCAGCGCGGCCAGTCTACCTCTCTGGTATCGAGACACTTTAACCATGACCTCCGATATCGCGTGAAATCTCGGAGTAAGCGCTAGTAAGTGTCGATCGTGAAGCATTACTTTTTTTCACATCTCACAGACGTCGGCACCGCCCCGCTCCGCCCGCCGCGAAAGAGAATGTGTGAAAGATATAAGGCGCGTTCGCGCCGGGTCTAGCATCTTCCGAGTTAGCTTAGTCGGTAGGGCGTCGGGCGCTCGCCGTCGCGGCCGCAACGTCGTGGGTTCGATTCCCAGCGGGGTATCTTTTTCTTGTTTTTTTTCTTTCTCACCCGTTGGCATCCATTATATCAACGTCATATCCGTGACGGATGTACTTGGTGGACCCCGGCATAAAACACTTTCGTGTTAAAACAGTGTTGCATTTATCTGGCAGTAAATGAAGAACTTGTGCTTTCTTTTGAGGGTAGAAGTACACTTTTTGTGAAAAAAAATGTTTGTTTTGTCATGTTTTCTGAGTTTGGGCATATGTGGGTTAAGGTACAATATTTGTTGTGTATATTTGTAGTAAATGTGCGCCGTTAGGCCGGTGTTGTGTATGAAGTGAAGAAGTGTCTTGTGGAATGTGTTGTCATGTATCCGTCAGTCATAGCTGTTTGTGTCACTGTAGCGAAGGCCAGCTTGCAGGAGATGACGGGAGCGTTCGACTGCAACCCTTGGCACGTCCAGAAAAGGTAGTATGCATCTGCTTGCATCAAGGGAACAGAAGAGTACGGACATGTAGCACCCACTAGTAGATGCGACCAGTTCCATGTGGAGATAACAGCCGGTGTAAGTATCATATATGTATAGGAAGGCTTGAAAAACAGTGTTGCATTTCTCTGGCAGTAAATGAAGAACTTGTGCTTTCTTTTGAGGGTAGAAGTACACTTTTTGTGAAAAAAAATGTTTGTTTTGTCATGTTGTCTGAGTTTGGGCATATGTGGGTTGACACACGCATTATAATTGCACTTATTTTTATTTGATGTGTGTATTCTTGATTGCTTTTATGTTTGTCGTTTTTATTTTTTATGTTTCCTTTCGGCGTGGATACTTGCAGATTAATTCAGTCGGCCTCTTCTTTTTCTGCCTTTTCCAAAATTTAGCGTTAGTCTTTAATTATTCTTGAATTTTCAATGTCTGCTTCGGCGGAGAAAGTTCCAGAATTATCCAGCCGGCCTCGGCATAAGAACTGTGTCGCGTGGCACAAGTGGCACAAAGCGCCCGAGCCAGAAAAGCTTTCACTGCGCTCGTTGGCCCGGTCACACCGATGGGCAATGAAGCTAAAACGGGCGCCTAAGAGATCCGCTGCAAAATTACCATGGAGCATAGTGGCCAAAAACTCTGTTGCCGTCGCGGCCTAATAAAACTCACAAGGGTCCCTTATGCATCTGCCACAGGTTGAAAGCGCAAAAGACGAAGACAGAGAAGACGCTTGACACACACGAGCGCTCGTGTGTGTCAAGCCTGTTCTCTGTCTTCGTCTTTTGCGCTTTCAACCTGTGTCATGCCAAACCAACAAGCCCAAACAGCTACCCTATGCATTTGCGTACGACAGAGGAACTGATTAACGTGACTGCGACCCTGGAAGTAATAAGGAATGTGAACATATCGAAACTTCGCGAGCAGTTATCAAGTACCTACTGAACTGAAAACCCCTTGCATGGATGTGCGCATAGAGTTTCCTGCATATATGGGAAACTCTATATATGTGCCACAGCTATAGCAGGTATGTGCCACAGCAATTCCGCAATACCCATTACTCACGACCGCTGGTCCACTGAAAATGAAGAAATTGTCCCACGTGTGTTTGACCGCATTCCATAAATAGCCAAGGCCATCACAGAGGAAGGCGACGACGAAGGCACAGGATACAACCACTGTTCTATCTTTCGGGCCACTGCTGTGTGATACAGCCACTATGGTGTTTCTTTCGCCATTGTGCAATATCTCATTTAGACTAAAAGAATATCTTCGTAAATTATGTCAGGTTTACATATTAGATCACTGATAATTGCTAATTCAAACTAATATATCAATTAACTATAGCATGTAGGAACGCCACCCTAAAGAACATAGCGGAAAAATCCACCACCGACTCTCAACCTACTGCATTGGATATGAGCGATGCTCAGAGGACGACTACTAAGACTATGCAGGAGGCGTCGATGGTGCGACTTCACCACCCTGAGATAGATGGGTGATAGCCAGTGAACTATACATGTACATACAAGCCACAAAAGTATGTCTGTTTTACTGCGCAAAGAAATTAAGATATTGCGCTGCCTCCTTATTTCTTTGAGCAAAAACAGCCATGGTTTTGTGGCTTTTACACAAACATGAACCGACTAGCCAAGGAACGTGTACTTCTGAAATGCACATGTTTGTGACGTAGCTTCACTTTCGAAGCGAATCGCGTACGCGTCTGCGGGTTCATTCTCGCTCCTACGATGATATTTGACGGTCGTGTGTCGCGCGCACACCTGAGGAATAGGAAGCGTAAGGCAAACGACGCCGTGAGCAGTGGCGGGAATGCCAGCGCCGCCATTCACTTCGTTTTGCTGGCCATCCATATGCGCAGAGTGTGATGGGTCATGAATTGTTCATAATTTCGTTATCAAATATTAGAAAAGACTTGTCGTACTAAGGAAGAGCCGGAAATCTTGACTACGACGTTGACACAAAACACCTTGCCTCTGGAACAAGGAACTGTATCAAGAAATAACTGGTAACGACAGGAATTACCACATGTAACCTAACTTGGGAGAGCTGTATAGTATGCAACTGCCGTTTAGCGGAACAGGCGGTTCGACGACACTGCCTCTCGAGCCGAATCACGATAGAGACAAATGCAGCCGTCTTCAATTACAGCACTGAAAGGGGAACAGGCTTTTTTTGGGAAGTTCTATAGCTGCGCGTCTATAACTGGAGACATTCTGTTAGCACAAGCAGCTAGTCCATTCTTTCCGCATGGCAAGCTTTACCCTAAATCAATGCTTTGAAGAAACGGAAGTCAAACTGCGTTAAAGCTTAATATAACCAAATCACATTGAACAGCCTCTCTCAACGTTCCTATGATCTCGAATTGTGATCACAGCGCAAGGTAAGACACGAGACAGAGAGCAACTCCCGTCTTCCAACTAGCCCGTACCCAGACCGTGGTTTCTATGATGGCGGCAAATTTAATCCCCTTTTGTTTGCGATACAAAATTCATAAGGCAACCACAGTATCTACTGAACTCAGCCAGATGTACACAGGGATACCATTTTCAAGCCGGTAGGAGATTTCTCCCGTCATTAAAGGGACACTAAAGGGAAATATTAAGTCGGCGTTGATTGTTGAAATAGCGGTCCAGAAACCTCGTAGTGCTACTTCTGTGCCAAGGAAGTGCTTATTTTGAAATAAAACCGCGTTTTAGTGGTCCGCATCGCGTTAGCGCGCTTCAAATCACCCGCCTGAAATCGGCCTTTTTGACGTCACTGTTGCCGTGCCCAACGTTGCGCACCTTTACTGCGCGGCGGCATGCACTGGCGGCGTGCACCACTCGGGCATCCGGCAACATCCCATGTATGCGGCATTTTGTCGAACTTTCTGTCAGAGCGGCTTTCACGAGCGTGCAAAGCATACGCGGCAGTACGCGATACCGAAACTACCACTGAGACTCGACCGCGTGAGCGAATTGGGGCACCGGGTGAAGCGCAGTTCGGGGAAAACGAAATCTTTGAACCACGTGCGCCATTTCCCATGGCAACGCCAAAGAGGTTCTTTTTTCCATGAATCAAACAGAAACGAACGAGCAGCATTTTATTACGTCTCTTGATGCACGGAAGGTTCTTTTTTATTGCAGTATGATTACTAGTGACTAATTGTAGTCGGACGCTCTCAAGTCATTGCGATCAGTTCCAAAATTATTCATGCGTTGAAAGTATTTCTGAATTTA
Source organism: Rhipicephalus sanguineus (assembly GCF_013339695.2). Classification (NCBI taxonomy): domain Eukaryota; kingdom Metazoa; phylum Arthropoda; class Arachnida; order Ixodida; family Ixodidae; genus Rhipicephalus; species Rhipicephalus sanguineus. Next base: position 91,109,380 of record NC_051184.2, on the reverse strand, counting down.
CTATATGGTGCCCCAACCGACGATGAAATCATGACGTATTCTTACGGCGTGCTTCCCCTTCGCTTGTTGGCTGTTTGCTCCCTGTCGATCTTTCGTAAAGTTGCGTTCCTTTCAGAACTTGTACGAGATCGGGCACCGGGAGACCGGCACCATCCAATGATCAAGGAAAATGGAGAACCCTCGCGTGAACAACGCTAATCATCGCCAGTCTCGCCAGGAAGGTGCACGGATGGCGGAAAAAAAAAAGAACGGTGATAACGCAATTGAAGTAACAGGAATCACCCGAACTCCCGTATTCATTTTGGAAAAAGAAGTCGTATTCTACCCGGGAACCATCCATGTCAACACAATTGTCCAAGCCCGTGCAACAGCAGCAGCCACATAAGGTTCAGGTGAGGTGCGCGAGAGTTGCATTTTCCAGAGCTCCAAAACACTAAACAAACATGCAGCGCTATCCCGGTTGCGAAACAGTCAAGACGCATATCGCACAGCTGCGCCAACAAGATTGAGCCTAAGAACGCAAGTGACAGTTATACGACAAGAAACTGGAGAAGCTGGATGAAAAACAAGTCGATTAATCGAAATGAAGGTCTAGATGAAGAGCATGTTGAATCAGATCGAAATCAGTTGGTGGCAGAACTGAAACGAACAACGCTCTCACAGGTATCTAGGTAAGCCCACCAACAGACATACCGTCAATGGGCCAAGTTGAAATATTAGAGAAAGCACAATATCAATAATGTTCGAGGCGATAACCCTCGCCAGTCAGAGACTCCAAAATATTCAATGAAAAATCACGGCAGACATCGAGAAACGAATGCAACAAGTGAGGCAGCAGCTAAAAGTCTCAGCTGAACCGAAAACGACCAAGAAACATGTCATAGCAGTCGGCACCAGATCGGCATAAACTAAGACGAGCCACCACATAGTTTGCACGGATGGCTCTACCATAAGACTTCCAAAAGCAGAAATAGTGATTGGCAGCGATGCTTAACACAGTTCAACAACAAGGAAAACCAAAAATGCCGGTACAATTAATGATGTCGCAGTGTGACTAAAGTACTTTCGCCTGAGAAATGGCAGCCGTCCAGCAATTTAGTAAAACCTCTCAGGCAGCTCCGGACATGTTGTCGCCTTCGGGAGCTCAGAGAAAACAACTAACTGAGGAAGAACAGCCGTAGTTTCGCGTAATGCCGTTGCAGAGTCGCAAGAAAGATCAGGCGTCCAGCAGCAATTGCCTCGCAATGGTGGCGCCACAAATAAAATGCCTCACTGCAATCGGAAGACGGCGGTACGTGAAAAGTGACAAAAACGTAAAAGACTGTAGACACCGAAATCTGCGATGATGTTTTGCCCCCGCCAAGAGGCTGGAAACTCTGAGCAACGACGAAAATAAGTATCACGTGACGGCAACATCACGTGGCCGGCGAAAACCGTTACGTTAGCAAACACACGTGCCGTAAGATACACTTCACTCCAGCGCATCCACTTTTCGGCACGAGTTCCACAGAGACGCGCAGCTGCGTCCACCGACAGCGAGACTGTGCCTTCGTCGCTATCGGTGTCGGGGAAATGCGATCATGAGCGTCCGCGCGGAGGAGAGCAAGTGCGGGTGGAAAGCCATTTCGTTTTTGATGCCTTGGCATTGGGCACTGTCATGATTTCATGCTACACGCGGTCATCATATTTAGCGTAAACATATCCGACGTCTCGCATTCATGGCGCTTTCATAACGTCTTCCTAACGGTTATCGCGACAATTCTGAAAATAGAGCCACGCCTGGCTTCTAGACTTCAAAATTGAAATAATTTTGCTATATGTCGCCTGTTCTCTGTCAAAATCCGCGACAGTATTCCTTACGAGCACGCAAAGCTGACGCTAGCGTCAGTTTCGTGTCAGCTTTACGTCCGATTGTTTACGTCCTGGTTTACCCTCTAACATTCTTTCATGAAGTTTAATCAATGCATGAATTAATAATCAGTTTTAAATTGAGGACCCAAGGAACTTGGAGAGCGAAGAAATTTGCGAGCCGCCAGGGCGCATGTGGAGAAACCAAGCCACTATTGGGCTCTTGCGCTCGCGCTGTCTAACGAACCGAAAATCGAAATGTAGCGTGTGTTGCCAATGAGACCACGCAATATGGCCCGCGTCTCGCAGGATTTTAGTTTCGCCACGTGTGGCGTCCCGTGCGTTTCTTGACCGAACACTCACCTGCGTTTGACCCAACTCTCAAACTCCGTTGCTCTTCTGGACAAAAGAGCAGCCTACACAACGCAACTAACTTGAGGACCCAGTGTCTTGGGTCACCAATTCAAAAATCCGCTATGAATGACCAAGGAGATTGAATGGCTTGCCGTTAACACTCGCCGTTGAGATCACTCAACCGTATTATGTGGTATACTTAACTCATGCACAGCATCATCCAACGAGACGGGTATCTCTAAGCGACATTCAGAAGAAATAAAACAGGGTAATATATTTTCCGAAGCAATTTTTCATGTTTCAAGATAAAAGGATTATACCCAGTCGTGGTGTTGGTTAGAAATACTGCTATCGCCATTCGCGTTTTTTTGAGAGACTTACATTATTTAGGTAAACGCTATGAAAGACACCAAAGCGAGTAAGGTAGCCGTGTAGATAGCAGGAAGCGTACATGGCGCAACATGTTCGGCTCCATGAGCACTGTGGGCCAGGCCACTTCATCGATATGTACCGCCTTTACAAATGTTTACAGGGCGAAATCGCATAATAGCCCATAAGCTAAAACTAAAAATCATAAGACATGTAAGCACCTTAATAAGTAAACACATCATACTTTAACACGAGAGTGTTTTATGCCGGGGTCCACCAAAATTTCAGTGACATTTCCGTCACGGAAGTGAAGTCGGTAAAACATACACGAACAGATGACAAAGCAAAAAGTTTCGTTGATCTGGATCACCTGGGAATTGAACCCACGGCATCCGCGCCGACACTTTTATCGGCGCTCTATCACTGCGCCACCGACGCACATGCAGGAGGCCTTACTAGCTCCCCTTATATCTCTCACACCTCCCTCTCACAGTGATCTTTGGCGGGGTGATGTCGCCGTCCAGAAGCGCTGTAATGGATTACTACATCATGAAACGAACGAGCGATTACAGGGAGCGCTTCGGTAGTTTCAGCGCAACGGAGTCTTTGAATGCATTATTGTAGGAAACATTACGGCGTCGTACGTGGCGATGACCGTGCAGTACTTGCTTTAAGATGCGAAGCATCTTATAGCGGAATTCAAACCCGTGGTGGTGGTGGTGTGCCGCGTGACCACCCTTACTGCGCATACGCATACCCTCTACACAAACCTCCTCTCAACTCCCCCTATCCCCTCCCCCTCTCCACCCTTCCTCTGAAGCGCGGGCTGGACATGCCAAAATTCTCTCCTGCGCAACGCCGCGATGAGACCCAGCGCATGCGCGTCCCTCCCCCTCTCTCTCCTCTCCTACGCTGCCCCCCTCTCGCGCGCCTGTCAGGGGCTAGAGCGCATAATGCCTTACATGCGTTTAGCAGGTACCACGGCTCTCCGTAGAATGACGAGAAATGGCACAGTGCCTGCTTCTCTACTTCTCAAAAATTACGATTTATAGCGTAGTGGGTTCCTCGCAAGTGCACTTGTATTGGTTGCCAAGGAAGCCCATAAGCGCATGATCCATTTCCTCGAGGTCTCAGTAAAGTTCATCGCCACCCCCTCTCTCCCACGTCAACGTATGTTATACAGCATGGCGGGAAGGGGAACTAGCGACCGACCGTCTCCCAATGGAAATTGCATAACTGTTGGGCCGTTTAAAGCTTCCAACCCGTTACAAAGGGCTGAGCCATAATTCTTCATCGTCATCAGTCATCGCGTCAAGAAAGTGCACATAATGCCTTACAGACATGTAGCTGGTGCCTCGCTTCTCCGCAGAATGACGAATAATGGCTTAGTAGGTGCTTCCCAACTTCACAAATAATGTGATTTATGGTGTAGTAGGTACCTTGCTAGTGTACTTGTATTAGTAGCCCCAAGAGAGCTTACAAGGGGCTCTAGATACGTCGCTCTTCTAGCTTTCGCTGTGACTGTGCTGCGGTTTCAGCGCAGGCCTGGCGTTTTTTTTTTTCTTTCGCATCGTGTTAGCGTGACAACTCGTCGACAAGGGAGTGCAACTTTCACATGCCTACTGCTTCGAGTGCGCTAGCACTGCTATTAAATCTTCTGCAACAAGCAACACAGAAATGCAATGACGTCGACGGACGAATTTCGCGGAGTGAGTGATTTGGTGCAGCGAGACGCCAGTGGTTAGCGGAGCGCTTTTCCGCATTCACGGCTCAAGCTACCAGCTCTGTCTCTCGCGTTGCTGAAGTGCTGTGTAGTATATGCACGAGCAAAAGCGTAGGTTACCCTATTACTGGGGAGCGCACGCCTTGGTCTTTGTCTTGTCAGATGACGATGCTTTGAATCATTGCATATAGAGTACCAGTGTTCGTTACATGCTTGTTGATTCCATCTTCGCGGGATTTACGATAGCATGTAACCGAGTGTTAACTAACTGACCACAAGGGTTAAGTCAACATTATGGACATTAGTCGTCGGGATAGAGATGTGACACTAGGCCTCAACGTGCGTGCATCCACGTCGAACGGTGGTATAAGTGGAAACCACCGACAGACATTCTGCAAACTCTTGTAGATCAATGTAAAATAAACAGTCAACTATACTCCGGTGAAGACACGGTTCACTTTCGTGTTTTCCGGTTCCTGTGACGGAGGGATCAACCATGTCTTTTTTTCTTTCTTGTACTCTTCACTCTCATTTCCTATGACGGCTCTCCACGGTTTCACATTCACCAACCGCTCATGTCACGTCAGTGTGACGGCGTATATATGGTGGGCGGCGCGTGCCATTTCACTGCTGGGGGCTCTTCGATTTTGCACTTCTGGCTACCCGCGGGCTGCCTGAACCAGCCAGAGCGCGTTCGTTTTTCTCGGGCTGGAAGGTTCTGGCCACACGTGGGAAGCCCGCGTCTCGCCAGAAGCTTTCAGGACAATTTTGTCGTGCAAGCTCTCTGGAACGTTTCGCACTAGCAGACGCCATCTTTGCGAGGACTCGACGGAGTGCAATACGGGTGCTTGGGGACTACACCTTCGGTTGTCATCACGCTTGGCGTTATCTTGTAAAGCCCGTTCCGCCGTGAGAGATGGTGCGATTACAAGTGGCGGCGAACATTTGAAGCTGATATTTATTGCTTTTCTTCTTTTGTGTGTCCCGTGAAGCGTCCTTCCGCTAACAACATGGCGAATAGTTGCCTGCTGACTGCATCGTGCATATGTCTCTAAAGTTATGTACACATTCGTACGCACACGTACAGGTCCCTTTCGAGTTTATTCTTCTGCAGTAGTATTTGTTTATGGTGTGGTGTTTGTTTTATGTGCATTTAGCGAATACTAGTGTGACCTAACGAGCTATTTGGCTCCGTAGCATGTTTGCGTGCATGAATCCCTGCGGAACGTATCTATTCCAACCAGGTTTTCGATGCTCATAGAATGCACTGATTGAATAATAGCGATCGCGACACTGTTTTTTATGTGATGCTCGTTGGCGGCGTACGGCGTGCGAGCGTACTTTGATCTAAGAGCCAGTATATGTGGTATGGTATTGCCATGCTATGGCGCGTCGACGTGAAAGAACGGAGGCAAATTCAGAAATGAATGCATCCTTTCGCTGTTTATTTCATCGCCAGCTTTGTCTTTTTTCACTTCTTATTAATTACATCACGCAGAATGTATGATTATTACCTACTAACTCAAATAAAAGCTGTGCTACATCAGATTTCTGGACGTTCTATCTTGGACTGAGAGTGAGGCCCAGGCATCGGCGGAAACCACTCGAAGGCGCAACTGGAACTAACTGGCTGAGCTCTGGCTAGCTCTGGCTGCCAGCGAACTGCCTGAAGCCTGAAAATTGAAGATGCTCAGCCGTTCTGATAGGTCGCATCCTCAACCCTCCTCTTCTCCAATCCTCCCCATCGCCACATTTCTTTCGCCAAGCTGCGTAACGACAACGGCGAAGGGTCAATTGAGAACAACCTCGAAGTTACAAAAATTACGGGTGTGCTTAAAACTTTGTATAAGAACAACAAAGCACAAACCTAGTTCTACCTATAGCGACGTGGAATGGATCTCTGAGCCCACGCGCCTGCTTATACGCACCGCGCAATGGAATTTTCGAAATACCACCGCAAGAACCCACATGCTAGCGAGCACAGGTAGCCAAATCTGGCCGCACCCCGACTTCAGGCGAACGCCACTCGCGCGTCCGTGAGGCGATGCTTCCTCCCATTTTTTTACCACCTTCGGATAAAAACCTGGGGGAGCAAATATTATAGCCAGTAACGATACCCCCTAAAGTGAAATACCAGCACAGTTGTACGGGCGTTTTCATGTGGTTATACAGCGAGGCCAAGAATTTCAAGGGGGCTTGTTGCATGCCTCCTCTGCAAAAATATATCTGAAACATTACGTAGCGCATACGTGTCATATACGTACAGTTACCGGGAACTCTTTATTTTTTAATATTTTAATATTTTATAAAAGTTTCATTCTTTTATTTTTGGTTTAGTTTATTGCATTTCTGAAATATTAATTTTTTATTTGTTGAATTTCTCGTTCGGCGCCCCAAGCTGCAGTTGCAGACAACCTATTATTTAATTTGTTTATTTTTCTGCCCATTTTATTCTGTTTTATTTTTTATTTGTTGTTGTTTACATTTTTATGTTCCGTTTTGGTGGCGATAGTTCCAGAGTATTCCAGCCGGCCTCAGCTAAGGAAGAACCACGTCGCGTATATAGCTCGTCGCACCCGAGCCAAAAGAGTTTTCGCTGCGCTCGTTCATTCGGTTACGCCGATGGACAACGAAGCTCAACGCAGGAACGGACGCCGAAAGACCTGCGCTGTGCAATTAACACCGAGCATGGCGTCACATTGACTGTTTTGACTTGTCAGGAGATGCTGTGGCTGTTTTGCTACATGAAATTATTGACCGCAATACAAGGATACGCGCTGCAACGCAGTGTTCATGCTGCCCTTCGGGAGCCATAACTATGCGTCACAACACGAATGAAATTGTCACAACACGAATGGAATCAGTTGGTAGGCGCGCATCGTAAACGAATGTGGTGAACGCCAAGTAATCTGCATTGTTTCAACGCGCCTTATCACATATCGCGTGGTTTCGACACTTGCTGTGTGCTTTTCTTTACTGAAACGACTACCGAAGCATGCATGGTTTGCCTGCGTAGATCCAATCAGGTTACTAGTAAAGGTCAATGAGCATAGTGATAACGGTAGACAGGCACTGCGTATCCCATGTTTTAGGATGAAATCCTGGAGGTCATTGTTGATTTCTGTGCATGTGGCCTAAACAATGCTAAATCAAATTTAGCCCTTTCGTCGTTATTGTGCGGCATACGTATGTTTTGAAATTAGCCGGGAATTTAAAAATATTCAGCGAAACGACTCATTCATGCATCCGTAGCCACAATGAAGCAAACACTTTCGTCTACAAGAAGATTTCGAGTACTAACAATTCGTAAAGTCGATGGAAAAAGTTCGGCAGACCCCACGTACCGTGTGAATCGATGTTACGCGAAGCATGCGGGGGCAAGGTGACTACACTCTTAAAAAAAAAGGTAGTGCTACTTACTAACTTTGAGGTAGTAAATTGTTGTCACAACATTCACTACCTAAGTAGTAACTGCAGGTAGTAAACGGCAAGGTAGTAAAGTTACTACCATGTCACTTACTACCTGCAGTTACTACCTACCAGGAGGTAGTAACATCAAGTTAGTAAATGTACTACCACGACGGTTACTAGCTCCTGTTACTACTTACTGAAAGGTAGTAATCTAAGCTAGTAATATTACTACCATGACGGTTACTAGTTCCTGTTACTACTTACTGGAAGGTAGTAAGCTAAGCTAGTAACTTTACTACCATGACGGTTACTAGTTCCTGTTACTACTTGCAAGAAGGTAGAATATGTAAGTAAACTTCCACAGTGAATGTTTACTATTTGCAGAGTATTGATGCAAACTTCCGACATAGGTTGCACAAAAAATATGAGCAGTGATTTATTTCATACCAAGAAAGCATTAACAAATGCTTAGCATGGCAATAGAAAAACAAAAATACAGATTTTGGGTAAAATGTTTATTGCAAAACTGCAATGGTGGGTGCATGGACTCTTTAGGCATTTCAATGGTCTGCAGTAGGGTACGCATTTGGGCGGGCTGGATTAATAGTAGAAAATGGCGCTAAAAGTCGAGACAAAGAAAAGACACAGACCACGGTGCCGTGGTCTGTGTCCTTTCTTCGTCCCGTCTTTTAGTGCTTCTTTATACTGTTAATCAATGGTCCGCTATGCCTTTTTCGATTGCTGCGATTATTCGCTTGACTTGTGGCGATGTTGATGTGCATGTGAGGCCACAAAAGTGCTCCAACACAGCAAATGTGTTTTTGTTTTGTGGAGCGTACTGCACATTGAAGGCATAGTAGATTTGTACCACAACTGTTATGCCAGCAATGGCATCCAGGACCTCTGCTGTAAAGTCCTCGAACTGCGCAGCAATCTCCACTGCATTGTGTGGCTTTTCATCTTTTAGGTCCAGTGAAGGGTAGGCATTCTGCAATGAAAAACAAGTAAGCAAAAGAAGCAAATGACGGACATCGGCATCTGGTAGCAGAATGAATATTCTAATTTAGTTAAACTTCCTGCCTTTCTATTGTTATAAAGTGAATAAATTCTGGGGTTTTATGTGCCAAAACAATACGATTATAAAGCACACCATTGTGGACACTCGAGCTCAAGTTTGACCACCTGTAGTTCTTTAACATGCACCTAAATCTAAGTATGCAGGTGCTCTTGTGTTTCATCCACATCAACATGTAGCCGCTGTGCCCAGGAATACAGCACCTGGTGGTTGCCTTTCTTGCCTTGTCTGTTTGCAACCGGCCTATTTTCCATTTACTTCAATGCTTGAAGTCTCTGCAAATACACAGCAAAGTACCTCAGTCTGCTCTTGTTACTTCAACGCTTTCTCTCTTGATCTGCTTTCCCTTGACAATAAAAAAATTTGAAGGTAATAGAATGTCCCAGGCACAGGTCGAGGCTGCTACTGCACTGTTTGAATCAGTTTAAGAGACAGACGAAATTGTTTTTTGTTCAGAAGCAGGTTACAGGAAGAATTAAGTGCAACGCACTGCTTGACAATCATACTGAAAATGTTATCGAAGACTGTCAAGCATACTGTTTAGGAAATATGGCGTGGAATTATGGTTAATGCGGGTTTCCTTGGTATTCCACAAATACATTTTTCGAAAATAAACACTATGTTGGCACCACCATTGTGGATTGAATGAGATGATGCAAAATTTCCCCAACATGAGTTTGTACAGGACATCTGTAAACAGTTGTGTTGCACACAATATTACCATGCACCAATATATTAGTACTGAAAGAGAAATTGAATGTTAGGTATATACAGAACAATTCAACTTGGGGAAAATTTGATAAGAATTTGTTATTAAACTATGCATGTTGATCTATTAGGAAACTTGGCTTAGTTTTACCCAAGAATTACAAGTAAAGGATAGTTCTGGAATTTCCCGGCACTGACACCTTCAAGGTTTGCGTTCTGGTATGTAAGCTTCATTATCAGTTACTTGAAAGAGCACGCAATGAAATACTATGCTCCCAACAACTTATCTTGACAGTGGAACGAAGGCTACGGAGGCGGGGCTTCTGCACATACATGTTGCTTTGCAAATAGTACGGCAGCTTGCACCTGATTTCGGTTTTGCTCGCTCGCATCGTTAACGCCTTTACAAAAAACATGTACATTAGAAATGTGAATGGGAGAGATATTTCGATTGTTTAGAGTACATTTTAGAGTCATATTAAGTACATTTTTCTTGGACAACTAAACAGCACGTTTGCGGCCGCACACTGACCCACTAAGTCACGGACGCCATGTTTACTTTGGAAAATGTGGTACTGTCTAAGAAATGGACAGAAAAGGAAGGCATTCTTGCAAAGTGAACCATACCTGTATTTTACCTACAACTTCCCACAACTGTTTGAATCTCATGATAAATAGAGCAGTCTTTATTTCAGCTAGGCAAATGAGAAAATTATCAGTAAACTTAGGTACTATTTTCTGGTGCGGTAGCATGCATGCGTTTCAGTTCTGTAGCTTTCACAGTGCTGTTGTTGCCGAGTGTAGCGAAGCAGAAAAATAGGCTGCTAGTATGTGCTAATTATATCCCACTGGCAAGAAAGCCAAAATTATGATGTTAGTATATGCTGACCATATTTAACTGGCATGGAAGACTGGAACATAAGAAGAAAAGACATGTGTACCGCAGTTTAAGAACTTTTATAAATAAATTATTTATAATTTAATAATAATAAGGATCCCCAACACCAAATTTGGAAACACAGGATGCATGTTTTATTTGACAGTCCGGCATGCGTGGGCACCTCCGACCAAATATGAGTGACCAATGTCACCTTTAAAGGGGCCCTCCCATTTTTTACTTGTAGGCTGCGTAGACCAATTGCTGCGGATAATTTTAGCATAAGTCTAAGCACCAATACCAAATGATTTAGTATTTTAATCACACAATAAAGTGGCTACATCGATGCTGACCGCATCAGCGCGTAGTGGCATTCACTAGAACTATTGCGGGCGGAAATGACGACGATGCGCGCCAGCCTATGATTGGATAAATGTAACATTAGAAGTGATCATGGCGTGGCATCAAAGTTGAGATTACCATTGGGTTTCATTTTCCTCTTCTGTGCCTTTTCAATGAACTCCAAATAGACGACGTCGCAGCAAAAAAGGTCACTACAAGCACAAAGTGCAACAGAGGCGCTGGCTACCATTTTGCCTGCGCCAGTCAGATGTCCATACAAAACGCTTCTCTTTCTCTTTTTGCGTCTGTACGTTTGCCAGCTGCCTCTTTCCGCACGTGCGGTACGGTCTTGGTTGTTGTTGAAGCGGTGCAAGCAATCCTCTTAGCTGACTGACCTTGTAATTCTTTGGGCTGCTCACCGAACAACCCGCGTAGGGGCGACCGTGTTTCTCCGCCCTTGCCGCTCCACAAATTCCCTTCTCAGAATGAGAGGAGGAAATGGCATGGAATGTCGTTGCAAGGAAGAGCAGACAAAACCTCGCCAGCCTCGCTTTGAAGCAGTAGTACCCTCTCAAGTTCTGACAAGTCAGGCGTCAGGCACCACATTTTTTACTATGGCAATGACTTCAACAATATGTTGGAAAGGACAAGCAACAATGGTGTGCAAGCTTCCCCTACCTAGGAGCTTTCAGCTCATTTCATTGAGGCTCTCTGAAACGTCACAGGGCGAGTGGAATGCGATCATGTGACCCCGCGAAAGTCGAGTTAAGGGTAGGCTTTTCTTTTTGTATTTTGAAGTTTGTAGATCGAATAACTTCGGACTGTGTGCCGCTATCTTTGCCGTTCTCGCTGCATTAACCTGTCCGTACTTCAGTCTACGCAACCCAAGAGTAAAAAATAGGACATTGAAGAGTGTTGCAGAGCCTCTTTTAAGATATTTTACTTTGGTTTTATAGTAAGCGTGAGTGCTCATCTGAGTTATCAGCACCTCGCGACATAGCCACTAGTGTGACAGAGACAGAGGAGGCCCCACGTTCCACGAGTAAAGCGAGTATTGTCGATGTCGGAGAAGATTTGCAGGGTGTGCATAATACCACGACTGGCACCTGGCGAGGACATCATGTTAAAGTTCCAGTGCACATCTAAGTTGACAGCACCTCCCAACACTGTCCTTACTATGATTGTGTTTAGTGGCTGCGGAGGCTCTCCTCTGTGATGTTTAGTCCATTTCTAAAACAGTCCAGAAAAGTTTGAGATGGATGCAACATCACCCAGACTGGCCCACGACACAGGCTTTCACGTCTCATTGTATTGTCGAGCTACTTCCAAGGTCGTTCTTGCAACTTACAACACCGGCGTACAAAGTGGCATAGCAAGAGACGTTTCCTTTTCGTGGCTCTTTGGGGGCTTCTAGCATGTCATTATAAGCTAGCTGTCTCTTGGTAAACAAGGCCTATGGGAGAAGCTCAGGCATGCATGTGCCACTGGTTATATATTTCCAAACTGCATTCATGCCACTGATTTTTCAGTAAGGCGATACTGTAGTGCTCCATAATGGGTGTACCACTATCAATCAAATTTTGCTATTATAAGGCAAAAACCAATTCATCAAAGCATAAATGTCCCAAAAATATGGCTGTCTGCGGCTATCTAAAAAAGGCTGATTACCTCACAAATAAATTAAATGCCCACATATGGATTCAGAACACCAACTACAGGGCAGTTATGAAAATTCTGCTGGATGCTAAAATTTGTTTGATGTTGTGATCAAAACAATAACGATGCAACTTACTGGTTTTTTGAAAAAGAAAGCCTTCTCCTTCACCAGTAGTGGCAGAAGCTCCAGCACACCAACTGCAAAGCGATCTGTGTGCGAGATAGAATTTGACATAAAGCATAAGCGTTGGAATGCATTATCTAAGAAACAAGGAAGTTATTTCAGTGAATGAATTAATTTACAACACATACACTTCTTGGCATCTCCGGTCAATGTCAGTAACTCCTCTTCAATACGAGAGGCAGCCTGCCTTGCATGTCGGCGCGACTTAACGAGCTCAAAACACCGTTCACCATAGGTGTTTAGGAAGGACAGCAGCTTCTTTTCTAAATTGATTCCTGTCATGTCCAAAAATTCTTCATGGAGCTATTAGGGAAAAAAAATTGACAGGTACTCATCAATACATGAAACATATCCCACACATCATACATTCAAATAAGCTGCTCATAAGCTTGACAAACAGCAAACCTAATGTATTGTTCTCGTTATACTTTAAGTGTTCTAGATACACATTGTCAGCATGGCGAGTTTGAGAAGAAGCAGGCAAAGATGAGAAGTAAAAGGAGTGCAAGCTGCGTCGCGTGAGAGCCAGGCAGAAATAACATGTCCATTAGCCGGCTCTGCTTGTCTAACAAGCCTGTGCCTATGGAGACACGTGCTAAGTAGTAGAGGTCAGGGTAGCCTACGAGGCAGTAGTTTTGTTAACCATGGCCTAAGCGATTTGCATCTTCACTGCAGCAATGTCACTTCAGCAAACTTCATCCCTGCCTTGCACACCGCACTGTAGTACAGGTGGTCGGCTATGCAATGGTAAACAAGAACTGACTGAGCATGTCAAGAAAGCTTGAAAACTTGCACGTAAGTCAACGGCAATGGGCACATGCATAGCGTTGCACCAACCACAGAGGAGTATACTAAAATCCTACTGAATGAAGAAAGAGTGCAAGCAAGGGCAAAAAGGAAGAGTTATCCTTATCTTGCTTGAGAGACAGACCCGAAAAACTTGTTCAAAAGCTAGCGACATTTTTGGCAAATAAATTCCTGCCTCTCCCTTCGTAGATGCATACATGGGGATTGACATGCACAATGTAAAATCTGTAATATTAGCTACCATTTCAGGAAACTGCAGCGCTGGATAGCGCTCCATTATTTCTTTTGTCGAAGGAAGCTCTTTGGTGATCCAAGTCCTCCGGGAGGAGCGCGTCTTGTTCATTGAATCAACAATTTGTTCCATGTTTGGCGAGCGCCGTTTTACTTCTTTCAACATGAATTCGATGTGGCCAGATATTGCGGTTTGATCTGGCATCTCTGCAATGTCCCCTGGGAACTGATGTAAAGATACCACACAGGAAGAGTTAACATGCAACCTTTTACTGTCTTTTTACAGTGATTCGAATGTTGCTGTAGTGGGTGAATTCTAGGTTGCCAAAAAAAGCTCTCAAATGTACCATACTGCACGGAACGTGTTGCATGCCAGGTAGTTGCTTGAAAAAGGATGGTGCTTTATTATTCTCTCCCAGTGGCAGCCACTATTATGTCTCGCATGTTGCTTTGTTGCGAAGCAATAAGGGAATTCTGCGCCCAATTTGATCATTCTTAAAAAATTCTAACAATTCTACCGACACGAGGTGACTATGTCACATGCCCGGATAGTTGTCTGTAAATATGCAAAAAGAGTTTTCAAGTCGATGGTCAAGTACTTTCGATGTGGAAGGTGCTCAAGCATGGGAAAATGTGCGAAAAGCCTCATGTTCGGGCGCATGTAGATTGGTGAGACGGTTCAAGGAAAGATGCATGCTTGCAGTGAATTGATAGATTGTACTAAGGAGATTTACTTGTGAAACATTAATGGAAGCATAATTCTTTTTTACTCATTAAAGTTAAAAGATGGGTGAGTTGGTGGTTCTTTCGTGCCTGTTCCATGGGCTGCTTCACACGTCAACATGAACATTTTTTTTACTGTTAAAAAGAGCATAGTAAGTATGCTTGCAGTGGCATTGGTGGCACCGTCATGTGGCTGGCAACGGGTACAAATCTTCATTAACCCTACCAAGGCTATATCCTCACACTTCATCAGCCTTTTACACAGCCGGGAAAAATATGAACGGTTTGTCACTGCTCTATGTGCGAGAAAAAATGGTTGAAGCAAAGAACGCTGAACAAAGCAAGGTTTCAGTCTGCAACCGCCCTCAGAGGTATGCGCATCTATGCGTGTATTACCCGGTCAACCCGGCATTAGCAGTCGCTGGCCACTGCTAATGCCAGGTTGACCTCCTATGCAGCAACACAGGTATTTCAGGAGGTAAAGACCATAAGCTGGCAACAGCAGTAAGCAACTACAAAATCTGGGAAGATTAAAAGCTCAGCACGCAACTTAACTTCACATGAAAAAATTATAGTTCAAAAGGACACAATGGGAGACGAGAACAACGCACAGTGGCACACAAGCACTAACTTCCAATGGTTGTTCATTAAAGAACATACTTGTCTGTCCTTATGTTGTTTTGCACTACTGTTTTTCGTTCTCAAATTATGAACCAACTCACCCAACGAAATGTTTTAGCGAACAAAAGCTATGTTTTTCTGCATCTCTCCCACGTGTGTGCATGAAGCCACGTGGCAGTAATATTACCCGCCCCATTTGATGCCCTTCTGAAATCTTCTACAAGCCAACTGCGCTGTTTGCAATTTTCAGCAACGTAATATTACAAACCAGCACGTGATCTAACCAACCGCATGATCGCTGCAAATCTGAGTTCCCCCACCAAGGTGTGGCAGCACAGTGAAGCATACTTATTGGCCTGGCACCCTGCTACACGGTGAACGCTCAACACAAATTTTTTCTTGCAAAGAATGAAAACAAAAAATGGAAAGAAAAACGCTTCAATTAAACTTTCACAAGTAAATCTCCTTAGTACAACCTATCAATTCTGTGCAAGCATGTACATTTCCTTGGACCGCCTCAGCAATCTACATGTGCCTGAACATGGTGCTTTTTGCACATATTTCCGTATACAAGCCCCTTCCACATTGAAAGTACTTGGCCATCGACTTGAAAACTTGATTTTTACATGCTTACAGTCAACTATCTAGGCATGTGACATGGTTACATCGCGTCTGTAGAATTGCAACAAAGCAACATGAGAGAATAGTGGCCGCCACTGGGAGAGAATAAGAAAGCACCACCCCTTTTCTAGCAACTACCAGGCATGCAAGGTGTTACACGCAGTATTGTACATTGGAGAGTATTTTTTTGGCAACCTAGATTTCACACCATACGGCAGAAACGTTTTAGAATAGAATTGTAGAGGGTGGAGAGCAATACCTGGGACATTTGGCATGAAATGACCCTCAATTTAAAGCATCGGAAGACATTTTCATGCAACTAGAGCCCATAACATTTTTAGGCATAATAGGTAAACCTCACAGCTAATTTCTGCTACATTATTCGTGTGCTTTAAAGGGTCCCTCACCAGGTTTGACCATTTTGAGCTGACGAGCGCAATGCATACATTGGATGCTCGCGATCACGCCTGCCAAAATTTGCAGCGCTACACGCTGTGGAAAGAGGTCAAATTTCAAGCTGAACACCGCCTTCCCTTCCTTTCGCAGGCGTGTGCCCCAAGATGGAGAGGATCATGTACATCATTGAATGGCCCTATGTAGATACGAGGGTTTTGATGTCGCTCCCCCATGTAGACATTTGTGCTCTGATGTAGCATACGGTAGCATGTGACACTGTGATAATTATTTGACGCAATGTGTGTAGCTTGCGTGATTTGTTGCTTTAGTAGACTAATGAAATTTGAGAGAAATAATAAGGCACACAAATGTAATGCGTGCGTAGTTTTTTTTTCTGCGTATCACAGCGAGATGCGAGACTAATGCGCCACCGTTTTGCATGCGTCTGAGTTTTCGCGGTTTGTGCGTCAAGCAGACGCTGGCCCTAGAAATAAAAGTAATTTTCTACCGAGTTCAAGCATTCATTAGGCCCATTTATTCTCCCGCGTGTAATGAAATGCTCATGCAGCACTAACTGATGATATCACTAGTCTCACGCCCATACAAGTGTCGCAGCTTTCATGCTCAGTAATAGGTTGCAAGCCCAGTGATCAGCGTGGGCACATTTGGCACAGCTTGCCGAGAGACGCCGACACAACACCGCTCGCGTTTCAGTTCGGGCACGTCATGGGCTCGTGGCCTTGTGCGTGCATGACATGTTCATGCGTACATGTCATGTGATCCTCTGGCTCGCGTGCCAAAGAGGGCAGGGAAGGAATTTGGCTTGCGAAGGCTAAGCAGGGCAAGTGGCAAGGGTTTCAAACTCTCCTCCTAGCATTATGGCTTCGCGTCGCTTCAAAATATTTCTTTTCTCAGCTCGTAATGCACCGATCTGAAAAATTATTTCGGCATAATGATCTCCACTGGGCAAACAGCTTCCCCATCTAACTAAAATTCGTTATGTGACCTGGTGAGAGGTCCTTTTCACACGTGTAAGCTTCATGAAACTGCGACTAAAATCAAGTCCTTTGTTTTCTTTCATTATTATATAGTGAGTGCAAAAATTCAAGCACGTGTGTCCAATGTTTAGTCAGTCACCCCTTCCTAAGATCACTGCCAGAAGAAGCCTACAGTCTAAATAGTGCATAACATTCACTAGCTAGCTAGCTAGCAAGCACACCAAACGTGCTTGCACTATGGCCTCGCATTTTTTATTAAAAAATTGCTATTGAAGTTTCAAAATCACAGTTGCAACAATCGGACCCATATGAACTGCACATCATAAGTATGGTTACAAAAAATTAAAAAATTGAATGGTTGGGCACCGTATGACAAGAAAAAAAAATCTTATTTATACCATATAAATCTAAATCTGCTATGATGAGCTCATTTATCCTGAAGAAGTTGAAAAATAGTTCAATCATTCTAACTCTTTCCTCAACATAGCCACAGATGAAGTCCATTGATACATACAGGTTTCGACATAACTCACCATGTGGCATGCCCTCTTGACTTGTCCATCTTCAGACTGATTCACACCACTCCTCCTTCCAAATTTCTGCCTTGCCAATTGAACAGCAGGAACTGGTTCTAGGGTCTTACGAATATTCCCCAACTTGTACCGAAACAATACCTTCCAGGAGTCCTACAATATAAACAAGCAAGTTATTCTTATGCAACAGTGAAGATTGAGTTTTTTGAAGAAGCCTAATATGCACATAATTCATAAACAAGGAGCAACATCAGCAGATGAATTGTTACTAACTGATACAAGTACAGTAGAATTTCGTTGCTTACAAGAGACACTCGGTTATAAGAAACAAAAGAGGGGGAATTTTAAGGGCTCGTTCTTTGAGCCCTTTAAATTCTTTCATTTATTCATAGCAAGGTTCTCGTTCTGGTAGAGTGGATGCCCTCAGGTTGTATGCGAGGGATTATTGGTCAGCTGCCAGGTCATAAAAAGATCACATGCTCCGTGGCGCCAGCAGGCAGAAAAAGTGTTCCACACTCACCACCATGGCTACTAGCAACACCGACTAACACTCCAAGGTTTAAATGCACATAATACCACATAAAGTGGACAGGAGGATGACTGCCACCGTAGCTCAATTGGTAGAGCATTGGACGCATTATTTGAAGGTTGCAGGTTTGATCCCTGCCGGCGACATCGTAATTGCTACAAACAACATGCCCTATACTTTCTTTGATTTTTTTTGTCTGTTAGCTCTAATTAACTCTGTTACGAAAGACATTTGAAAACGGTTCGGCTAGTTTTCCCAAGTTCATCATGTTAAGAACATTGCTTACAAGAAACGTGTTCACAAGAAACACCTCTGTAACTGAGGGTAAGTCTTTCAGGTCCCTAAAGTAAATTCTTCACTATTTTAAAACAGACAACCCACACACGTTCCCCTTGTGGACCTCATGTGCTCTAAATAACTTATAGAGCATGCAATCTTCACGCAAGCAAATTGTGCATGTCCTCTTCAAAATGAAACAGAAAAGGAAAAAAAAGTAAAAATATAATGAATGACTTCTGTGTTTAAACAGACTGATGATGATGCATAGCAAAGTGATGTAGTCCAACTCCTGAGTGTTTTTAGAATTTTTGGATACAAAAGACATGTTTTCCAGGTCCTTTGAGTGTCAATTATTATTAAACAAGGTTTTACTGTATCCAGAGATGGTGTCATAGAATGTTTCACACTGGCTGCCAGCTCCTTCTGAAGCAGTTTCCTCTGTTTCCACTATGCTCTGCCAACGAAATAGAATTGGTCTTAACAAAGAAAGAACACTACAACTAACCACATCAACAGTCTTCATAGGACGTGTGTGAACTAATAGACTTAAGTTGATGCCAACAAAGTCAAGGTGATTCAGTAACGAAGTCTACTGATCCTTATGAAGCATAGCATTTGCACGGTATAATGAAGAACTCTTCCGGATTCCTACTGAAAATTTGAAGTGTACATTGAGGAAACTCGCTATTCACAATGCGCTTTGACATCAGGAGATCCACAACAAGTATCTATCAAGGCAAGAGCCACCGCGTCAAAAGCTCCAGCTCAGGTCCACTTCAATTCATGAGTGGGGTAAAGTGTGATGCAAGCAATCCGACTTGGAACGGCTATTTCTGAGATGGACACCCAACCCCTTTGTAACTGGATTGGAACAAACTTTATTTGTGCCTGCAGTCGGGTGCTCGCGTGCTCTGACGAGCACCTACGTCGTCTTTTAAAAAGCATTGACACCGATTGAAGATCTTATAGAGAAGAAAATCTTGGCCACTGCCTACGTCTCAAATCAGTTCCAATAGTACACACTCATCAGGTTAGGGCACTGCTATAAGAGACCTGTGGCTTGCGGTGATAGCCATGTCTGCAAAATACTGTACTCTTCCAGCAGCTACCACAGCCATTGGTGACACACCGAACATCTACGTACAGTAAAACTGGATTAATACGTAGCCACTATAAGCATACCGACGGTCAAAACATAGTTGAGGCAAATCTTCTGCTTAGTCTCGTTGAGACTATTTGCTCATTCTACACCCTATGGGGCAGGTGCATAGTGCAGACTTTTCCTCACGTGAAGGTAAACTGTGCATCTAAACTTGTGTGGCCAGCACACATAATGTGCTGCAAAATGTAGTCCATCTTCTCAGGAAGACTGGTCAACTAATTGTTTATAATTTATTTATAAATGCTGTGACTTGGCATGAGATCTTGGCAGGGCGGGTATACATAGACACATACAAGCATGTAAGCCAATACAATTTCATAATAATTGCAGGCATTCTTCAAACATTAGTACAGAATTCTATAAACACTGGCAGAGAACACATACAAGTATACAAACACAAATTCTTTACATTTTGAGCTAATTGCGAACATTGCTAAGGACTTTCGGGTAACAATTTCAGTACTAAATTATTCCAGTGCGCTAGTGTCCTAGGAAGCAAATTAATATTTAAAACACTTGTTCCGTGTGTTGATGAGAGCTATTGTTGAAGCATGCTTTTGTCTTGATGGATAACCTGCTTAGTAAGTAAACAAATTCAACGTGTTAACATTATAATGGCCAATAATTCCAAATGTAGCACCATTGCACCGATGCCACAAAAATAAGCATAAGAAATGGTTGAAGACATCATGTTTGCTGTTCACAAACATGCCAGTAAAACTTATCAACGAATACCCTATCAACTATGTATTAACCAGGTTTTACTGTGTGGTGCTTAAAGGGACACTAAAGGCAAATATTAAGTCAACGTAGATTGCTGAAATAGCGGTCCAGAAACCTCGTAGTGCTACTTTTGTGCCAAGGAAGTGCTTATTTTGAAATAAAATCACGTTTTAGTGGTCTGCATCGCGTTAGCGCACTTCAAGTCACCCTTCTGAAGGCGGTCTTTCTCGCGTCACTGTTGCCGTGCCCAACGTTGCTCGCCTTTACTGCGCGGCGGCGTGCACCATTCGGGCATCCGGCAACATCACATGCATGCGGCATTTGGTTGAACTTTCTGTCAGAGCGACTTTCATGAGTGCGCAAAACACGCGGCAGGGCACCGGGCGAAGCGCAGTTCAGCGAAAATGGAGCCTTTGAACCAGTTCCCCATGGCAACACCAGAGGTTCTTTTTTTCCATGAATCAAACAGAATCGAACAAGCAGCATTTTATTACGTCCCATGATGCACGGAAGGTTCTTTTTTTATTGCCGCTAGTTTGACTACGATTAATTATAGTCGGACTCTCTCACGTCATCGGGATCATTTCCAAAATGTCCTGCTCGTGGCGCTCGTGTGATACATTTAGCTTAATTTCTCTGTCAGTAGGGCACTACTGTTGACAATATTGCCGTTTTAGACATCATATATCGAGCTTTCACAGCAACATAATGTTATTTGCCTTTAGTGCCCCTTTAAACAGCCAACAGCAATGCTCACGTAAGTTTTTCAGTCTCAAACAACAATACACAATAATGTCACCTGGCAACGTTCAGGGACAGAAAAATAACGGGAGGCAGAGGCATGATGAGAACATTGCATAAGCCCTGGCCTGAATGCGGGAGAAATAAGAGGCATACTTCTTCCAGCTGTTGGCCAAGGCAACACCATGAACTCACAGTACACAGCATAACTAAATTCCTTGTATTATCAGCTAGTAACAACCCATTCGCTTTTATCTGAACTGCTACCCAACCTTCTCCAATAATGTCTACCACAGCACGCAAAGTTGGACTGTGCTTGTAACTTTCAGCATTCAACTACAATTGTTTTTTATAGATTGTGGCAAGGGGCATTTTGAGATTTTCAATGGCACATAGGAATGAAAAATTATCTGCACTTACATGGCCCGTGCCAATTGTGTCAGTCAGCTGAGGATATTTCAAAACCAGTGCTTTTGCCGCAGCCTCATACAAGCCCCTTGGATACCTGGACAAAAAATTAATAACGTACATTATTCTGGCCACTCAGGCAAGTTCCAAGTTTATACTTACAAGCTAATTGTCCTTAAATTGTTGGCGATCCAGCTAACAATCCTTGATTTGAGACGGCTGGGCACTTCCCCCTGTTTGACATTCATCACCTCAATGTGTATATCCAAGGGCACTGCAGGCAGTGTATAATCTTTTTCAGTTGAAGTGGATGGCTGGCTGTCAGCGACACCAGGTGTCAACATCATGGTGGCTTCTGGGGCTGGGCTTAGGTGGAAATGATAATAATAATTAAAAAAAAACATTAAGCCTTGCACAGCTAAAGCAAAATATCAAGCCTGAATAACGGCCATGAAACAGTTTGGTACCTTAGCTGCAGTAATGTGCGGTCTGCAGCTTCTTTGTCATTCACAAGATTAATCTTGTCCCCATCAGAAAATGTGAAGTCTTCCGGAACCTCTACATACTCCTTAAAGCGAGTATTAAAAACCTGTGAAAAATGCCAGCATTGTACAGAATTACCCTGAAGCAGATTATCACAATAGCAACTTTGGTGCAGCAGCATGTGCACTGCACTCTTAATTTCTTCTTTGTCGTTCACAAGCTTAATCTTATCCCCATCAGAAAATGGGAAGTCTTACGGTACCTGTATTACAAGTATACCATGAGAAACCCACGAAAGGTTACACTCCCATGTGGTCATGTAACTGGCATCTTGTCACAGGCCATATGTATATTTAACTACCGTAAAATGCCGAGCAAGCACCCCCTCCCTTCTTCGGGAGATTTCAAATATGCGGCCACTTCTCCCCTCCCACCATTTTCACTGTTTCATTCACTATTTGCCTGACAAGGGTGAATGAAAACAGTGAATGCATATGTATTCAATAAAGCTTTTCATTAGAAGCACGGGTGTGCATTATTATTCTTAGTGGCTCTTCCGCCACCACATAGAATTTTGATTCATGACCGAGCTAGCGCCCCCCTCCAAATCTTATCGAAATATCCTTCACCGTGGGGGGAGGGGGGGCACTTGCTCAGGATTTTACGGGATTCAAATGTTCACTGCAGATATGTCTGGTTGAAATACAATTCTATGTTCAGAAATAACTTTGAAAAAAACTATTGCGTGATATGGGAACAGTTCAAGTGCAAAGTTGGTCAACTTATATTTGGTGCACTATTTTTAATGTTATTTAATAACACATGTATAGTAAAATTCTGACATTTACACCAAGGACAATAATTTTACACGTAAAATTTCGTAACAAGAAATTAGGAGTGCAATGCACACGCTGCTGCAGTAAAATTTGATAACCAGAGCAACAGCCAAATTCAAGAATGGTGAATAGTACACTTATGCATATGATGCATTTCAACATTAGAGCATGTGAGATTACTCACTGCTCACAAAGTTAATTAATGTCAACCGTAGAGCAACATTCATTCTCCTGTCACAGCCTTGAGTTGTTTGCATTTCAAGTGGACTGGATGGCTATCCTAGCATGCAAAGGCACACGCACACGAACTTACATGCCCTCACACATACTGGAATCAAACGAGTGAATAACCAACGTTACCACACTCTCTCACATCTGGCTAATCTCTGCATGTATCAGTCGACACATGGTTCCCTCGTCAAGTAATACCCGTCAAATTCGTCCTCGTGGCATCACCTTACCGAAGTCTCGGTGTGCATTCACATGACCTTACGGTTATTTTTATTTTAGCACAGATTCTGATCAAATGACAATCAAATACATAATATATCTGGCAAAGTCGACTGCTCACATGGAACTTGAGTTTACTGCATTTACTTAACTGCCACATGAAATCGCAACACGGACCGTCAGGGATAGCAATGTGTACAGTAGCTTCGCAAAAACAAGAAACGGTAGACAAAGAACGAAGTCATACCTCTATCCGGCCGCCTTCCAAGGCACTGCGGAAGTCTGTTTTTGACAAAGCCTCGATCACATCGGACTTGTCCTGACCGCGTACCGTTAACACCTTTTTTCGGTCGTTCCACGTTACCAAGCACTCGATTGTCGTTGGAGACGTTGGCAGCCCTTCTCCATCCGATGATTCCATAATTGCCGCCCGAGGAAACAGTCAAACAGACACAACAGACACACTAGCACGTGTTATTCAACCGTCGACCTAAATCCCTAAATGCCGCAACAAGGCGAAGAACCGAAGAACGACGATCGCACGATCAGCCTTCCTTTACAAACGAGTCGATAGGGGAGAACACGGCGCTGCATCCGTCGGCGAGGTAAATGGCGCAGCCGTTCATTTGAGTGCGATTTTTATAACGGGTGTTTATTATGAATTTCCTGAGAAAAGAGAGGTGACGCCGGGTTTTTTTTTTACTAGAAGGAAGGGGGGGGGCACTAATTAATAGTTAGTTCCTTTTCTTTAGGGGGGCTAGGAGGCGGTGAATTTGTGCGTTGTGTTTTGAATGTTTCCTGTAGGTAGTGAAGCTCCAACATATTCCTCTTGGGGAGGGGGTGGGGCAGGCGGAAATTTTGGAGGGGTTGTTGCCTTCCCTTCAGCTCCGCTAGCACCGCCCCTACAGAAAGAAGAGTTCTTATTAGGGGCGTAGCCTGAAATTCTTTTCGGGGAGGGGGGGGGGGGGTTCAACCATACTTTATGTATGTTCGTGCGTGCGTTTGTACCCCCCTGGCTACGCCCCTGGTTCTTATACACAAAACTTAAGCCGCAGGATAGAATTCCGTGGATATAGCCATAGTCGTGCGCAGGGTTCCCCATCATGGGGGGCAAAGGTTCATCGAAGCGCCCCCCCCCCTCCCACCCTACTAAGTCAATGTATAGGGCAGATTTTGCGCCCCCCCCCCTCTTAGGTGAATAGAGGGGTCCCCCCCCCCTGCGCACGCCTATGGATATAGCCCCACCAGAAAACTGTATTACTATGTACCAATTTACATGCTTGTAACTGCAAATTGAAGTACGCATGAACAAATTTTTTGCTCGTTTATGACGTTTATAGTTTACAGTCATGTATCTTAAGTGCAGGGGCGTAGCCAGAAATTTTTTTCGGGGGGGGTTCACGCCATACGTAATGTATGTTCGTGTGTGCGTTTGCATGTATGTGTGCGTATATATATATATATATACACGCAAGCAAAATTGAAAATTTTCGGGGGGGGGGGGTTGAACTCCCCCAACCCCCCTCCCCCCCCCCCCCCCTTGGCTACGCGCCCCTGCTGAAGTGTAATACGCTCTAGTTAAGGAATGCTTGTGCAATAATTCATTTTTCAATAGCTCCAAATATGTTATTTTGGGGCGAAGCACATGTCATTGGGGTTTTCCAAATGCGGTACAATAATTGTGGTTCGGTTAAGGAAAGGGCTGTCTTCTGCAGCCCTTTTCGAGAGCGCAGCAGTGGGGATGGGGGAATTAAGGGGAACAAAGAAAAATAAGGGGTAAGGGGGGGGGCACCCCGGAATTTTAACCATCCTTGCGTTCTTACTGTTACGGACACAGCTATGTACACATGCATTAAACATAGCAACCACATATCTCGTACTGTACCGCACACCCCTCCTCTTTTTTATTTTGATTACACTTTGTACCGACGAGCAATCGCATCACAGATCAATTGTTTTATCATTCGCAAAACGCGTTTAAACGCGCTTAGGGCGCTTGCATACACTACTAGAAAATGGGCAGATCTAAGGTGTGAAGTTGTGGGTGCCACTGAGCAAGAAGTGCTAGAGGCATTTTTCATAAAGAGGGAAGTCACTGAAACGGTGCGGTCAGCTGCGTGTTAATTTTTCATACGCTTTCAACATAGACGTGCCTTGGAAAAGGCTGATATGAATTGATACGTGGAACGTTGCAGAGCGTGTGTGGCTCTGCACACACATGCAAGTTTGTTTACGGTAATAAACTGACGCTCTTGAAAATTTGCGCGCTCGTCACGAATAATGCATTTTTTATTTCCGAACCTTAGCTTTCTGACACGTTTTCTTTCTTCAAACGCGCTTTATCACCTACCACGCGGTTTTGACACTTGCCCAGGGTTCATCTCCGATAGCACATCCCTAGTGATCAGCCCAAATATTCAGTCAATGCACACGAAGACTAAAAGAGAGAAACGCAAATGTCCGCCTTTTCTTCACAGCTGTATACAGCTGCCTCGCCGGCCTCGCTGCCGACTGAAGCGGCGCACCTCGGTACGCGCAAGCTTTTCAGTCTTTTCAGCTTGTGTGCGTAAGTGGTGCGAGCAGTACGAGTGCCAGACTAGGGTTCGGCTACAGCCACGATCAATTGTGTCATGCGTGTGCGTCTAGTCTGACGAAATATGGTTCATACGTGCCCGCGCTGTC
Organism: Rhipicephalus sanguineus; assembly: GCF_013339695.2. Classification (NCBI taxonomy): domain Eukaryota; kingdom Metazoa; phylum Arthropoda; class Arachnida; order Ixodida; family Ixodidae; genus Rhipicephalus; species Rhipicephalus sanguineus. The sequence goes on along the minus strand of NC_051184.2, from coordinate 91,083,610 downwards.
CGTTTTCGTCCAGTAAGTTCCAGAAAGTAATTTCGCACATCAAGGACCATCGCCATGATCACAACTTTTCGATCATGTGCGGTGTGCAAGGTTGCGCGAGAACTTACGGCCAGTACGAGTCCTATCGAAGGCACATGTACCGAGCGCACAGAAATGTCATGGATCTTGACACGTATGAAGACTCGGATGACGATGAAAAATCTGGCACTGCGTCACTACATCCACAGAGTTCAGCGTACCAGTCTGCAACTGAACACAGTGTCTTTATTGATGATCCTTGTTCCTCTGGCTCGACAATGGATGGGACCAGTGATACATACCAGGGTGCATCTGGTGGCCACCATACCGACGTCGTCGATGCAGCGATGGAGTTCTCAAAGAAAGTCAGAAGACAGCTGTGTCTGCTTTTCTTTCGTATTGCTGAAGTGCACAGATTGCCGCATTCCATCACACAGTGTCTCTTCAGCGACTTTAAAACAACATTTCTGGAGTTCATTGGTATGCTTGCTAAGCTGATTGACAACATCACTCCTGCCACAATCAAAGAAGAGCTGCACAGGCTGCTCGCGCCTGACTTTTTCAGCGACATTTTTGGAAGTGTGGAAACAAAACACCAAAGGGAAAAATTTGCAAGGGAGAACTTGGCTTATGTGAAGCCAGAAGAGCACGAGCTGCAAGTTGGAGATACTTACCAGTACGTACCCATCTCTCGCGTCCTGAAGACACTAGCTTCGTCTGAGAACCTTTGGACATATGTGAACAATGATGTGCGAACTGGGCAGGTACTACAACCAGTTCTGCGTACCTTCTTTGATGGTTTGGTCTACCACGAAAAACTGTCTGCACTTTTGCAGAATGGTGCTCAGCACACTTTGTTTTTAATACTCTACAGTGACGAAGTAGAGATAGTGAACCCCCTGGGAGCGAAGCGTGGAGTGCACAAGATCATTGTGGTGTATTACAGCGTGCTAAACATTCATGCACGATACAGGTCAAAGCTCAGCGTTATTCATCTGGCTCTTGTTGCACCTTATCGACTGGTGACAAAACATGGCATTGAGGCTGTGCTAAAGCCCCTTCTGGATGATGTGCAGTCTCTGCACACTGTGGGCATCACTGTGAACTGGGGTAGTGCAAATCTAAAGATCAATAGAGTCGTTGTCGCTTTCAGTGGTGACAATCTTTCAATGAATAGGCTGGGTGGATTCACCTGTTGCTTTAGCAGAGGACATCCTTGTCGGTTTTGCACTGTGCCTTACAGATTGATTGGTGAGGTTTTTCACGAGAAAGATGTGGAAATTCGCACTGATAGATTGCACAAGTCCCATGTTGAAAGTGCTATAGTGAACCAGCCACTAAGTACGGCACTATATGGCGTAAAGTGCCAGTCACCACTTTCAGGCATTGGTTATTTTGATGTGACGCTGCAGCTGCCTCCCGACATAATGCATGATTTGTTAGAAGGGGCCATACCTCATGTACTCAGGCAGGTGCTGCAAGGGCTTATTGCTTGCAGGGTTTTGAGTTCTGCAGATTTAGATGTCATAACAACATTTGAGTTTGGCTCACATGACACAAAAAACAAGCCTGAGGCACTGGACATGCGCTTTGTCAATGGAGAAAGTGCTTGCAAAGGCACTGCTTCCCAGAAGTGGTGTTTATTCAGATTTCTTTCGCTCATGTTAGGTGATGTTGTTCCAGAGAACAATGAGCACTGGGAAGTGTACCTGCTCATGAGGAAAGTTGTTGACATGGTGTTCGCTGATGAAATGTGCACTGATCATCTGGCCTGTCTACAAGATGATATATTCTACTTTTTGTCGGCATTTGCTTCCCTCTACCCCAACAAGATCATCCCAAAGCTCCACTTCCTTGTGCACTATCCCAGACTGATTGCTGAGTTGGGCCCACTGAAGCAATATTGGTGCATGCGCTTTGAGGCGAAACACCAATATTTTAAATCACTTGCTTCACGCAACAAGAACTTCAGAAACATCTGCAAGTCACTTGCGGAACGTCATCAGTTATTGCACAGCTTTGAGTTGTCTAACTTTGACTTGAGTTGTAGCATACGCACAACAAAAGCCAAGGCACTACAGCATGCAGACATTGCCCCATGGCTACATGAAGTCTTCACTCAAGGCATTCCTATATGGCAAGTGCAGTCTGCTACTGTGGAACACTTGACATTCAAAGTTTCAGATGTGGTAATTGTTGAGAAAGATCAGCTGCCTGTCTTTGGGCAGATATCAAAGCTGTATCTCTACTGTGGCTGCATTTTCATTCTTCTGGATTTATTTCACACTGTGGCCTTTAACAGACACCGCTGGTCTTTCGAAGTGTGCAGGACTACGGAGCAGAAACTCATAAAGCCAACTGACCTGCCATCAATTCAGATCCTAGACTTGTACTTTGACTCGGAGTTGCTGCTCAGGCCAGAAATAATGCTTCCCAAGTAAATTGGAAAAAGAAGCCTCCTCTGTGCCTTCATCGACGTCTGCGGACGCGCGAGCAGATCTAGCCCTGCTGCATTAAAGGACCTGAACACCTGGCAAGGCAGGAGTAAGTGCCAAGGAAAGAACTTCACGCGTTCATAAGCACTCTTCCCCGTCATGGATACCGGGCAGCTCGCACGTGCCAACAGAAGACTGAGTAGAAAAGATGCGCCGAGAGCGATTAAAACAACGCTACGAAGAAATGCTTGAGGCACTTGAAAGGGCAGAGACTTCGCTTCTACAGAAGAGTTCCTAGTGTGATTCCATGACTGCTCCTACAGCTTTCATGTTGAGTGCAACTGCATAATTTTTTCCTTCCTCCTCTTCCTTCGAAAACTCTGCTATGTTGTTTATTATAAAGTGTTTATTATCAAGTATCAAGTAAGGAGTGCTGAAAAGAGGTGGATGATGAGTTCTCCTCTCAACAGCTAGCAGGAAAAGTTGTGGAAGTGTGTCTGATGTTTCTGATCTTTTGAACTCTTGTCACTGATTATGCGTATGAATTACAGCAGAAACTCTCAATATTTGCAACACGTCTGTGTTCAGGACCGTTGGCAGCTGTTTTAGCGCAGAAGAAGTGTCTACTAAACTAGTCCTCAGATGATCCATAGACAGCCACAAGAACAATTTCGTGATGATCACGAGGGAAGTTTTTTGACATGTAAAAATTGAGTGAAATTTTTTTACTATGTATGTGTAACACAATTTCCACTAAAGAGATGCATTCAGTGCAAGGAAGAAGGGAGGCTCCTAAACGAGTGTGAAAGTGTTGATGCAATGCAAAACATGTCACAGGAACTACAACAGAGAAGATAATGCACACAATGCCATGCGTCTGTTGGCATTTATTATCTTTGTTTTTGTGCTATATTTCTTTTGCTCTAAACAAGGGCTTACCAGCGCCTTCAAGGATACATCCTTCGCATGGCTGAGCCACTGGCATAAATGCGCAAAGCCACAAGGGACCACGAGTTCTGCCAAACCATTGTAGCAGTATTCTGAATGTGAAATTATAAAGGACACGTTTGCATTACTTTCTAAATGTATTGTGCTTGTAAAGAGAGCAGTGATTAAGAAGTGTAATCAAAGTGAATGTGAGCGAAAACAGCTTGAAATGGCATCAAACTATTTCATTGTGTTAGGTAGTTTTTCACTAACATACCACCTATGAATTGTAGATGACGGTTGTTAAAGCACTATTTATGCCATCTGTCGGAGAATGAACTTGGCCTGCTATGATATTAGCACATGTAGCAACGCTGAGCTTGCACTACTTGATAAAACGATGCTGTGCCAAATATTTATTCTTTGCTTGATAATGCAAACATGCACCTTGCTGATTTGTGTCTTACTTTTATTTTTTTTTCCTTTGATAAGTTGCGTATGTATATTTTGTGACAGCATGCACATTTCTAGTGTATGCTCTATTACCAAGTCAATTTAGTATCTCGTCATTTGATTTTGTTATGCATTGTTGTTCCGAGTCATTTTTTTCTGTGTCAGTTTTGGCGATATCTAATTCGTAGCACCACTTTTAGGTTGTTCAAGCTGCGTCTTTTTGCAGTATAAGCATTTGCTGATTGCAGCAGGAATAAAAAAGTGCTGATTGAAAAATAGAAGGTGTCCGTGTCAGTGGCAATGGCAATGTAGCACTGGAAGTTCTTCTGTCCAGAACTCTTTAGGCAAATGATTCTGCACACAAGGTATTTTGCCTAATTACATATCATTCACCTGCTAGGTATCATAATAGTAAACAACCTTGACGTATTGAACTGCAGATGATGAATGTGGCTGCCAGGGGTGGCCACATTGAGTGCCTCATTAAATTAGTTATCGTCATGAAGCAAAATGTTATGTCAGATGTTATGGTTAAGTAAATGACATGGCAGGTGCAAGGTGGTTTTTGTTGTGGTGATGCTGGATGCAAGTAGTCTAAATATATGAAGCGAGTGTGGTGATCTTGAATCAACTCATGGTAGTTGTGAATGGAAGCAATATGCATATCCCATAAGTTGAACTGTGCTACAGATGCACATGCACATACGCACTATATACACACACACACACACATATATATATATATATATATATATATATATATATATATATATATATATATATATATATAGAGAGAGAGAGAGAGAGAAAGCTGAGAGGGCAGCCTGAATCAATGTGCTGACCTGCTAGTCGGCATTGGGTAAAGGAAAATGGTTGGAGAAAGGAAGCAATAGAGAACTGCCATTGACAACACTCAAGCTCTTTTTTTCACCCCACTATCATGCAATAAAATGAGAGCCTTCAGACTATAAAGTTGTTGACGAGGTTTTTCAGTGAGACTCTAGAGTTTTTAAAAAAAAGTTTCATAAAAATGTAACACCCCATGCTTCTACAAGGAATGACCTTAGTCAGAAAACCACTGCTGTGTAAATAAAGAGGGAAAGTCGCACGTTTTCACTTTAGTTTCCCTCACGACCGCAGCAACTTCATAGACAGCTCTGAATGACTGTCATTAAGTTTTTCAGACGTCGGCTATCGTACTGGTACTTGTGTTTATTTCGTGAGTGCGCCGTTAACTACACGCGCGTGGGGAAAGCTAATAGCACCTTTCTGCACTTAGTGTGCTTCATGGCAAGACGCCACAGTACGGCGGCGAAGTTACCTTAAACACCAGTTCGCGGCGGGGCACAGTGCAAGTGTGCGGCGGGGTGGGTTATTTATCACGAGATGTATGCGGTCGTGCCCGCGCGATCGGAAGGATGGTTCAGAACTCGGAGTCTTCCGGTCAAATGGGGTGAGTTGGGAGGTATGGAAATACCAAATAATCGCAAATTACAGCTGCAATCATGCCAACGTGTAGGAAACTCAGGAAATAAGCTTGCTCGGCAATGGCAAGCTAAGATAATGATGTTTGAGTGGTTCAGGCGTACGCACGTATCCACTAGCTAATGCCATCATGATGGTTATACGGGATGAGCTAATTTGCATTTGAACAATCATTAAGCTAATTTGCGGTTCAGTACCTTCCAAAAGAGACAATGTACCGGATGACAACAGTCGTAAGTATAATTAGAAAACACTTGTGGTACAACAAGGTACATGAAAAGTAACTTCCTGTTCTGGTGCGTAAGAAATCCTGGGCGGCTTTCACGGCAAATTTATATTTAAACCATGCACAGGTGATACCACTTGTCAGTGTAACCTATTTACTTATTTGGCGTGCCCTGCGACAGTGCCCAGTTAATTCTTACATAAAAATACCCTCAACCCTTCTCCCCCCCCCCTAAAAAAAAAGGAAAGCGCTGCACTCTCACATTGAAAAACGTCTTGCGCAATAATAATAATTAGAAAAAGCACTGCGCGGTGTCAAACTGGTGCCCCTCCCCTCCCCAGTCACATAAGAGGGGGGAGGGGGGGCAAAGTGCCCGATACATTGACTTATTAAGGGAGAGGGGCTGCTACGATGAACCTTCGCACTCCTGATGGGAAGCCCTGAGCGCGCCTATGTGTGCACGTACGCAAGTAGTAACGTTTACTAACCCGCCATATAGGCAGGTAGTACCATTTACTACCACTGACATTTACTACCTCTGCTATACTTCTGGGGTAGTAAAAGGACCACAATATGTAGTAACGGGATCTTAGAGGTAGTAACGGGTCCCGTTACTACCTTTTTTACTACCTTTTTTTTAAGAGTGTACCGCGTAATATTTTACTGTGACCGAAACGTTACCAAATGACGCTAAAGGAATGTGCAAATGGTATATGCACACTCATGTTGAAGACTCGCACGTGTGTTTATAACTAGTTGTTTACAAATGCGCAACGATGCCAACAGCAACATGTGTATTAACAACACCAGACGCGGTAAGCTGATATGATGTGCTTATGCTTGTCCGTTATTATGGAGCACGCACGCACGTTTCACGAACCCGTGTGCATGTGTGGAAGGGGTTCTTGAGAGTTCTCAGGTATACATATAGGTGGCAGCGAGTGGAATGTCTTTGTTATGGTGATTGATGTCCGCGATGCAGACCTTACCGATTCCACTGCTTGTCTGTGTGCTCTGTGTCTAGTGGACGGCGAAGTGGGATGCGGCCTACGTTGAAGTTGCGCATCGCCGTGTTCTTATACATGCGCATGCCTCCGCACCTGCAATGAAGCCGGTTGCCGTGGACGGCACAGTGGGCTCATCGATCCAGGTTTCAGAAAGTGCTAACACGCGAGTTTCTGTGAGAAGAGCGTCTTTTTCGAGGTCGTGCACGTGCGCGTGCATAGACTGTACGTTGAGAGCGGCGAGCGTGAGGCGATTGTTTTGGTTGTGGCATCGAATAAAGAGGTAGCCCGGTCCAAGACAATGTATAGAGGCCTGCTTGCTAGCCGGGTCACGTCGTCGACAGACTGTCTGTCGAGAGAGCCGGTGACATGTCGGAACCTGAAGTCACCTTTTTGCGTTGGTGAGGTATAGGCCGTCGAGGCTGCTAGCCCTGGAAACTGCTACGTAGACCAACTTCAGTGGTTTAAGCTTATCGTGTGCGTAGACTACCTGGGCGTATGTGGCCCTTTGTGACTCATATATAGTTATGACGTTTGCTTGCTTAAGGGGAAACAAGTGTCCTCTTACACGAGATATTTTTCTGGCGTATGTCGTGGTTGTGGTGGTTCGCATTGCTAGGGGCGCCCATTTCAATTCTATTGAGGTATGTGCGGTAGTGATGGGCTTCGTCCTGGCTGGGACGACAATGCCTACCGTGCACGTTAAAAATTCAAGCCACAGTCGCACGAGGTTGCCGTGTTCGTCACGCTCGATGTACCAGAAGGTGCCCATATCTCCATTAACGAGGCCGTCGCTTACGTCGATGTTGGCCGTGATCATGTACGGCTTACCGATGCTCAGGCGAATTGAGGCCGGCAATCCACCCATGTCGCTTGCGTTAATCTGGGCCACCTTGGTCAGGAAATCCCTGTGTACGTGCTACCGCATGTTATGTTATGTTACCGCATGTGGAATGACATAACACGTTGTCCGCAGCGTCGAGGCAACGTGCGCTATAGCGGTCGACGTCCGCATTGCTGTAGTATAGCCGTGTGCGGTCAGGGCACTTAGCGGTGGCTTCTTCGCGTGTCACAAGGCGCCTCTTAATCAATCTGACGTCATACTTCGTCAGCATGAGGCCATCACCTAGCCTCATAAGAAACAAAGAGAAGACTGCGTCATTCAGGCGGACCACGTGGACAAGTGGAGGCCAGTTGAGCGTCTTCCAGGGAAGTTCTGCTTTCAGCTCCCTCACTTGCCTTGTGTTTCAATGTATATGTTCGCGGTCTGTAAATCACATGCGGCACATACCCGCATAACATGAACTGTGGTATGCGGGTATGCGCCACACGTGACTGATGGAAAGAATTTCATGACGTACGCGACAGGCGTTGTGAGTAACTCACGTCGTGTTCTTCATAAACATATCCCCTGCTGTTCCAATTGTAGTATAGTATACGTTGTGGGGACGGCCAGGAGAGCGCCCAGACGTAGGCGGCTAGACAGACAGACAGACAGACAGACAGACAGACAGACAGACAGACAGACAGACAGACAGACAGACAGACAGACAGACAGACAGACAGACAGACAGACAGACAGACAGACAGACAGACAGACAGACAGACAGACAGACAGACAGGTACATAGATAGAAACGGCCATAGTGCCTGAAGTTCGCTCACAAATGCTTGACATTTAACACACGATTTAGTGCGCTGCTCACTCCAAAAGTGGAAAGCGGTAGGATGTATGCGTTTCGAATTATGGATCTGAGGGTACTGTATATTCGAAGAACAGTTTGCCATATATGAACACTATAAGTACTTCGAGCAGTGTTTATAAGAAAACAATGTAGTCCACAAAAGGAGAGTAGTAGGTTGTCCTCAACGAGCAAACAAATCTCCAACACGATTTAAAGTTGCTAATCCACAAAGGAAAGTTAACTGAACTAGTCTACGCAAGAGCTAAACGCGCTTATACACTAAATACTTATAAACTGCGTGAGTATAGTTTACACGAACGCTAGACGTAATGTTACGCAGACACTGTGCGCGACTAAGAAACTATAGAACATGACGCCACAAAGGAAAGTTTATTGAACCGGTACACGCAAGCGCTAGAGACGCTTATAAATTAAATACTAGGGGTGTGCTAATATTCGAGTTTCGAATTCGAATCGAATAGTACCTAATCGAATAATTCTATTCGACTTTCGAATAGCTAGTATTCAATGTTTCGAATAGTACGACAGGACGAATATCTAGAACGCGACAAAGGCCCATGGTGCAACGTGGGTACGGTGGGGTGGCAAAAGCTAACGCTAACGTCGTTACAGTAGGCCTTTTGTTAAAACTTTCACTGGCATCCTGGTTCAAAAGCGACTGCATGCTAATCTTAAAGGAGATTATGTCATTTCCGCTCGTACAGAAACACACGAGAAAACTGTCAAGCCCTTCACAACTTCGTTCCCGAAACGAAGGCATGGACTTGCGTAGTTCGGTCGCGTATGCCGCAAGCGCCGTGAAACGTCCTGACTTTGGCCTGCGAAACCCTTGGTCATTGGATTTGCTTGTAAATGTTTTTCACGCTGGGCAGTCGCCACTGCCACACCGAACCACTCGTTCAGAAACTTCCATCGTTTCGGCACACTGTTAAAACGCTGCTGTGAACGGGCGCCCGAAGATTTTTGGGCCCGGAGCACCCGTGGCGATGAAGCACAACATTACCGTTGTCACATGAGCCGTATTTCGCGACCTTGGGGAAAAAGGTGGCTACTGTACCCCCCTCTGTTAGTCGTTAGGAGGTTTGGAGTGGCGCTGCTGACTGGAATGGCGGCTCTTCTATCAACATGATTGCGCGCCCATAAAAACTGAAACAAAAGCCACTCTCGAACAAGTGCGTAATAAAACTGTCCTCACGTTGTAGCGTTCCTGATTTTTCCTTTGTCATGTCGTAACTGGCGGTACATATTTCGTGTAAATATACTATTCGATTCGATATTTTTAGCCACTATTCGATTCGAGGTGAAATTTCACTATTCGCACCCCCCTCCCCTACTAAATACTCATAAACTGCGTCACTCGTAGAGTTTCTTAAAATTAACTAGAGGAGACTCTGGCGCTGCGATCGTTCAGCCACCATGGGAATGATGGGTAGTACATGGATTTGCGTAGTCTTCGTACTTTCGGGCTTCGAACGCACTTGTGGCTTTATTTATTGCTGTGTTTTGTTTTTCTTTCGGACAAAAGAATGGATCGTTGTGAACTTTGTGACCAGATTTGAATTGGTGAGCCTAAAAAAAGTTAAAGTGGTGAAGTGGAACTGCTGACTTTTGCTGAACTTGGTTTTGCGACAAAGCGGATGCAGGCGATGCGGAGCCAAACGGTGCCGAAAGAACGAAGTTTAGACAAATCCGTGTACTACTCCTGATTCCTATGCTGGCTGAAGCGCTATGCGTTACAGCTCCCGTAGACACTAGCGCCAGAGTTCCCTCTAGTAAGTATTGTATGAAACCCTTTGGCGTCAGTGCAGCTTACACAAACGCTAGACTCAATCTTACGCCGACTTAACTAAAAGCATCGTACTTCTCAAGGAGATGGGGAATCAATTCCTCGAACCACTATTGCTGACGAAGCCACTTACGTTAGTTTTGCAGCGTAAGGTTCATTAGTTTCGGCCGCTACAATTGCACACCGTTTTCTTCAAAATAATTCTTATCTTACTCATCTCGATGTCAAAAATTTTTAACAAATAATACACAGCTTCAGTTCCTTCTACTGTGGACACCGAATGTTATTTCCAAATATGAAATCGGGCGAAGGCCTCCTGGTTAAAATAAAGACTTACCCTTACCGAAGCATACATTTCTTACGACATGCAGATCCGATAGAGAGCTGTGGATGGATAGAAAGATAGAGGAAATGATGGTTGATCCCTCTGTCATAGGAATCGGTATAACACGAAAGTGAAACGTGTCGTCACACAATTAGTTGATTGTTTATAGTGTATTGGTATATGAGAGCTCGTACAATGTCTAATGTAGTTTGGTGAATATAGCACCGCTTTATGTGGACGCACTCACGTTGGCGCCTATAGTGGCGCATCTCCGTACCGACCACTAACACCCATGATCATGATTTAACCTTCGCGGTAGCTGAAGTTTTAACATATACGTGGACACTGCATATGGTGAGTCCCGCGCAAATATGGTATCAACAAGCCCATAATAAACACTGATACTCCATATGCACTTCAAAGCGTCGTGAAACGTGAAGAGAAAAGCTACGCGCGTCGTGTCTTCCCTCTAGCCTGACCGTTAATTTTCACAGGGCGAGCGGAGAACATGGTGTGACAGCCAGACGAGCGTCGGAGAGCTATTTTTCGATATGGATGGATGCTATGAGCGAGGCTTGGGCTAAAGCCAGCACCTCGAGGTGTGTTAAAGCGTTCTGGGGCGGTTGTAGCACCGGCGCGTTTTTTTTTTTTTTGAACCTGGTGGCACATATGTCATCGCCCCGTTATAAAGGGAACGCTCACAGCATCCATCCATCCAATAGCACTGTGGAAGGAAAGTGTGAAAGGTAAAAGGCGCGTGCGTGTAGCTACCGTTATGTCTTTGGCGGTAGCTTAGTGGGATAAACGCCCGCCAGTCACGGGTTCGACTCCCGTGAACGGAACTTTTTCTTATAGTTTTTTTTCTTTGCCATCTGATGACGCTCATTTTGCTGACGTATTTCCGTGACGGAAATGCGTCATGAAAGTCTTGGTGGACCACGGCATAAAAAACTTTCGTGTTAAAAAATTAGAAAGGAGTATGACGTCCCGTACCCAACCTTGAGGTGCCGAAAAACTACGTCGCCGTCGTGTCCTGTGAGCGCTATGATTCACGGGTAAAATTTAGACTACAAGGTTGCTCGGGAATTAATAAAAGTGCTTGGTTAAACGGAAGGGTTACTCAATGCTGTCTAATGGTGCTATCACCAAGCCGACAGCTTCGGATCAACCAAACGGCCGATCAGCGACGGCCGATCAGCACTTTTTAACGCGACAGCCTTAAAGAGCTCGTCTCGCAGAGATACCGGTGTTTGCGTTCTTGGTTGTGAGCGAAAAATCAGTGTTGTCCGTGTGCAAAAAATTGAGAAAGATGAAAATAAAATAAATAATAAAAAATATTTCTTTTGCGTGAGAATCGAAGCCTGGCCCTTTGCGTGGCAAGTAGGTCTTCAACCACAGAGCCACGCTACTGCCTGAACGAAATTGCGGAAAAAAAAAACACTGTAATAATGTAATGTAGTGGGAGGAGTGTCTTTAACGCATGTAATATTGCGTGGCTGAGGCGTAGAATCGCGCTAGGCGTCAAAACACGTGAATTGCGCAACGAGTGGATGTTTCAAAGGCCCACCCATTACAAAGCGCTCAGAGATTTAGTCATCCTCAGCAACAAAAGCATCAAGAAAGTGAGCTACTGCTTAGGTTCGCGTATGTTCTTACGAACGCGTACTGAGCCCTTCGTTCATCAGCAAAAGGAAAAATTGTGGAGTAGTGGCCACTTCGGAACTGGACTTGCAGTAGGCATTCCAGGATAGTTTTAAACGGTCAATGTTGCGCGCACAGACGTTCGTTTCCTTGCGGCACGGTTGATATATATACGGAGAACCGAAGCAAAGCTGCCAATTGAGAACGCGATGCCCACGCGGCCTGACTACGCTATCGCGTTCTGCTCTTGAAGGCGAAGCTCAAGCCTCCTCCAAGTTTCGTCACCTTGTTTCCGACAGATGCTAACATTCGATTTAATTCTCGTTATCACGCTTTGGACGTGCAAGATATAAAATAATCGCCGAGTGCGCGGGGTGTTCAAAACATGACCTCGATTTCCTCGCTCGTGAAGCTTAAAAAAGTCACAGTTTCGCCGCAAGGGCGAAGCAATGAATTCGATAGCAAGAAAAGCGGCCCGTGATGAACGCGCTGCTACGCTGCAGAAATATCTACCCCCCGGCAGCAACCCTCACGCGAGCAGACAGCGGAAGGGCAAGGTTCTCTCTGCGCAAGAAGCGAGCGAGCGAGCTGGCCGACGGCTTTTAAATGCGCCCGTTGCTCTCCTCGCGCCATCTCGCTGGTAATGAAACGCTTATAAGCGCCCGTCGTCTCCGAGTACTGCCAGCGGTAAAGGGTGTGTATTAGGGGTGTGCGAATATCAAATTTTTCGAATACGAATCGAATACGAATATCCACCTTCGAATATCGAATCGAATATCGAATATCAAAGGAAAAATGCCTCCACAGTAACGATATTTTGTTTAACATGTAGCTATTTGAAAAAAAAAACATTAACAGTCTGACTGGCAACACAACATACACTGCTATCCCCAGAACACAATGTCCAGGCTAGCACAATGCGCATCACAACACAAGCAAATATCACGGCACAATGAAAGTAATGACTAGATGTTATCATGAAGAAATACGAGTTGCTCCACATGATCAGGCAGCAGGCGCTCCCTTCTAACAGAGACAACGCCCCCTGCCACTGAAAAGGCACGCTCGCTCGGAACAGAAGTGTCTGGTATAGGGAGGTACATGTGGCGAAGCTTTGTTAGACTGGGGTATCTGAAGGTGCTTACAGTCCGCCACCAGTCACATGGGTCACCGTCTTCTTCAGAAGTGGTCCCGCATAGTGTACAAGTGGTAGTGCGGCACGTTATGGCCGCATAATATTGAAAATGTACGGTTACATGATCGCCAACAGCGCTGCACGTCGGAGATGCACCAGCAATAAATCTTACGTATTGGGGCGCTCGTCGCAGACAGATATTGTGCCTACGTGTACTTACGATGTTTATCGCTCCTCTCGGCAACGTTTTTAGCGATACGAACGCAGCAGAAATGTGGAAGACGAGTTATTTTATGCATGATAATCGAATCGCATATTCGAATTTTTTTAATATTCGAAATTATGAATATTCCAAACTTTTCGAATATGCGATTTCCGAATCGAATACGAATATTTCGAATGTAATATTCGACGAATATTCGAAACTTTCGAATATTTGCACACCCCTAGTGTGTATATAACGCTCGCCGTTAGCTTCCTGAACGGTCTGCGTTTCGTGGCGTAGTGGTTAGCGCCGCGCGCTGCGAAGCGAGAGGTCGCTGGTTCGATTCCGCGCTTCGGAAGCATTTTTCTGAATTATTTTTCTTTGGGACTTATATATATATATATATATATTGTTAGCACATCGCTAGCGCCTCTATGAGAAGCGCGCGTGCTAGTGTGAGCAGTGGAAGAGGAAGACGACGTTGACGAGTGAGACTCTCGTGCTGTTCGCCTGTGTGGCGTCGTGTAGCCTGTGTGGCATGTGAGGTTTATTGTACTTACAGTAAATTAACTTCCTTTATTAGAACGTCTCGTGACTTCTACGACGCCCGAAGACAACATTTCGGAAGTGGGATGGTCATCCAGTTGCCAACGGAAGAGTGGACATGAGTTTTATCAGTGCACGGACCTGGTTAACATAACCCTAAATGGAACCGACCGAGGGAACAGCCAACCTGACTGGCGGGGGAGACACGGGCTCTGGAAATGGAGATACGATCACGACTCGCGACCTCCTTCAAGTCCTCCAAGAAAAGGACTGACTGCTGTCGACACTGTCGAACGAGAACGGCGGGAGCTTTTTGGTCCCCGCAACCGAGGCCTTCGTTTCATCACCGGGTTCGGAGCGCAGCCTGCCCATGACAAGGGAATTGACCATCGACTCGAACCAAAGACCAGATCGACGCCAGGGATTGCCGCCCGTCAGGTAACATGGTGAGCGAAAATGTTACAACTGCAACTTCTGCGGCCACATAGCACGTGATTGTCCGGAGCCTAAGCGAACGCTTAAGTGTCAGCGTTGTCAAGCAACTGGCCGCACGCAACGCAATTGCAAATGTTTGTCGCGTAACGAGTCCAACGTCGTCGGAGAAGTACTTCCTTGCACCGAGGCCGGTCATGTGTTACTTAAGGAGGTAATTTTGAACGACGACTTCGCTCTCGTACGTCTCATCGACACGGTCAGTTCGGGTTGTTTGTTGCGTGCGTCAGCAGCGGCACGATGCGGCATCGAGATGGTGAAGGAACCTACCCCTCTGTACGGTTTTGGCAACATGAACGTGCCAGCCACCAGAAGCCTTGGTCACTGCAAGGCAAAGATAAGCATCGCTGGCATTGTGGTCGAGAAGATTCCCGTGCAAGTGGTTCCGGACGACGCACAGTGTGTTGACCTATTCGTGGGCCGAACCTTCACCGACTTGCCCTTCGTTACATATGCCAAAGTGGGAAGCACGTTCCGCTTCTACCACTTAAACGACTGCCCGTTCGCCGATCTAGCACCATTGGAACAGAAGTCGAACCTGAAGTTGAGAGCCAGAGAACATGAGCTTCGAAAAGGTACGGGGAATTTTATCATTATGTGCACCGATCGCTGTCACAAGCCCTGTCGTTTCTCCGCACTGTGGACGTGATGTGTTTCCCGAGATGAAAACAGGAAAACGCGCAGCTGCCCTTCACGATCCTGAGCAGCATGATTGGGATGTCCACTTGACACATGTAACGTGCAGCCTGAACAACGCCATAAACAAAAGTACAGGCAAGAGTCCCCTTGAGATGGTTCATCGATACAAGCCGAGTTTTTACGGAGGTGCTCCAACAGGTTGCCGACACGGAAAGCCCGTTGCAACCTCCTCAGGAATTTAGAGCGCAGGTTTGTCAACGACCACTGGACGAAGAGGATTCCGCCAAACAGGCCTGTGACCGACGACACTACCCTGCAAGGCTTTGTGACGCTGGAGAAAGAGTACTTACGAGCAAGGCCCCTGAACATGCCGGGAATAAGACTGAAACTCAGTCGAAATGCCATACACCTCTCGTTGTCACACAAGTTTTGTCTGCGGACACCTACCGCGTCAGTGAGTTACGTCATAAAGAGGGAAGCCGATTTGGAACAACCGCCTGCATCCTAAGGAAATGGTATCCTACAACCCGTGCATCACATCATGACAATGACGCATCCGAAGAGTCCCAGGAGGAAGTAAATCCGGTACTACAACTTCCGCTACGCAAACGCGCATTGTCGACCACGTTACCAGACTGCGTGTTGTGATGTCATTGTATTTCATTGTATTGAACACGGAAGATATATGTGTCGTGTTTTTATTTTATTCTAGCCTGTGCGTCTAAAGAACTGCTTTACGCCGTGTACTTATGTTGTATGAACCTCTGATTGTTTTTTTAGATGCGAAGTATCTTAAGGCGGAGCTCAATCCGGTGGTGGTGGTGGTGGTGGTGGAGGTGGTGTGCGGCGTGACCACCCTTACTGCGCATGCGCTACCCTCTCCACACACCTCCTTTCCACTCACCTTCTCCCCTTCCCCTCCCCCCTCCCCTTTTCCACTCTTACTCTGAAACGCGGGCTAGACATGCCGAAATTCTCTCCTGCGCAACGCCGCGATGAGCTCGAGCGCATGCGCGTCCCCTCCCCTTCTCCCTCCTCTCCTACGCTGCCCCCCTCTCGCCCGCCTGTCGACCGCGTTCCCCGCTCGCCCTGTGAGAATTAACGGCCAGGCTAGATGGAACATACGACGCGCGTAGCGTCCCTCTTCGCGTTCCACGACGCGAGGTCGGTAGTATGCTCAACGAACGCCAACGGAACGTGATCGTGCAAGTGCTCCGGCTTCGCATCGCCTCATGGTCCCCTTTAGCGGGAGATGGTGTAATTTTTCTCTCCATTTCATTTTTTGTGGCTTTCCGCATCGTCAAGCCAGTCAAGATGACCGGAAGAGTTCAAGAAATACGGTGTGCTGTGAGCAAATCTTTAGCGTTAGTTATTGGATTTAGTGTTCGTGTGTTCTTGTTCTTTCTAAACTTGATTCAGATGTAAGTAATCTTGTCTTATCGTGTGTCATTTATTCAGTAGTTAAATACAGTAGAACCTCGGTGATACGATCACGGCTCGTACGAATTTCGGGGTGATACAAATTTTTCTGTGGTCCCGGCCAAGACCCATTAGCCTGCAGCGTAATGAAGTACAGATGTTACGCACCGATTTTCTACCGGTGACGTTTGATACGAACGTACGCTACCACGCAGGTACGAACAGGTGCTGCCCGTGCTGTCGCCGAAGACAAGGCAATCAAGCGCGGTCATACGCGCATCGCACCACTTTGTCAGAACAGGCCATCAGCGGCGCGTCGTAACCTCCGAGACTGTGCGCGCGAACCTTGGAGGCCTCAATGCGCTTTCATGTTCCTTCGCGTTTAGGTTACAGATTACGTTAACGTAGCGCGCGCGCTCTCTCTCTCTCTCCTTTCTAACGCGTCTACACGAGCTGCTGTGCTCGAGGCAGCGTCATTGTATATTGTTTACACGTGCCTGCCATGTAGATACAAGCCGTGTCTTCGCGAAGGAGCTAGCTCTAGCAACGTCAACATGCACGACTGTTGGGGACGCGCACACCTGCCAACACTCCGATTTGCACAGGAGATTCCCGAATTTTGAGCAAACCTCTCGATTGTGCGGGAACGGCCGTGAATCTCCCAAAAAAACATCCAAAACACCGCCGCGATAAGAAAGTAATAACAAAGGACAGCGGTCCTAAAATTTTCTGGCGTTCTATCGCGTGCAAAGCGCTCCATAAGTCACTTTCGCCATAGTACTCTGATGTACTTACGATACATTACGCGCCTGGTAATGTATTGTGTGCTTTCAAGATTTCTTTCGTGCTTTCTTTTATCGTAACGACTACTGAGCTGTGTCATGAATGAGTAATTCCAGTGACGTCATCGGTGACGAACATTAAGTATAGCAATACTGGTACAAATGCAGTTTCGTGCTCCTCGTTTTAGGAGTAAGCCATGAATGTCATTGCCGAGTTTTATTAACGTAACGACTATAATACGAAGCCGGGTTTCGCACATTCGTCGGTATTACGGGGCATTATTTGTTAAATAACCCAAGAATTTATTCTAGTTGAGTGAAGTCACTTGTTCATCTATACACGTAGATTCAAGGGAGATATGGATATTCTGTCCACGAAGGAATTCCGAGAACCTAATGAGTTGCAAATGCGTTCTAATACCGACACTATGAGGAGCACTAAGTTTTGTACAACTGAAAACAAGATTAACTATGTGTTTCGAAATATAGACAATGAATTCGAGCTCACTGAAATGGTAGAAAGCTTAGCTGTCTCTGGTTAATTTAAATCACTATGTGCTTTGCCACAAGAGAGTGGTAAATAAGCCTAAGAATAAGGCTAACAAACAAAACGATTGGTTCAGGGCATTCACGATTGATAGGTGACATCCCAATCGCTGACGGAGCCGTTCATACCCCTCCTGTAGCGTAATGCTCATTACTTTCAGCCACAACAACTGCGCAAGTTATTTTTGAAACTTTGTTATTGTACTTATCTGTATGGCAAAATTATCCGAGCTATATTACCTTGCTTCACGTCCATCTTCACTAGGCGCCGAATCTTATTTCCAACGATGAAATCTAACGAATACCTCCTCCTTCACGAAAGAGATACCCTTACAAAAATATTCCTTTGATAGGTAATGCGTCGGCTAAACACAGAGGTAGGTGAATATTGGCCTGGTGAGCCACCGATGGCGGCGCTGAGAACGGCGCTCCGATTAAACGCTCCGATGACGCAAAGGTGGGGATTCGGCTTTTGTCGTCTGCTAGGCTGCGGTTAGAACAGCAGCATTTTCGTTATAGTTCGCTCGCGTCGCACGGCGTTCCTCGACTATTAGCTGTATTTTCGTGTAATTATAGTTCTTTAGATGGCTGCTAGCATTACTGGAGGTGAAGAAACGTTAACATTTAACGTATCTTCTATATACAAAGAGCCATCGTGGTCAGGATCATGCCACCGAGTTCGTAGCGTCACTCACTGGGCTGGATGGCGTTGAAGTAGCTTACGTGAAAACGCGAACGTCCTGGAAATCAAGTTAAAGATTGAATGTACGCTGCTTTCGAGCGAAGCGCAATCAATTTGACGGCTTATTCGCAATAGTTAGCGTTATGTAAACAGACTTGAACGAAAGTTCACACTCCACTCCCAATTGCAGTAAGTACACAAAACGTTTGCCGACAAAATCAAATTGATAACTTCATCGACCAGCGGGTTACTGCGGACAACTAGCGTAGATTGGGTGAGTTGGATGCACATTAAAACTTGTTACACGTACAATCGCCCCCGAATGAAACGCCAGCAGTGGCGCGCGTGGTACAATTCGCACCCTTATGATTAGAGATAGATACGCTCTTGCGGTTTGCCGCTCGTGAGCCAGATTCATGCTTTCGATTGCGCAGTGCTGCCTAATCGGGTGTGCGTGCCTGTCAGTGGTGATGACAGGACGGCGCGCATTATACAATTCGTAATGCTTGGGGAACGCGCTGTGCTGTTCGTGTTTCATTTGCCACCGATAATAAAGCTTGATAAACAGTAGAAAACTTGACGAATATGTCTAGGAAGAGTAGCAAGATAGCTCTTTCCCATCATTCTTTTGGCCCCTTTGGCTGGTCATTGCTATTGTTTACAGCGCTGTACCAAGGTTAAATATTTTACGATGAAAGCTTGGGATTCCTGATCAAGCGCGAAAATGCACCGTCACCGACCCTATTCGGCAGCGTCAACGCGGGTGATGCAAAAAATCCTCACAGAATGGCATCACCTTATGACGTCCTCATGACATCACAGACCGCCAAAATATGTGACGTCATAACGTCACGTCACATGATTACATCATCACATGACATCGTCGGTTTGCATTGCCTCCGTGATCGGTGCGTCGATCACGGAGGCAATGCAAAACCAGGTGATGTACAGAAAGCTTGCAATGCCTCCGATCCTGGAGGTAGTGCAAAACCACGTTACGTCCAAAAGGCATTCGGAAGGGGGCGGGGAAGGAACAATACATCGACTGAACAAAAAGAAGAAGATGGATTTCGCCTTCGAGTCGTCTTAGGCAGACGCATAAGGGACCCTGCGAGTCTCTTTAGTACAGTGACCGCATCACGCCCTACCAGGAGCAGACCGTTGAGAGTGAATGACACTATTTTGTAGCTAATATAACTGACTACAATTTTCAATGCGAAAGCTTTGTATTGATCTAAGTTGGTATGATTACACTAATTCTGTTCAGCATGCTTTCAAACGACCGGGAACGAGTCAGGAAACGTTGATTTATTAACGTAGGAATTAAAATATGCTGCAAAAATAAAGAAAGGACAACTCCGCACAACCTACGATATATTTCATATCACCGTCGTGCATCCCCTTTTGACACGTGCTCTCAACCATTTTATTTCTTGTTTAAACTTCAACTACTTACGACACGCAGCTGCTGGAAACTTGAATTTATTCAAAAGTTGTTGCCTGTAACGACCATTTACTTGATTTGAATGACATCACACGTCGCTTGTCACGCGTTTAAAACCCCGAACAACGGAATTGAATCAAAGGAGCAGGCTTGGCAACCGAACACGTGCAGCACACGGTATACGTATATTGCGCTTTAACGCAGGCACGGTAGCCGAAGCCCCGAACGCTGAAAGTAGCGATTCAAAACTGGCCGGAAAGTCATTTTGAGTGCGCCGCGGCCATAGAACAATCGCGAAAAGAAATCGTCGCCATGCATGCAGATTTACACATTGGTAGCTATAGCACACGACACCAGGAGCAGTCGTCACTGAACGTGCTCCTGACGGCAGCTCCGCTCGATTTCCCTGGGCATTTTGCTTGAACATTCAGTACAAATTGCTTTATGACCGTGCCCATTCATGTTCCAATAACTCGAGCAGGACAGACTGGCCGGTAGCGTCGAGTAGCCTTCACGCAGCGAGCGCGCACGTGACGAGCGGCACCCGAGTTCCCTCTCTGACGTCACACGTGAGAGGGCGGCACTCAAAGATCTCGAGGCCAATAACCACAGCGCGATAGAACATGGAGAATGGGAAAAAATAGGGGGTATGCTTAAAACCTTCTATGAGTGAACGTGAAGTTGAAAGGCTCATTTAAACAATAGCGACGTGTAATGATACTTTAAGCGGCTACTTGTGCGCAGCACGCAATGGAGTTCTCGAAAGGCGAAAGTATCGCAAGAAGCCACAGCCAAATTTGCCCCAGCCACGACTAGGAGCGAACGCGACTCGCGCCTTTCCCCCCCCCCCCCCCCCCGCAAGTATCATGGAAAAATCATGATCGAGCGATGACGTCACCATATGACGTCATGTTGACGTCACAGATCACCCAAACTTGGGAAGTTGTCATGACGTCACTGTGACTTCATATAAAATCTCGTCACATGGCAACGTCATCACATGGGATCATTGCTTGGTAAAAGGTGGGCCGATCCCGGAAGCAGTAGAAAGCAAGGCGAGGTGCAGAATTCTTACAATGCCTTCGATAGTGGAAGCATTGTAAACGACGTTAGTTGTAGAAACTTTTCGGAGGAGGGCGCAGGAGGTTCACTACATCGATTTAGAAGAAGTCGAACAATAAGATACCCTTCGCCTTCGGGTTGGCTGAGTCGGATGCTTAAGGAACACTGTGAGTTTTTGATGCCATCTTTGCGTGGGATCCACTACATGCTGTTTCCGAGTTTATGTTAACCACTTCAGCTACCAAGAAAGGTTTAATCATGATTATCGACGCCAATTGTCGGGATGGACATGTGCCACTAGGATCAACGTACGTGCCTGCGTATAAAACGGTGCTAACATTGTGCCAACGTTGTGGAAGCTCTCATTTATCAATATACAAGGAACATTGAACCACTTTTATAAAGACACGTTGCACGTTCGTGTTATACGATTCCTAGGACGGAGGGATCATACATGCATTTTTTTCTACCTACGTAGGATAGGAATATGTAAGAGAGACTATTACAGAGAGTTACGATACTCCCTAATGCAAAATGTGGGCGCCGCTGAACGCGCGTTTTGATTTCATCTATTGAGGCAAAGAATTTCAAGGAGACATCGAACATGTCTCCTTGGGTAAAATAAAATGAAAGTGTATTCTGGAACTGTTAGTAGTAAATACATGATGAATGTACGTAAGGCTACAGACAACTCCCTGTTTTTATTATTTAAATATTTAATGAAACTTTCATCCTTTTATTTTTGGCTTAGGCTCTTGCGTTTGTGCAGACAACGCATGATTCATTTTGTTTCTTTCTTTTCTTCATTTTATTTTTTTTTATTTGATTTTCTTTTTTTCTTTTGTTATATTCCGTTTCGGCGGCGATGTTTGCAGAGTAATACAGTCCGCATCTTGTTTTTTTCTCCTTTGTAAGAAATTTAGCTACTTCCTTTATTTTTAATTAGTATATATTAACTTTCTGTTTCCGCGGAGAAGGTTCCAGAGTAATAGAGCCAACCTCTAAAAAAAAAGAGAGGGAGAGAACGGCGTCGCGTAGTTTGTGACGGCCGAGCCAGAAGAGCATTCGCTGCGCCCGTTCCATCTGTTACGTCGATAGCCAGCGCAGTTCAACGCAGGAACGGCCTAATCTATAGCTGCGCTGTTTAATTAATTACCAGGGGGCGTGGCATCACGCGTAAAATTTTGATGTGTCAAGAGACCGTGCAGCAACAGCGGCCTAATAATGATACTTCCTGGGGTTTTACATCCCAAAACCACGATATGATTACCAGGAACGCCGCAGGGCAAGGCTTTGGAAACTTCGACCACCCGGGTTTCTTTAACGTCTACCTTAATGGAAGTACGTGGGCCTAGATCATTTCGCCTCCGTTAAAAAGGGGCCGCCGCGACCGGGACTGGAGCCTGCGACGTTCGGGTTAGCAGTCGAGTGCCTTAACCACAAGACCACCACGAGGGGCTGCCCAGCTAACAGGTACACGGTAGCATATACTCAACGGCGACAGAGCAGTAAGCTGTCCCTGCTATGAAAAGTCTTATAATTATAGCAGAAACAACGCGATTGAAAGTACTACAAGCTCTCTATTGGAAGGGCTACACGCATCTGTCCCTAACATCCAAATCGTTAACATTGAAGCGGCCGCAAAGTGAACGAAGACTATTAGCCTTTACTCTTAATTGCAAGAGTTAGGTTTTCTTCCCGCAACAATAATCATCACCGACATCACATGCGTTTCCTTGCGATATCACCACGTTACCAGCACTTTCTGGTAAAGAACAGCATATCCGCTTCGAGCATCACCTAGAATTCTAAGAGGACATTGGCGACCGCCCAGATTTCACGAAAGGAAACGCAAGAAGCCACATGACGATTATCGTTTAGGTACACTCTTAATCAAGTCCTGGCTAACGCATGCCCCGTAGGCGGGACATTTCAAAACTCAGGAAAACTCCCGGCTATAGTAGGCCTTCGAAAAGGAGTTAGCCGTGACAAGTGTATATAAAAAACGTGCACTCTTCACCGCCGCTTTATAGACGGCCTGCAGCATTAGTGTCGCGTCGGTGCGGGCCGCGTAAATGAGAATCCTGGCTACAGCTCAGCGTAAGCTCCCGCGTGTTATAACTTGTCGGCGCAAGCGTCGGTGTATACGCATGCGCCGACAGCGTCAGCCACAAAGGCGAGCTATGCTGCGAGGAGGTATACGCATGGAGCACGGTGTAAGAATATTCAGGTGTTGACACTGCGCGCGCCTAAGCGGCCAGAAAATGTTCGGTCGTCGGTCCGTTGAACGGTGGGCCATCTTGTGGCTTGAGGCGGAGTGCACCGTGCTCGCCGTGCCCTCTCCTGTTGCTCTCTCGATTTCGCCCCTCGACGCCGCTTGGCGGATGCACATTATCCAACAAAATGGCACAAAAAATGCACGTTATCAGCAGCATGCGCGTTGCTATGGAGACGACTGCCCCGCTTTTCGTAGCGCCCTCCAAGACGGCGCCGATGAAATTGCAAATCATCTGATAAGAACCCGAACATTATCTGGACGCGCGTGGATTGCAGTTTCCCATGCGTTGGGGGAAGAGTGTCATCACCTGAGTATATTCTTACACCGTGGCATGGAGCTAACTACGCACTCTCTCTTGCGTGCGTGAGAGAGAATAGGGGCTGCTACGCTGTCCGTTGCACTCGGCTTCTGCTGTTTTTGCGCAGAGAAAAGAAAGAAAGGAGGTAAAAGCGAGAGTTCGAATATATTGTGCGACGGGAAGAGGGTTGCGTTCTTGGCGCGAAATGGGTTAGTTTTAGCGCTTTCCACGACAGCGGCGTATGTTTGATAGGTCGGTGTGGTTTGTTGAGCGTGCCGCGTGAGCCGGTACTCGGCCGCCATGAAAAAATTCTCTTATCTGAATATTAAGGTGGTGTTGCGAGGACATAGCGACATCTTCTTGCACGTGAAATGGCTACACGCAAGCTGTTGACGCAGGATTACACGACGCTCTCGAGCCATTCATGTCTAGCTGGTGCGCTCACTGCGGATACAGCCCGGCGCATCATAGCCGCCTGGATGAGTGTTCTTCTTTCTTCACATGTATAGACGTCAGACTCTGGAGTTTCCAAGACGTGTGGCGCCACCTGTCGGAGAAGTTTTGAGTAGTGCATAGACCGACTCCCTCGCACAGTTTGCTATGGGACCAGGTGGAACTAGCGAGTGCGAAACAACGATTTGAGCTTAATATCGCGTGTGTTTGCGCATTTAACACTCAGAACGAAAGCTGTGAATTGCTCTCCGCTAGTCGGACGCGCCACCGAACCGTCGTGAAGTGCTTGCTCGATCACTCGCCAGAACGACGGCGAAAACAGCAGCAGACGAGACCCCTCCGCACGCTACGAAGAAACGCCGCAAAAGACGCAATGTTGCGTTGTGAATTGCCACGGACGTAAAAGACTGAATAACAACGTTCAGTTTTGCCGATTTCCATAGTTGTCGTACGAAGAAGAAAGGCGAGAGCGCTGGATACGGGATGTTGCGAGCGTGTTGGGTAAGCGAAGTACCCGTGTTCTCCACAGCCGGTCGCATGAGAAAGTGTGATAATGTTGCTCTGCTGTTGTTTTGCGTAGCCCTGATGGAGAACCGTGGTAACCTTGACTATGAAGCTCAGCAGAGGCTCTGACCGCGGTGCTTGTCGTGTAACACGAAGTGAGCAGCTAGAGGCAGACTGAAGACGCGTGATACGCACACCACGACGAGTTGGTCGTCACAGCACAGCATCGCGGACGTATGTACGTTTTGAAGGCTCAGAGTTCTGGTTCTAACTAGCTAACACGTGCGTCATACAAGCAAATCGCAGAATGTTGGTCGTGACCACCTTCAGGTTTGTTTCGCCCGTGTCCTCCGCGGTTGCCGTAGGTTTTGCCTTTGGTTGTACCCCGCGAAAGTGGACACGCACGTATACCCATTTGCAGTACACACAAACGGAAGACGACCATCAAGAGACCATTTGAGGATGCGTAATAAAACACTCCAATGCACGGGAAGCGAGAGATGAATTAAGGGAGAATGCAACTAAAAAGGCGAAAATCGCCGGAGCCATTCGCCCCTGATGAACCGAGTTTTGCACCACTGATCGTAAAATGCATAGCTAAGTAAATTGATCGTGTATGTACTTTATCGCTGTGGCATTACGTATATACCCGATTTTAATGCATTTAGGCGCTAGAGAACGGATGTCGGAGGGCTTGCCTCGAACTCGATGTCGTGTGATGCTCGCTTGTACTTGCGAGTTGCAGCGCGCGGGAATAACTAAAACTTGTTTTGCATTGTACTCGCACTTCGCTTTGATCAGCGTCCTTGGTTTCTGAAGCGTGTATTGGCAGAAGAAGCTTTCTGGGTCCTTGATTTTCAGGAAACGGCGCCTCGACACCAACGAAAGAGGAAGGATATATTGTGGTCTATGCACATTCGCTTGCGGACGGCTCTCTTTGCACTACCCAGTTAGTGCCAGGGCTGCGATGAGGGCGCTGGTGGCGGTGTTTTTCGCAGCGCCGCCTGGGCAGAGTCTGACGTCTATGTCCGTGCTGTTAGCGTTCACATTGTTGCATGCTTGCGCTGATATATATGAATGACGGTATAGAACAGCCAGAATATTCTTTTGACGGCTTTTGAAATAACTATACGACTATGCGAGTATACGAGTAATTATCTTTGTTGTAATCGTCATCCGTCTCTAAAGTCCCGCACGTGTTGTCGTGCTCGTCGCATTTATTGTGAACTCTCATACAGTTCAGACGCTTTCGTCGATCTTGACAGGTGTCACCGAGATGATCACTTCGTGTTGCTTGACAAGCTGCGTAATTTTAGCTCTCGCGTGGCCTCTTATCTTTGGGCTAGCAACTGTTCTCTGCATTTCTGGACAATGATACAATGCGGCAATCAAAGGAAGCATATTTTTGCAAGCAGTTGAATGATGTTAGGATCTGCTTGCATGGTATGCCGTTATACATCGCATTTACATTTTTTTTCTTACCTTTAAGAAGCGGAAATTTTTTTCCATAATCAAAAAGTAAATAAAGCTGCACTTATGAGAACCGAAGACGTGAGTACCGTTTCACTGGATCATGCGCTCATAGGTACGACTAGCGGCATGTTTTCTTTTTAGGACGCAAAATCAGCAGTTTGACTTTATGAATAGCGACAGTCTTTAAAACGAGTTTTGCTGCCTAATTTCTAATATGTTTCAAAGCCAGCCTCATTCATGTTCGTGAATACATGTGCGTATTTACTGTGCCCCTTCAATGATTTCCGTGGTTTTCGGTCACATTTGCCCATTGGTCTTATGCAGTGCCAAGTCAAGTGTGGGCAAGTACATCAGCGCATCATGCACCGGCTGTGGTGCCTGTGCAAACTGCAGATCTCGATGAAGGTAAAGTAATGCGTCATATGTAATTTAGACGTTAGCTAGTTGATGGCATTTTTGTTCTCTCATCCATCCTTTCACGCGATGCAACAGCGATATATAACCGTGGTTGTATAAAAGTAGTGTTGTTTTCGTTGGCAGCTTGTTATTTATGTTGGATTGCTCATTGTTAATGTTATTACAGAGAAGTGAAGTTCATACAGCAGTCGTAATAAAGGATATAATTGTTGTTCATCCTCGTGATAGTATACACTGAATTTTAATACGTTTGCAGGTGACAAGACCTTCTGACACACGAGCCAGGCGCAGTTTTATCGAGCAACTGGCCAGGAGCTCACACCTTGCAAGGTCTCCAGGAGCAGCAGCAGCAGCACCGGCCGTGGTGTTGTTTACAGTGCCGTAACGGAGCATACGATCTTTCTTTTTGTGTTTTTATTCATTTTCTTTTTTTTTTTTTAGTTTCACTTCCATCTAAATATCGCCATCTAAATATTCACTTGGTATTGAAGAAAATTCGTCTGCAATATTGTGCTATTGCAATATTGTGCAATACTGTGCAACCAAATTTCAAGCCAAGTTTGCCCGTCACTTTACTTAACGCATGAATCGTGAGTCTATTGTCAAACTGCTTTCCTTGTACGTGATTCTCATAAAATGGCGACTGTGCTGTGGTTTTTACTTGCAGCCGACATTCGAAACAGAGCTTCACTTTTAAGAAAAACTAAGTTTCATGGAGAAGTTCAACAAGGTCATACTCGGTCACATGTGCAATGCCCGCATGTATTTCGTGGAGATCGATGAGTATTTGTGAGGAAATCATGCTAAGCCTTTTCTCATAAACTAACTGCAGTAAGTTCATGGTTAAAACATTATTAGGAAGCTTCATTAGCAACTTCTGAAAACACTTTCATATTTGTAATTTCTGTGACGCTGTCTACACATAATTCGACAAGGTGTATAACAGATTGAAAACGTCCGTTTACCAGGTACATGTTTTTGTGTGATGGGCGAAAACGCCAGGTGATCTAAGAACATAACGTCGCATGTGTGCTGTGCTTTTCTTTTTTTTTTCTGTCGGGATGACATGCCAGCAGCCCGCCCATCGCCTGACCACAGAATTTGGAGGGAGTACGACGACAAGGCGTTCTACTGCGATCAAGTGCAAGGGAATGTGCAATTTTCGGTTGGCACACTTCTAGAGAAAGCCCTTATTTGGTGCTTGACGATGTACTATATTAAGGACCTCACATACCCAACTGGGTATGCTCAATACTTCGTCTTGTGCAGAGTATAATGAACATTTGTTTCCCAGGTGTTTTGCCGGCGGGAAGCTACTGAAGACACATTGAAAAGATCAAAGGTATTCGTTAAGCACCTGAACATATTTGTCCTAAAAAACATCGGCTGGCACGTTTATCGTTTCCTTGAGCGCTGAGCAATGCTTTTAGCGCTGTTTGTATTTTTTTACAATAAATACTTATTTTTACACGTGAGCAGTACCTGTTTCTCGCATGCTTATACACGATAGACGCACCAGGTACTATTGAACTATGAAGCTTGTATGGTGCGTCAAGTCATTCTCAACCGAAATGATTCCGCTGAACGGTACATTATTTATGGGGAACGCGGTGCGTTCATGCTTTAACCGCCGCTACTAAAAAAAACGATGCGAATTTTTATACGCATATCTAAACACACTGCATGCTCATAGTTTCCAAGCTCACTGTTAATGGTTAATCTAGGTACCCATCAAGGGGGAACTGGGCGCAGAAACGCTCCTATGTGATGCAATCGGTTCACGTTAAAAAAATCCTAAGCGGCTAAAATTAGGCAGTATTAGCATACGGTACCCAGCGCTTCGTGTACACAATTTCTTGTGTTTCTTGCCACTGCACATCTGTGAAAGACTAAACACTGGTATACGCACGTTACTTTCCGAATACAGTACAGAGTACGTGCCCAGCCAACGCAACGTCTGGGTACACAATGCTAAAACTCTGTTAGCCAACAATCAACCCCTAGACGGCGTGCCACTTGACGTCAAGGTCGTCCGCATTAGGGATACCGCAACCTGCTTTCTTCGTTCTTGTGCATGCCACAAACACACAAAAATAGTAATGAAGACGCTGGATAGTATCAATGGGGGATTAGTGAAGAGACCTTCGTCCTCAAGTGGACATAAAATAGGCTAGTAATGATGAAAAATAAAATGCCTCCTTGGACAAATGCTCGAATCATTTGCGTGAAATGTATATATCTAATTTAATGTTCTACTATTAGTAACGGCATGCTGTCAAAATCAAGTGCGGGCAGTAGCGCTTCCACGAGGTGTTCTAGATTTCGCTAAACCGTTCACCCTTTCCTCCTAAATCCGCGGTAGGCAATGTCTAAGTCTGGAAAACAATATTTGCATAATTAAATTACCATCCTCTGGAACGTACATTTGTGCCAGCGCGAAGTGCGCACGCCTGTGGGTGTACCTCGTAATAACATCGCCGCATTGGCTAAAAAAGTTCAGAATTCGTTAAACACCCTCATGTTCGACAAATGGCCACTCTACGTTAACTTTCTTACGATAA
This sequence comes from Rhipicephalus sanguineus, assembly GCF_013339695.2. Classification (NCBI taxonomy): domain Eukaryota; kingdom Metazoa; phylum Arthropoda; class Arachnida; order Ixodida; family Ixodidae; genus Rhipicephalus; species Rhipicephalus sanguineus. The sequence continues at coordinate 91,054,669 of NC_051184.2, read as the reverse complement.
TATGTATGTGCGCAATAAAAAAATCTGCGCATAGCTCTGCAACACTAGAACCTATTACTCGATGGGTGTCAAATTCATTTTCCATTAATGCACCACTGTACTGTGTTCTGGATTTCTGCTGTACGCAACGCCTCTCAGTAATCCGCACATAAAAAATTAAGTGCGTGTATACGTAAAACACTCCAGAAGGCTATCCCATGCACTCTAGCACAACAAACTAACATTTCCCAGTCGCGTGCGCATGCAAATACAGTTGTGTGGATGTAGCTCGTAAATGTTTGCGTGTTCAGCCGTATTAATCACGGTGAGATTTGTCAAAATTTTATCAAAAGGTGAGACTTGTGCACAGTTAGGCACTGCATGCCCATGAAGGTGCCTTTCGCACCAATACTATTTAGTACATTGCATGGACTCGGGCTTCCAGAAAATGTTTCAGTAAACTTATGTGCAAAATATAGCATCATCCAGTGTGATTTAACGCAATCTCGGCATTGAGACGAGTATGAGGTGATTTAAATAGCGCGGCGGGACCGCTATATAAGCGTGAATCTAGAAGTTCTCAAAAATATGGCCACTGATGGAGTCCTAACAGAACGCCACAAATATTTCTGCGATAAGTGCTGCCAAATATAAGATCCAGTCCATGTTAGCATCATATTCCTGCCTGCGCACTGCGCGCCTGAGAACAGCGAACGGCGAGCCACGTCTCCAGCGTGCACAGCCCAATTCACGAGTCACGTACGTCGCGCGAGTGGCGTCCAACATAAACGGCATTTCCTCCGGGGCGCAGTCCGCCGAGCGACCACGTAGCTGCATGCATTCAGCGCCAGCTCCTCGCTTCCATGGTCGACGCAAGTGTCGGCCACATTTTTCATTGAAGCTAAAATAATGTCTACTGGAATAGTGTCATTCATTTGAGGGGAAGCGACGTGCACTATCCAACGTTTAGAGCCAAGATGAGTTCCTTTACAAGTGAAGTTCATCTGCGTGCGTGCACGGCGTACCGCACCTGCTCGGGCGTGTTCGCATATTGTATATATGGCTGAAAATACCACGATTATCAGCGCATGTTCATATCAGTGTGTAATTATTACGGGGAGAGGGTCGAGCCAACGACGGTAACAGGTAAAACATCCTGGCATATGAGCGTGAGCGGTTTGTTCTGAAGCACGGTCGACTACGGCTTCGAAATAAACTGAATAGGCTTAGTGACGATATCGGCTACCGGCCTGGTAACCGTCGGCGGTGAAGCGGCCAGCGACGTTACTGAGAACACGGTGATTCTCCGTCGGTAATCGGCTACGTCACTGTGCGGTTGCCGTGGATGGATTCCGAGCACACGTTCCACGGCAAGCGAATCTTGACGTTGAAAACTCGTTCAGTCCACGAAAGGCAACAGGCTGACGGCCAACATGAATAGAACTCGGATATTATGCACGCCAAAATTCTTTAAATGTCACTGAGGCGCCAGTGCCAAATGTATGCGGAACAGTTTTATCTTCTTTACCGAGCACGCAAATTCGCTTGAAGCATGCTCCCAGCAATAACTTGAGTGACGCCGTATATAGTTTCACTAATGTCATTTCAAAAATGTCACCTTACGTATCAGTGTACCCTACATGCATAACAACGACCTCCACTGCACTAATACGCCAGAGCGTGTAGCGACACATTGGTGCATATAAACCCCCGTACTTTTATATCTGTGGCCGCGGCGGGATGTGATGTAGTGGTTAGCGTAAGCGCTTGCTGGTCGAGTGTTCGCGAGTTCGAATCCGTGTGTGTTTATTGTGAATTTTTCTGTGGTTTACTTCTGATTGTAATATGTGTGTATGGATTATGTATGTCATAAAACAGGTGTGTAAGTCTCCAAATACCCCGAATACAGCTTAAAAGGTGACCTAAAATCTAATTTTTCTTTCGCCGCTTCGTACACCGCCTGTAGCTAGGACGCGCCGCAGCTGGGACGCACCGTAGGTAGGACTCCCCGTAGCCAGGACACCTGGTCACGTGGAACGAGGAGATGTCTACAGGCGGCCTTCAACTAGCCGGGATTCGAGACGAAAAATCTCCGGCCTATATTGAGTCCCGCCTATGAGATGAGCCGCTGAGAAAACTACTACGCCGCGGGACGGCTACGGGCGGCGCCGCCTACAGGTTGTGTTGGCTAAACAAACAGTCTATAGGCGTTAGATTTTTAGTCTCGTTTCCGGGCTATAGACTGCCACTTTAAGCAGGACTTGATTAAGAGTGTAGTGAGCGTTGAAACCAGTTCAAACGACATTAACTGAAACCTCGGCGCTTTATTTGTAGCTCATGGCGCGTTGGCGTTCTCGAGACACAGTTTACATACACGTTGATTTGCTACTGCTCTATGTCGGCTTTGTAATCAAGACGTGCAACGAGCGCTTCGATCTGCGTAAGAGTCCTCGCTTCGTGCCGACAGTGGGCTACACGAGCATTTAGGCGTAGCTTACGACCGGTACGTGTATCTGTTGCCGACCCTGATCGCTGTGCGACTGGCATGCCTTCATTTTTCTTTTGCAAAAAGTAAAGCAGGCCTCTGTACATCCGGCGCTTCGTTTGGGTGAACACATTACTTACGATGCGCTGTGCCTGAAGCATACAGTGCATAGTGGGCGGGCGCTTTACTCGACTCGCAGAGCGGCGTGCGAGGACATTGCAAGTCTGTGTATTATCGACAGTTCTACATCAACGATGATTGCTTTCGATAATAAAGAAAAGAGAACAGGCCAACGCGGGCAGCGTTAATACTGTGGTTGCGTGTGTCGAAAGGTGTTATCAGCCCCCCCCCCCCACTCTAACCCCCCCCACCCGCTTTCGATTCTCTTCACGCTCAAAAAAAAATTAGGGGTGGCACTCTCGTGAAGCCGTTGGGGTTCCCCAACGCCAGAAAGTTTGTAAACGCCTGCACTAGACCACTCTGGCGCGTATAGAACATTTTGTATTACGAAGGGACGTAATGAGCTGTTTTATTGAATCCAGTGGTTTTACCTGCGAAACAAAAAAAAAAACGATGACAAAGCTGGAGTTACTGAACTACATATTCTACGTGAGGCCAACAAGCCATTTCCCAAGTTTCGTTGCATTGTGAGCGCCCGTATGTGCCACAACATAGCGTTCTAGCCAATCACTAGCGCCACCTGCGGCGCCGTTAGTACTGCATACTTTATGGTGAAGATGATGGTAAGGGAAGTGAGGGTGAAGACGAGGGAAAGGTGGAGTGGAACGCTGCCGGCTCTGCTGTTTCTTCATTCTTCGCACCGCAAGTGCGTAGCTTGCCCCCCCCCCCCTCTTTTTTTTTGTTGCACAGGGAAAGGCACAGTAAAGCATATAATCGACATCAACGCGTTTCACAGGCTAGTGCCTCCTGTATTTTGAAACACACATGAGAAAGATCCCTTTGAACTGGTGGTCTCAATTGCGTACAATACGCATGCATTCCACGTTATCGTACGCGGACAACTAAATGTTTCAAAAGCCATCGGTGTATATTTTTTTTTCTTTGATGAATACTTATGGAGCTTATGAATGACAGTCATGAACAATCGCTCACACTCCTTTAGAAACTTCGAAGTGTGCCTACTTCAACCCATCTTCATCATCGTTTTAAGGGGGCTGGAAAGCGCGAAATCGACGCCGGAAAACCAGAAACAGCAAAGAGAGAAAAATCCCTCATGGGATAAGCTTTCTCGCAATACAAAAATTGTTGGACATAAAAAGGAAAGAAACACTTATTAGGTTTTCCTTTATGCTACGTAATCTAGAAAGAATTGCTTTCGAGGACTACATGCAGCAGCGTAGTGAAGAAGTGTATGCTTGGGCTGCACACAGTTGACTGCGCTGCCACAGAAAGTTGTCGTGAGTTATAAAAGAAATGGTAAACTATTTAGTGTTTTCAGCATCCAACACCCGCTACAGAAGGGAAGGACCGAGTGACAGCTGACGAAGACAGCGCCTGTCTTCACCCGTCCTTGTCCCTTGCGCTAGATGCTGAAATGCAATATACCAACATTGCCAAGCTTACGATATTTCATTTAATATACTATGTACTCTGTTGCGGGACTGCCACAAGCCGCCTCGCTCTTCTAGGAAATCAGATAGTACGTTTCTCCTTATGCATTTTCCTATTTATTTCTTTAGGAAACTGGTGGTCGATTTGCAGCACTGCGCGCAATGCTATGGGAGAGCAGTAAGCTGTCCCGTATACAACCGGATCACAGCAACAGGGGAACATGGAAGGCCAATGGAGGCGATTGAGTATGAGCGAGAACTGTGTGGTTTTCAGTTTCAGCAGTAACTGTAGCGCAAGTTTCTTACATAATTTTCTCTGAAATTACGCGCTTAATATGAAAGTACTCTAGACTATGGCAAGCAACGCAGCTATTTTCCGCAAGAAACGCAAAACCTTAAGTAAAATTTTAGATTTTTAGGGCAGGCGCAGCTACAATGATAGGACTACCACCACAAACGCTGTCCGCTTGCGCCTGTGAGCTGTTGCTTACTCAGAGCAGCTGACGCAAAAAAAAAAAAACGGCAGGTGGGGTTCATGTGCGGAACAGCGAAGGCTGCAATAATGCGCGTTTTCTCCGCGTTAGGGTGAGGACATCTACCGCGTCTACTGCGGCGCGGCGGCCATATTTGAGCCCACGGCGTCTTACCGGCGACTCACTGCTCTAGGGCGGCTGCGCTGAGAAGTGCGAGCAGCGGGGCAAAAAATGGTCGCGCAGCGGCATTCTGCTCTTCAACGAACGATTCAAAATCGTAGGCGCAAAGAAAACACGGACGAGAAGGGAGACACACACTCGTCCGTGTCTTCTTTGCGCCTACAATTTCGAATCATGCATTACCAACACGCCCAGTTGCTCACTCTCACATCGTATATTTCAAAGAATGGCAACACCCTAACGGGGGCGCACACATCAAGCCACACTAGAACAGCGTAGTGTGCCTCGATGTGTGCGTCCCGTAAGGGTGTTGCCAATCTTTGAAGGGGCTGATGCTGCCGCGAAGCCTTTGTGTGCCCCGCGTCTTGCGCCTGTCAGCTCAGCCACCGTAGAGCGCTGAGACGTCGGCAAGACGCCGTGGGCTCAAATGTGGCAGCCGCGCTGCAGTAGACGCCGCAGATGTCCTCACCCTAAACCGGACGAAACGCACGCCAAGGCACCCTAGAAGAGCGAAGATTGCACTAAGGACCCTCTCACCTAGTGTTCCTTCTGTGAGCTTTGGCCAACGTTACTAGATAGAGGCAGTTGGAAACTGCACGTGATCGCCATGGAAGCAGCGTGACCTCTCGCCGTCTCCTAAAAAGTGGGGGCGCTGTGATCGTTTCGTGCCCTGTTCACGTGACGTGTTTCGCGTCGTGCGTCGTCTGCTCGTCGTCTATTCCACGCAATGCCTCCGAAGGACGGCGCGGCCTACCTGCACCACTTCATATCTCAAGGAATCTGGTTAGCAACTACTGCGTAGATGAAGGTGGACACAGATTGGAGCTCGGCATGCTCTCTGAATGGTTCGCTTTGCCATGTGCTGATGGTGCTGGCTGCATTCCGCGGGTGTTTCAATGTGATGAGTTTGTGCTTGCCTGTAGAAGTTTTTCCTCCCAAAGCATAGACTAAAAATTTCTGGAAAACTTTTTGAGATCGCATTGCATGTCCAGTTCATACATTGAGCGTTTTCTATAAAATCAGGCTCTTATTTGAATGCGAGAGAAAGCCCTACAATTGAAACAGTAGCGAATACTAAAAAGTTGCGCATGTTTTCATTTTAGACGATGTCGCAGCATTTATGCTGCGGTGAGTTACCTGTGTGGCTTGTCAGAAAGAATAACGCGTTGATGTATATCTCACGAGAGAACTCACTGTTTTCTTTGTGTTTTTTTTGTTCCCAGCACAGCAATCTGTTGCAGAAGAAAAAGGTAGAGGTACAGACAAATTTTAACAGGGCGTTTTGTAACAGTTAGCATGTATTTTTGTGAATGCATACCGCTTGTAACTACATGTAGTTTGTAAATTCTGCAAATTCAACTATTTCAGATGTATTACGTGCAAATGTTGTCTTTCATATTGGCAGACGTAATGTATGTGCACGACTAGTAACGCAGAATAGCAAGTGAGCAGATATATCCAAGCTTCTTCATCTCTTCGTTACCTCCTAATGAAGGCAGGAATACAATCGAAATATAAAGAACGGCGTCATTTTAGCTTGACGTTCGAATACCTAAATTTAGGGGAAGGGTGGCGACTTAATTCGTATCTCAAAGCTTCCCCCTCACCAATTTGGAATGACCCCGCATTTGGGTAGGCACAATATGCCTACCCAAATTATGCATTATTGCCCGACAATATGCATTAATGCCCGACAATAATCTGTTAGTTCTCATTAATATTGAGTCAAAGAAAGAAAAAAATCACAGCATATCCACGGAGTGAATGATGATGAATGGGCGAAGCTGCGGAGGTTCATCGGTCAACCGTGAATCTTCCGTGAATTCTGCCCAGTACATCATCACCGACGTGAGATCGGGCGCGTTTATACCAAAGGTTCGATGAGTTATGACGACCTGCAGCTCACTTTAATTTTACATGTACGCTGTGAATTTTCAATGTTTAGAAAATCATTGCTTTAGAAAAATCTGGCGTCTTTCGTTAAGCAGCTGGCGTCTTTTCGTTTTGCTTTAGAAACATCTGGCGTTCTTTCGTTTTGCTTTTACAAAACATCTGGCGTCTTTCGTTGGTTTATTTCATCAATCAACGGCGTTTTGAACAAAATTTTTATTGTTTAATCACGCACAGGAGAAATCTCACCAGCCACTACCTTGGAGGTGAATAATGGCTGCTAATGGGAATGAGAGACAGAAGAAGTCGGCTTTTAGCTAACACTTACACTTCTACTTCTACTAACGTTTCCTACTGGAACATGCCAATGGCTGCTAATGGGGAATGAGGGACAGAAGAATTCGGCTTTTAGTTAACGCGCACGCTGCGAATTTTTTAGTGTTCAACAACGCACAGGAAAAATCTCCCACCGGCACCACCTTGGAGGTCAAGATCTAGTACTAGCGTTACGACTGGTTACGCACTACTACGACTACGAGGGACGAGCGGGTGCCGCCTCAAGGAGCTTCGCCCCTAAAAGGGGTGCGGAGGGGGAGGCAGCACTGCGTAGTCGTGCGAAGAATGAGGAAACAGCGTAGAAGGTGGCGTTAACCTCCACCTAACCTCGTCTTCATCCTCACTTCCGTTACCCTCCTCCTCACCATAAGTTGTGCTGTCGTGACGGCGCCGGCAGGGGCGCTAGTGATTAGCTGTACCGCTACGTTATGACACATGCGGGCGCTCACAGTGCAACGAAACTTAGGAAATGGTTTGTTGCCTTCACGTAGAATTTCCAGTTCAGTAAGTCCCGGTTTGTCATTGTTTTTTTTGGCAAGTAAAACCATTGGATTAAATAAAACAGCTTCTTACGTCGCTTCGTATTCCAGAATATTCTATACCCGCCACAGTGCTTGTGGTGCTCGACTGCTGACCCGAAGGTTGCCGGATTGAATCCCGGCCGCGGTGGCTGCATTTTTGCTGCGGTCGAAAATGCTTTAGACCCGTGAACATAGATTTAGATGCACGTTAAAGAGCCCCAGGGGGCTCTTTAACCACTACAGCGTTTCTAAAGTGAATGTCGTTCTTTTGGGACGTAAAACTCCAACAATTGCTATATAAAGGCGAAAGCCTTACATGCCACAATGACCGAAAAATCGCATCGCGTCCCGAACCGGTGTTTTCCGTCGGCAGCGTCAGAACGAGTCATGCAAAAAATCATCATCACGTAATCACGTCCTTCGATATCATTGATGATATTAAATGACGTCATAAAGGTGAGGAGGAAGGTGGCGATGAAGCAAGACCTTGAATGTCAAAAAAACATTTACAGTCTCTTGTCGTGTTCTGTCTCGCGCTTTCAGAATACTACGCGCTGATGACGAGGTGGTGGTCCCAACAGAACTTATTCTAAAACATGTTGCTTCGTAGATTTCAACAAGACGGTGGCTATAGAATTTCTTTGCGTGGTATATCGCAGGCAGACGCCCAAGAGGTGTTCAGTAGTCTCGGGAGTGTCACATACCTCGCAATTCGCATTGTCTGGACGTCCTATGAGGTGTGGGTAACGACGAGTGAACGCCGCACCTGTAGTCGGAGACATTTTTAGAAGGCAGCGGCATTTACTTCTCAAAGGCGGATGAACACAAGACTGCACCAATGGGCGCGCACTCGAGAGGGACGTCATGAGCGGGGCGGCCGGTGGCTGCGCCTTCGGAGAACATCGGCGCATGCATGAGCGGGACTATTTCTTTAGTGACGTAGGCGATCGGCAGCCGCGCTTCGGTCGTCTGGGCGGGGCCTCTCCTGCCTTCTTAAGTTCTATCCGACTATAGCCGTAAACAGGACAGTAGGCTTATGCTTCATCTTTTCATGGTTGGCGGTATTCTAACATGCATGTCCAGTTCGTGAAGACGGCGGTGACCATGACTTGGCGAAGACCAATATGCTACAGCAGTTTCGCTGAGGAGAGTATACACAACGGTGTTAGTGTCTGGATGTGGAAATGGAATGGACAATAATGTGGCGTTATTGTGAGCCACCTCTGCCTGCCCATCGGCTTGCTCGTTTCCATGTAGGCCGCAGTGCCCTCGTATCCACTGATACTTGACCTTATGGCCACTTTTCAGGGCTTCATCGTGTGGTTTGGCCACTTCTTGAGGAAGAAATAATATGGTCTTCGTTTAAGAGCCGAACCTATTCCTTGAAGCGCTGGTTTACCGTCACGAAATATAGCCCTGTCGCGAGAAGGCTACGTCGATATATAGCGAATTACCTAGCGTATGCCCACAATCTCTGCCGCCGTCGATGTTGTGCGGTGGTCTCCACGGAAGCGTTCGCTGGTCTTCAAACTTGGTATGACGAACGCCGCCATTGAAGCAGTGCTTAACACAGACCCGTCAGTAACATCAATGGTCACCGTTGAAGCGTCTCACTCGAGGAGGATTGGCTCCTTTGCAGCGCGTTGTGATGCTGCTGTAGAGTTCACAATCAGTTGCCATGCATCTGTAGAAAAGCGCGAGAAAGTAAGAAAAAGCGATTGTCAAATTGTTTGTTTAAACAGCTCCGCTGCTTAAGCGTGGCAAAATGTCATTGTCGTCCTGCATTCACAGGTTGAGCGAAGAGGAGCCACGGTAAGACAGGTGTAGCCCTGTCTAGCTATGCCAAGGCACGCAGAACCGAGAAAGCATAGTGTGAATAGCGAGGAAGTGCGAAAGGGAAGTGACGGGAAGGAGGACTGAGGTAAGGGTGAGGAGCAGGAGGGAAAGGAGCGGATGATATTGTAAACTATAGCATATCCAAGCAAGCGTTGAGAAAGAAGAGAGGGGGTAGGAAGAGTGATGTGAGAGTGAGAAAGAGGGAAAGGAGAAGATATGGGGTAAACATAGCATAGACATGCATAGTACAGTATAGCAGGGGGTTTGGAAAGAGGAGAGAAGGCGAGGAAGAGTGGTGTGAGGTTGAAAAGGAGGTAAATGAGGAGAGAAGAAAGTAAAGTATAGCATTACCTCGTATGATATATTATAGCAAGTGGGCGGCAAAGAGAAGCGCGGGTGAGGAGGAGGAAAATGAGGCGGGCAGAACGTAAAGCACAGCATAAGATTGTACAGCATAGTGTTGCTCGTGCGCTCGTGTTGTCAAGTTTTTTCTGCCTTTCGTCTTTTGCGCTGTTTCAAAATTTTACCCAAACCAACTAGCCCAACTCTCTCTTTTCCTATAGTATGGTGAGGGGCCGGTAAAGGGAATTGATATTGAGGAGGACCGATTTGAGGGGGAGAAGAGGGGGCGTAAGACAGCACAGCCATGTATAGTATATTATAGCGAAGTGTGGGCAATGAAACTTATGGAAGGAGTGCTATGAGGAGCAGGGGTGAGGGTAACGCACAGGATAGCCTTGTACAGTATAATAAGTATAGTATAGTACAGCAAGAATTGGGACAGGAAAGTGAGGATGAGGCGAAGAGAAAGGAGGAGGGGAAGGCAAACAGCTGCGCTTTTTCCTCAGTCTTCGCAGCACTATTGTTCAGTTGTCCCAATATTTTTTTGGGGGGGCTGAAAGGCGTGTCTCGGCCGGGAAAAGGCAGCAACGCATCGTTTTATTCTATCATGAAAGACGCAGCCTACGCGCAACTGAAAACGGTGTGCCTTTGAGATTTGGATTAACTTAGTGGAAACGCATGTTCCCATTGGGAAGCGTGTACTACCACTGTTTTTCGGAAATTGAGCTTAGTACACCATCGATATAGAAGGCGGATGCCCAAGCACTTCATCTCTTGACCAGCAATAGCATCCGATTCGAAAGTAGTTGTAGTGTCGCCAGAACATATGAAGCATCGATAACGCTGGCGAACTATGAATGTACGGGAAGAAAGATTCGTAAAAATAACGGGTGTCAGCAATGGCGTAGATAGTAGTTATACATCTGCGTAAGGGACGCGGTGTCACACGCATGATGATAAGAATCGATTGAGCCGCCTCGAGGAGAATGAGCGATGAATTTCACGACATCAGGATGATAAAGAACATCTAGAGTGAGGACAGAATGTGAATTCTGATGGTTTAAATTCCGAAGCCGCGATAGTAGAGAGTTTTATTGCTGGGTACCCAAGCTCTTGGGGCCCCAAGCCACACGAAGTGAGCTTCGAGCGGCTTGCGTTTGAGCACGCCTTACTATAAGGCCTTCCGCTTGAGTGTTTATATGCTAGCATAGCTTGCCATAGGTAGCCATAACGCCAGGACCACTGTGGGAGAATTTAATTTGCGGCCCCATGACTATATTATAGAGTTGGGCTAGTTGCTTTGGGTATATTTTGAAACAGCGCGAAAGACGAAATACAGAGAAGAAGACTCAACAACACGAGCGCACGAGTAACACTATAATCTACAAGGTTTTCCTATGCTTTACTTTCTCCCCTCCTCCTTTACCTCCTCCTTACCCGCAATTTCTTTTGCCGCGCACATGCTATAATACATTATAGAAGCTCTGCTGTGCTTCACTTTCTTCCCTCGTCATTGCCCTCCTTTTCATTCTCAAACCACTCTTCCTTGCCCTTTCTTGTCTTTCCAACCCCCTTGCTATGCTGTACTATGCATGTCTGGGCTCTGCTCTACCACCTATCTTCTCCTTTCCCCCATCCTCGCTCTCACATCACTCTTCCTACCCTCACTTCTCTCTCCACCCCTTGCTATATGCTATACTGTACATGGCTATGCTATCTTTTACCCTCTCAACTCCTCTTTACCCTCCTGCTGCTCACCGTTAACTCAGTCATCCTCTCCCTCACTTTCCTTTCCCAATGCCTGGCTATTCATATTATGCTTTGTTGGCTCTGCGTGCCTTGCCATAGACCTGACTACACCTACACTAGACCTGGCTACACCTGTCTTAACGTGGCTCTTCTTTGCTCAACTTGTGAATGCAGGACGACAGTGATATTTTGCCACGCCTAAACAGCTGCACTCTTTAAAAAATTATTTGGCAACCGCTTTTTATTTTTTTTTCGGGCTTTTCTACGGCTGCATGGCAAATAATTCAGAACTCTACAGCAGCACCACAACGCACCGCGGCGGAGGCAATCCTCCTTAAGTTGGACGCTTCGACGTTGATCATTGATGTGTTTACTGTGGGGTCTGCGTTAACCACTGCTTCAACAGCGGCGTTCGTCATACCAAGTTTAAGGAGCAGCGAACGATTCCGTCTAGACCACCGCACAACATCGACGGCGGCAGATATAGTGGCCATCCGCTAGGTAATTCGTTAATATCGATGCCGGCTCCTCGCAACTGGACTATATTTTGTAACTGTAAGCCAGCGCTTTCGGTAATAGATTCGGTGCTTAAACGTGGACCGTATTATTTCCTTTCTGAAGAAGTGACCTAACCACACGAACTGGCCATATTGTAAGGTATCAGTGGATGCAAGTGCACTGCGGCCTTCATGGAAACGAGTAAGCCGATGCGGAGGCAAAGATGGTTCACGATAACGCCACATTATTACACATTTCATTTTCACGACCGGGTACTAACACCGTTGTGTATACACTCTTCCGCGAAACTACTGCAGCATATTGGTCTTTAACAACTCGTCGTCACCGCCGTAATCACGAACTCAGCCCAGACATGCACGTTAGGATATCGCGTACCATGAAAATGGGCAATGGAATATTACTGCACAGATTACGACTAGGTGTGGTGTTCAGTCGTCGCTACCTACGCCTTATCGACCGTGAAGAGAGTGCGAATTGCGAGATATGTGGCACTCTCGAGACTACTGAAGACCTCTTGTGCGTCTGCCCGTGATATATCACGCAAATAAATTCGATGGCCACCATCTTGTTGAAATCTACGAAGCAACAAGTTTCACAAAAAATTCTGTTTGGACCACGACAACGTCAGCATCGTAATATTCTGAAAGCGCGAGACAGAACTCGACAAGAGACTGTAAATAGTTTTTTTCACTTTCAAGGAGTTGCTTCATCGCCACCTTCCTCCTCATCGTGGTGGCGTCTTTGGATATCATCAATGATGTTCAATGACGTCATCACGTTATATTGATTTTTTGGATCGCTCGTTCTGACACCGCCGATGGGGAACGCCAATGCGGGACGCCAGTCTATTTTCGCGTTCGAAGTGGCATCTAAGGTCCTCGCCTTAGTATAACACTTGTTGGGGTTTTATATACCAAAACTACGACATTATTTTTAGAAACGCCGTAGTGGAGGACTCCGGAAATTTCGACCACCTGTAGTCTTTTACCGTGCATCTGAATCCAAGTTCACGCGTCTCAAGCATTTTCGCCCTCAACGAAAATGCGGCCGCCGCGGCTGGTATTCAATCCGGTGAACTTCGGGTAAACAGTCGAGCACCATAACGCCTAGACCACTGTGGCGGGTATCGAATATTCTGCATTACGAAGCGACGACAAAGCGGGACTTATTGAACTGCAAGTTCTACGTGAAAATAACAAACCATTTCCTTAGTTTCTTTGCATTGTGAGCGCCCGCATGTGCCGTCTCATAAGTCTAGCTAATCACTAGCGCCACCTCCGGCGCCGTACGATAGCAAACCTTGTCGTATGCAGGGAGGGTACGGGAACCGATGATGAAGACAAGCGAAAGGTGGAGGGGAAATATACGCTGCAGACCGTATAATGGATATGAACGCGGCATAATCGACATCAACTATCCATCGCCGAAGCATGGTGGTAATTGTGTCCTGGTAAAGCGCTCTCATCTCTCTTATAGTAACGCCTCCCCCCATAACCCTGATGCGTCGTGTTACTCTAAGCCATCTTTGACGTGCTTGTATCATGTGGCTCACACTTGCTTAAAAAAATTCGAAGTGTGCGTACTTTGACCCATCTTCGCCATTGTTGTGATGAGCAGGCGGAAAGCGCAATACCGACGCCGGAAAAACTAGAAACAGCAAAAAGAGAAAAATCGCTCACGGGATCAGCTTCTCGCAACGCGAAAATTATTCAACATAAAAAAGAAAAAAGTAACTATTATGTTTTCCTTTATGCTACGTAATCTAGAAAGAATTACTTTCGAGGAATACATGCAGATGCGCATTGAAAACGTGCACGCTTCAGCTCGGCAGAGTTGGTTGTGCTGCCGTAGAAAGTTGTCGCGAGCTATAAAACAAATGGTAAAACACTTAGTGTGTTTTCAGCATCTAACACACAAAACAGTTGAGAAAGACCGAGTTACAGCCGAAGAAGACAGCGGCTGTCATCATCGCTTTTCACTCCGTCCTCGTCTTGGCAACCAAAATTGCGAAGCTTACGTTATTTCATTTAAAACTGTATGTACTCTCTTGCGGCATTGCGGTAAGCCGCCACGCATGTCTAGGAAATTAGATAGTACGCTTATGATTAGGCGTTCCCCTATTAAAGACGATAGTCTTTCTTGGGGAACTTAAACGCAGAAATTTTGGTCTGTCTTTCTGCCTGTCTTTCTGTTTGTCGGCACGTCACCCGATTCAGTCACACGGCCACAGTTGAATCACTTGCTTACCGCCCACCCATCTTGAACTGGTACGGCTGTTCCTACTTGTGAACGTTGTCGATCAAAAAGTAAATATTACGCATATCTGAGGCGCAACATCATTAGGCAAGTATTAGGTGGTGTGTTCCTTTAATAGAAAATACATAGATACGCAATTTTAAAGACCCTAGTTGCTTAAGCTGCGCTGAAAATGCGACTGCGCTAAAAATTGTCTTCCTCCGTGCCCTCTGCACAAGCTCAGGTTGTGTTTCGGTTTTTGCATTGTACAAATGACAGGGGGCGCCGCTCTCGCATTCCTGCTTTACCCAGGCGACGTGCAAATAAGAGAGTTTGTGGAGAGTACTCGTTGAGTGCGGGCGTTTCTTCTCCTTCGGCGCATCGCGCCAAACCGCGTGTTCGGGCTGGCCGGCGTCCTCGCCAGTCGCGTTGGTCACCGCCGGTCTTCATCTGCCGCTGCGCCGGGACTACCAGCCCGCAACACAGAACTCATGTTTCCCGACGAATTGCCAGATTGCGTCCATATCTCACGGCCTCTTCTATCGTCTTTAGACGACATTTTTTGTTTGGGAAACTGGTGGTCGATATCCAGCACTGCATGCTCTACTATTGGAGAGCAGTAAGCTCACTGAAAACTTGCAGCATATATCGTTCATGGAGCCAAATGAACGGGAGCGACAAGTGTGTGGTCTTCATATCAGCAGCAGATGTGGTGAAAGTTTCTTACGTAATTTTTTTTCTGAAAATATGCGCCTAATGTGAAAGTACTCTAAGCTATGTCAAGGAACCCAGCTATTTTCCGCAATAAACGCAAAACCTTAAGTAAAATTCTAGATTGTTAGGGGCAGGCGCAGCTACAATGATGAGACTACCACCACAAGCGCTGTCCGCTTGCGCCATTTCGGCGGTCCCCGGCGGTCCCCGGCGAGAGGTCCCTGGTTCGATTCCGCGCTTCAGAAGGATTTTTCTGAATTAATTTTTTGGGGGCTTATATATATATATATATATATATATATATATATATATATTGTCGTACAACGATTTATTGTGCGACGGCGACGTCTTAAACAGTCGAGGTATAGCACCGGCAGAAGCCGAAGGTAGATCGCGTGCACAGCAACAACAGACGCGGAAGCTCTTCTTTCTCTTCCTCACTACAATGGCCCCGGGACTGAAAAGGAGCCATCCTGGCGACTACGGCGCAGGTAGGATCAAAGGGTCGTAATATGGCTTGAGTCGGCTGACATGCACCGTGTCACGACCGCGATGTCTGAGGTCGTGGGATGGCGTCACAGGTTCAACGACGTAGTTAACAGAGGATGTGCGGTCGATTATGCGGTAAGGGCCATCATAACGAGGAAGAAACTTCGTTGAAAGTCCAGGGCTGTGAGGTGGGACCGACAACCAAACGAGTGAACCGGTCGCAAAATCTTGTGTAGACAATTCGTTGTCATGCCGCAGCTTTTCGCGACCTTGAGCGGCGGTCGTAAGTGTACGCGCAAGCTGCCTACAGTCCTCTGCGTATTTGGCCGCTTCAGACACCGTTGTGCACTCGGAAGTGTCGGGTCGGTACGGAAGCAATGTATCCAATGTGCAAGAGGGCTCTCGTCCATATAGTAGAAAGAACGGCGAAAAGCCAGTGGTAGTTTGTGTGGCAGTGTTATACGCGTATGTTACGAACGGCAAAACAGTGTCCCAGTTGCTATGATCCGAGGCGACGTACATAGTCAACATGTCGCCGAGAGTACGGTTGAACCTCTCCGTCAAGCCGTTCGTTTGCGGATGGTAGGCTGTAGACTTGTGGTGGACGATGTTGCATGCCGCGAGAAGGGCTTGTATTACTTCGGAAAGGAACACGCGCCCTCTGTCACTGAGCAGTTCGCGTGGTGCTCCATGCCGAAGAACGAAGTTCCGCAAAATGAAGAATGCGACTTCGCGCGAAGTAGCGGCTGAAAGTGCTGCGGTCTCGGCGTAGCGCGTGAGGTGATCGACTCCTACAATTATCCATCGGTTACCCGAGGAGCTGCAGGGAAGAGGACCATATAGGTCTATGCCGACCCGATCAAAGGGACGAGCCGGACAGGGCAGCGGTTGTAACTCGCCAGTAGGCCGCTGGTGAACTTTTCGTCGTTGACATGCTGTACAAGCTCGAACGTACTGGCGGACGAAGCGATACATTCCGGCCCAGTAGAAGCGTTGTCGTAGCCGAGTATACGTCTTCAGCTCACCGGCGTGCCCGTTATGAGGGGCAGCATGAAAATGTTCGCATATTTCAGAACGCATGTGCCGGGGAATCACGAGTAGCCACTTGCGACCGTCGGTTAAATAGTTTCGCCGGTAAAGGATGCGGTCATGCACAGCAAAGTGAGCGGCTTGGCGACGAAGTGTTCGAGAAGAGGGTGTAGTGTTTGGGTCGTCGAGGAAGTTTATTATAGCTGAAAGGGATGGATCCTTTCGCTGCTCGACGGGCATGTTAGCGACGTTGATGGGGGATACGGATGCAAAAGACATCGATGCGGAGGCCACGTCGACAGGTATCGGCGATCGGGAAAGCGCATCGGCGTCAGAGTGCTTCCTGCCCGATCGGTAGACAACGCGGATGTCGTGTTCTTGTAAGCGAAGCGCCCAACGCCCGAGCCGTCCTGATGGATCTTTTAACGAGGACAGCCAGCAAAGGGCGTGGTGGTCGGTAACAACGTCGAAAGGGCGACCGTAGAGGTATGGACGAAATTTGACGAGAGCCCAAATGATGGCTAAACATTCCTTTTCTGTGACGGAGTAGTTTCTTTCCGCCTTCGTTAAAGTGCGACTGGCATACGCCACAACGTACTCGTCGTAGCCGTCTTTCCGTTGCGCTAGGACTGCACCAAGTCCGATGCCGCTGGCGTCCGTGTGTATTTCTGTAGGGGCTGTGGGATCGTAATGACGAAGGATCGGTGGAGAAATTAGTAGGCGACGTAGTTGCTCGAAGGCTTCGTCACACGAGGTTGACCACGCGGAGATGCCGTTGCTTGCGGTAAGCAAATTGGTCAGTGGCGCGATGATGCTTGCAAAATTGCGCACAAAACGCCGAAAATAAGAGCAGAGCCCTATGAAGCTGCGGAGTGCCTTAAGAGTAGTGGGCTTGGGGAACTCTGCGACCGCACGAAGCTTGGCGGGATCAGGAAGAACACCATCCTTTGATACAACGTGCCCTAATATTGTTAACTGACGGGCAGCAAAACGGCACTTTTTGATGTTCAGTTGGAGGCCTGCAGAGGAGAGGCAGGTAAGTATCTCACCCAAGCGAATGAGGTGCGTTGGAAAATCGGCCGAAAACACGACGATGTCATCGAGATAACAGAGGCATGTTTTCCACTTGTAGTTGCGAAGGATTGCATCCATCATACGCTCGAAGGTTGCGGGCGCGTTGCACAGGCCGAAAGGCATGACGGTAAATTCGTACAAACCGTCAGGTGTGACGAAAGCTGTCTTTTCGCAGTCATTTTCAGCCATGGGCACTTGCCAATAGCCCGAGCGAAGATCCAGAGACGAGAAGTACTCTGCGCCTTGCAAACAGTCGAGGGCATCATCTATCCGAGGCAGCGGATAGACATCTTTGCGAGTGATCTTATTCAGCCGACGATAATCCACACAGAAGCGGATTGACCCGTCCTTCTTGCGTACTAGCACCACAGGAGACGCCCAAGGACTGTGGGAGGGGCGAATGACGCCACGCTGCAGCATATCGTCGACTTGCTCGCTAATTACCCGTCGTTCCGCTGCCGACACGCGGTATGGGCGCTGGCGTAATGGAGAGTGGGAACCAGTGTGGATGCTGTGAGTGATGCTCGCCGCACGTCCCAAGGATGGTTGGTCGCAATCAAACGATGACCGAAACTTTTGAAGCAGGGCGAGGACTTGGCGGCGGTATGAATCCGGCAGATCGGCGTCCAAGGCGGCTTCAAGAACGTCTGACGACGGCGAAGACAGTGATGGTGAAGTGCAATGCTCGGAGGAAGTAAGGGCGTCGAGCTGATAACAGGGCGTGTCGTCAGAAGTCTCAAGGATGTGAATTGGGTCAATGGGCTGAACACGACCTAGTGATTCTCCGCGCAGTAAGGTTACGGGGTGCTTAAACGGATTGCAGACAAGCATAGATGATAATCCGGATTCAGTGGCAAGAACGGCAAACGGGAGAGGTAGAGCCTTCCGACGCAGAAAAATAGGCGACGGCGTAAAGAGTACGGTGGCGTCGGTCGCGGCGGAGCAAGACACGGGCACAAGGACCGACATTTCGGGCGGTACTTCCGTGTTGGATACAACAGTGAGCTTTGCGGCTTTAGTTGCAGAAGGGTCGGGCAGTACGGATCCAGAGAATGGGAAAAGCGCCACTTCGGCTCTGGCACAGTCTATGATGGCCCGATGTTGCGACAAGAAATCCCAACCGAGGATGAGTTCATGGGAGCATGAAGAGAGCACGAAAAGTTCGACAACGTATACAGCGCCGTCAATGACCACTCTCGCGGTGCACGCAGCATGCGGCGCTACATGCTGTGTACTTGCAGTGCGCAGTAGCATGCCAGATAGCGGCGTGGTGACCTTATGCAGTTTTCTACAAAGCTTCTCGTCGATGACAGAAACGGCAGCCCCCGTATCAATAAGCGCTATGGCGGCAGTTCCTTCAACTATAACGTCCAATAAATTGCGCGGCGACTGTGCAGGCCTTGTAGAAGTCGCGAAGCTTGCAGTTCGTGCCTGCGGAACTGCAGCAGCTAGTTTCCCTCGCTGGGCGACTGGCGACGACGTAAGGGCGAAGGCGAGCGACGACGTGGGGAGGGTGATCGATGGTTGGCGAAAGGACGTCGCGGTAGCGGCGAAAAGTCTGGGTTGGAACGCATGGCATTAGCGGTATCATCATTCGTGTAGCCGTATCCAGGTACTGCAACAGTTGGATGAGCAGAAGGCATGCGACGATTGCAGAAGCGTGCGACGTGGCCGGCGAAACCGCAAGCGAAGCATATGGGTCGGTTGTCCCGTGTGCGCCAGGGGTTCTGAAAATGGCTTCGATGTGGAACTTGGGGCGACAAAGGAGGGGGAGATGTTCGTGGTCGCATCGCGGCAGGAAATGCGACGGTCTGATGCGCAGGTCGCGCTGCGACTGCAGCATAAGTCAGAGGTGCAGCTACGGGAGCGAATGGTTGAGCCAAAGGTAGCGACTCGGCAAGCTCCTCGCGAATGGCCCTTCTGATGGGATCAGCCAATGGTGTGGCAGGCTGTACAGGGCGATCTCCTAGCGGAAGCATGGACAGTTGGCGCGCCACCTCTTCACGAATGAAGTCCTTAATCTTGCCGGAGAGGGATATATCGGACGCCGGGTTGGCGGCAAGCGTGAGACCCGAGAGCGAGTTGGCAGGTGCAACAGCGCTGCGCGCAAGGACCCTTTGTCGACGCAACTCATCAAAGCTCTGGCAAAGGGTGACGATGGCCGCGACAGAAGTAGGGTTTCGCGCAAGAAGCATCTGGAATGCGTCGTCTTCGATGCCTTTGAGGACATGCTTCACTTGGTCCTCTTCGCTCATCGAGGAATCGACGCGGGCACAAAGGTCCACGACATCCTCTATGTAGCTGGTGTACGTCTCACCAGGCAGTTGAGCGCGCTGGCGTAGACGTTGCTCAGCGCGGAGCTTTCTCAAGGTGGGGCGGCCGAAGACTTCCGTGAATGCTGTCTTGAAAGCGGACCAGGTCTGTAATTGACGCTCATGATTGTGGAACCAGAGGTTCGCAACGTCAGCGAGATAGAAGATGACCGCACGTAGTTTGGCCGGGTCATCCCATTTGTTGTGCTCGCTGACGCGCTCATAGATGGAAAGCCAGTCTTCTGCGTCAGTCTCACCTGCTGCGCTAAAGACTGGAGGGTCGCGTTGCCGCTGGACGGCGCCGCAGCTGGTGGGAGGGGCGGCGGCTTCAGGCTGATTATCAACAGCGTCGGTCATAGTGCTTGAAACAGCTGGCAACGTTCGGTTGCGAAGTTCCAGGTTGAGGCCAGGGATTCCAGCAACCTCCACCAGATGTCGTACAACGATTTATTGTGCGACGGCGACGTCTTAAACAGGATGTCGTACAACGATTTATTGTGCGACGGCGACGTCTTAAACAGTCGAGGTATAGCACCGGCAGAAGCCGAAGGTAGATCGCGTGCACAGCAACAACAGACGCGGAAGCTCTTCTTTCTCTTCCTCACTACAATATATATATATATATATATATATATATATATATATATATATATATATATATATATATATATATATATATATATATATATATATATATATATATATATATATATATATATGGTCATTCTCGATTCGGTAGAATTATAGATGCTCAAGTGAAGTGGACGAACGAACGAAAAACGATGCTTTATTGCCAACGTTGCGGCCGGGGACCGGCCAGTGCACACCCCACCTCGTTTTTCGTTCGTTTGTCCACTTCGCTTGAGCATCTATATATATATATATATATATATATATATGTATAGTTGAAGGAGAGGTTGGCCTTTGGTGGCACTTCAAGAAAACTTCATTTATTACGTCGCCGTTTCGGTCAGAGCCTGACCTTTCTCAAGAAGAAATGTTCGTGCATATTTCCGTGTTTATATGGACATCAAATGAGAGGGGAAGGAGGTGACAGAGAGAGAGAAGGAGCGGGAGGGGGGAACGTTTGCTTAGGGCCCATCAGGAGCGAGGAGTAACACGCCGCCGCCGACAGCGGAGTGCTTCGCGACAGAGCTTATACTTATGCGGCGGCTATTACTCATTGTTAAAAGTCGTCGCTCTATGCTGTCCCGGAGGGCTGGACGCAGAGCCGGCTCAAGTTAAAAGCAGCCGGTGTGCGATTGAAAACGGCTGATTGGAGAAAAGAAACAAAATGGGGTGGGGGGTTAAGTGGGTGTCGGTGAGCCCTGTTGACGCGGCGTATTGTACTTTTGGGCCATGCCAAAAGAGTCTTGTCTACCGTCTAACTTGTCGAGCCTGCTCGTTTGTCTGATAAACGACGCCCGCTTCCAAAGCGAGAACGAACACGTTGAGTGACATTAGCGACTTCCGATCAAGGACCCACTGAAGGGAAAGAAAGAAAACAAAAAAAAAAGAGGTAGGGACAACAAGGGAGAGAAGGGCGGGGCTTTGCTTAGATTGATCGGTTGCTGCTCTCTCCAAGAGCTGCACACTACGAGGCAGGGGAAGGTAAAAGACGGCACACATCAAAGGGTGAAAAACACGGCAGGTACGATCACCGAAGGCATTGGCTTACACATGCATCTTTGCTGCGTATCTTGTTGGGTTGATGTTAGTTTCATTTAAAGTACTATTTGCGCTTTCAGGCACGTAAAACAGGAAGAGCACCCGGATGTTCATTTATTCCATGTTCAACGGTGTTGAATTTGTGTATTAAGTACGCTTCACGGGCTGTTCACGTTCTCTCTGAGAGCGGAAAGTTCCTTAGAGTAGTGTTACTTTAATGGAATCGATACTGTGACCTTCTGACTTAATATGTTTGGAAAGGGGAAGGTTCGGTAGTGTGTTCACATGCGAGCGGTGGTTGTTGAATCTGATTCGGAAAGTTGTACCAGTTTGTCCAACGTATTGTTAAGCGCAGATTGCACACTCCAACAGGTAGACAACGTTTGGGGAGTCGCAGTTAAGGTCACCATGTATGGTGTGTGTAAAACTACCATGTGTACTTTTAGCTATCGTGGTTGTTTGCATGTGCTTGCACACCTGACATCTACTTTCCCCGCAGGGATGACAGCCAACTTGTCCTCTTCTTTTTGTTTTAGAGTGTACTACATAGTCCCTCACATTTTTCGGGCGTCTGTATACCACCCGCGGCAGAACAGTGAAGAGCTTTTTGAGGCGGTCGCTTTGTTCAATGATATTGAAACGCTTTTTGTTAGAATTTTGTTAACATTCGGCGCGTTACTAGTGAATGTAAGAAATAGGTTGCTTCGTTCCCCTTTACGTTCTTTGTTCTGATTGTGTAGGATATAGTGGCGGTTCAGATTCGCTGCTTTTTGCATTGCATCGTCGATGATTGGAGGTGGATAATGCTGCTTTATAAGGACGTTACGTAGGCGGTCCGTGTTCTCTTTGAAGTCCTTTGTTTCAGAGCATATTCTCCTAAATCGGTGTGCCTGGGAGTTTGGGATGCTGGTTTTGCAAGGCCGCGGACGGCAGCTCTTGAAGTGGATGTATTGTTGCGCGTCTGTAGGCTTCCTGTAAACACTAGTTATCAGTTTACCCCCTTCCACCCTTACGTTAACATCAAGAAAGTTAATTTCAGTTCTAGAATATGTATGCGTGAAAGAAATGTTTTTATGAACGTTGTTAAATGCATCTATAAATTTAATTAGTTGTTCTTCAGTGCCCGTACAAATAAGAAATATGCCATCCAGGTACCACTTATAGAAGGCGGGGCTCGTGGGATATGTTGACAGAAAACTGGAATCGATCTCGTGCATAAATATATTGGCATAGTTCGGCGCCATTCTAGTTCCCATCGCCGTTCCATTTATTTGAAGAAAATATTGGTTGCCGAATTCGAAGCTGTTTAATTCGAGGACGATCTTGGCTAGAGTTTCAAGGACAATCGGGTGTGGAGAAGAGGCCGGTGCATTTTCCCTGTAGGATTTGACAAGAGCCTGAATGCCATCATGATGTGGTATATTTGTGTATAGTGACGTGACGTCTAGTGTGGCGAGAAAAGCACCTTCCATTATTGTAAGATTTTCAATTACTCTCAAGAAGTGGTTTGTGTCAAGCAGGTACGATGAATGCCGAGGCGGAAAGTCCCTAATCAAGAAATCAATGTAGCCAGATATTGGTTCAGTAAGTGTCCGCGTTCCTGATATTATAGGTCTTCCATGGTTGCCTTTTTTGTTTAATTTTGGTAGCATGTAGAAACGTCCAGGTGTGGCGCGAGCGGGAATGAGTGATTGGCAGAGCTTGATGTCTATTGCACCCGGTTTTACGAGGTCCTGGAGGGTCGCCGTAATCAATTCTTTGTGCTGTTTTGTTGGGTCATAATCAAGGAATTTATAGAATTTCCTGTCCTGCAATTGCCGTACGCCTTCTTTGATGTAGTCCTCCTTGTTGAGAACGACTATTCCACCGCCCTTATCAGCTGGCTTTATAACAATGTCCTCTCGACTGCCTAGCGCTAAAAGTGATTCTTGCTCCTTTCTAGATAAGTTAGAGGTGCCCGGTTTACTAGCCTTATAAGCTTCTATAATATCCCTTTGTACCGCTTCAATATATATATATATATATATCTAAGTGTTTGTCTTTCTGGGTGTCCGGAGTCCACTGTCTCCCTGTGGTCTCATGGAATTCTGGTTTTCTATTCTGCGATTGGTTGGAGAGGAATTCTGCTAAGCGTAAATTTCGTGTAAAATTATCAAGATCCCTTCAAAGCGCAAATTCCGCGTATCTTCCATTATTTGGGCAGAATGTAAGTTCGCGAGACAATACTGAGCGCTCATCCGTGGTGAGCTCGGTGTCGGATAAGTTGATGATGTTTTCGCCCGCATTATTATGATCTTTTCGATGTCTGGGCAAGCTTGTTGAGTTTGGTTTTTTATTGTGGCAGCCTAATGCTGGTACAGATGGCGTGTCTGTGTGAGTTGAAGCCCTGTGTGATGTAATGCCATCGCGAGTTAGTTTTCTAGATTTCATAGCGGTTATATTATCAGTTAGATTTCTTTCGAAAATAACTAGTTCAGTGGCCTGTGGTGCGGAAAGGGTACCCATATTCCTAGCCCAACGTTCCTCGACCCTCAGCGACAGCAGCGTTTTCTCACAATGTTCAGCTAATAATTTGGTTAGATCCAGTGAGGCCGAATTCAGAATGTTTTTCCATGTTATGATTTCAGTCGGGGATACATTATGCATAGATGGAGTCAGCGATATGCGCAAGCCTCTCGGTAGAACACCAGCTTCTATATAAGTTTTGAGCGTCTTGACATGAAGGTCATGCCGTACGCGCTTATGTACCAATTTTCTAATTTTGAGAAAGCTTAACGAATTTTCATGTGAAGCAGTCGCTGTACAGTCTGAGGGCGAGGGTATCGGGTGGATTGCACGGCCACTATCTCAATCCGCGGGAACGCGACGAGCAGAGCCACAATGCCTCCGGAGATCATACCTGTTAGTAATTGGAGTTGTGCAGGAGTTAATCTTCGGTCCCTGCACCGATGGTGTGGTTTCGAGGTGTTCTACTGGCCTGTGCACTGTGCAATGCTACTGGCCTGTGCACGGCCAGTAGCATTGAGCTCGGTAGTGTCGTCTGGCGTGCACCGGTATTTGGATGTTGGTTCCTCGGCCAATGGTTGAGGTCCCAGAGAGGCCTCACTGCCTCCCTCATTGCGGTGATGGGAAGCAGGCGCCGCTGGGAGTCGAGTTGTTGTCCTCGGGTGGGCGTTCCGCATTGCTATGTGTCGCCGATAGGTCGCCGAGAGTTGCCCTGATTCAATCCGACTTTGCCTCAGGGCAGTGTGTCGCAGGCGGTTTTGCGTGAGGTGTTGCTGCAGTCCCTGCTCGGATTTTAGGCCTTTCGCCAGTCGACCGCTAGCCTTCGGTGTCGTTGCCCTGGGGTCGCTGGCAACCTGGGCGTATTTCGTCGCTGGCAACCTGGGAGACTACCTGGGCGTATTTCGCCTACGTAGCCTACCCTACAAAGCGGCTGTCAGTCACTGTGGTATCATCCTCGCGCAGCATGAATCCATTGCCTAGCCTTGTAAGAAATGAAGAGGACACTGCGTCGTTCTGGCGGAGTAAGTGCACTTTACGGCTTGATGATGGGAATACCATAAGTAACTTTCGCTGATGTAGTCCTCCGGGGTCGAGCAATGTTTCAATATAGCTTCCTGAATCATAGGAATAGAAATGTAATGTTTATTAGATTGCTATAAAAGCGGAGCCAACACTGGAACCACACACTGATATGACGCCTGTATCGCAGGAGTACACATCGAAGGCGTATCAAGTAGTGTTTATTGCTTTCTTGCAAAATTAGCCAGCACCATAACCATACTTCACGTTGCACCGACATCACGCCTGCAGAGACTGTGTTTCCAAGCCAGTTTATGGACCTGGCGTGGCTCTGTAGTAGAATACCTGATTGCCACGCAGAAGGCTTGGGTTCGATTCCTGCTGGGATCTTAATTTTCATTCTTTCCATTCGTCGGGTCAACACTGCCGATGTTGGTTTTTCTTAACGATCTCGCATTTAAATTACCAATGTCTGTTCTCGCCGTTGCTGGATAGATATAAACTGTCAATCACCTGTGGCGCATACACGTACACCGCGGTCCGTGGTAGACGGGTATCTGCCACACGTGTCTGGAGGATAGGGTTTGACGACGTACCCGACAGGATTTTTTTCGCGTTATTTGTGTCATGACTCGACAGTCATATTCGTGAAATCCTCTTACACATCCATGCCAATTTTGATCTACACCAAGTTAAGGAGGCGATCATGAGAGCACCCAGACGTAGGCGGCTAGATAGATAGATAGATAGATAGATAGATAGATAGATAGATAGATAGATAGATAGATAGATAGATAGATAGATAGATAGATAGATAGATAGATAGATACGTTGATAAAAACGCTCAAAGTGCGAAAGCTTCGCTAGATAGATAGATAGATAGATAGATAGATAGATAGATAGATAGATAGATAGATAGATAGATAGATAGATAGATACGTTGATAAAAACGCTCAAAGTGCGAAAGCTTCGCTAAGAAATGCTTAGCATTTAATAGGCTAACGCGACTTCATGCCCGACGTGACGCCCTTTTATTTTTTTATGTGTATCGGTTACGCCACCGATGGCAACGGCGACGACGACACTGCTCAAAGCAAGACGGGCCGCCTAAGATCTGCTCTCTAAAAATTATCATTCTGCAGGGAAACACGTCCACTTTCGTAATGTGCCAGCAGCAACTTTTTCCCACGTTTCCTTATGCGGTGAATTGTGGCCTGGTATATGTACACCCAGTCATCATTCACGATTTGAAAATTGGCTGTGCTGTAAACAATGCGCCACCAGTAGCTGAAGAAGTAATGGTACGGTAAAACCACCGTAGCGGGGCCTCGTTTCCAGCGGGAGCTCGCGGAGAAGCTGAAGAAAGGCTCGCTTCCAAAAGCGGAATCTCTTTAGGAACACACCTTTGCTGAACTCATCCATGGGATTTTGCCGGTTCCCGATCACTCGCAGCGTTAATTGCGCGTATGGACGCCCATCGCGTAAGTCGCCTTTTCCTAAAAGTGCGGCTAAAACGATTGCCTCTGTAAAGCTACTTGCGCGAACAGCCATAAGTCGCTGCAGAAGTGGCGCTTTAAGATACCTGTCGGCCTGCCTTAGGAAACGCTTCCTTTTCAAAGCGATAATGTTAAGGAAACGCTGGATCAAAGCATAAGGCTCGTTTACAAAACACGCTCATGTGCCGAAAAGGTAAATAAGTCAATGGATAAGTATAAGGGTAGTTTAAGAATACGGGTCTAATTCCAGCGGAGAAGGCCAACTCGAGCGGCGATGAGGCCAAGGAGGTTGACGTTCGTGCCATGCACGCGCAAAGGGCGTTCACAACACAAACGCGCGCATCTGTGGCGGCGCAGCAACGCTATGCTAGCGGTCCAACGGGGTCGTCGCGTGGGCATGTTCAGACATGTTTCTGAGCTTCCGTTCCCTGCACGCTCACTTCAGCGATCCTCTTCTCTCGCAGTGCAACAAAGGAAGTGACGTAGCGGTTCTTGAGCAATTTCTCGGAGGGAATAAAGACTTAAGGGTTGCTCTTCTATCACAAGCGCCAAAGATCAGCGTAGCTTGGGGAGGGCCCGCAAAAAGTTAGATCAAGCAACAGCGGCTAACCTAGCTCTGCTGGTTTCTGCCGTTTTCAATAGCAGACCCACGCTTATTTCTTTTCAGCTAGCCTGCCCAACCCAACAAGGGATGAGGCCACCGGGCGCTAGTCGCGTCTCTCAGGACAATTAATAAAATTTCACCAAGCAACCAAACCACACCTGCCGTTTCTCTAGCTAAGCTGCCCCGAGTCAAGAACAGTCGTTTGACTCGGGCGCTGGGGTACAGGTTTTGTTGCGGTAGTCCCGGCCTTGTAGCTATGGTCACCGTAATAATCGAGAGCTTTAAATAAGGCTCGGCATTTCTAATGCAAGATAACCTCGTTTCCCGCTGAACTCGACATCACTTTGAAAAAGTTATCTCAGAAACTTGCGCAATAGTCAGTGCTAAAAACGAAGGCCATTGTTCTGTGGGTCTTGCTTAATAAATGTTCCAGTAATTTTATCATTTGCTGCAACTTCTTTAGGTTATAGCCACAGGGATGCTATGCAGTATTCGGTTAAATAAATAAGACAAAAAGAATACCATGTTATTTTTCTCTGTTCATAATGTTGATTTAAAATCAGTCATATTTATCTTAGAAACCCAAACGGTAGATTGACCGCTTCCTCGTTCAACAATTTCATTTATTCGATGTTTCATTCTTAACCTAAATATACAGATCTGTTTAGTTTCGTAGGTGTCTACCTTATGCATCCTGCCGCCCAGTCCTCGGCCCATCCCCTTTTGTGGGTGAGCGCCATCATGAAGAGGACATCGTCATCATCATCATTCGGCTCCATTGACACTTGATGGTCTGCGTTCCAATCTGCGCTTATGGCAAAGATATGAGCGAGAGAGCTCATTGCTCTCCCATAGTAAGGGCACACTGCGCTTCTAACTCTCCGCTGACGGGAACGCCTCTGGCGGCGGCGCGCGCGTCCTTGGGGTGATGGCAGCCTTCGAACGCCGCGGCCGGTGACAACGTTCGCGCCAGTTCCTTTGTCTTTTTGAGCAGTTTTGTGAAACGTTTCTTTTATTTAGTTATTTTTGGGGGGGGGGGGGGGGCGTCGTTCCATGGCTCAGCGCCTCAGCAGCAAGGTTTGTTGTGTTGTGGGCTGTCACAGTACCTGCAGCAATTCAGCTGGAACAAACTCTTACCGCTTCTCGAAGGCTCACTGGAAGAAAAAGAAACGACAACGTTGGATACAACTTGTTTGCCGAGAGAAGTAAGACATTTTGTCATTTTATTCGGTACCTGGTGTTACGTTTATCCCATGGGAGAGGCACCCATGGAATGAAACATTGTTTTCGACCTGCCCTAATTGTGATAGACCCATTAATCATGGCCTCCAAATGGCGATGTTTTTTTTTTCAAGCTGAATCGGTATGGTAAAGACATTGTTTAATTCTAGTTCTTATTTCACGCGCAGCGTTGATGGAATAGACTTGGAGCCCACAGAAAATAGCAAAATTTGCAGTAGGCTTTTCGTGGGCAATGCTAAGGCCAGTGAACAGGAGCACGGAGCCAACCTCCCAACGATTTTTCCATCTCCTTAAAAGAAGGCTGGAACAGCTCGCTCATGTGAACGTCACGAATGGTGCGGTATCATTTATGCATGTTTTGCATGCTGTTTAGGATTAACAGCGATGAATGTTGCTTTCCTTCTAGACGTGTTCGATTCCCAGTTTATATATTTAGGGCTGGTGTACCGGTTTAGCGTTTGTCATGTTCGTATGTTATTTTTAGCTTTACATAACAAAATCTTCGTCCTAAAATCAGGTTTCTGTATCTCTGCAGGTACACGGCCACTGCCGCAGCGTGCTTGCACTAACCCCTTACGCCTTCTCTGCAGTCGCAGGTCGCGTCAATGACGCATCTTTTTTGAAAGATGTTGAAAACAAGAAAACAGAATAAAATAAAACGATACCATTGAACATAATTGATCATTTACAGTCAACTTGATGGCCTCCGACGGAGCGTTGATGCGCGTCTGAGACAAAAGCTTACTTGTCACCACGCTTCCGTCCGCAGATACAAGTTGTTTAACATTATGTACATAACCTACCTCGTACAGAAGCCTGGTTTTATCAATGATTACACATCTGAAAAATGTATCCAAACCTTCCACCGTCTGAAAACCAGCCAGCAGTTGCAGAAGAACGCATCAAGACGACACCCTGCTTGCCCAAGCAGCCGCGCGTATGGTCTGGGAGGGAACGCTATCACCCCAGGAACGCGGAAACGGCCGCGTTGGCGCTGAACGCCGCCGCGCTGGTGGAGACGCCTATGCAAGCGCAGTGTGCCCATAGTTAGCAGTACTCCAAGCCGTCACACACCCAACCAATGAAGTAAAATGAATAAGACAGCGCCTAATGACCAGGGCACTGACTAATTTCCTTGGTAAGCAAAACGGTTTACAGCTACACATAAAGCAGCTCTACGCGCTTCGCGCCCACAGAGGAAGATGTTACATCAGTGCCCACTCCGCCAGCATGCAAGGCGGACGTGGGGGTTTATCTGCTTCCTCTGCGGTTGACATAATTCCCGCTAACGCAATTCCTTTACCTCCTCTCACTCGTATTTTAGTCAAACATTTTCTTTGCGACCGATCACATATCCTCCTTCAATTTCACCCTCCCAGGAGGCTCCTCTCTTCCTCCTGGTGACGTGATAGTGGGTACAACGCCTTCATACGTTTCCCATAAATTCCTGTTGGGCAATCATGTGTGCCTAGCCCAGTGGTTATGACAGTTGTCTCCCGGTGGCGCAACCTTTTTTAGTGAACTACGCTGGCACAGGGTTTGCAAAGTCAGCTTCGCTATAAAAACAGAGTTCTTGATCACTGCAGATGCTGAGTGTGTTTCCCTACCTTGGAATTTGGAACGCGAGACGCGCCCTCCTCACCGGCCGCAGCCAAGATTGCTACTTCCCGTCGACGCCGTCGCATTCCCTGTCAAAGTAGTGTGAGAATCTCGTGAACGTTATTGCGTCTACGGCAATAGCGACTGCTTATGCAACGAAATTTAGGAAAAGGCTTAATTGTTGCGTTGACGTAAGTTTTGCAGTTGAGCGATTCCTGCTTGGCCATCTTTTGCTTTTAACAATGAAACCACTAGCTTCAATAAAACTGCTTCCTGCGTACCTTCGCAATACAGAATATTCTATCGCTCTAAATAAAACAAAAAGCGTTACTTTAAAATGCATCTTTGCACGCTGTCTTGAGCTGGTGGTACACTCTTAATCAGTTCCCGCTTAATGTGCTATATATAGCCAGGAAACCGGACATTTTTTGCCTGCTTTTCGGGATATAGCCCGCATTTAACCAGGAAGTGATAAATAGTGTTGGCCTAGGGTTATATTGAGAGATGAGGTAATTTGCGCTGCTGGAGAACTGAGCAATGATTCGAGGTACTTCTTCTTGCAATGCTTCCTCCATAAAATATTAAGACTTTTTGTAGCAGTTATAGATGGGCAGTTTCTGACAACGCTATTCCACAAATATTGGTATAAGGCGAAAGCATTCCTAAGAAAGGGTACCTTGGAAAAACGCGTGTTGGATGCTCTTGCAAGGCTAAACCCGAAATAGCGTGCAAACTGACTACTTGCCCAAGAAACATATGGGCAGATGCTCTGCCCCGGTAGATTTGGTTATGGTGCCAGAGAGACTTGTCTCAGGTGTAGGCATATTACGACAGCCGCATCTGAAGCGTGTTAGTGGACGGCACGTTGTGCCAGTCGCTGTAGCTGGAAGATCGGACACGCGGAAAGCAAGCCATAGCAAACGCTGTCATCATGCATGTAGCAATAACAGTGTACGAGGATGTTTGTCCAATGGCACAACAGAAACATCACTTCGACTTCTATTTAACTGCGATAGATTCGTTTTAGAAGGATGTTTAAACTCGTACAAAATAATTTTCTAAACATCGTTAATTTCTTGAAGGCTATGTCTGTAATCTGGAATGAAATAGAATGTTCTCCAACTTTTTTATCCGAGAGACTGCCCTGAGCCATGAAGATTTATATGATAGAACAAGAGACGCGTCACACGTAAACAAAAAGATGAATTCATGCATGATGTCTAATAAGCATCGATGAAATGGTCCTTCTATCCTGCTATGTAAATCCGTAGGGCGACGGGGTTAGTTATTCGCTTTTCAGATTAGTGATGCTTTATTCACTCATCTAAGCATTTTAAATGCACAACTCATTCTTATATCAGCGACATTTTTTTCATCTTTGTGTTTGCGTCTATAGAATGTAAATTGGGCAGTGAAAGGAAAAGCCCCCGAAACATCGTAAAGTAGCGATACTCCCCTCTTCCGCTCTCGTTCCTCCTAGGTCTCCTGTGGTTTGCACTTTATTTTCGAAGGTGGCGCCACCTACCTCCCTCCTGCATAGCAGACGCCCTTTCGCGGAGAGAGCGATTGCTTGCCACGCAGCGTGCTGTAAGCATTCGCACTAGCCGTCTAGCTCTTGGTGTCTTTTCTTTTATTTAACCGTTTTTTAGGAGACGATACCGCTTTTACATAGCTCCGGCTACTCCTTTCCGCAAACATAATTCGTGAGAATTCCACCAGTTACAATGAATTACATGAATGAGCACCAAGTATGTGTATCTCGTCTAGAGCACAGAAATTCTCTCCGGTGGCTTAGCACACTTATTAACTGCATTTTGTGCTGTATGATAAGTTATTCTAAAGTTATCTAAACGACCATAACTCTGGACCATGGCAGCTCTGTGTAGTTCCGCATGCGGTATACAATATGTGAAGAGAGCATTCAAAATGACTTTCAGTGCAACTGAGCAACAGCTGAGAGTGTCATGGCAAGAAAAATTCGGCAGATCCCACGCCTCGAGGAAATCGGCAACATGCGAAGCAGTCAGCGAGTAATTCTTTGCTGTACTTTATGACTGAGCCAAGCGTTACGAGGTGGATCGACATGTTTTGGTAAGTGTAGTAGTTGTGCGCACATCGTCGGCTTACCAGGCACGTCGAGAACACTGGCGTTTAAAGGGTAACTTATGGTGCAACGTAACGTCAGCCCTCACGTTAGAGTACATACGTCAGTATTATCGAAACTAAGTGCACTTTATGATGAAATCATGTGATTATCGCACGCAAATTTCGTTAGCGTATTCCTCCAGGGTCGAGCAATGCTTTAACCACCATTGACATCACCTACCAAATCACCATTGAAAAATCTGTAAAATTACTCGGCGTTATCTTCATGGAGCACATGTCCTGGAATGAGCACATAAAAGACTTACTGACTAAATTAAGTAAAGCTGCTGGTGTGCTAAGTCGTTGTCGCCACATTCTTCCGGCTAATGTGAAACGGACTTTATACTACGCTTTGCTGAACTCCCACTTGTACTACTGCACATCAGTATGGGGAAACACCACACTTACAAACCTACACAAACTTACATTAATACAGAAAAAAGCACTAAGGACTATTGAAAACACCACGTTCTTAAAACACACAGATCCACTTTTTCCTAATACAGAATTATAAAATCGGACAAAATCTACACCCACAAATTACTAATAATGTATAAAAGTGCTCAACTTGGCAAACTTGACAAGTTTTTAGACCTAGCAAGCTTAAAGGAAACAGCCACGTTGTACCCATTTAGGTAGAAACCACCATACGAAATTCCCTTCTCTCGCACACATTATGGTACAGAGAGAGTTAAACACACAATGCCACTTACGTTAAACGCATACTATGCACAAGACATAGATATATTATCACTAACAAAACAAGAAATACTGGATCTCTGCGTGGCCTAAAAAAAACCTCTGCACCTTAAATAAATTTCTTCATCCAAATATACTATGATTATCACCAATGGTATTATGACAAAATGGTGTACTAGAACTTAGAGTAATCAGTAAATACATGTCGCGATGTAGTTTCATCACTGTTCGTATTTATTGTTCGTATTGTTTGTATGTATTCCTTCATTTTATATTGTGTTACACAGACGTTCTGTGAGGCCGTTGAAGTGTAAATAGAAGATAAATACTTTATTCTGTGTTCATTTTTTGCTTATGTATTCGCTGTATGTTGCCTATGTACGGGTGGCAGGAGCTCTGTCAAGCTGCGACGAAGCAGCTTTTTCTCTTGCCTCCTTTTTTCCGTATTATCGTGTAAACGAAGGACGAAAAATAAAACATGATTGATTGATTGATTGATTGAAATATAGCTTGCTGAATCATAGGAATACAAATCTAATGTTTATTAGACTGCTATAAAAGCGGAGCCAACACTGGAACCCCAGACGTTAATCTGATATGACGTGTGTATCGTAGGAGCACCTATGTAGTGTTTATTGCTTTCTTGTAAAATTAGATAGCCAACACCCCAAACACAATTGACGTTGTTCCGACATTACGCCTGCATATGCTGTTTTTCCAAACCAGTTTATGAAGCTGGCGTGGCTTTGTGGTAAACACCTGACTGCCACGCAGAATGCTTGGGTTCGATTCCTGCTGGGATTCTTATCCTTTCCATTCGTTGGGTAAACGCTGCCGATGTCGGTTTTTCTTAACGCTCTCGCATTTAAATTACCAATGTCTGTTCTCGCCATTCTTGGGAAGATATAAACTGTCAATCCCCCGTGGCGCATACCCGCTTACCATATACGGGTATGTGCCACATGTGTCTGGAGGAAAACGTTTGACGACGTACGCGGCAGGATTTTCACGTTATCCATTGCATGACCACACAGTCATGTTCGTCAAACCTCTTACCGTCCCATTCCAATTTTGGTCTACACCAAGTTAAAGAGGCGATCATGAGAGCACCCAGACGTAGGCGGCTAGATAGATAGATAGATAGATAGATAGATAGATAGATAGATAGATAGATAGATAGATAGATAGTTAGATAGATAGATAGATAGATAGATAGATAGATAGATAGATAGATAGATAGATAGATAGATAGATAGATAGATAGATAGATAGATAGATAGATAGATAGATAGAAACGCTCAAAGTGCCAAAGTTTCGCTAAGAAATGCTTGGCCTTTAATATTGCACGCACATGCCAAGCGTAGTTTCGCGTGTGCTTGGCTTTCATTCGTAAAAGAAGGTAAAGATTCCGAATTCGACAAATTTCATTTCTAACCCGTGTTTCATGATCGGGCGGTGATCCTTTCGCTGGGCCGTTCTAAGGGCTGATGACCGCTGGAAAGAACATGAAAGACGCCACGCCTATTCTACGCGAAGACAACTTTCCTGGGAGGGCCGCTACCTATAAAGAAAGAAAGAAAGAAAGGAAGAAAGAAAGAAAGAAAGAAAGAAAGACAGGAAGAAAGAAAGAAAGGAAGAAAAAGAAAAGCAGTACGTGAAGCACACATTCACCAAGCTTCGCTTGCTCCCAATTTCCCGATAGGTCAAGGGTTCCTGATTTACTCTTTATCTGAAGCCTTCCCTCTCGCCTTTAAATTGGAATGAGCCTAAGGTAGTAATATATGGGCTAACACTCACAGAACGAACACAAGGCGAGCGGGTACACAACGAAATGTTCACTGTTCTGCATCGGAACCGCACCTGCCGTTTCTTTATGCCAGCTGCTTTGCGTAAGCAAGAGCTCACGAGCGCAAGCGGACAGCCTTTGTGGTGACAGTAACAGCGTTTGTAGTGGCGTTTGTGTTGCCCGTAACAATCTAGAATTTTAGTTAAGGTTTTGCGTTTCTTACACAAAAAAGCTGCGTTGCTTGCCACAGTTTAGGGTACTTTCATATTAAGCGCATAACTTCAGAAAAATATTATGTAAGAAACTTGCGCCACAGTTGCTCCTGAAACTGATGACCAGACAGTGTTCGCTCCTATTCATTTGGCCCCATAGACAGTGCTTGTCCGCTACCAATGACGCTCTAGCTGCATAAAAGACACCTTACTGCTCTCCCACTGTAGAGCACGCAGTGCTGTAAATCGACCACCACTTGCTAACGAAATAAATAGGAGAGCGCTTAATGACAAGCGTACTATCAAATTTCCCAGACAAGCGGCACGGCTTTCCGCAGTCTCCCAAAAGAGTACAGAGTGTTTTAAAGGAAATAGCGTATATACGCAAGCAATTTATCAAATACGTCATTTTGGCCATGTACTATTGCTCATCGCACTTTTTCCTTCATGTTGGCGGTCTTGCTCAAAACTACCAGGTGGCAGGCGTTAATGTGGCTATCGCCATGTGAGAGATCCTTCTGAACTGGTGGTCTCTATTGCGTACAATACAAATCCCTTCCACATTATCGTATGCGGGCAACGAAATATTTCGGAATGCATTTGTGTGTGTGTGTTTGTTTTATTTCTTCGGTTCTTTGAATATTTATCAACTCATGAACAATCGCTCACACTTGCATACAAAATTCGAAGTGTGCCTTCTTCAACCCATGTCACAAACGAGCGCGTCAATAAAGCGCGCGCGCGGCCTCTTTCGAACGGCAGTGCGCCCGACGCTCGTCCAAGAAGCGCGAACGACGAAAAAACAAGTATCAAAAGACGCCGACGCGCCGCATCTCCCTCGCCCACTAGCAGTCTCAGATCAAACGTCCGGCAATGCCTGGATCTTTCTAGAGGGAAAGGATGACGCATCGCCGAGCGACGCCGCCGCGAAAAAAAAAGCTAGAATATTCCTTAGCCTTGGCTGTACTGCACGCCGAAGAACGCTCCCGACGCTTCTAGAACCCGGGGAAGAGGAGATAAAAGCGTGCCACGACAACCAGAGAGCAGTCAGGGAGTTAGTCAGTCGGTGCGGAGATGGTGAAGTTGTGCTGAGTGTGGCTTCGTCAGCCAAAGAAGACGTGTTGATGATGTTGTGCGGTCAGTCGATCGTCGATCTGGAAGAATCGGATGACGACGCCGTGTGAGCCGTGACGAGTTACGACGACGGAGGAAACTTCTACAGACAGCGCTGGAGTTGGCGTGAGTGTTTCCTAGAAGAGAAGCATTCAAGTACCGTCCAGGAATTGTGGACTGGATACACCGTTGAATATTCAGGACTTTAACTGTTCTTAAATAGTTGTAATGCATGAGATCGCATTTGTATCGCGTGATCTGTTCGTTTAGTTCCCGTTGTGTTAACACCATCTGAGTTGCAGCTGGTACCAGCCGAGTGTGCATGTGTTTGTGATGTTGTACTGCATTAACTGGGAATATATTTCGTTTGCGTTATCTACTCTCGGCTCTGACTCCGTCTTTGGACAACGAACGGCGTTCACTGGTGCACTAAAAGGACCAACTCTAAATTGTCCGCGCTTTCGTGGTGCGTTTCGGGGGGTCGATACGTCCACCCTTGGAATCCGCCCGGCGATTGCCACCCCGATAAGCGGAATTAGTGGCAATTATTCTGGCATCCGCGACAGGACCTTTTTGGTGCAAAAGTGTGTCCAAAGTAGGCTGAAAGAGCCTTGAGACGTTGACAGTGCTCGCGAACGATTTTTGAGTGTTAAAGCGTATTCTCGCTAACCTGTGTGCAGAGCGTGTTTTGGAATTAGAAGTTAGGCAAAGATTCTGTGCACGCGGTTAAGTTTTGTTTGACGGGCATCATGGATCTCGAGAAGTTAGCTGCCCTTGAGGAGAAGATGAGTTGTCTTGAGCCTAACTACGGAAATGGGTGAGCCAAAAGGAAAACGAGGCGGTAAAGAGAGAGAGGTTGGCGGTTGTGAGGGCCAACGAAGAGAGAGCAGCAGAGCTGGAGAGAGAGAGGTTGGCAGCTGAAAGAGCCAAGAAAGAACGAGAAGCGAAGGAGCGATAGTTGACAGAAGGAAGAGAGGCGCAAGAGAGACATAAGAATAATTGTCACTAATCCCGCTAATGGGGATAGCGATCGCCGGGCGGATTCCAAGGGCGGACGTATCGGCACCCCGAAACGCACCACGAAAGCGCGGACAATTTAGAGTTGGTCCTTTTAGTGCGCCAGCGAACGCCGGTTGTGGACCAAAGACCGTGTCAGAGCCGAGAGGCGATAACGGAAACGAAATATATTCTCAGTTAAGGCAGTACAACCTCACAATCACATGCACACTCGGCTAGTACCAGTTACGACTTAACTATATTACTCTGATGGTGTTAACACAAGGGAAACTAAACGAACAGATCACGAACAGATTCAAGAACAATTAAAGTCCTGAATATTCAACAGCGTATCCAGTCCACTATTTCTGGGCGGTACTTGAATGCTTCTCTTCTAGGAAACACTCACGCCAACTCCAGCGCTGTCTGTCGAAGTTTTCTCCGTCGTCGCAACTCGTCACGGCTCACACGGCGTCGTCATCCGATTCTTCCAGATCGACGATCGACTGACCGCACAACATCATCAACACGTCTTCTTTGGCTGACGAAGCCAAACTCAGCACAACTTCACCATCTCCGCACCGAGTTACTCATTTCCTGACTGCTTTCTGGTCAACGTGGCACGCTTTTACCTCCTCTTCCCCGGGTTCTAGAAGCGTCGGGAGCGTTCTTCGGCGTATAGTACAGACAAGGCTAAGAACATTCGAGTTTTTTCTCGCCGGTTCTACTGGCGGCGGCGTCGCTCGGCGATGCGCCATCCTTTCCCTCTGGAAAGATCCAGGCTTTGCCGGACGTTTGATCTGAGACTGCTAGTGGGCGAGGGAGATGCGGCGCGTCGGCGTCTTTGATACTTGTTTTTTTGTCGTTCGCGCTTCTTGGGCGAGCGTCGAGCGCCGTTCTATCTCGCTGCCGTTCGAAAGCGGCCGCGCGCGCGCTTTATTGACGCGCTAGTTTTTGATACTGCCCCCTTCTTCAACAATATTATCACATAATATTCAAGCAACACAAGTGAGCGTGCATATACACAACCAAAAATGAGCTAGATACAGAGTCGATAACTCAGTCCACACACACTGCGCATCACATTCACAAATGAAGTATCAATACAATTGACAGAGCATTTCAATGTCACGACACTTGAAAGGTAAACACCATTTCATAAGTACAGCACACCATCACACCTTTCATGCAAAACAATGCAAACGCACAATGCTCTGCATTTACAACGCCTATACAATATATCAATAGGGTGATTCCACGTAAGATCGAACAAACGATGGCTGGTCTACCTCTCAAATTTATTTCAAAATTTTATATATTATTGCCTGATGAGTGGAAAGAAGAGATCCGCACTTTGTTTTGCCGCCAAAAATTTTTTCGAAGCACAGGAAATCAATGACGAAGAGGTGGAGTGGAGTGCTCATCCGGTCTGCTGTTTTGGCCAACTTTCGTTAAGAATTGCACAAAATATATTAAAGTTAGGTAGCTGAAATTTATTTACCCAAATATATGCATGTTTTTGCTTCTTCTCAGGTATTTTTAGTTTTTATACGTAGTGTAGATGTTTTTATAAAATACCTCAAAAATGGCCCAATTGGCAAAATTTTTTTTAATTTGAAGGTCTTTATCTCAAAAAAGCCTTGTAGCAGAGCGACAAAAATTCTGCATTACGTTCTTCGCATGCTTATCTACCAAACTGCCAAATCTTGTATTTATATAGCTTTTCAGTAAAGAGATATGATCGGGCTAAGTTCAAGAAAACGCCGAACAATGGAAACTTCTGAGGACAATTAAAAAAAAAACCCATGTTTTATATTTCTTAAACTTTGTCCACTTATTCTCCTCTACATCAGCTTTCACAATCATTAAAAACATGTTGCATAATTTTGTTGCACTAATAGTTACGGCCCCTCCAATGAGAACCTTAGGCAAGGATGGGCAATTCCGACTTCTTGCCCAGCAAATGTATAAAATGCAGGCAGGATTCAATTTCTTTTTATTAAAAGGCCAGCAGGTACCTAAAAAGGTGTCGCCGGCACTGAAGACGTGAATTTTGAAAATATTTGGTCACTGCAGCGGCCACGAGCGCGGGGCTACCGATCAGGCGCGCGCGCACCCGAGATGCTCGTTGTAAGAGACGGCGTAGTGAGAGCTTGTTTTCGCATCCTCAGACCGATTGAGTTCGAAAACGCAACACCTCTCGGGTGACTTGAACGCACGTGCACCGGTAGTCGCAGTGATCTGGTTAATTGCGTCGATTTCTTTTTCAGGTGGCATAAGAATGTCATCGTTAAACTGTGCGTTCCCTGAAGATCTTTCATTGCAGTGGTAGCAAAAGCACGCGTAGCACAAGTAGTCCGTCTCACTGACAGCCACTGATCTTTCGGGCGTTAAACGTTCCTTCAAATGATTTATGTCTAGGTCGGTAACTCTGCGAAATTTTGGCTTCTTTGCAACAATTAAAGGAGTACTGACACGATTGAGACATCGCAAAAGGGACATTTTTTGCTTCGGTGGTATGCAGTGTCCACGCTGTCCACACACTGGAGTCGGAGAACACGTATAAAATATTTTAATTTGACCTTGAAGTTTTCGTCGCTGAGCATTTGCAAGCCAGCCACACTGCAAGGACATTATCCCGACGAGTCAAGACAGTTCCTCCGAGTTCGCGAGTTCTGCGTCCTGCATGCAGCCTAAATCGTAGAAATCACTGTCAGGGTCACTGGACGACAATTCACTCATCGTTGTCTATTGCACCACGAGCAGATGACGGATTTCCCGCTAGTACGTCGCGAGTTTCTGTATCTCCGTGACGTCACACTGCTATGAAACGACACTGAGAAGCCACCCCCTCGATATCGAAACCGAAAGTGTCTTTTTAAGGTGGCGCTAATTAAAATATATAGGATGCATTCCCAGGCACCACAATAGTCGTTTTAGGTTTCTCGACACCAGTATTTTTATTTAGAGCAACAATCCGATTTTTTTTTAAATTCGTGTCAGTACTCCTTTAAGCTTCTTGTGCTTCGAAAGGTAGTCTCCACAACATACTCATTCAGAGCTATGCTTTCTCGCCATGAGACGCACAGGAGCAGTAGAGTAAGAGCAAAGCACAAGAACTATCCGCGCCGAATGAAGTGTGAACAGCGCACCGAACGCGCGGCCAGTTCAGGCCGTCTGCTGCCGACATCTAATATAGACAAGCGCATCCGGTTACCGATAGCTTTGCTTTTCTTTCCTTTGACAATCCATATTTTGCTTTGCCACTGGAGTGCCACGTTCATGCTTTTCACTGATCGCAACTAGCGCAGCGCCGTTTCTCTGGAAGCAGCGTGCGTGAAGCGAGCGCTCATAGCTCCCTTATAGAGTTTTCATATTGCTTTCATCTCTGCCGTGTTATCAGCGCCTAGCTGAGATGCGGATAGAATAGCGAAGCTCCAGTGCACGTGCGTTCAAGTGACCCGAGAGCTGTTGCTGTTTCGAACTCAATCGGTCTGAGGACGCGAAAACGAGCTCTCACTACGCCGTCTCTTACAACGAGCACCTCGGGTGCGCGCGCGCCTGATCGGTAGCCCCGCGCTCGTGGCCGCTGCAGTGACCAAATATTTTCAAAATTAACGTCTTCAGTGCCGGCGACACCTTTTTAGGTACCTGCTGGCCTTTTAATAAAAAAGAAATTCAATCCTGCCTGCATTTTATACATTTGCTGGGCAAGAAGTCGGAATTGCCCATCCTTGCCTAAGGGTCTCATTGGAGGGGCCGTAACTATTAGTGCAACAACATTATGCAACATGTTTTTAATGATTGTGAAAGCTGATGTGGAGGAGAATAAGCGGACAAAGTGTAAGAAATTTAAATGTTTTTTTTTAATTGTCGTCAGAAGTTTCCATTGTTCGGTGTTTTCTTGAACTTAGCCCGATCATATCTCTTTACTGAAAAGTTATATAAATACAAGATTTGGCAGTTTGGTAGATAAGCATGCGAAGAACGTAATGCAGAATTTTTGTCGCTCTACTACAAGGCTTTTTTGAAATAAAGACCTTCAAAGTAAAGAAAATTTTGCCAATTGGGCCATTTTTGAGGTTTTTTATAAAAACATCTACGCTTCACATAAAAACTAAAAATACCTGAGCAGAAGCAAAAACATGCATATATTTGGGTAAATAAATTTCAGCTACCTAACTTTAATATATTTTGTGCAATTCATAACGAAAGTTGGCCAAAACAGCAGACCGGATGAGCGCTCCACTCCACCTCTTCATCATTATTGATTTCCTGTGCTTGGAAAAAATTTTTGGCGGCATAAAAAAGTGCGGATCTCTTCCTTCCACTCATCAGGCAATGATATATAAAATTTTGAAATAAATTTGAGAGGTCGACCAGCCATCGTTTGTTCGATCTTACGTGGAATCACCCAATAGCATTGTACACAAAGTGTTACGCAAACGATACTTGGGCTCACTAGCCATAAACACATGACACAGGATATAGTAATGCAACGCATTCATACTCAAAACACTTCAAATTCAATTCCAACACTCTATCCTGTCATCATCGTGTCGCGCTTGCGCCCCTTCTTTCGGTGCTCGCTCGCACTCTTTTTGTTTCTCTTCTATTTCTTCTTGCAATTCGTTTCAAGCGACGGTGTCGTAGGAGGCGGGAGGCATCTATGCCGCCGTTGCCACATTCGACACCGGCAAGGCGTTGTCGTGTTCCTTAGAACATCCTTGGTGCTTCGGCAACTTCTGCGCGTCGTGGTGTTTAGCCTGGACGACCACCTTCGTCATCGTTTTAGCCACAGATGATGGTGGCCGATCAGTTGCAATATCACCTGCTCGGCGCGTTTTCACAGGCGGTACAGTGACCGTTGGTTCCTCATTGTTGATATTCTCTCACAACTTGGCTTCAAGTTGAGCGGGGGAGACATTTTTTTATGGGATTCTTTCCGCGGCTTCTTCTCTTCGTGGTTCCCGAGCTGACGAGGGCTCCATCTCCATGCCTTCTCCAAATCATTCAGGATCTTATGGCCCTCGAGCTCCGGCGATGTTTTCCCACGATTAGGTTGAACAGGGGGTTTTTCAGGCACAGGGCATTAACTCTCCCGCTGAAGTAAGGGGTGTCGACCTCAATTATAGCTTCAGGAAGCATCCTAATTGAACTATCAAGCAGGCAAACCTGGTTGATATTGCCTGTGAACTCACTCTCTCGGACCGATTTCATTCGTACGATAACATCAGTGCATCCAGTATCTCTTAGTACCGTGACTTCCTTTCCACCAACATTCTTCTTAAGTGTCGGCACTCCTTTCGTTGTGCCTGTTGGTCGTGTCGTCATCACAGCACCAATTAAATGCATGTTCTTCCCACTCTCCAGCTCAGTCAATTCATCATTGATCGCTTCAGCTTCCTCTTTAGCGGGGCATACACAAAAGCTGTTTGGTGGGCTTTACTCGCATCGTTTCGACGTGTGTCTACTTTGTGCTCAGTTTGTCCACATTTAAAACATTTTATCACACTGGGACGTGAAAAGTTGGTTCGACAACTGTAAGCGCGATGACTCACTCGGTTACACAAAAAACATCGCGGAACACTCTCCGGTGTATGCTTCTTTTCTTCAGGTGTCGGTTTCTTCGAATCCTCGGGACCCGCCTTTTTCACTCATATCCTCGAGCGATTTAGCTCTCCTCTCTTTCAGATACAGCGACAGGCTCGGGTGGCAACTGGTGAGAAATTGCTCTCTGATAAGAAGCTCTCGAAGCTCACCGTAGTCCTGCGCCGTCTCTGAAAGTTCGATCCACCTCTCAAAATAATGGCTGAGTCGCGCGGCATACTGCGTGGCCGTCTCGCCATCAGCTGGCTTTCAAGTACGCAACCAATCTCGGAAGCCTTCCACCGTGAATCCGAATTGCTGAAGCAAAGCAGCTTTTACTCTTCCATTATTAGCTGCATCGGTAGGCGTCAGCCTACCGTACACACCAGCGCTTCGCCATTCAAACAAGTGCTCAAAGCAGTTGCCCATTGCTGCTCCGGCTAATTTTTGCTTATAGCAATTGTCTCAAACCTGTGCAGGTACGCGTCAAGGTGATCCTTGCTCTCATCAAATGCCACAAGAAGTTTGCCTGGGTTCAAACGGAAGCTATGATCTTCGCTTTCACTGCTCTCGACATGTAGTCTGGACGCACTGTTGGGAGTCTCTACGCGCTGTTACAAACGGAGCCGTTCGAGTGCTTCTCGCGCCGCCGTTGCCTTTCTCTCTCAGCCATCTCAGCTTGAAACCCATCTTCGCGATTGTTGTTAAGATGGCGGGAAAGCGCGAAACCGACGCCGGAAAACCAGAAGCAGCAAAAAGAGAAAAATCACGCCATCTCCCGCTAAAGGGTACCATGAGGCGATGCGAAGCAGTGTTTCGGCATGTCGAGCCCTCGTTTCAGAGGGGGAGTAGAGAGGGGTATAGGAGAGGAAAGGGGAAAGGGAAGTGGAAAGGAGGAGTGGATAGGTAGGAGAGAGTGGGAAAGGGAGTGGAGAGGGGAAGTGGAGATCAGGTGTGTGGAAGGGTTTGGACTTGCTCAGTAAGGGTGGTCACGCCGCACACCACCGGTTTGAACTCCGCCATAGGATGCTTCGCATCTAAAAATTCACGGGATAAACTTTCTCGGAGCCGAAAATTACTGAACATAAAAAGGAAAGAAATAGCTACTGGTTTTCCTTTATTGCTACGTAAGCTAGACTGAGTTACTTTCGATGATTATATATACAGCGGCGCAGTGAAAAAGTGCACGCTTCGGCTCGGCAGAGTTGGCTGTGCTGCCACAGAAAGTTCTCGCCAGCTATAAAACAAATGGTAAAGCATTAAGTGTGTTTCCGGCATTCAACACACAAAACAGAAGACAAGGACGGAGTGACAGCCAACGAAGACAGCACCTGTCTTCTTCGATTTTCACTCCGTCCATGTCTTGTGCGCTAGATGCTGAAATAGAACATACCAACATTACCAAGCTTACGCCATTTCATTTAAAACTCTATGTACACTATTAGGGACTGCGGTAAGCCGTCCCGCTTGCCTAGGAAATTGGATAGTACGCTTGTCATTAGGCGTTTTCGTAATTAGTTCCTACTTTGGGAGAGCAGTAAGCTGTCCCTTTTACAGCTCCACACTGAGGAATAGTGCAACAATACGATCAATGAAGCCAAATGAATAGGAGCGAACACTACCTGGTCTTCAGTTTCAGCAGTAGCAATGGCGCAAGTTTCTTACATAATTTTTTATTGAAGTTATGCACCTAATATGAAACTGTTCTAAACAATAGCAAGGACCGCAGCTATTTTCCGCAAAAAACGCAAAAGCTTAAGTGAAATTCTAGATTGTTACGGGCAGGCGAAGCTTTACTGATGAGATTACCACCAGAGACGGTGTCCGCTTGCGCCCGTGAGCTGTTGCTTACTCAGAGCAGCTGGCGTAAATAAACGGCAAGTGAGGTTCATGTGCAAAAGAGCGAAGATTGCGCTGCGGACCCGCTCACCTTGTGTTCTTTCTGCAAGCCTCAGCCTACATATTACGGCCTTAATTCTGAGTCATTCCAAATTCAACGCGAGAGGGAAGGTTTCAAATAAAAAATAAAACCAGGAACCCTTGCCCTCTCGGGAAATTGGAAGGAAGCGATGTTTGGTGAATGCGCGCCTGATCTAGTGCTCTTCTTTCTTTATTTCCTTCTTTCTTTCGTCCTTTCTTTCTTCCTTTCTTTCTTTCTTTCTTTCTTTCTTTCTTTCTTTCTTTCTTTTTTTTCGTTGGCATTGTGCAGTGTTTCCTCCTAACTTGTAAACGTTCAGTCAAATTCTCATGATTTAAGTTCCAAAACCATGATAGTAGGATGGATGGATGGATTGGACGGATAGATGGAAACTTCTTTATTGAAAAAGGGGGAGGCGCATGGCGTCTGTCAGGATAAGCAGGACTTTCAAACTATACTAATATTTCACAGTGTCGTAGGGTTTGCACTTGAATATTCAAGTCAC
This sequence comes from Rhipicephalus sanguineus, assembly GCF_013339695.2. Classification (NCBI taxonomy): domain Eukaryota; kingdom Metazoa; phylum Arthropoda; class Arachnida; order Ixodida; family Ixodidae; genus Rhipicephalus; species Rhipicephalus sanguineus. Next base: position 91,009,838 of record NC_051184.2, on the reverse strand, counting down.
AATCACTTGTACTGACTCAGGCCGTGTGTGATCAGTACTGTGGTTTGTCGGACCTCCTAAACCACTCTGATCAGGCCGCTCTATCATCGATATTGCGCAAATACTAACTGCGTGTCCGGATCCGTAAGCAGCGTTTCCCTATAATTTGTGTACTGCAATGCCTGTATGACCATTCGCCCTTTATCGAATGCGGAACATTGCCACAATAAGTGGTGAAGGTCTGCGCCGAAGTGCATCCCGCAGTGATTGCAAGTCACTGTCGCTATGTCGGGTTGTCACCATTTAGCTAAAGAATACGGTGTGTATGCAGAATTTGCGTAGACCTTATTGATGAATACTTCTTGAGAGCGCGATAGCGAACACTTGCTGGAAAAGAAGACTGGTGGGATAACCAGCGTAATGCGTTTTTTACTAGCATGACGCCGGGACGTGCGCACGTAGGGCATTGTGGTTACCGAAGTAGCCATTTGACTTAAGAGCTAATACGGGTTTACCCCGAGGGGTCGGGGCAAAGAAAGATTGGTCGACCCACCTTCAGAAGAAGCAGCGGCGTGTCCGCTGCATTGCCGCCGGGCACACCCGTATGCCCTGGCGTCCAGATAATTTCTATCAGCCTGTCGGCTTTTTCATGCCTACGAAGGATGCTTTGAATAGCGGCAGGTGCAACATCCTCCGAGGCTGGGCGAAATATTTCCGATTAAGCAGCGTGTGAGTCGGTAAAGACACGAAGGGGTTTGTGTGTAGTATATTATAGGCCTGGAGTCGCTCCCCGTATGGCAAAGAGTTCGGCATGCATAGGCGTACCATTCGGTAGACGGCACCTGTAGGTCCCAGCGTACTCTATGATATGCGCACAAATCCATGCTATACATATTGGCCATGGGAGAGAGCAGCGTCCGTGTTGATGTCGATGGTGTCTAAGCTCGCTTCCCTGAGTTGTCGCGTGGCAAGAACCTTATGGGCAGTATCATTGCGACGAGATATGGGACGATGAAACCTTCGAGAGGCAAACGGAATTTCCCATGCCGGTAAGGACTGATTAACAGGGGCTGCATTGTCATGTCTCTGACAATCCCAAGCAAGAAGGCGACGCCCTTGCGCCGTGTTTTCCATGCGCATGTGGTGTGGAGTGTGCGCTTCACGGATGGCGTCCTGCAGAGGGAGCAAGCCCCCTGCGCTTTCATGTGCGGACACCTTGGTGTGTTTAGGGAGCCCCGTGATGGTACGGAGAGTAGCCCGATCAAGGCGTTCCAAATTTCGGATGTCCGTTGGAGAAATTCTTTCCAACGGCCACAGCCCCGTACCATTGCGTACCCATTGCTGGGTACGCAAGCGCTTGGGGCCCCAAGAGCTTGGGTACGCGCGGCATTGCGTACACAAACAGAATGCCTTACAGAGCGCGTGCCCAAACGCAAGCCGCACGAAGGTCACCCGCGCTCGCAGCGCCATAGCGTCTTGTCACGTTTGGATTGGTTTGAAATGTTTTACAATTTAATATGTTCAACCAAGCATTGACAGTCACGTGCAATGAATTGCTCCTAACAAAATATTCTTAATATTATAACCAAGTTATCAACCCGAGACAAAAAATCACAGCATATCCACGGAGTGAATTATGATGAGTGGGCGAAGCTGCGGAGGTTCATCGGTAAACCGTGAATCTTCCGTGAATTCTGCCCAGTACATCACCGACGTGAGATCGGGCGCGTTTATACTAAAGGTTCGATGAGAGTTATGACGACTTGCAGCTCACTTTAATTTTACATGTAAGCTGTGAATTTTCATTGTTTAATCACGCACAGGAGAAATCGCACACGCGCACTACCTTGGAGGTCAAAATCCAGTGCCTATATATGCGGGGTGGTCAGCGAACGGTTGTGCAGCTGGAGCGGTCGGTTTTTTCAATCAAGACGCTGCCGCGACGCTGCCTGCGTCGGCGCCGCTGCGCCGCGAGGCAAGATAGGGGGGGGGGGGGAGGAGGGAAACCGTAGGAGGACCATGAGGCGATGCGAAACCGGAGCACTTGCACGATCGCGTTCCGTTGGCGTTCGTTGGGCATGCTACCGACCTCGCGTCGTGGAACGCGAAGAAGGTCGCTACGCGCGTCGTATCTTCCATCTAGCCTGGCCGTTAATTCTCACAGGGCGAGCGGGGAACGCGGTTAACAGGCGGGCGAGAGGGGCGCAGCGTAGGAGAGGAGAGAGAAGGGGAGGGGACGCGCATGCGCTCGAGCACATCGCGGCGTTGCACAGGAGAGAATTTCGGCGTGTCTAGCCCGCGTTTCAGAGGAAGCGTGGAAAGGGGAGGGGAGAGGGGAAGTGGAGAGGGGCATGGGAGGGGGGAAGGGTAGGGGGAGTGGAGAGAAGGGGGGAGGGGAGAGGGGTGGAGGACATGGGGGAATGGTGAGGGGGAGTGGAGAGGGTATGCGCATGCGCAGTAAGGGTGGTCACGCCGCACACCACCACCACCGGACAGATACTGCCGTTTACTGCCGGCTGCCGGGAGATACGCCGGACAACGGAGACGTGACAAGGTTAGACTAAGAGGAGCTACGCCCCTAAAGAAAGATGCAGGCAGTTGGCGCTAAGTCGCGCAAAGCTTGGCACAGCGAAGCACGAACCCGTCGCCGTTTGTACTCAACGTGGACCGACACGTCTAGCTTCTCGATGTGTGGCTTCCTCCTCGGTAGTACGCAGCCAGGCTAGATTGTATTCTAGTACACTTTAGCTAGGCTATGCACTCTAGAGTGGAGGTTGCTCGAAATGTGTCCGTCGGTGGGCGCCGCTTAGCTACTGCGCATGCGTGGCTTGGCCTGGTGGTGCGGTATGTGGTCGCTAGACGACGCGCTGCTCGCTTTCTCTTCCTGTCTATCTTTTTCTGCCTCTACTTTTTTCTCGGTCTTTCCTTGATATTCTCTCTTTCTTTTTCTGCATTTCTTTCTCTCTATTTCTAACTTTCTCATTCTATCTGTGCTACCCTTTACTCTCGCCCCTCCTCCTCACCATCACAACTCTCCACCTCACGCTTCCTACAGTATACTACACAAGGCTATGATGTGCTCTGCTAGCATGTCTGGATAGCTGAGTGGTTAGGAAGCTCGCCTTCAGATCGGGGGTACGCTGATTCGAATCGCGCCTCGTGTAGAATTTTTTTCGTCAAGAATATTTCTCTCTCTGTTATCGTTCTCTCCGTCTATGTTTCTTCCTTCTATCTCTCACTCTCTCTCTCTCTGTACTCGTTCTGTGGTAGCCGCACAGTGGCACATATCCGTGAAGGTGATTATAGCTTTCTGTGGTGCACTCACAAGGAATGACTTACTAAACAGCTTTGCTATTAAAATGATTTTTTGTACGTGTCGAAGTTGCGACTGAAGCCGATGCATAACAATCCAGATGGCTGATCGTAGTCTGGCAACGACATACACATGGAGAACTTGTGGCGGTGTGATCGGCGGCGTATTTTTCAGTGTACTGCTCAATTTCGTCTACGGTGCTGTTTCGCCGCAGGCGGCATCTTTGCTGTCGGTCTAGCCATGATGCTCGAGCTTTGGCACCTTTACGCTCGGGCGGATTGATATGGCCAGACTTTGTGGCAGAATACCTGATTTCCACGCAGAATGCTTAGGTGTGATTCCTGCTGGATTCCTATTTTTTATTCTTTCCATTCGTTGGGTCAACGCTGTCGATGTCGATTTTTCTTAACGCTCTCACATTTAAAATATCAATGTCTGTTCTCGCCGTTCCTCGATAGATATAAATTGTCATAATCACCTGTGGCGCATACCCATTCACAGCGACCTGTGGTACACGGATCTGGAGGAAAGGTTTTCACGACGTACGCGACAGGATATTCACGTTATTCATGTCATGGCCCGACAGTCATATTCGTCAAATCCTCTTACCCTCTCACGCAAATATTGATCTACATCAAGTTGATGTAGCATGAGAGCACCCAGTAGCATGAGAGCACCTTGAGAGCACCCAGATATAGGCGGATAGATAGATAGATAGATAGATAGATAGATAGATAGATAGATAGATAGATAGATAGATAGATAGATAGATAGATAGATAGATAGATAGATATAGAAATACTCATAAAACCAAAGGTTCGCTAAGAAATGCTTCGCATTTAATAACGTGAAAATCCTGCCGCGTACGCCGTCAAACCCTCTCTTCAAGACACGTGTGGCGCATACCCGTTAACCACGAGCCGCGGTATACAGGTATGCGCCTCAGGTGATCGACAGTTTATATCTACTAAGGAGCGGCGAGAACAGACATTGGTAATTTAAATGCGACAGCGCTAAGGAAACCCCACATCGGCAGCGCTGACCCGACGAATGCAAAGAATAAACACTAGGATTCCAGCAGCAATCTGACCCAAGCATTCTGCGTGGTAGCAGAGTCATTCAATTCTCTTTATGGTCACGAAACTGCACCGTCACGCTATGGGCGAGCTTCATACGCTGCTCGAAAATGCCGCAACGCGCCGCCGCTGTGTCACAGAGGCTAGAGTCACTGTATATGCTACCTTTAGGTAGCAGAGTTGCGCATAGGTCCGGCTAGCAACCACAGCTATGCGGTGAAGTTGCACTTCGTTTTTGCAGGCGACATGCCTACCGTCGATGGCTAGTGTTAATTCAGCTCGCTGCAGCGGCGGCGTCGAGAAATAAAAAACTTGGCCCAAGCGGCAGCTTCTCCGCAATGCATGGTTGCTAGCGGCGTTGGAAGACAGATCCGCAACTCTGCTACCTAAAGGTAGCATACACAGTAACTCTAACAGAGGCGATCGTCTGCGCCGTCCACCGATTGAAATACTCGCGCAGTGCGAGACAAGCTGCTGGATATCATATGTTCAAGTTAGAGGAAACGCTGTCGCAGGACTAGGATGCCTAACAGATGTTGCGTGCCGGGGTGCCGTTCCGGCTACAAGGGAAGCAAAAAGGTGTCGTTGTTTTGTTTGCCGTTAGACAAGCAGCAGCGCGAGAAATGGAAGCGGGCCATACCGCTGCAAGAAAGCGGTGATAATTAACTTTGAGTCGAAGTATACACGTGTGTGCGAACCATTTTGACGCCTCGGACATTATCACTGCGTATTATCTTAACACCAACGGCGACTCCATGTCGCAGAAACGCGACAAACCAACGCTGAAGGCTGACACCGTTCCAAGGATTTTTGAAGGACTTCCTTCATATCTCACAAAGCGCTAACCTCGATCTCGCTCATCTACAGTGCGACCACCATGCAAACGACCACGCGAGTCAGCCTGTGAAGAGGTGCGAGCGTCGCCGACGCGCGTCGCCGTAGTGCGTGTCGTGCGGAAACGCCTGGCAAGAAAGGGACCAACGGGGAGAGTAACTGCGTAGGGATGGTCGATTAAATTTTTTAATCGATTAATCGTTAATCGTTAATCGATTTAGCCTTTAATCGATTAATTGCTTTCGGGGGAATCTTTTAATCGATTAATCGACATTTTTAACGGTGCTTTAAAACCGATATTTCTTTGTTTGAGAGGCATCGTTCGTGTTTGATATGGGCCCAAATCTTTTTATTAGACGCGCTGACAATCCAAAATTCCCACTTTCGAAAGTGTCGACGACGGGCCCCTTGTGTCTAGTGTGCGAAAATCACACTTTCGCACACTGGACACAAGGGGCCCATCGTCGTTGGTTGATGTCGCGGATTCAAGCATCTGTGGCCATCATCCCTGGACTATTCGGCAGCAGGTCGTATTTTCTCGAAGCCTGCCTACTCGAGCTCACCGAAACCGGAGGCGCGTTCGGGGACCACACTGGTTGGAAAGTCGCAGTTGAAACATGCAGTGTGGCGGAGGGTGAGGAAATCCCTAGAAAGGTAAAAGAGAGACGAGGAGAAATTAAATAAGACGCTCGCTCTAGTAAGCAAGGTATCTTTTCTCAGTTTATCGGTTAGATATTGTGATATTGTGGAAGCCCTACATGATACTATAATTGCGGACTGATTTCTTGAGGTCACCTATGCAGAGATTACACAGAAATATACTGGCCTCAAACAGACCATCCGTACAGGCAACTGTGGGAAATAGAAGGAAAGAAGATGACATTTAAGGGCTCGTTTTTCTTTGTTAGACGCAATATTAATTAGAAGTAACAGACAATATTGCCAAGAAAATGTATAGGGGGTGTTATTTGTAATAATTGGGATATAAATCTGAAGAAAGTAAAGTGGAAGGAAAGATAACTTGTCGCCGGAAGGGACCGAACCTGCGACCTTCGAATAACGCGTCCGATGCTCTACCACTGAGCTACGGCAGCGGTCATCCCCCCGTCCACTTCATAGGGTATACGTGTGCATTTAAATCTAGGAGTGTTAGCCAGCGCCGATCGCAGCCATGGCGGCGAGTGTGGAACACTTTTTTTCTGCCTTTTGGCGTCAAGTAGCAGGTGATCTTTTTTACGAGCTGGCAGCTGACCAATAATCCCTCGCATACTATCTGAAGGCACTAAGTCTGCCGGAACGAGACCCTCGCTATGAATGAAGGAAAGAAGATTACTTTTAGGGGCGCGTTTTTCTTTGTTAGACACAATAATAATTAGAACTAACAGACAATAATGCGAATGAATGTATAGAGGATGTTAAGGGTGTATGGCAAAGAAAAACGAGCCCTTAAAAGTCACCTTCTTTCCTTCATTCATAGCGAGGGTCTCGTTCTGACAGACTTGGTGCCTTCAGGTAGTATGCGAGGGATTATTGGTCAGCTGCCAGCTCGTAAAAAAAGGTCACTTGCTACGTGACGCCAAAAGGCAGAAAAAGAGTGTTCCACACTCGACGCCATGGCTGTGATCGGCTCTGTGACGCCATGGCTGTGATCGGCGCTAACACTCCTAGGTTTAAATGCACATGTGTACCCTATGAAGTGGACGGGGGGATGACCTCCGCCGTAGCTTTGTGGTAGAGCATCGGACGCGTTATTCGAAGGTCGCAAGTTCGGTCCTTGCCGGCGGCAAGTTATCTTTTCGTCCACTTTACTTTCTTCACATTGATATCCCAATTATTACAAATAACATCCCCTATACTTTCCTTGGCATTATTGTCTGTTAGTTCTAATTAATATTGGGGGAAATAGAGTGACATAAGTTTCTGCCTCCCGGCTAGAAAAAACAGCAGCTGCGCCAGTATACTCCTGCAGGTTTCACCTGATCTTTGCCGTAACACGGCGCCACTCACACCTTTTCTATCGTGCGTACATCCTGAACTGTGAGCGCTATCTAGTGTACCAGACATTACAACACAAATTGCGCGACTGTCCTTCTTTCTTGTCACAGCAGAAGACGGGGGCCTCTAGCTGAAAGCTGTATTTCTTCCTAAATATGCGACCATACAGTAATACTAAATGCTACAAGGTCACATGCTAGACGGTCGGTAAACCGACGCGTAAAGTTGCGGATTACATAAAGGGTCTATAAGACCCTTTTCACAATTCGCGAGTGCGCATTCCTGCGCTACATTTTCTCTCAACTAATGGCAGCAACTTTCGTGCTTCAAGTGGAGACGAGGTCGTAGTTGCACGTGCTGGCGTTTGTCTATTATGCGTGTTCGTGTCAAGAGAGCCGAGTCTACACTTTCCACGTCCCAGCGCAAGCAAACCGCGCTTGAACACTCTGTTTGAAGAAGTGAGTAGCTACCATTAATTAGGCTAATTGCATCGTAGGAAAGTTAGCTCAACAATTATGAAAATGGTATATATACCCAATAAGATGGACAGTTGGGCTAGTTGGTATACAGCATAATAAAAGATGGTTATTAGCGTCCTTCTCCTCTTTACGCTAGCAAACGTGTCTTATTATGTATATACGGATTACCTAGTCATATCCCAATCATCGTACTTCATCACTCTTTTTGCCCCGTTGCGTTTTCCCCGGTGCAGAGTAGCAGGCAGGGGCGCACTAGCTCAGGCCACCCTCTCTGCCTTATAACATATTTTCTCTCTCTCTTTCATTGGTAAGCAATATTTTATTTGCTAAAGAGTAAACCAGAACAGCACTAAGCACGAGTGAGAAAATAAGCAGCGCATATTACAATGCCGCACATGCACAAGAAACGAGTAAAATCTGAGGGTTGAATAAAATGCAAAGAAAGTTGCGATTGACACTACAGGTGACGAAAACTACTCGTTTATCAAATGTAAGCAGACATGCGTTTATGCGGCAACACGATGAAACAGCGCGGCAAAAAACAAACACGAACAAAATAAGCTACAAGACGACGCACTGGCACGTATGAAATTTACAGAAAAGAATAAACTTCTGTGTTGAAAGCTGGCGAATCGCAGTGCTGCTAACTTTCTCAACAGTCCCCTTTTGTTTTGTTTCATGGGGTTGCTGCTCCGAACCACATGCTTTTTTCTACTGAGCGTAGAAATGTCAGTTGCCCGAGATGCTCGGGCAACAACCGACACCTCATTTGGGTCGCCACACATCCAGCATGCGAAAAAAGGCTCTCGGATGCTACTGACATTGCAGGAATTGGCAAATACTCTAATGCAACGTCAAACACATGATGTAGGCCAGTTCGCATGCTGTGCCAAGTCTCAAGTGAATTCGGATTGGTGCGGTGATCGACTACAGGGTTACTATAGTATGTCCTGAACTGAGGGGCATTTAGTTCATCAGATCGCACTCCAGTGCAACGCAATTGCGTAGAAGTGCGCGATCGACGGCATCCCAAATAGAACCAGAAAAAGTAGTTGTATTCGGCTTTGCAACTTCCTGCGTCTATGGATAACGTTCAGGGTCTGCGTCTCAGGATAGCGCGCCTCGCAGTCATGCGCTTCGGCCAAAGGGCGAGGTTGGGGGCGGGAGTGGGGGATGCCGTAATCGATTAATGAAACAGTTTTAATCGATTAATTCGATTAATCGAAAGGTACAGAGCGATTATGATTAATCGATTAATTGTGGACCTTTAATCGATTAATCGATTAATCGTTGATCGATTTTACCATCCCGATAACTGCGCGCCGATCACCTGCTAAGTGCTGCACCGCTCGGCCCTGTCGGCTAGACGAAAACAAGTAATATCGGTTGTACGCCAGATTGAAAGCGAAGCACCATTACAACGAATAGAAGCTGTTATGAGAGTCAAGTGCAACTCTCGCCGGCGCACGCAGCGAGCGAGTGAGCGCGCTCACCCACGTTTCTTCCCTATCGAGCTTCCGGACCCAAACAATGCAAACCTTCGAGCCCCGACGCCACGGATAACTCGCTTAAACGCGCCGAATGAGGAAGAACTACGAAGAACACTGCCAGCCTTAACAAAAGTAAGCTGTTCGTCAGCGGTTGTATTCCCGCAGAGTTACCTGCTACAACTACGAAGCTATACGAAGTAGGCTTCGCCGTTGGGCTTCGCTACGTCGTCGGCACCAAGCCGGCCGGCGGCCGGTGTGAGTGCGTTGCCCGTGCAGGTGAAAGAAACGTTGCGTAGAACATGCTTCACAGAGAATAATGCCTTCTGGAATAAAGTACAGGTCAAACTGTGCCTTTCTCTACATGAACTGTTGTCAAACATCTAGCGTGAAGGCGAGACGAATCAAATTGCGGCCGGCGGCGTACAGCGAGCGACTTACGAGCATGGTGAAACAGCTGTGCCTGCAGGTGGCAAAAGTCATACAGAAGTCCCCTGCTACGGCGTTCGTAATTATATATCTTGGTATTCTGTCGTTAATCACCGAATTTTTGTATTTTTTCTGCTGATACCACCGCAGCTGCATGTTTTAATTGAGCTGGTCTTTTTCCTCCCGGGTGCTCATTTTAAAACAGAAAACGCGTTCAGAAATTTATTTGTGCATGCTGAGTGCTAGAAGTAAAAGCGTGAAAGCAAAGCGACCGTTGCGGAAGTTTAGAAAGCTTAAACACCGAGGCTTCCCACACACAACCCCAGCGATAGCAGCGTTCGCATCGCCTCTCAAGCACGCCTGCGCTTCTGGCGGCGGCCGCTGGCTCCATATGAAACTGACGCGGCACTTTCGTGACCATAAGAAGCATTGAATGACTCTGGTGGTAGTCAGGTAATCTAGCACTAGAGAACATCAGGTCTAGAAACTGCTTTGGAAAGACACCCTATAGAGGCGTACTGTGAGCGCAACGTCAATTGTGGTTGTAGTACTGGTTATCTCATTTGATAACAAAGCAATAAATACTACATATGCATTCCAACGATACAGGCGTAATTTCAGGTTAACGTCAATTGTGGTTCCAATGTTGGCTCCGCTGTTAAAGCAGTCTAATAAACATTACATTTGTATTCCTGTGATTCAGCAAGCTGTATTCAATCGTTCATCGGTCCCGGATGAATACGCTAATGAAAGTTATGTACGATATTGACGTAATCACACCGTAAAGTGCACTTCGTTTCGATAATAGTGGCGCATGTGCTCTAACTTGAGTGCTGACGTTACGTCAGACCATAGGTTAGCCTTTAAAGACGAGTGTTGTCGACGTGCCTGGTAAGCGGACGATGTGCACAAAACTACAGCACATACAAAAACACGTCGATCCACCTCCTGACGCTTGTCTTTAAGCCGAAAATGCAGCATAGAAATATTGGCTGTCTGCTCCGCATGAAACCGATTACCACAAGGCGTGGGATCTGCCGAGTTTCTTTCCATCTCTTTCTCCCTGCCTTTTGTTCTCTCTCTTTCTTTTCTTTCTATGATATGTTTTACTCTCTCCTCCTTTCCATCCTCCTCAACCTCATATCTGTCCTCCTCTCCCTCACTCCCTTTTTCGACACCTTTGCTATTTGTGCTCTGCTAGCAGGTCGCCTTCGGATGGCGTGTACGTGTCTTGCAATCCCGCTAGCGAAGAAACTTCTTCTCCTTGAATATTTCTCTATCTCTATCTTTATTTCTCTTTCCTTCTCACATCTTTTCCTGTTTCTGTGCTAGTCGTCAAGCCCATCCGAGTTATTGCATTCCGAGCCAGAGAAATTCGTGCACGTGTTCAGAGAGCGAAGCAGAACAAGAAGACGACAACGAGGATGAAGAAGAGGACCAAGAAAGCGCGTGCCGGTTTACGATGACGTTTTTCTGACGACACCGTACAAAGTACGTGAGCTACAACGGCTTCGGTGTTGTATTATGACCGCTTCACACCATAGAGGTTTCTGCAATACTTACTAGAGGGAACTCTGGCGCTCGTGTCTAAGGGAGCTGCAACGCACGGCGCTTTAGCCAGTATGGGAACGATGGGTATTACACGGATTTGTCTAAACTTCGTTTATTCCGCTCCGCTTGGCTCCGCGTCGCCTACATACGTTTTGTCGCAAAACGAAGTTCAGCCAAAGTCAGCAGTTCCACTTCACCACTTTAACCTTTTTAGGCTCACCAATTCAAATCTGGTTACGAAGTTCACAACGATCCAATAGTTTATCCGAAAGAAAACCAAAACACAGCAGTAAACAAAGCCACAAGTGCGTTCGAAGCCCGCAAGTACGAAGACTAGGCAAATCCTTGTAGTACCCATCATTCCCAAAGTAGCTGAACGATCGCAGCGCCAGAGTCCCTTCTAGTTAATTTTAGGAAACTTTATGCGTCACACTAGTGGCGTCAAACCTGAAGAAACAGCTGAGATGAGCGGCCTTTCTTTTTTCTTTTTCTCCGTTTCGTGTATCTCTGTTTTGTGTTTCTTTGTTTTTATTTACTTCTTTCTCTCTCTCTTTCTTGGTTCGCTCTTTCTATTTTTGGCTCTCTCCTCTTTGTATATATCTATTTATCGCTTTCCAGTTATTTTGATTTCTTTCTTTCTCTCTCTCTCTCTGTTGTCTATATATCTCTCTGTCTTTCTATTGTTTCATTTTTTTATTCCCCTTATTTCGCTGCCTTTTTCTATTTCTTTCTATCGCTTTTTTTTCCTTTTTCACGTGTTCGTTTGGGTTTAACGCTCGCACCTGCTGTACACGGAAGTGGGGCTAGCCCAATTCCTGTGGCGCATACCAGCCCGAGGATTTTTGTTGGCTTTGGAGTGATTACGACCGGCTTAACCGCCTCCGCTGTTAAAAAAAAGGGGGAGGGCGGGGGAGGTGCAATATATCTCCATGAGAAGGAGTGCCGGAATGATGACAACACTAACAGCTTGCGTTAGAGCGTTCCAGTCAGTCCGGTATCCCGCTATTGCAAAGGCGTAGCGTAATACCGGATAGCGTGTGCCATAGCTGCCACCTCGTCAAGTGGCGCTAGCTATGGAGGATAAAATACAGCTAACAAACGCGTAATGTATGTCATCCGAGTTTCCGGAAGCAGCCGTCGCCACTCGCTAAGCCTAAAGCATTGATTACGTCTGTATGGCTCTCGAAAACGGCGCCGAATCGACACGAATACTTTGCTCTGGAAACTTAAGGACATCATTCTAAAGCAAATAAAAGCATCAATTCGGATCTAAAGAGACACAGAGCGCGAGAACGGTCACCTAATAGATTCGACGTGGCCGGTAACCGCTTTCGGCGGTGCGGCCATGTGTTTCGAGCGTGAGTATGGGCAGTTCGCTACCTGTATTCCGCAATAGACCTTTTGACATTACTGGGCGCCGCCATAACCCTCTCTGCGCTCCGCTAAATAGGCGTGACCCCCAAAAAACCCACTGCCGAGGCTGTGACGTCAGCCTTTGTACTCCCGCGTGCGTCCCAGCATGGCAGCGTTTTCTCTCTCCTGTGGAAAGGTCCATAGACCAGATTATGTCTACTCTCGCACCCACGTTTACCGCAAGCATACATATTCTTGACCCCAGCTATCATCAATCGGCGCGGTAACCGGTTGGCACTAGGGTATAGTGCCTAGAACACACTGGCTAGTGGGCTGAGCGCGCGCTCTGGCGTGGCCATCACGCTGATTCTTTTCCACAGTCACCACATGGCTGTGCTGCGACTCGCTAAGGTCTAAAGTCACTGGAACGGGAAAAGTACCGCGACCGTCCTGCCTGCCGCCATATTTGGTCCAGCGCGGCCGAAGCTGCGGCGGTGCGGTGTTGATTTCACGCGGAGTAACGCATGTTTTACGCATCGCGTGCGCTTTTGCAGCGCCGAATGAAGCGTACCGTTGTTCGCTAACTGATTAGGAAAGAAACAGCGGCAGTTTTCACTTGCCTACACGCGCACGCACGCGTACTAACCCGATAAACAAATGCGAACCGCGCGGCATTAACGTGTCTTCGTCTTTTTGCGCTGTTTAAACAATGAAGTTAAACCAACTAGCCCAATTTTACACACTGTTGCAGGCATTAACGTGCTCGGCTGTCGGCATTTATTAACTGCGAATCATTTCTTAGCGAACTTCTGCGAGTTTGAACGTAGTATCTATCTATCTATCTATCTATCTATCTATCTATCTATCTATCTATCTATCTATCTATCTATCTATCTATCTATCTATCTATCTAGCCGCCCACGACTATGCTCTCCTGGCCGTTTCGTTAATGGGATGTATACCCAATTTGGTATGGGATAACATGACTGTATGATGAATATAAACTGCACGTGGTAACATGAAAATAATGACATGTACGCTATGTACGGCATGATTTACATGCCACGCTCATGGTGAGCTTGCGGCCGCTTGGCTGTCTTGATGCACACCAAAATCGATATGGCGTGACAAGAGTTTATGACGAACATAAGTTACTCGTCATAACGTGCAAATCATGGCAAGCATGCCATGTAAAACATGATTAACACGACATGGTCTCGGGGCGCTCGCGGTCGTTTAATGAATAATATAATAATATCTGGGGTTTAACGTCCCAAAACCACCATATGATTATGAGAGACGCCGTAGTGGAGGGATCCGGAAATTTCGACCACCTGGGGTTCTTTAACGTGCACCTAAATCTAAGTACACGGGCCTCAAACATTTTCGCCTCCATCGAAAATGCAGCCGCCGCGGCCGGGATTCGATCCCGCGACCTTCGGGTCAGCAGTTGAGCGCCATAACCACTAGACCACCGTGGCGGGGGGTCGTTTAATGAAATGCATATATACCAAAACTGATATAACGAGATATTTCTGTATGACGAACGTTAGTGACAGGTGGTAACATGAAAATCATGACTTGCATGTCATGTACAGCATCACTTACTTGCCATGCTCATGGTGCACTCGCGGCCGGTTCGGTAGCTTAATATAGACGAAAATTGGTATAGAGCGAGGTCACTGTATGACGAACATGAATGACAGGTGCTAACGTGAAAACCATGACATGCATGACATGTACGGCATGGTTTACATTACACTGTCTTTGTGCGCTTCCGGCCGTTTTGTTAACTGGATGTATACCAAATTTGGTATGGCATGACATCTGTGCGTGAATCGGTGCGTGACGAACATAAATTACAGGTCATGCGTTGTATATACAGATTCTGCATGCATGACAAACATGCGATATATAGTGAACTAGATGTCATGACATGAATGACTTCATCTGCCTCAAAGACGAACAAGGCGATATATGCAGCTCATTGCTGGCTACTTCGCATTAGACTAATTCCCACAATGCGTGGGATCTGCCGGATTGGCACAAACGGCACAATTATACAGTAACGTCACGCGATTCCAATCTTGGTGCATATCAAGCCAGCGAACCGGCCGCGGGTTCACCATTAGCATGGCATGTAAATCATGCCTTGCATGACATGCGTGCCATTATTTCATGTTATCACCTGGAATTTATGTTCGTCATACAGTCACGCCACGCAATACCGATTTTGGTGCATATCAAGCCAGCGAACCGGCCTCGAGGGCAGCATGGCATGTAAATGATGCCTTACACAACATGCGTGCCATTATTTTTGTGGTGCACACTATTATTTATGTTCGTCATACAGTCACGCCACGCAATACCGATTTTGGTGCATATCAAGCCAGCGAACCGGCCTCGAGGGCAGCATGGCATGTAAATGATGCCTTACATTACATGCGTGCCATTATTTTCGTTGTGCACACTATTATTTATGTTCGTCATGCAGTCACGCCACGCAATACCAATCTGTAGCAGTCAGGTTTCATGGCGCACTGATATGCGAGCTCAAATTTTACGCCACAGATAATTAAAAGCTGCCCGGCAATGTTATTGTGCATGAACCTTCTGCGGCAACCACGCGAAACAAGCTGCACTAGTGCAGCAGAGACGCCAACATTACCCGAAACAACATTTGCGAATTCTCATTGAAACGCTTGCCTCAGAAATGCGGGTATCAGTCGTGGGAACAAATTTTTCGCGCCGTATTCTGTGCAGGCACACAGCCCGTCGTTTTTCTCACTCGGAATAGCACAGACGGCTTTGCCCGTTTCCCGCCGGTTGCTGCACCCAAAAGCGCAGCACGCAGGCCTTCTTCGATACATCAACAAACTTGCGATGAAGTGTCAAAACGATACGGGATGTCTTAATGTTCCTGCACGCTTTTCTGAAGCTATAAAAACAATCTCCCTTCAAAGCGCCGTGCGTCGGCGGCCGGGAGACACTGGCGAGGCGAGCGAGCTGGATCATTTATGTGGTGAAGCCACCGAAAGGACGCGGCGGCGAAGAGAAAAAGAACGCGGTACTTTTCCCGTTCCAATGACTTTACTAAGGTCTAAGGTCCCTGTTTTTTCAAAGCAAGCGCAAACCATTGTACAAAGAGGAAAGGGAGATTGTCCTCCCCGCCCTCTGTGTATCTCCGCTCTTCTACGTTTTTTTGAGCTCCCCTATTGGACTAGGACCGACACGTGACCAGTTAGCCCTGATGACCCCCCCGCCTCTTGCGCTGTCGCCGCAAAACGACGCTATTATTGGGCTTAGAAACACCGCTGCACGAGCGCGCTGTACGTGAGCGCAGGTTTCTTATAGCTTTTTACAGTTTGCAAGACGCCATCGGCTGCAGCCAGATGCCAACTTGTAGCTCTGTTGACTGCTCGAGCACAATTCCCAAGGGTGACAAGCTTTTTTCTGTTCCACGTGGAAGGGAGAACCTCAAACGGCGAGCGATATGGGGGTTAGAATTTCGTAGTTCATTGAAGACCATCACTCACTCTGTCCTTGGTTTTACGACCAAGCAAGAATAGTAGGCATGCTGATGTTGACGGTTTCATGCTTGCAGGAATGTGCAGTAGAAAACACAGCCATGATGGGGCAGAGTCTGTACACACCCCTGAAGACATGCTCGATGTGGAAGTTCTAGAGCAGGAGACATTGACCTACCTTGCTGGGCGTGTTGTTCTGTGTATCAAAAATAGTTTGGCCTGCCAAGACTGTCGAACTGCAATCTCTGGCGAGGCTAATGTTTGCAAGCTTCAACAACTCACAAGTTACACGAAAGACAAAATGACACTTGCCATTCCCTCAGCAGCAGTTTTGCAAGTTGTTGTGCTTTCAGAGGCATACTTTAGGAAGAGTGAATTAGACCTCCTAAATAACAGAGTTAGCATTCCCGGAAAGTAGTGGCATCTCTCTTTACTGCTAATTGTTTCCACCATGCCATGTGTTAGGATTGTGTAGTTGTTTCTACGAACGGGGATGCACATTCTAGTAAAAAAATCCAATGCTGAAGCACAGAGCGAACGACTGCCTTCAAGAAAGTCTGGTAGCAAGAGTATTGCATTGAAGAATGCCATTACAAACCTGCAACCATTTTGTTTCGTTTTAGTCTGTCTGATGTACTTAGTAAAAGAAGTGCAAGGATGTAATGTGCAATGACCACTTTATTTTACTGCGTATTTTTCATCTATGTAGCAATACAGAAAAAATGTATTTCCTACCTCTTGTACGTGCAATGTGCAATGACCACTTTATTTTACTGCGTATTTTTCATCTATGTAGCAATACAGAAAAAATGTATTTCCTACCTCTTGTACGTAATTATCACGCAAGGTGCAATGATTCTTCTGTTTCGGTGTTTTTTGTTATTATGTATGTAGTTGGGATTATGAAGCAGTGCCTTTACTTTTATATAAACGCTTACAGATGTGCGATGATGTAATGTGCTATGATCGCTTTGTTTCAATGTTTTAGCTTATGTGGACATTTTTCAACGATAAAGAGCGCTTTTCATTCGCTACAATAATTGTGTTTTCCTTGTTTCAAATATCTATAAATGTGTGATCGATGAAAAATAGGAACATTTATTTGCATCTGGAGGCTTAATTACTGAGGGAGGGACCTGTCCGTTGTTCTCACTCAGTTAGTGACGAAGGCGGAAAGGTGCGTTCGCGAGCTTACCGTTAGCCAACTAACGAAGAAAAAATGTCCATGCTCTCCTGTGAACAAACTAGTGTATTTTAGCAATAGGAATACAAGCATGACATCTCATAAACTGAGCACACTGGAAGGGTCTCCAATTAAAGAGCTGGGTGCACGAGACGTGCGCGATGGAATCAAAAATATATTTACCTGAGGTCACAACATAAGTGCGTGAACCCTGTTCAAAATTTAAAAGAATGGACGCTGGAGGTATTTAGCGAAGAAGTGTCTCCGCCGTGTTGTGTGAACATAATTTGATGTAGCGTCTGATTTTCCGAAATGCTTCTTGTAAACAAAGCCTACAGTATTCGAAAAGAAAAACGGCAGCTGTAAATACTTCCTAGGATTGCGTTTAACATGTTCTGCCTCTTGTTGGCCTGGTGTGAGCGGCGCATGCCGCATTTATGAACTCAAATACAATGCGCAAATCTAGGTTTTTCACGTCTTCATAACATGTCCCATGTCTAGAAAGCTGCTCGCGCGTAAGTTGCCGCAATGAGATTTTTTATATATATGCCGGCACCAGTGTGCAATTTGTTGCTTATAAAATGCTAGATGATAGCTATGGTACCGACCAACCAGAAACTATTTTATTACACATCTCACGTACGAACTCGCTGTTTGAATCTGCGCGCAGAATCGTCGCGTTTCCTAGCAAGTACAAGCAAGCGCTTCAACGCGCCGCATGCGGGCTTGGCGCGCCTTGCGAGTCTCGCCCAATATTGGCGGCCGAGTGTGACGAGCGAGAAGGAAACGGCGCTGAGAGGAGGAGATTGCGCTATCTTTGAAAAATAGAGGGACCTAACTAAGGCCCATCGCGCGTCGGCGGCTCCTGCGCTTGCAGCTGCGTAGCACGGCAGTTTCTGCTGCGAGTACAGTATTGTTCGTTAATTTTAACACACTCTTCAAAACACTCGTTCAGAAGAAGGAAATCTTAGCCGCGAAATTATTGCCCGCAGAGAATCCTCAACTGGTTCGCCACTACAAAACGACGAAGCGTTTCACACGTACCTCACGTCGTCTGCTAGTTTTCGCGACTCTGTGCTTCACCACCAAAGCGAAGTAGAAAAGTCACAATTAATACATTACGACACACCCAGCTTGCCAGATCAAAACAATCAGCTAAGGTTGACACATTAGACGCAAGAAATCGTGTCATAAGGACGTCTCACGGCAATTTCGGTCCCGATCAAGTCCGACTCGGATACTTCGCTGCTACAGGTGAACATTCATTGGCGATTTTACTCGCAGCAGGGTGCTTTGAAAGGCCAGTTGGGGCATCTTCTTCCGTTGAAAACAGCGCGAGGACGGGACGAAGGCTAAGGAACAGCACTTGTGTTTCATCTTGTTTTCCTTGTCCTTCATCCTGTTTTCGCGTTGTTTTCAAAGCAGCGATTTTACTCGAAGTCATTCCAGTCTGCAATTCGCACCTCTCAGTCGTGGTCATATTTTATTATATTAGCGACGCATCACACTCAGTATGATGCACCATCATGGACTTGCAAATAGCATATCATGTGCCGAGGTAGTCGGATCGGTGCCTACGATAATTGTCGCGAGCAGATATTTGACTCGGAGCAGGTCGACAGTAATCGCAAATTCCCCTGCAACGCTGCTTTTACACAAATACACTATATCTCTTGCAGACGTTATGACACTAGCTCTTGCATCGGAGGGAATACAGCGCAAGATAAGACAGGGACAATGACGGGCGAAGCACACAGAACGCTTACTTACAACACTTTATTCGTAGAAAGGGAGGATGAACATTTATACATACTTCGCTGACATGCGCCACCACCGGGGAAAATGACGAACATTATTCGTAGTGCAACCACCACTGCGCATGTCACCGAAGTATGTATAAATGTTCAATCCTCCCTTTCCATGAATGAAGTGTTGTAAGTCAGCGCGCTGTGTGCGTCGCCCTTCATTGGCCCTGTCTTATCTTGCTCTGTATTCCCGCCGATATCTAACCAACAAGCCCAAGCTTCGATACTAAGAAGCATTTGCACTTTGTTCGTTTTCACAAACAGGATGAATTTTGCTCACCCAGCGCTGCAGATGTCAGCATGGGCTCCATACTTTCAGATCGGTTGTTTCGATGTTTCTGCAGTTCAGCTGTGCCTGCTGCATTGTTGTACTACATGAGTAAGTCTGTAGTTAACAGAGCATCGTTTATACGCAAATGTAGGGTAGGGTGGGGTCACTTTCACTGTTCTGCATTTTCCAGCATGGCGTCCGCATTTTCTAGACCACATGCGATGAACACAAGCCAGTCTGAATAGTATTCAATACTCATGCATTTTATTTCAAAGGTACTGCTCACTCAAAAAAAAATTACGAGTGTGTCTGGAGCTAGAATTGCATTTTAAAAGAAGGTAATAATAATAATAATAATCATAGTCATAATATCTGGGGTTTAACGTCCCAAAACCTCGATATTATTATTACCGACGCTGTAGTGAAGGGCTGCGGATATATCGACCGCCTGGGGTGCTGTACCGTGCACCTAAGTCTAAGTACACGGGATTTAAACACTTTCGCCTCCATTGGAAATGCAGCAGCCGCGTCCTGGATTCCATCCCGCGGTCTTCGGGTCAGCAGTCGAGCGCCATAAACAGTTTGAGGGCGCATAGCACAATTCCACCGAAAGAAAGAAAGAAAAAAAGAAAGAAAGAAAGAAAGAAAGAAAGAAAGAAAGAAAGAAAGAAGGAAAGAAAGAAAGAAAGAAAGAAAGAAAGAAAGAAAGAAAGAAAGAAAGAAAGAAAGAAAGAAAGAAAGAAAGAAAGAAAGAAAGAAAGAAAGAAAGAAAGAAAGAAAGCGCAGTAATACGCCAAGGGGAAAAACACCAATTCATAGACTCTAAAGGAAAAGCTGGGCAGAGAGAGCGCCGACCACAAGCTTACCGCCTTTACCCTACCATTGTCATTGTTACCCTTGCAATTATTTACAGATAGGCAAAAAATGTGCAGTACTCAATATTAGTAATACTGGCGATATAAATCAATCAGGGGCATTTCTACGAAGTAGAAACATGCGGACAGTGTTTAAAGTTCATTTACAAAAACCTCGAAAAGATTCGAGAACATTTAGGCAAATTAGTGTATGCGAAAATCGCGGCGCAGGAAAACGCGTTTGTAGGCACGTTTGCTAGATGACGCCACTTTCCACTTGAGTTCGAAATAGCGGCTGATTGCACGTCTTCTGGCTGAGCTGTGAGTTCCAGTGCGTCGTCGTCTGCGCTTTATGTTAACACGGGTGTACTTGACGTGAGCTCACTATCACTATTTATCATAAAACATAATTCCACCTTCAAGTTAGCACGCGTCTGATGAGATGGAATTACTCTCACGGTAGAGCATTCGAGGCAATAGCGGCGCTATTGTAGAAAGGGGTTCTAATTATGTGCGCTGTGGGGCACTTTTCCTCTAGCGTCTTTACTAACTCCATGCTGCAACCTTCACTTTTCTGCATGAACTGGATAGGGCAAAAGCTCCTGCATTTTAACAGCGATGCAGTTTAAACTACTGCAATCTGTATGGCCTGCCGGTATGTGCCGTGCGGCCTACGCAAAAACTATCATCATCATGGACGAGTATGTGCCACATAAATTGCGTAAATCCCACTCTCCCCCCTAGTCCACTGAAAGTGAAGAAGAAAACTATCGCCAAGAAACCGGTATGTGCAACTGTGCGGCCTATCAGAAAATGATTACCGAAAACGGGTATGTGTCATAGAAATTGGTAGGTGGTACTAACAAAATAACCACCTAGGCGCAGCCCCTGTCGAACCTAGCTAATAACAAGTTCAACCTAGCCACACCAATTTACCCTCGCCATAGCCAAGTTCAACCTAGCTGGTACCACTGTAAACCTCGCAACAACGGCTAATTCGTCTGTCATTGTAAGCAACTCAAAAACTGTCACATACAACTTCGGAGCAGGTAGGGTTTGTAGGACAGCCCTAGTCATTCTCTGTCGTAATCCGCCATCCCAAATTGTCACATTAATCTGGACACAAGCTCACGCAATCCTAATTGGT
The DNA here is from genome assembly GCF_013339695.2 of Rhipicephalus sanguineus. Taxonomy (NCBI): domain Eukaryota; kingdom Metazoa; phylum Arthropoda; class Arachnida; order Ixodida; family Ixodidae; genus Rhipicephalus; species Rhipicephalus sanguineus. The sequence continues at coordinate 90,988,555 of NC_051184.2, read as the reverse complement.
AATGAGGCGGCCCATGCAAGCGCTTGAGCTTCCACGATCCGAGCGCAGGATAGATTAGGGGACGCTTCAGAAACCAATAATCACCCTCCTGCGTTTACCTATAAAGACAGACTGGTTACATACCACGACATTTGCGGGCATTACCGTCTAGGTCGCCAAACCCTCCCGCCATTACTACGTCGGTCCTCACGCAGGCGCGAGGTTCTATGGCGTAGACTCCAAACCCGCAATTTTCTTTCCCCTGCCTTACGCCACAAAATTTACCCCGGGATGTACCCTAATTCGCACTGCAAGTTTTGTTCTGTCAGGCGAGCGGACCTTAACCACATTATGTGGTAATGCAAAAGTCACTCCCCTCCCCCGAGCCTTCGTAAACAATTAAGTAGTCAGGAGCTGTGGGAGGCTGCCAGGCGCAGCTACAACCCCGCACTTCAGGAGGCTATCCTGAGGTGGGCTTAGGTGGTAGAGAAGGCCTACCGCGAGTAGGATCCCTCACCTTGATCGCGCAGCCCCTTTCCTTTAAATGGGATAAACAAAGTTATTTGTCTCTCTCTCTCTCTCTCGATATAGCCAAGCTCGACATAGCCACACCAAGCTTAACATCGAATATAGCGAAGTTCTACAGAGTTAAACCCGGCTACAACCAAGTTCTGCCTAGCTACAACTACAATAAGCTGCCAGTAGGTCTATGAGAGGTGCGAACACTTGGTTTCAGCGCGAGGTTCCGTCTCTGGAGCTTTCACATCCCTGTCATGTCTGAGACTGTCTGTTGTTTACCTCGAACATCTATGCGCTGAGGATCAACGTAAAAACAACCTGACATCAACTAGTTAAATAAAGCTTAGCAACTATCTATAAGAAACCTAGAAACAACCTGCATCAACTAGCTAAGGCTTAGAACCAACCTTGAAGCAACCAATTATTCTTCAGATTTCGTCCATTTCCGCTGTTTCAAGCCTTGCGTGGCTTAGTGCAAGCTTCGCAATTATCGCATCTCACACCTTCCCTATCGCCTTCAATTTCGCACAGTCCCAGATTAAGGTCCTATGCATTTGGGCTCTGGACTGTATCATCGGGGCCTTTGGCCAAGCTGAGGCTCTCAGGAACAACACAAGGTAGGGTGCCTTGATGCGCGTTTTGTTGCGCGTTTTGTCACACATCGAGGCACACTAACACAAGGTGCGCGGTTCTACAGCGCCACCTTTGCTGCTCTTGAGCTAAAACCCCACGCAGTTTCGGTAGCCCAACGACCCCGATTCAGTAACAGCCCCGTGTTAACGCGGGCAGCGTTTATAGTGGTAGTCTAGACTTTGTGACGGCGCCTGCTCATAACAATCGAAAATTTTATAGAAAGTTTTGCGTTCCTTACGGAAAAAGCAGCGTTGCTTTTCGGACTCGAGCGCACTTTCAATCTGAGCGCATATTCTGAGCGAAAGGTTATCCAGCAAACTTGTGCCACAGTTACTGCTCAAATAGCAGACCAGTATTTTGTCGCTTCTACTTATCGCCTCCATTGACGCTCAGGCAGCCTTTAGAGGCAGGATTACGGGCGATATCCTGGACATCTTACTGCTCTCCCAAAGTTGAGAACGCTGTGCTTTAAATAGACAAAAGTTTTCGCAACAAAAATAAAAGGGGAAACTTTTTATGGCAAAGGTACTACCTATTTCTCAGCTTAGCAAGACTGCTTACCGCAGACCCGTAATAGACCACATAATATTTTAAAACAAATAACATACCTGTAAGCTAGCTATTGTTGCTACATTTCATTTAAGCATCTAGCGCACAAGACAAGAAACGAGCAAAAACTGACAAACACAGCGCCTGCCTTCGTCCGTTGTCACTTTGTGTTTGGTGTTGTGCCTTAGATGGTGAAAACAATCTATAGGGATTATATTTCTTTTTTACACTTGGCGACAACTTTCTGCGGCCGGATCGTGAACTCTGCGTAGCCTAAGCGTACATTTTTTCATTACGCTGCTGCGTGTGGCCCTCGGAAATAAAGCCTCGTTGATTACTAAGAAAAAAATCACAATTTCAATTGCTTTTAACAGCGTAGCTGTTTCGCAAATCGGTCCTTGTTCACCCTGTACTAAAAACTGTCACCATCATAAACCGGTATGCGCCACAAAAATTGGGTAAATTGTACTACTCACCACTCGTCCACAAGAAATGAAGACCACCAATTACTATGCCTAAGGGCAGGCTTTACAAATAAAAAAATGAAGAAGGCAACAGTTAGCCCAAAACTAGTGTAAGTGCGACAGGAATTTGTGCGGCCTATCAGAAAACTATCATCATGATAAACCGGCATGCGCCACAAAAATTGGGTAAATTGTACTACTCACCACTCGTCCACAAGAAATGAAGACCACCAATTACTATGCCTAAGGGCAGGCTTTACAAATAAAAAAATGAAGAAGGCAACAGTTAGCCCAAAACTAGTGTAAGTGCGACAGGAATTTGTGCGGCCTATCAGAAAACTATCATCATGATAAACCGGTATGCGCCACAAAAATTGGGTAAATTGTACTACTCACCACTCGTCCACAAGAAATGAAGACCACCAATTACTATGCCTAAGGGCAGGCTTTACAAATAAAAAAAATGAAGAAGGCAACAGTTAGCCCAAAACTAGTGTAAGTGCGACAGGAATTTGTGCGGCCTATCAGAAAACTATCATCATGATAAACCGGTATGCGCCACAAAAATTGGGTAAATTCTACTACTCACCACTCGTCCACCAAAAATGAAGACCACCAATTACCATGCCTAAGGGCAGGCTTTACAAATAAAAAAAATGAAGAAGGCAACAGTTAGCCCAAAACTAGTGTAAGTGCGACAGGAATTTGTGCGGCCTATCAGAAAACTATCATCATGATAAACCGGTATGCGCCACAAAAATTGGGTAAATTGTACTACTCACCACTCGTCCACCAAAAATGAAGACCACCAATTACCATGCCTAAGGGCAGGCTTTACAAATAAAAAAAAATGAAGAAGGCAACAGTTAGCCCAAAACTAGGGTAAGTGCGACAGGAATTTGTGCGGCCTATCAGAAAACTATCATCATCATAAACCGGCATGCGCCACAAAAATTGGGTAAATTGTACTACTCACCACTAGTCCACAAGAAATGAAGACCACCAATTACTATGCCTAAGGGCAGGCTTTACAAATAAAAAAAATGAAGAAGGCAACAGTTAGCCCAAAACTAGGGTAAGTGCGACAGGAATTTGTGCGGCCTATCAGAAAACTATCATCATGATAAACCGGTATGCGCCACAAAAATTGGGTAAATTGTACTACTCACCACTCGTCCACCAAAAATGAAGACCACCAATTACTATGCCTAAGGGCAGGCTTTACAAATAAAAAAAAAATGAAGAAGGCAACAGTTAGCCCAAAACTAGGGTAAGTGCGACAGGAATTTGTGCGGCCTATCAGAAAACTATCATCATGATAAACCGGTATGCGCCACAAAAATTGGGTAAATTGTACTACTCACCACTCGTCCACAAGAAATGAAGACCACCAATTACTATGCCTAAGGGCAGGCTTTACAAATAAAAAAAAATGAAGAAGGCAACAGTTAGCCCAAAACTAGGGTAAGTGCGACAGGAATTTGTGCGCCCTATCAGAAAACTATCATCATCATAAACCGGTGTGCGCCACAAAAATTGGGTAAATTGTACTACTCACCACTCGTCCACAAGAAATGAAGACCACCAATTACTATGCCTAAGGGCAGGCTTTACAAATAAAAAAAAATGAAGAAGGCAACAGTTAGCCCAAAACTAGGGTAAGTGCGACAGGAATTTGTGCGGCCTATCAGAAAACTATCATCATCATAAACCGGTATGCGCCACAAAAATTGGGTAAATTGTACTACTCACCACTCGTCCACAAGAAATGAAGACAACCAATTACTATGCCTAAGGGCAGGCTTTACAAATAAAAAAAATGAAGAAGGCAACAGTTAGCCCAAAACTAGGGTAAGTGCGACAGGAATTTGTGCGCCCTATCAGAAAACTATCATCATGATAAACCGGTATGCGCCACAAAAATTGGGTAAATTGTACTACTCACCACTCGTCCACAAGAAATGAAGACCACCAATTACTATGCCTAAGGCAGGCTTTACAAATAAAAAAAATGAAGAAGGCAACAGTTAGCCCAAAACTAGGGTAAGTGCGACAGGAATTTGTGCGCCCTATCAGAAAACTATCATCATCATAAACCGGTGTGCGCCACAAAAATTGGGTAAATTGTACTACTCACCACTCGTCCACAAGAAATGAAGACCACCAATTACTATGCCTAAGGGCAGGCTTTACAAATAAAAAAAAATGAAGAAGGCAACAGTTAGCCCAAAACTAGGGTAAGTGCGACAGGAATTTGTGCGGCCTATCAGAAAACTATCATCATGATAAACCGGTATGCGCCACAAAAATTGGGTAAATTGTACTACTCACCACTCGTCCACCAAAAATGAAGACCACCAATTACTATGCCTAAGGGCAGGCTTTACAAATAAAAAAAATGAAGAAGGCAACAGTTAGCCCAAAACTAGGGTAAGTGCGACAGGAATTTGTGCGGCCTATCAGAAAACTATCATCATCATAAACGGGTATGTGCCACAGAAATTGCGTAGACCTCACTACTCAGAACAACCACTAAAAAGTAGGAAGGCAACAGTTAACCCAAGAAATGGCTGCGAAGTGATGGCGTCGAGCCGAAGTCCCGAGTACGTACAACGCGAGAATACTTGGGAACGGGAATGGCGACTGCGGTTGCGAGAGGACCCGAAGTGATGGAAGGTCCACGCGAGCGACTACGTGCCCGTGTCGTGTCTCTGACCGTCTGTGGTTTAACTCTAACCTCTCCCCGCTGAGAATCAAGTATAAACAATCCAGCATCACCTAGTTAAAGCCTAGCAACGATCTAGAAGCAACATAGAAGCAATCTAGCATCACCTAGCTGCGGCCTAGTCAAACCCCTCTACAGCCAAGTTCAAGCAAAGTTCAAGCAAAAGTTCAAGCTACCGAAATAAAAAGCGTGAGAACTATCAGCTTCGCTGCGTATCGAGCAATGCACGGCTTAGTGCAGGCTTTGAGCAATTTTTTATCCGTATGTTTGCGCATTGTGAGAAAGCTTATTCCGCAGCAACCACGCATCGAAGCTTGTAAGCGAGCATGAGCTATTGTTCATAGGATTATTTTCAGAACTTCATAAGTTCATTCATCGAACACGAAGAAACGAATGCATAGGTGCCTTCCGATACAGTGCATTATCCGCGAACTATTACGAGGAAATGGCTCGCATCTTAAGCAGTTGAACGCACCAGTGGAATTGGATCTCTCTCATCACGATAGCCACGTGGACGACGGCGACTTGGCAAGCGTTTAGCAAGGACACCAGCTTGAAAGCAAAAGTACGATCACAAACAGTACATCATATAAATGACTCCTTTCATAAATTGCTTCACGTACTACATGCTCGGCATTTTCGGTTGATATTGTCGCTGATCTGAACGCATCGAAGATCGCTTAGGTTAACAGCTGGCGCGTCGGCTTCTCGGTGGAAGGACTAACAATATGAGCGGTGAGAGCGCCCTTTACGAAGATTCAATTACTAATACGATGCTTCGCCTCTCCAACACGTCCTGTGTTTATTAAAGTTAGAACAGGCACTGGCGTTTGGCACCAGACGCAGTCGTTTTGATTATGGGGTTGGCAGGGTGCATGTCTCTGTGCAAGAACAGCGCCCTTGACCACAGCAGATGTGGAACGTGTTTCCCTCGCTTTGAATTCTGAACGCGAAACGCGCACTCCTGACTGGATTGTGCCGAAATCGCTGCTGCCCGTCGACGCCGACGCGTCCGCTGCCAAGTTAACGTGAGATAGCGGAAACAAAACAGCGCGAAAGTGGGAACACCAGAAAAAGGGATACACATACAGCAGCGCTGACTTACAATAAAGGTGTGTTCGTCGAAACCGCGTAGTGTATAAGCGCAGTCCATAAGAAAAAGACACCAGGAACATAAAAATGACAAACAAAGATAATATGAAGAAACTGTCGCTGTAAATCATGCTCATTGCGCGTGCAACCATCAGAGAGATAATTAATTTCCTTGCCTGACAGGGCATACATACTGCACTGTGTTGACGAATAAACATTTCTTGAAGTAAACGCTGTTGCATGCGACATCCTTTTCTGGTGTTCCATCTTTCCCACTGAATTTTTTCCGCTATGTCGTACGAACAGGCCCAAGCAACCGCTTTAATGTGAGAGTCACGGCAAAGTTTTTGCAGCTACGATAGTCGAGAAACAATAATACTGACCCTTTATGCAACGAGATTCAGAAATCGACTAGTTGCTTTTGCCTAGAATTTCCAATTGAGCCATTTCTGTTTTCCGGCATTTTTAAGAGGCACGAAAACCGGGCGGCACTTTTTTATGTCTTGAAAACACTTCTGGTTGTGCTCTAACTCCAGATTTTCTGATCATACAATACAAAAAAAGGGAAAGCTCGCACACAGGCGGTAGAGGCTTGAAACAGCAAAGCCCATCGATCCAAGGGTTCATGCGCCCCTCAACCTCGTTGAGTCGCGCTAGTGGTGCCGGGTTGTCCGAATGTACTTCAAGCCATTAATGATGCTCAAATGTGGAACAGCGTCCCGCAACCGTGTCCCGACACGTCCTACACACCTTTAGCTCACCATAGTGTCTCACTTCTGGGAACATGCCTCGTAGAACCTCATAGGTCTTTGTACGCTTCTCGTCGCACCGAACAGAGCTTATCGTGGACAAGTTAGCATTAAACCCCAGTCTATCGCACACCTTGCACGAATTTCTAAACTCGAGAGCTAGGAAATCACGTGGAAACCTAGAATTGACTCCCCCCGGTCGAAGCACGGGATTTTCGTCTCTCATACTCAGCCCGTCCTATAGAGGCAAGCTTCGCCCGGCCCGTTTTCTTGCCGCTTTGTGTCAGCATATTCAGGATCTTCCGTTGGCGGCCGTTTCGTCGCCGCTTTGTTGGCGAAAACGGCTGGATCAGTTCAACGTCGACGGCTATGCTCTCGCCCCGCGGGACGTCGAGCCTCCCGGTAGACAGCCTGCCCCAATACCTTCTCCACGGGGAAAGCATTCCCGTCCAGGGTAATGCGGCAGTGCGGAGGTGAAGTAAACACTGTCGTTTGCGTAAGACGGGCAGTATCACAAGATGGGCTTCGTCAGTGCAGTCGTTGGATTCAGCGCTGTCGGTCATCTCGTTCTTAAATGAGTAGGCGTTGGGGAATTCTACGTCGAGACACAGGCGGTAAGACACCATATGTTTCTCCCAGTAAGGACCAGCTAGCCGCCGCAGTCGTAAAGAAGGGTCTAGCGAATAAAATCGATACTGTGCGCTGCTTTAAGTTTAAGCAGCGTCCATTTTCGTTAAAGGCCTAAAACAAGGTTTCTTGCGTGGTGTTTTTTTCTGGCCGCTTCATCGGCGAGGCTGTTGCTGGATATGCCGCAGTGACTTGGCAACCACTGAAACGCGAAGTCGTGTCCTTTTTTTAATCGCATAGTGTAGCGTTTGTCCCATCTCCGACAAAAGTTGTTCAGTGGATATCTGACAAAATGCTGACGAAGGATATTGAAGAGCCGCCTTTGAGTCGCACGATACTGCCCATCGATTAGCCGGTTGTTGGTTGATGTAGTCGACTGCACCTCGAAGGGCATTAATTTCCGAGCCCGTCAATGTGCTCGCGTGACGAATCTTGCCAGAGACGTTGTTTTGTGGTGATGGGATAATGGCCGCGTAGATGGAGGTTGCCTGGGTAACAAAGCCATTCGTGTAGACGGACACTCTGCAAGCATCGAAAATGTGCAAACAATCTAGTGCTGCCTGCATCAAAGCCAGGTAGAAAGGTCTTTCTGCACGTAACATTGTTTTACATTGACCCCAGGATCGGAGACACTGCAAGCTTTCTGCCCCTCATCTGGTTTCGTAATGCTTCCGAGAGAGGCCCATCTTTGAAAATGGGATGAAGACGTGTGATGGTGTCATCACTTCACGTTGTATGAAGTCATATGGTGCCGTCGTCACAGGAAGATGATTTGTTCCAAACTCATGTTGAACTCGACGTCGAGGGAGACCGACGCCAACGGAAATTTTCGCGTTTGATGACGCACCAAGGCTTTTATTTTAGAAATATTTTCCAGAAAAATAGCTTCACGTGGAAACACACGACAAGGAGTGATACGCTCTTCAGAACCGTTCTATTCTGCATTCTTTGAGCCTTCCGCATTCGAGACGCTTACGCGAGGTCGCCCAGTCGCGAGCGAAAGAAATGCTCGTTCGTTTATAGAACACATGCAAGGTTGCGCACCAGATGCGTGTAGCTTGCAGAAAGAAATTGGTTATCATACTGACAACCCACCGTGACCGCGTTTTCTTCTTTTCTCGATCTCACACTCTCCCTGTAGCATTCAGTTGCGATCGATCCCGAATGAAGGTAGTAATGCTTCGGCCCTGCACCGCGGTATTGTTACGAAAGGTGAGGTGAAGCTCTCAGAAACGGCACAAGGCAAGCGGGTCTACCGCTTGCCTTGTGTCTACCGCAAGCGGGTCTAACCTTTATTTCACGCCTCGACAGATTTATAATGTCGGCGAGCGCAGACTTCGCCGAGCTAAAAGCGACATCGCGCAGCACAACGAGGTGGTGAGGAGGATACAGGCGAGCCGAGGCGCTAGCGGCGGAGAAAAAACTGCGCGGCGGCAGAAAACTACATATAGTCCGCGGCATTTCCTCCTCAAATACAGATGCACAGAAGCCTGCACCATAGGGTGTGCACTCCAGACTGATGTCATAAGCAGGAGCGTAGGTGACCCCGCCTTCAGAGGACATTGCCGAGTGTATGAGCGGGACTATTTCTCTAGTCGCGCAGGCGACCGGCTCACTATGACGACGTCATCACTAAGGCCCGTATTCACAAACCAACCTTAATTAAACATATAATGCGCCCTTTCATAAGGAAATGAAAAGTTCAAGGATGAGAAAAGGTCACACAGTGTTTCAGAAACTAGCCTAATTCGGTTTCAAGGTAGCCTTGCGGAAGGTGGCTTGCGTCATAAGGAACGAGCATGGGAGCGCGTCTATGAAATTTTACTGCCTCACTGTTGGTTTATTACCAACAAAAAGCGGCTGCATGCTCCTCAAAACAATAAATTGAACACAGGAACGCACGTCCGTGGAACTTATGAAAAGAACGCGTCTGGTATGGCCACGCCTTGTGGTCATTTTGTTTGTTAAAGCTTTACCGTTGTCATAACAACCTGCGCCTCGCGCAGAGGCGCCGCTGGGGAGCATACGGGGACCGACGCGCCAGTCCACGAAGCACTGATTTCTACGAGAGCACTGAAAGACTTGTAAAGTTGCGAGCTGCTTTTCTCTGTGTGCCTGCGTGTGTTGAGTTTTGTACGTGCCATGCAGATGCTTTGTTATCGAGTGCGTACGTATTCGTTTACTTATACATGCTGGTTGGTCACATCTTGTTATTGCAGAGAAAGGCGAAAACGGAATTTCACTGAAGATACAGCGCTTCTCACTGACTTGATAGCATCGCATAGTGATAGTAAAAAAATTGTGATGGGTGGCAATGTTACTGACAGACAATACGAAGAAGTGGGAGCAGCGTAAAGTTCCACAGCGAGAGAGACGTGTGGCCGCGCACCGAGCATCGGAGCCGTGAGTGCAAGAAAACGCCGAAAAAAATATCCCATCCTGCAGTGAAGCCCGTTCGCTTTCTGCCATACCTGCAACAAGTTTTTCCCATGTTTATTACTGCCGGGGATTGTGGCCTAGGATATGCCCGCCAAGTCATCATTCGCAATTTCAAAAGTTGCTGTGGCGTAGAAACAAAACGCCGCGAGCAGCTGAAGGAGTGATGGCAGGGGAAAACCGCCATATGACCACCGTGCACTGCTGTTTTCCAGTGTGACTGCAGCGCCAGAACGCGCAGCGCAATGGATAAAAAATTCAACGTTCGGACGGGCCTCGTGAAAATAGAAAAGCGATGTACGCCCTTCCCCACTGCATCATTACTTCAGGTCTCCCCCTTGCAAATTATTCTATCTACGAAAGCCAAGGAACGACAATGTCGACCCTGTGTGCAACGAAATTTAGGAAATCGCTTGCTGCCATTGCGTAGATTTTCCAGTTGAGCTACTCCCGCTTTGCCGTCCTTTCATTAGCCGAGCTGTTGTAGGGCTGGGTGACCACAGATGAGCGCCTGCGCCGTATGTCGCGCATCGGTTCCCAGACACACCCATAGATGGCGTAACTGTCTCGGTCGCGGTAGAGTTACTGTATATGCTACCTTTAGGTAGCAGAGTTGCGCATCTGTTTTCCAAACGCCGCTAGCAACCATGCATTGCGGAGAAGCTGACGCTCGGGCCAATTTTTGTATTTCTCGACGCCGCCGCTGCAGCTCACTCAATTAACACTAGTCATCGACAGCCATTGTTTATCGCCGGCCTTCGACACGCCAGACATGTTCATCGGCGACGCGGTAGGCATGTCGCCTGCAAAAATGGAGTGCGACTTCACCGCATAGCTGTAGTTGCTAGCCGGACCTATGCGCTACTCTGCTACCTAAAGGTAGCATATACACTGACTCTAGGTCGCGGAGGAAGCGGTAGGGCACAGTGAAACGGTGGAGAGCGGCGAGAGCGTTTAGAGAGCCTAAAGTCACTGCAGCAGGGGCAGGTGTGGCAGGTCTGCCGCACGTCCTTTCCCGAGCACCTCTGCTGTAAAAATAAAGTAATCACAGAAATCACTTAGGAAACACAGGAGACCGACTGCTCCGCAGTTTCTGCAGATTTCACACTGATTGTAACTGGGGTAATATTTTTTCTATTTGAAATAATGCGGCTGGCTTCAATAAAACTGCTGTCAACGTTCATCCGCGACACAGAAACATATATCGCTACGAAAAAAAATCTAAACGTAACTCTGCAGTGCAGGTCTGCACGCTTAAATGAACCGCTAGCAGGTTAGGGTTATATTAGGAGATGAAGTAGTGTGTTTTGCAATAGAACTCAGCAACGATTCCAGGTATACTTGTTGCTGCAGTGCTGCTTCCATAAAATATCATGACTTATGGTGGCATTTGATAATAGTTATACATAGGGAATTTCTGATAATACTATTTCACAAATAATAATAAGATTCGCGGGCGTTCGTACGAGAATATGCATTTGAACGCGTTTACACGAACAAAGCCGAATGTACGTACAAAGGGACTACTTGGCGCTGTAACACATATGCAGAAGCTCTGCCTACGTAGCTTTGGCTGTGCTATGACAGAGACTTGTCGCCAGCTGTAGGCGATTTACTACTGCCCGAACTGCAGCGTAGTAGTGGACGGAACGTTGCGCCAACCGCACGAACAGACGAGCGGAAAGCCAGCGATAGAAAACGCTGTCATCGTGCATGCAGTAAAAGCGGAGCTCCAGGACGGCCGTAAAATGGCACAACGGAAAGATGACTTTGGAACGCAGATAAAACGTTCTGCATGCGCAAATGGAAGAGCTTGGATTTCGAACTGCCGCTCATGTGTGTACATTGTCTCGGCATTATGGAAGTTTTATCGTACATGTACCGTGTACAAATAGACAAAAACAATACAACAAACACAGTGCCGACGTTTCACAATCACATTATGAAATACCACTGCTAATCTACGACATCCACATTTTAAACGTAACACTAGCCGGCGCAGGTCTGTTCACAAACGCGAAGTCTTCGCACACTGTGCAGAAGCACAGTTATTTGGTATGGGAACGCTTGAAACGTCAGCTGGTTGTAAGAACAACTTTGGAGACCCTATGAGATCACTGCGGAGCCAGATTGCATACAGACGACTGGGTACTGAATTATATCACAAGGCCACCGTAGATGCTGTGCTTTCGATACGCAAAAGTCTGCATGTATTGTGCATGTAGCATACAGAAATGCGGCCTTTGTAGATGTGGCGGTCATAGTCGTATTTGCATGGTTCGTTTTCCTGTAGTTTGGTGCTTTATCGATAGTCGTCTCGCCGGCGATCAGGTATTTTTATGAGCCATTTTTTTATTATTAGCTGGATATGAAAGTATGGGCATGACTGTTTCCAACAACTGTAGCCTTGGGCTGCTAAGCACGTGGATGAAGTCCAATTTCCGGCATAGACGAAGGAAGCAGTTAGGAGTGTGCATAGTATAATGAGAAAAAAGAAAGAAAGAACGAACGAAGGAGAAAAAGAAAAAAAATTCGGCAGATCCCACGTACCGTGGGAGTCGATGTTGTGTGAAGCATGCGGCGGGTAGGTGACTGTGGCGTAACTTTTTTTACTGAGCTACGCGTTACAAAATGGCGCTAAAAAGTTGTATAAATTTTATACGCACACATATACATGTTGAAGAGCCGTATATGGGTTATATATCCAGCTGTTTACGGTTGGGTAACGCTGCCAATGACAACGTGGGTATTACCAACACCAGAAGCGGTAAGCTGATATGTAGTGTTTATACGTGTCCAGAGAACGCACGCACGTTTCACGAACCCGTGTGCATGTATGTAAGAAGTTCTTGACAGTTCCTGAACAAGAGCATCATCACCGTGATCAGTGAGCACTAGCAGCTGGTCATGACTTGTTATCGGATCAGGTGGTGATCGTGGAGACCAGAGGTTGATGTCTAGTGAAGTGTGAGGTATAGTACAGCTGTTGGAAATCGTGGATGCCTCGGTCACTTCGTCGACAAATTGTCTGCCGACAGAGCCGGCGACATGTCGGAACCTGAAGCCACCCTTCGCGTTGGTGAGGTATAGGACGTCGAGGCTGCTAGGCCTGGATAGTGCTACGTACACTAACATCAGTGGATGGTGTTTGTCGTATTCGTAGACTACCTGGGCTTATGTGGTCTACGTAGCCTAGTCCACAAGGCGGCTGTCAATCAATCTGGCATCATCCTCGGTCGACATGAGGTCATCGCCCAGCCTCGTAAGAAATGAAGAGGACACTGCGTCGTTCCGGTGGACGAAGTGCACTGTACGGTGCGGTGATGTGGATATCATATGCAACTTTCGTGTATGTATTCCTACGGGGTCTAGCAATGCTTCAATACAGCTTGCTGAATCATAGGAATACAAACGTGATGTTTATTAGACTGTTATAAAAGGGGAGCCAACACTGGAACTATAGACGTTAATCTGATATGACGCATGTGTCGTAGGAGTACACATCGTAGGAGCATCATGTAGTGTTTATTGTTGCTTTCTTGTAATACTAGATAGCCAGCACCACCACCACAATTGACGTTGCACCGATATTACGCCGGCGTAGGCTGTTTTTCCAGACCCATTTATAGACCTGCCGTGGCTCAGTGGTAGAATACCTGATTGACACGCAGAATGCTTGGGTTCGATTCCTGCTGGTATCTTAATTTTCATTCTTTCCATTCTTTGAGTCAACGCTGCCGATGTTGGTTTTCCTTAACGCTCTAGCATTTAAGTAGTTAGCAATGTATGTTCTCGCCGTTCCTGGGTAGATATAAACTGTCAATCACCTGTGGCACATACCCGTACACCGCGGCCCGTGGTAAACGGGTATGTGCCACACATGTCTAGTGGAAAGGGTTTGACGACGTACGCGACTAGATTTTAAAGTTATTCATGTCATGACCCGCAATCATATTCGTCAAATCCTCGTACCCTTCCATGCAAATTTTGGTCTGCACCAAGTTAAGGAAGCCATCCTGAGAGCACCCAGACTTAGTTAGCTAGATAGATAGATAGATACGTAGATAGAAGCGCTCAAAATGCCACAGATTGCCCCGCCACGGTGGTCTAGTGGTTATGGCGCTCGACTGCTGACCCGAAGGTCGCGGGATCGAATCCCGGCCGCGGCGGCTGCATTTTCGATGGAGGCGAAAATGTCTGAGGCCCGTGTACTTAGATTTAGGTGCACGTTAAAGAACCCCAGGTGGTCGAAATTTCCGGAGCCCTCCACTACGGCGTCTCTCATAATCATATCGTGGTTTTGGGACGTTAAACCCCAGATATTATTATTATTAAAATGCCACAGATTGGCTAAAAAAACAACACAGCATATCCACGGAGTGAATTATGATGAGTGGGCGAAGCTGCGGAGGTTCATCGGTAAACCGTGAATCTTCCGTGAATTCTGCCCAGTACATCATCACCGACGTGAGATCGGGCGCGTTTATACTAAAGGTTCGATGAGAATTATGACGATTTGCAGCTCACTTTAATTTTACATGTACGCTGTGAATTTTCATTGTTTAATCACGCACAGGAGCAATCGCACACACGCACTACCTTGGAGGTCAAAATCCAGTGCCTATTTATGCGGGGTGGTCAGTGAACGGTTGTGCAGCGCGAGCGGTCGGTTTTTTCAATCAAGACGCTGCCGCGACGCTGCCTGCGTCGGCGCCGCAGCGCCGCGAGGCAAGATAGGGGCGGGGGGGGGGGGGACCGTAGGAGGACCATGAGGCGATGCGAAGCCGGAGCACCTCCACGATCGCGTTCCGTTGGCGTTCGTTGGGCATGCTATACTCGCGGACAACTTTTCTTGGCAATGAAGCGAAGGCTACAGAGCCACAATGCACGTATCCTAACGCTAATGAATGTAGTCCCACAATTGCGTCCGTATTTTCTGCGTGGGATATATAAAATACTCCTTCATTTTCTACATGTAGCTTTTTGAGGGGGAACGCAGTGCACACAAGCGAGATATTTGTATTTCTTTTAATTTATACGTTGTCACTTTGCGTTTTCACATGCGTAAAAACCGTGAATCTTCCGTGAATTCTGCCCAGTACATCATCACCGACGTGAGATCGGGCGCGTTTATACTAAAGGTTCGATGAGTTATGACGACTTGCAGCTCACTTTAATTTTACATGTACGCTGTGAATTTTCATTGTTTAGAAAACCATTGCTTTAGAAAACACCTTGCGTCTTTCGTTAAGCAGCTGGCGTCTTTTTCGTTTCGCTTTAGAAACATCTGGCGTTCTTTCGTTTTGTTTTTACAGAACATCTGGCGTCTTTCGTTGGTTTATTTCATCAATCAACGGCGTTTTGAACAAAATTTTTATTGTTTAATCACGCACAGGAGAAATCTCACCAGGCACTACCTTGGAGGTAAACAATGGCTGCTAATGGGAATGAGAGACAGAAGAAATCGGCTTTTAGCTAACACTTACACTTCTACAGAGACAGAAGAATTCGGCTTTTAGTTAACGCGTACGCTGCGAATTTTTTATTGTTCAACAACGCACAGGAGAAATCTCCCACCGGCACCACCTTGGAGGTCAAAGGGTAAGACTTGTTACTCACTACTACGAGCACGACGAGGGACGAACGGCTGCCGCCTTAAGGAGCTTCGCCCCTAAAAATCATTCGCATTTAAAACACCAGGCCAGCGCGGAAAGCGCAGCCCAGTCACAGCGAAAGCTGGAAGAGCTGCATTTCAAGAGCCTGTTATAAACTCTCTTGGGACAAGTACACTAGCAATGTACCCAGTACGCCACAAATCATAATTTTTGGGAAGTAGGTAAGCACCCCCTACACCATTATTCGTTATTCTGCGGAGAAGCGAGGTACCATCTGTAAGGCATTACGTGCACTGTGTTGATGCCACGGCTGATGACGATGAAGAATTGTGCCTGGGCCCTCTGTAATGTGTTCGAAGCTTTAAACGACATAGTAGTTACGTAACTGACATTGTGTGACACGCGGTCGTCATTTTACCCTCTCACCACGCTATATAACATACGTTAAATGGGAAAGAGAGAGGGGGGGAGAAAGAACTCTATTGAGGCCCTGAGGAAATGGATCCTAGGGGCCTTATGGGCTTCCTTGGTAACCAATAGAAGTGCACTTGCGAGGTACCCACTACGCTATAAATCATCATAATTTTTGTGAAGAAGAGAAGCAGCCACTATGCCATTTTTCTTCATTCTGCGGAGAATCGTGGTACCCTCTAAACACCTGTAAGGCAATATGTGCACGATGTTGATGATGTGGCTGATGACGATGAAGAATTATGGCAAAGCCCTTTGTAGTGGGTTGGAAGCATTCAACAACCCACTTGTTGCGCAAGTCGCATTGTGTGACGCCTGGTTACACAATTCACGTTGTGTGACGGCTGGTTGTCATCTTACTCTTCTACCATGCTACATAAAATATGTTAATGTGGTTCCTTCCCGACATCAAGAGTGTATAGGGTAATTTTGAAAAGCAGACTCAAGCACCGGCATGGCGCTGAGGTAGAATTCTGGGCTCCAACGCAGAAAGCCCAGGTCCGAACCCCGTTCCGTCTTGGAAATTTTTCTTTCCGGGGCGAAGCTCCTTATGCCGTGGGTCTGTCCATTCTTCGTTCCTTTGTAGGTTTGTTTGTAGTAGCCACCTCTACTTCGGGAGAAGCGCGCGTTTTGGCATGCAGTAGAAGGAGAAGACGACGTTGACGAGTGACACTCTCATGCGTGCTCGCCTGTGTGGCGTTCTTTCTTCTTTACTACGTCTCGTGTTTTCAACGGTGCGGGGTCTCCCCTGCGTCTTCTCTGGACCCCAATAAAGTTTGCATCATCATCATCATCACACCCGAAGACACAATTTCAGAAGTAACGCGCCATGAGGCTCCCTCTTGGCACGCTTTCTCTTTAGCTCGGAGTCGCCAGATGGAAGACAAGGCTGCGGAACGGAGGGCACGGAAGGCGGCGGCAGCGCGCGCTCGCAGACAGAATCCTGAGGTGAGAGCCCGCGAGGCCGAAGCTGCACGTCGACGCCGCGAAGCAGATTCCGCCGTTCGAGCCCGCGAAGCCGAAGCTGCTCGACAAGCTGCACGGCTGCGGCGAGAAGACCATCCGAGGGACGTGTATAGACCTGGTATTTTCTAATTTCCAGTTGCAACCCGTACAAGAACCGCTGTCCCTTCAATTCACGGACCATACAGCCGTGATAATGAAGGGACAACGCAAGCCAAGTATCATCTAATGAGGAAAAATAAAAGTTTCATGTTTGTAATATACACACAGTGTTTCTCACTCTTCATATGATGATTGATGGGGCGTTACACAGAACATTCACGGTTTAGATGATTCTCTTCGGATCTTCGCCCCACTCATCATCATTCACCTCGTGGATATGCTGTGATTTTTTTACTTTTTTTTCTTATTTCAAGCGACAGCATTTACAAACACCGGCGGCGGCGGTGGCGGACAACTGCGACGCCAAAAACGGCCCTTGTTGTGATCTCATAAGAGCTCTCGCTATAAAAGAGTAATACGTCAGACGCGCACACGCCAAACCATCGAGTTAGTACATATTTTCAGAAAAAGCTGCGCCGAAAGAGTGCCGATCCAAACAACATTTTCGTTACCCTACCACTGTCACTGTTGCATTTTCACTTATTTTGAGATCGGCTAAAATTAGCGCTATTCAATGTTGCTGGCAATATAAATGAAACATGGACACATTGACAAATTAAAAACATGCAGACAGTGTTCGGTTCACTTTAAATAGCTCTGGCAAAGATTCGAGCCATTTAGGCACTTTACTGTGCGCCGAACTCGGGGCGCAGGAAGATACGTTTACAGGCACTTCGAGTTCGACACTGTGGCCTACGGCGCGTCTTATGACTGAGTTGTGAGTGTCAGTGCATCGTCATCTGCGGTTTCTGAGGACGCGTATTTACTACTCTAGTGCACGTGAGCTCACCTTCATTATTTCGATGGAAACTGAATATCACTGTCAAACCTAACATGCGTCTCAGGGGCAGGTTATGCTCGTACGGCAGGAAAACGGCGCCAATTGCGCCGCTCTTGAGGTCCGATATTCTAATGCAGAGGCCTTATGGGGAGCTTTTTCGTTAGCGTCTATAATGACTCTTGCCTCCATTTACCCGATAGGTTTATATATGCTCTATTTTTTTCTTTATCTCACGCCTTCCCTCTCGCCTTCAACGCGGAACAGACCCACACTAAGGTCGTTATATTTAGGCCCTGAACCGTGGCTTTGGGGCCGTTGGCAACTTGAGGCTCTCAGAAACAACACAAGGCGAGCGGATCTGCAGCGCAACTCTTGCTGTTCTTCAGGTAAGCCTGCAGTTTCTGCAGCCCAAGTTGGTCAATTCAGTAACAGTCCCATGTGCAAGCGGGCAGCGTTTGTGTGGAGCTTGTCGCAGCGCCTGCTCGTAACAGTTGAGGGTTTTAAATAAGGTTTTGCGTTTCGTAAGGAAAATAGCTTCGTTCTCTGTCATGGACGAGAGGACATTCGAATTAATGACATAATCTGAGCTAAAAGTTATCCAACAAACATGTGCCACAAATACTGCTGAAACGGAAGACCAGCCTTGTGCCACTCCTATTAGTTCGGCTCCATTGGCAATGGGCGACTTCCTCTGCGTCCGGGTACAGCTATAACTGGGACAGCTCACTGCTCTTCCAGGGTTGATGAGCGCATTTCTCTAAACCGGCAATGGTTTTCTTAAAAGAAACGGAACGCGTTGAGTGGCAAAAGTTAACATTCCAGCATAGGAAAACGGCTTACCGGAGATCCGTAATAGATCGCATAGTATTTTAAAGAAAACAACATAAGCTTGGTAATGGTTTTACATCGAAATTCAGCGTCTAGCGCACTGCACAGGATAAGGACAGAGTCATCATCATCAGCCTGTCTACGCCCACTGCAGGGCAAAGGCCTCTCCCATGTTCCGCCAATCAACCCGGTCCTGTGCTTTCTGCTGCCACGTAACACCTGCAAACTTCTTAATCTCATCTACCCACCTAATTTTCTGTCTCCCCCTCACGCGTTTGCCATCTCTTGGAATTCAGTCAGTTACCCTTAATGACCACCGGTTATCCTGCCGACGTGCTACGTGCCCGGCCCATATCCATTTCTTCTTCTTGATTTCAACTATGATGTCCTTAACCCCCGCTTGTTCGCTGACCCACTCTGCTCTCTTCCTGTCTCTTAAGGTTACACCTATCATTTTCCTTTCCATCGCTCGCTGCGTCGTCCTCAATTTAAGTTGAACCCTCTTTGTAAGTCCCCAGGTTTCTGCTCCGTAGGTCAGTACCGGTAAGATGCAGCTGTTATATACCTTCCTCTTGAGGGATAGTGGTAGATTACCATTCATGATTTGATAATGCTTGCCGAATGAGCCCCAACCCATCCTTATTCTTCTAGTTATTTCACTCTCATGGTTCGGCTCCGCGGTTACTACCTCTCCTAAGTAGACGTACTCCTTTACAACTTCCAGTGTCGCGCCACCTATCGCAAAGCGATGTTCTCTGCCAAGATTGTTCCACATTACTTTATTTTTATGCATATTAATTTTCAGTGGAGACATCAGCAGTCATGCAGGCACTGCGGAATCAAGGCATCGACGAAGCCTATATAAACATAATGGAAGAAATCTACAGCGGATCCACAGCCACTATAGTCCTCCATAAAGAAAGCGACAGAATCCCAATAAAGAAGGGCGTACGGCAGGGAGACACGATCTCTCCAATGTTATTCACCGCGTGTTTACAGGAGGTTTTCAGGGCCCTAGATTGGGAAGAGTTAGGGATAAGAGTTAATGGAGAGTATCTCAGTAACCTACGATTCGCTGACGACATTGCATTGATGAGTAACGCGGGAGACGAATTGCAGCTCATGATTACTGAACTGAATACGGAAAGTAGAAGAGTAGGTCTGAAGGACAGAGTAACAACCCATGAAGTCGGGGCCTGCCTTCATCGGTTGTCACTCGGTCCTTGCCTTCTATTGTGCGTTAATTCTCGAAAACGCACTAAATTGTTCATTATTAGATGCGAAGTATCTTATGGCGGAGTTCAATCCGGTGGTGGTGGTGGTGGTGGTGGTGTGCGGCGTGACCACCGTTACTGCGTATGCGCATACCCTCACCCCTCCCCTCTCCACTACCTTTCACCCCTTTCCCCCTTCTCCACTTCCCATCTCCCCTCCGCCTTTCCACTCTTCCTCTGAAACGCGGGATAGACATGCCGAAATTCTCTCCTGCGAAAAGCCGCGATGAGCACCAGCGCATGCGCGTCCCCTCCCCCTCTCTCTCCTCTCCTACGCTGACCCCTCTCGCACGCCTGCCGACCGCGTTCCCCGCTCACCCTGTGAGAATTAACGGCCAGGCTAGAGGGAAGACAAGACGCGCGTAGCGTTCCTCTTCGCGTTCCACGACGCGAGGTCGGTAGCCTGCCCAAAGAACGCCAACGGAACGCGATCGTGTAAGTGCTCCGGCTTCGCATCGCCTCATGGTCTCCTTTAGCGGGAAATGGTGCAATTTTTGTATCGTTAGCTACACTTACCTAGCCGGAGCCGATTTCGCGTGGGTCATCATGAGCCGTGCTGCGCATGCGCGAGGATGAGTGCGGAGCCGGCATCTCACACGCTCTCCGCCAGCGCCACGCGCTGCTCGCCGCTGCTGGTGGCGGAGCGTGGGAGGAGTGGCGTCGTAGCCGGGCAGACACACAGGCGCCGGCGCGCGCGATTCGCCGCTGCTGCTCTGCGCATTAAAGAGGGGTGACGTCGTAGCCATGGCGCGCGCAGCTATTCGTCTTCGCTGTGTAGTCGCCGTCTGACAATTCGCTGGTGCCGCGTTATCCCCTCTGACTGGCAGGTGGGTAACGCCATGGAGAAGGAGAGCGCAAATGCTGCTCAACAGCGCAGAAGAGCCGAGAAGCTTATGTCATCGGATCCCGAAGTAGTTGCCTGGCAATTAGCGGTTCAGCGTACGAAGAATGAGCAGAGGAAGGCTAGACGTGCTGCGGAGACACTGGAGGAAAGGGAGGAAAGTCTAGCAAAGCGGTATCGCCAGGATGCTGCGCGACGTGCCCGACCACCTCTGCAGCAGCAACAACAAGACGCCGTCGATGACGTCAAGGCTCGCCGATCGGCTGCCTATTGACCTCGAGGAAACCACTGGAAACGCCGGCGCCACCGTCGGCGTGACGTGCTTGGCAGGATCACGTGGTCTCAGCGGCCGCGTCGGCTGCTTGTGGCGCACTGCCGCGTGCTTTGAAAACGAGTTTCAAGTCCCACATGCGCTGCGGTCTGTTCAAATTCGGCAGTTTTCTCTGATTTTGTACTCAAATGAAACCGTTCTAATAGAGTGGCTGCCTCCGAAGGCGACGAACATGGGGCTCTACTGCTCGGTGCCGCATTGCCGCGCTTACGCAAAGGAGCCCAGTGTCAGCCTGCACTGGTAACCGCGGGACAACAAACAGCGTGAAGCATGGGTTTTAAAGCTAAGAACCGGCAAGTAGCCATCCGCTACGAGTCTTGTGTGCAACAAGCACTTTCGCGACGAAGACTTTCGTTACTGCGTCGGGCCTGCGATGTTCGGTGAGTAGCAGACAGCGCGCACTGAGACGATGGCTCGCGCGCGCTTCCCGCCGGCAAATGATGCTTATCTGCCACAGGATGGTAAAAGCGCTACCTTTTACCACGTGCGATGCCATCTCGGAACCCTCCAATGCGACCTCTTGATAGTCGGCCCCATGCTCAGCGTCCACAAAATCGGCTGCAGATGCGCAAGTGATTGCTTAGATACGTTGAACTAAAAAATGCACAGCGTCCCTTATGCATTCGTTAAAGATGACTAGAAGGCGAAAGCCATCATCTTCTTGTCAGTCGATGTATTGATTCTCCCGCGTCCCCCTCCAAAAGCGTTATGCACCTAACGCGGTTTTGCACGGCCTCCGTGACCGATCACGGAGGCAATGCCAAGCGACCATGACGTGTGAATACGTCATCATGTGACGTCACATTTTGTGACGTCATAATGACGCTACATATTTTGGCGATCTGTGACGTCATGATGACGTCATATGGTGACACCATCACGTGACGATTATTTTTTGCATCACTCGTGTTGACGCCGCCGACGCGGGACGCCGACGAGCAACCTTCCCATTTGATGAGGCATGCATTGCTTCATAAGCTACATAAATTTTGCATTCCCTCCGTGATCGGCCCACCGGCCAACCCCATGTATTTTCTTGGAGCCTCATTTATTTACGTGGGAAAGATGCCACCCTGTTGGTGTTAGACACGACACTGCTGCCAAAATTGCTGGGATACACGCCAAATAATTACTATCCTGTTTTGCGGCTGCTGGTTGCTGCAATAACTTCTATTTTATTCACCGCTATTTCAAGTTCATGTGGGTCCTAGTTCAAAGCCAACGTTTGCAGAACAAGTCCAGCAAACGTTACTGTATTTTCTTTCTTTTCCTAGGCGTCGCATGCTACTACATGCTCGGTCTCGTAGAATGGCTCTCCTTCCACCAGCAGTCTCGAAGTGGTGAAGCTTTGGTCTATGAATTTGTTGATGACAGAGAGCGGCAAGTTCACTGGAATGCAAACGGAACGATAATTAAGGAGCATTAAAAAAAAGGCGTCGCATTTGCTCACGTTTTGTGTGAGCACCAAACGAAACGAATGCGCTGAATAAAGAAACAGAAGCAGCGGCATTTGCCCGCTGAGAAGACCGATCAATACGCACTGCGAGACAACTTCTCAAATGACATCGAAACGTACCCGAATTTAGACCGAAAAAGAAAAAAAAAAGCACTGGATCGTCGGGACGGCAGATCACAAAGTTGCCATGCGCACCGAAGCCGCAGTTGTAAGGAAATTGTTTTTGAACTGCTCTGATAGCGTCCGCGCAACAGTAGTTGTTTGTTTACTCACAAATTCTCATATTTTGCGGCCTAAAGTTCACAGCGCGGTGCCAAAACGCGCTCGTAGCAAAAGCGAAACCATCAGTACGAACATACATGCAGACGCTCATAGATGCAGAGGTATGTCAGTCGTCGCGAACCCGTGCGATCGCTGCCTTGAGGCTTCTTTCTGTTATGCTCCGTTTGGTTATACAGGCAGTCTACTCTAACGAGATATTTCACATAGTTTGCACTCAGCGAGTGACTACCTTTCACGCAAGAAGCCGGTTCAGGGGTCTCCAACGCGGTGACAGCGTGAAGCGGGTGCTCGGTTTTCTGCAAAGAGACAGCGACTGTAGACAATGTTGGGCTTTCAGTTCGCCGAATATGATTATTTTGACAGTAACGAACACAGTTCATTTCGAAAGTACTTACAGAAATGCCCTGGAGGGCTTCCGCGATGTGTTTTTGTAGAGCGCCGACAGCAAAACCTATGGGAAGCGCGCCGGCGGTATCCTGCCTAGCACGCAATCGAGGCGCGTCCGATAGAGGGCGACTCCGTAACTCCTCGAGGCCAATACTGTGAAACTCAACGAAAGCGCCTTGCGACTCAGACCTTCGAGACGGACTTCGTAAACAATCCGTTTGGATACGTGTGCGACGTGTGAGAAAGACTATGGCACATGAAAGACTTGACGCCGTTAAGTAGTGCCATGCGTGAAACGTTGAGTTTATTGGCGGCGCCTGAGTGGGGTGAAACCGTGGCGCGGGTTTGTAGAACGTGCAAGAACATTCTCGTTAAGCAGAACATTCCGCTCTTTAGCGTACCAATCGGTATAGTTACCCGGCCATGCTGCCAGGTCTACCGGTTCTGAACGATGTGGCCGAATGTGTGTCATTGGAGCAGCAGCTAAGCATGACAATTAAGCTAATCCTAGACAATCTGGAAAGCTCAGAATAATCAGCTGAATTTTTGCTAACGCTATGTATATCCTGGCTTGCCGAGCGAAGCCACTGCAAATTTTTTTGATTTCTACTTAAGGACGGTTTCTGTGGCAGCACAGCGAGCTTTACGGAGCCTAAGCACATAGTATTTCACTACGCGGCTGCATGTAGTTCTCGGAAGTTGACCTGTGTCGATTACGAAGCACAAAAGAAAATATAATTCAAATTTATGTTCTTTTTATGTCTAAGATACTCTGCATTCTGAGAATGCCTACCCCGTGAAAGAATGTTTGTTTCTTGCTGCTCTTAACTTTGGGGAGTCGATTTCGTGTTTTCCTTACACCTTAAACTGGTGATGGCGAGGATGCGTTGCAGCGGGCACACATCGAAGCTTTCAAGCCAAGATGAACGATTGTTAATTAGTTGATGTGTAATTAGTGAACAGGGATAAACGAACACAGCGGTGCACTTCGCAACATTTTGTTTTCCGTAAACAATTACGAAGAAATAAGTAGTACAGAATTGACACCACCAGTGCAAATAGATGTCTCTCATCGCGATAGCCCCATTGGCGCTGGCAAGAAAATGCAATCGCAAACAGTACGTGAGAGAGAGGAGACATTTGGTATGTTGCTTTGCGTACATGGTCGATATTTTCAGGTTGCTTATGGCGACTTATACAAAGACGTCCCAGATGGCGTAATGTAACACCGGATGCATGAGCTTATGAAGGGAGGCGTTGCTATGTGAGTGATGAGAGCGCTTTACCGTGATACAATTACGAGTGCGATGCTTGCCTGTGCAAACCATGCACTCGTTTTTGTCATAATGGAGGGGGCGCCGGCTACAGCACCAGACGCGTTCTTGTCGATTATACTCTCGGCTACGTGCTTCTAAACGTGCAAAAGGAGTTTTTGACCACCGCAGAAATTACACGCGTTATAAGCTGTCTCGCACAGATTTTCGGTATTTTCGGTTGCTCATTGTCGCGAATGCAGAAATTTCGAAGACCTCGTTCTGTATCCGCCTCGTGCGCTGCTACTTTGAGTTGTACTGGTGGCGCCACCAACGGCGAGCAGTGGCGAAAGGTGGATACGTGCGTCTCATAGAAGCCGTGGGCAAAGCGCCCGTCACTCGCCGTTTTTCTATTCATTTTTCATTCTGGTTTGATATTTGTACTGCCGACGCTGCTCCACTAGACAACCATGCCGTTTGTTACGTCGATTATTCTATATTATTTGTTTTAAAATGACAGGCCCGTTTTTTTTTTTTTTGCGTGCGCGCGATGCACTGCGGCTTGAATATGTTATCCGGGTGTACATCTCCCCGAGTACTGTCGATGTCTTGGTTGCTATTTTAGTTTTATATATCCAACAAAGCTGTGATGAACATGACACCATCACCAATAATTTGAGAGAGGCTGTTCATATTGAAGTGATCATCTTAAGCTCTAACACAGTTTGACTTGTATTCCTTTAGAAGTTTGATTTAAGGTTAAGCTCGCCATGAGGAAAGTGTCGACTGCATATTGTAATAACTGAGAAGCCTCAAGTTTAAAAGCGTACTTACAGAAAATCACAACAAGCAAGCTTGTTCCCCTATGCGTGTTCCCCTATGCGTGCTGAAAGAGCAGACATCCGCATTTGACTACGTAATCACTCGGCTCCGAAAAGCTTTGCGCGTGAGGTTGAACGAAAACGTACTCTACGTGGGCAGCCGCGTAGAGATCTCTTATATTAGATTAATGTGGCAGTAGTTTATATTGTTTCCCATTCCTTGTTCCAGAATCATGCTAAGCTTGCGGGTTTCAGATGATAAACAGTACTCACGAATTTATACGCGACATCAATTTTTAGATGTGAAGCATCTTATAGCGGAGTTCAATGCGGTGGTGTGCGGTGTGACCACCCTTACTGCGCATGCGCAAACCCTCTCTCCCCCCCTCCCCTCTCGCCTTTGCCCTCCCCGTCTCCTCTTCCCCCCTCCCATTTCGTCTCCCCTCCCCCATTTCCCCCTCACCACTCCCCCTCTGATACGCGGGCTCTACATGCCGAAATGCTGCTTCGCATCGCCTGATGGTCCCCTTTAGCGGGAGATGGTGTGATTTGTTCCTCGCAAGTGCACTTGTATGGTTGCCAAGAAAGTCCATAAGGCTCTCATGATCCATTTCCTCGGGGACTCAGCAAGTTCTTCGCCCGCTGCCTCTCTTTCTCCCACGTCAACGTATGTTATACAGCATGGCGGGAGAGGGAAATAGCGACCGGGCGTAACCCAATGCGAATTGCATAACTGGTGGGCAGTTTAAAGCTTCCAACCCATTACAAAGAGCTGAGCCATAATTCTTCATCGTCATCAGTCGTCGCGTCAACAAAGTACACATAATGCGTTACAAGCGTGTAGCTGGTGCCTCGCTTCTCCGCAGAATGACGAATAATGGCTTAGTAGGTGCTTTCCAACTTCACAAAAATTGTGATTTATGGCGTAGTGGGTACCCTTCTTGTGTACTTGTATTAGTAGCCCCAAGAGAGCTTACAACGGGCTCAAGAAACGCCGCTCTTCCAGCTTTCGCTGTGACTGTGCTGCAATTTCAGCGCAGGCCTGGCGTTTTTTTAGCATAACGACTTGTATGCCCAATTGCTCGAAATCATCCAGTCTTGTCGCGAAGAATCTGTCCTCTAAAACTAATGTTTGCCCTGATCTACGCGTTCGAGTCGACATTACGCCGATATGACCCAAACTGAAGACGGTAGAAACGAAAACATGCGCAATACTTCGCCCTAAATTGTCCTATTTCAATCTGCGAGTGCTGTACTTAGTGCTACAGTTAATTCCTACTGTACGAATTCAACTTGATGACTTTTGTGGACACTGATCACGTCACTTTACAAATACAATTTACAAAGAAAATCTAACTCATTCGTCAATAAAAATATCGACGGTCTGTTTCTGCAGGTAGCGGCCAACAGCGCTGTCTTGTTGAATAATTTTACTTTATGGGTGAGCCATTCCTCGACTATAATACGGATTGAGTACATCTGCATGACATACAGCGGGTAGCTACTAATAACCTAGAACTTCGCATTTGAAACCATTAGCTTTTTCCCGCAATATACCATTCAATGACACTAAAGAGAAAAGCGGTTTTTCTCTTTATTTAAGTCAATGCGTGCAATCTAATCAAGGTAACATTTAAGACGATATAAAACGGCAACAACATATAATTTATAAGTGACTTGGCTGTTACAACAATTTTATCTTTGTGTTTTCTCCAATTCTCTCTCGCATAGAGGTTACATCGACAGTAGCATGTCATTTTAAAGGCTAAAGCACCGCCATATGCATTGTAACCTTTGGATTCTAACTTATAAAAGCGCAGTGATTCATTCGTCAGGGGACCTACACTACGGATTGGAAGTTGATTGATCATTCTGTCACATCGCGATCTGGAGTTAGAGTTTCCGAGAAGCGCGATCATAAACAAAGGCAGTTTGCTATGCAATCAGGTCCTGGTCGCACACTGGTGTCGCGAAGTACCATAATTAAGATAGAGGCTTCTACAAAGCCTTTTTCAAGGCTGGCTTTAGCAATTGAACAGCGGATAATGTATACACAAAGCGGGTCTTGACAGTAGAAAAGCAAATCGTAGAAACAGCGATTTTAGATAGCGGGATACCGTGGTAAGCGATGTAGGGGTATGAATTAAAACTTCAAATCAATAAAGTGAGCCCGCTTCCAAAACACGTAATTTAACAAGTGGCATGAAATCCGCACAGAATTCGGCAGAAGGACAGGAAAGAAATACCTACTTATGTTCGTGAAATGTTCGTGCTAAACAACTTCCTAACTTTCTCTTATATCTTTATTGCTTTTAAGCCGCGGGACTAATTGATTTGCCCCTGCGAAGCTTCGCTAATAGCGGAGAAGAGGATACGTCAGATGGTAAATGGCGACACTGTGAGCACACGACAACCGACAAAATGAAACTAACGATGCGATCGAAGAACCATTCCGTGGCGGGAGAAAATATTTTAAAAGACTGTAATATAATTTATCCGAATTTTTTGTCGTCTTGTCTAGTTTATTTTCAGCGTTAAAATTAAGAGGCCGTAAGATGCAGCAAACTTCAGGTCAGAACATAGCACCAAACAAGCCTAACATTTATCAGTTTGCGAACAGGAGAAAAAAGACGCCGCTAAGTTCACAAAATAGCGTGCGACAGCCGCTCCAGTGGTGGCGCATAGAGAGATATGTGAGCTCGCGGAGAGTTACAAATGTGGCTTCCTCCAGGCGCCGCTTCTACTTCACCGAACCAGGTACGGCGTCAACTCTCCTGGGATTTGCACCGCTTGAGGTGTAATGCCGGGAAGAACCTTGCGAATGGGAGGCGGTTGGTGTGGGTGTTGAAGTCGTGCTTGTGCTGCTCTTTGTTTTATCGATTAAACCAATTTTTGCGCTCGGGGCTGTGGTGACGTGCCTGCTCAATCGTGTATTGTACGTGAATGGCGTGTAACTGGTGATACAGTAAGCAAGGACACTCGTAGACGTGCGCGATCCGCCACAAATCAGCTACGAGACAATGCAACAGGGACGTTCAGTGCGCTGCGCGGCCGTTGCAACGAGCTGCATTGCTGATTCTTCGCTTGTCTGAGACTGGCATTGGTCGAGCGTGTTGCGTACGTTGTTACGTTTGCCTAAGGCAGTAGTAAACGTGGTCTACAGGTGAGCAATATCCTCTCTTCAGCACGTTATTTGCTTGTATATATGCGTTTATGTCGCGTGTTTACCTGAATTCATGCTCACGCAGCGAACAGCGATATTTTTTTCGCGGGAATCGCAGCATGTGAAACAGCCTTAAGGCGGCGGCTGTCTGACGGTCCACGGCTAGGCTTAGCCAACGCCGTGCTTTCCTACACTCTAATCACGGTAACGTTTACGACAGCATAAAAAGACATGTAACTTATAATTTATAAGTTACGTGGCTGTTACAGCAATTTTATCTTTGTGTTTTCTTCATTTCCCTCTCTCATAAAGGTTACATCGACAGCAGCGTGCCAAGTTAAAAGCTAAAGCACCGCGATGAGCATTGTAACCTTTAGATTGTAACTTATAAAAGCGCAATGACTCATCCCTCAGGGGACCTACACTATGGAGTGGAAGTTTATTGATCAATGTGTGACATCGCGATCTGTCTTGTTCAAGGCTGGCTTTATCAATTGAACAGCGGATGATGTACACACAGAACGGGTCTTGACAGCAGAAAAGCAAATCACAGGAGCAGCGATTTTACATTGCGGCGTACTGAGGCAAGCGATGGTGGGGTATGAACTAAAACTGGGAGTTCAATAAGGTGAGCCCGCTTGCAAAACCCGTGATTTATGAAGTGACATAATCTGCACAGACATCGGCACAAGCACAAGAACGAAAAACTATCGTATGTTGGTCAAATGTTCCTGCTAAACAACTTCTTAAGTAGCTCTTATATCTATTTTGCTTTTAAGCCGCAGAAGTAATTAATTTGCCTCCGGGAAGCTTCGCATACGGCGACAAGATAAAGTACTGTGAGCACACGACAACCGACCAAATTAAACTGACGATGCGATCGAAGAACCATCCCGTGGCGCGAGAAAAATATTTTTCCGAGACTCGCAATACAATTTATTTTAATTTCGCTGTCGTGTTGTCTAGTTTGTTTGTTTGCTTTTCTTCGCGTTATAATTAACGGATCGTAAAGTGCAGCAAACGTCACGGGACAACATAGCACCAAACACGGTTAACCGTCATCAATTCGCTAACACGGGAGAAAAAGATGCCGCTGAGTTCACAAAACAGCGTGGGACGGCCGCTCCAGTAGAGAGGCCGCGTAGAGAGATGTATGAGCTCGCGGTGAGTAACAAATGTGGCGTCCTCGAGGCGCCGCTTCAACTTTATCGAACCAGGGACGGCGTCATCTCTCCTAGGCTTTGCACAGCTTGAGGTGTATGCCGGGAAGAGCATTCGAATGCGAGGCGGTTGGTGCGGTTGTTGAAGTCGCGTTTGTGCAGTGCTGCTATTCGTTTCATCGATTTAACCAGGTTTTACGCTCCGCGCTTTGTTAACGTGCCTGGTCTAATCGTGTTGTGTACGTGAGTGGCGTGTAACTAGTGATACAGCAAGCAAGGACAGTCATTAACGTGCGCGATCCGCCGCAAATAAGCCACGATGCATTGCAACGGGCACGTTCAGTGGGCTGCGCGGCCGTTGCGACGAGCTGCATTGCTGATTCTTCGCTTGCCTGAGACTCGCAATTGTCGAGCGGGTTGCATCCGTTGTTACGTTGCCCGAAGACCGCAGTAAATGTGATTTGCAGGTAAGCAATATTCTCTCTTCAGTACGTTATTTGCTTGTGTATATGTACTTATGTCGCGTGTTTGCCTGAAGTCATGCTCATGCTTACGCTACTGTACGAGATGGGTCGTGTCATACTTTTATGTAATGGTGTCATACTTTTATGTTTTAAATAAATCGTGTCATACTTTTATGTAATGCATTGTTATTGGCAGTATTTGCTCTGCGTTTGACATTACAAGATGAGTGTTTGGGCGTATATTATCAAACATCCGACTAAGATCATTCGTTATCATACACGTTTATGTGAGAAGAGATGAAGGACAGAAGTTTAACCTTTCTTGCTATCGCCGTCTTGATACCTTCAACACGCTCGATGAAGGCTGCAATCACGGTGTGAAATACTGTAGGCGGCATAAACAAAGTGCCCCAGATCAGCTTTGCCCAGACGAGCTCTGCGTGCGCAGTAACTCGCTCCTGTCAATGGCAGTCTGGGCTGTTTGTCATGTCCTTGTCACTGGTACATGATATTTCGTGGCGTCTATACGCAACGTGTCGGCTAATTCAACTTTTCGCCATGCTTCAAACTCTGCTGCGGCAGTTTTAGGTGGACGAGTGAGGGTTTAAGGCGGTAATGCGGGCTAGTTGGTTGTGATCACTGGTGTTCATTTCGGTAGCGCAAAGAAAATTAGACACATTAAAAGAAAAAAAAAAAAGCCCTCGTAGAGTGATGTAGCGCGTCGCGCCTGTGCAACGGGTTTTTGTGTGTTTCCTTGCAGTAAAGTCAGTTGATGTCTAGCGCCCGTCCTGTCAACGTGTCCTCTCTTGTCTTTAATTGTTTTGCGCTACCGAAATGAATAAAGCTTTAAGTACCCGAAAGACAATGAAATGGCGTTAAGAGTGCGTTTTAAGTGTAGTTTTAAGTGTCTTAAAGGAAATCACAGCATCCTTCCGTGTGTAGCTGAATGTAGCGAACCCGAGGCACTGCGCCGACCGAAGTAAACATTTAATACACACACACAAAAGCACGTTTATGACGTGAAAAAATAAATGGTTAAATCCGGTGCTTTGGCTGAGCACGTTTCAGGGGACACGCAATCGACTGGGGGAAGGCACGTGCTCGCGCTAGAGAAAAATGACTGTCACGACGTCTTTATCTCGAGTCGCTCTTGATACCGGCCACTCCGTGTGTGTGCGTGCGTACGTGTGTGTGTGTGCTCGTGCGCGCGTGTGTGTGCTCGTGCGCGCGTGTGTGTGCGCTCGCGCGTGCGTGTGTGCGTGTGCGCGCGTGTGTTCGCTCGCGTGTGCGTTCGTGCGCGCGTGTGTGTGTGCTCGCGTGTGTGTATGTGCTCGCGCGTGCGTGAGTGTTTGTGTGCTCGCGCGAGCGCGCGTGTGCGTGTGCGCGTGTGTGCTCGCGCGTGCGTGTGTGTGTGCGCGCGCGCGTGTGTGCTCGTGCGCGTGTTTGCTCGCGTGTGTGCTCGCGCGTGCGTGTGTGTGTGTGTGTGCGTGTGTGTGTTTGCTCGCGCATTCGTGCGTGAGCGCGCGCGCGTGTGTGTGCTCGTGTGTTTGCTCGCGTGTGTGTGTGTGCTCGCGCGTGCGTGTGTGCTCGTGTGCGTGTGTGCTCGCGTGTGTGTGTGCGCGTATGTGTGTGCGCTTGCGCGTGCGTGTGTGTATGTGTGTGCGCGCCCGTGTGTGTGTGCTCGTGCGCGTGTGCTCGCGTGTGTGCGCGCGCGTGTGTGTGTGCGCTCGCGCGTGCGTGTGTGTGCGCTTGTGTGTATGTGTGTGTGTGTGCGCGCGTGCGTGTGTGTGTGCATGTGTGCGTGTGCTTTTTGCTTTAGTCGGCTCAGTGCCTCGGGTCTTCAACGTGATCACGTATCAACCCAACCAGACGGGCTTCCGTCAGACTTCAAACTTCTGCGTGTTGACCTAACTTGAAACCTTACCACAAATATATGCTGAAGTCATCTTCATTCCATAGTTGCACTCATGCAGATCACAATGTACGGCATTCAAAATTCAGATAATTCATGCTCATGCTTACGCTGCTGTAAGAGTTGGGTCGAGTCAGAGAAATAAGTTGTCATGCTTTTACGCATTGTTGCCGGCAGTATTTGCTCTGCGTCGCTCGATTACGTCTAAATGCGTCGCTATCGAAACGGGGCAGCTGAGAATATGTTACGCGATAAGCGATACGCTGTGGCTTAACGATTTTCAGATAGCACGAATGCCAGCAATCGTGCAACGTAGGAGTTCAAAGGGAGACATGGTCAGTGTGGTTGGTATGTCTTTCGATGTCCTTAGTTCCTTGGCGATAAAAATTTGTTCTCCGGCACTGAGATAACTTTTTTTTTGTGTTCTCGTTCTGTTCTAGGGTGCAAGCAACGTGTCATTGTGGTTAGAAAAAATGAATCAGTATACATGTGATTTAACTGTCAAAGCCGGAATGTTTAAAGGTACGTAGACAACACAAATGATTTTTTCCCGCCATAATAAATGTGTTGCGTTGGAACTGTTTACAGCATACATCCCGCCCAAGGCATGCTGGGATGATCTACTATCAGGCAGCTTGGAAGCTTCCAGACGCCGATATGCCTTACGTTCGGTGCAGCCGAGGTTGTGAACTGTCAAGTGGAAGATGCCCCTTGAGGAAAACAATTAGGTACGAGCATATTCAAGCTCTACGTGAAATGCCGAGTATGGTCACTGAAAATTGTAAATTGTAATATTTCTGTTTCTAATCGCCTGCTGTCGTGTTTCTGCTACTAAACTGTCACTTACATTATTGTATTGCTGACTTTTGTGCTAAACAGATGTCAATTGCATTTGGTATTAACGTGCGATTTAAATAAGATTTTTGTTTTCCGATAAATGTATTGCACAGGATAGTAGATTTGAGGAACGCTTATGTAGTGGTCAAGTAACACCCTTTTTTTTTTTGGGGGGGGGGGGGTGGAGTATGTGTCTCACATTACATGTTATCGGCAGTTGTGTGCAAAGTGGCAGTAACCGTTGGAATAGTGTAAAATAACGGTCCTCTCCTTTTAGGATCGACTGTCCAGCGTGGAGATTGCGGAATCAGCAGCTGACATATTGACTGATGAAACATGATGGTGCGTGCAGCAAGAGAGGGTTTGACTGCAGATCCTGACCACCTGCTCCTGTAAATTTGTACCAACCACAGGCGAAAACAAGGGGAAACGCTTTGAATACTTGCGGTCTTCTATCAGCTAGACAAGTCCCTGAAGCTATAAATCAATAAACTGATGTATTCTGCTTTGGAGGTATAAAGCAATGAAATATGAATTCTTTTCGAATGGTTGATGTTTTTTTTCTTCAGAAAATTTCTTGGGAGCACGCACAACCCGAGCAACAAAAGTAAAGGACTGACAATCACCCTCTTTTTGGCTGCCCTCTGGGTTTCATCTGTCCTGCTTATGTGCAAAGTACCAGCAGTTATGGTATGCCGCACACATTAGTGTACTTAAGGAGAAGTACGACGCTGATCACGTATTATTTGCAGGGGGCTCCACTCAGTATGACCGCTCTATCCGTGGCCCACCGACCCAGGTGTCGCCTAACAATGGGTATGTGCCTCTTTTTTCTTTCGATCTTCTTTCTGCGACGCATTTCGGACCACTCGCTACGCACATGATCGGCCCAGCCAAGTGTCGTCTAGCAAGAGAAGCGTGGCTCTTCCTTTAGGGCTTCTTTCTGTGCACGCCTAATCTTTTGTACTTCTTTCTGCGGCTTTATTATGCAGCGTACAAATATGTACACAGAGTAATGAGAACTTTCACGGCGGTGTCATATGGCCTGCCCTGTCCTGAATACACACGCTGGAGCTTTGGAATAATTCTGGTACATGTCTGCTTAGAGCACAACAGTTGCGGTGTCCGTGGCAAGAGATGTACGCTTCCCTCATCGCAAGGAATAGCACAAAACAATTTCCTTTGGAGTTGGCTTAGAGCTTGCATGCATCATAACGTCACACCTTCGCCCACAAGCATCGTGTTGTTCAAATGTGGTCTGCCACTAAAACGATAAATAAGAAGGGCAGGTGATTGACAGATATTCCTAATCATGAGTTGTGCCATGTGTATCAGACAAGTATCCTCTCTTGATCCAATTAAGTAGATGTTTAAGCATTACAATTTCTATCTCTCGAGAAAACCGCGTTGCGGCTCTTTGTATGCGCTCTTGGTATTATTGTATTTTTGCGTATGCATACATTTGCTTTTACTGCGTCTTTATATCATTCAGCATTCGTATATAATATGCACATACGTACCAGCCAGCTATACTTATTAAGCGATGATTTCAGACAGTTCTTTGGGTTTGGCGAGAAGTACGTAAAACTGACTAAACGTGGCGTATGGCGAACGGTTTGTATATCAATTTTGAATATGCTCTACGCCGTGAGGAGCAGTGTTAATTCTCCGCGCACTTCTTTACGGCCTTCAGCAGCTTCCCTGCTTTGTCAACCTCACATTTTGTCAGTATCCACGTTTCCATTGCTGATCCCACATTTGAAGGTGAACAAAATCGCAAATAGCCCTGTAACAAATAGACGGCTGGTATTTATTATCGGATAACACATAGTTTGATAAGCACGAATAACACAGTCAATGAAAGTGCACGAGCAGCAGAAAAATAATTGAAGTGTTATAATCACGACAGCCTATGCTTAAACTGCATAGAAGTTGGACCAAGAGAGGATGGCCTGACACGTATATCATGATACTGTTATAAAATCTCTGGTCTTCACTGATATTGACGGGTCGACCACATTTTAATAATAATCGCGGTTCATCATTACTGTAGTGCATGCTAACTCCAAGTCGCCTCGAATATGCGAATGTTTTGTTAGCTGCCTCTTTCTAATGAGCGAAGGCGACGCGTTTGGCCTCGGTCACCGCAATTGTCACGTTCTATAAGCAGTCATGCACTTGAATGATTACAATGCGCCATCGCGTGTGTTCCGAGAAGCACCTTCCATTTGACACCTTCCGCAAAGGTTCGCGTTTCTCAGCGTACGTATATGGACGGTGTATTAAAACCGCACAAGGAAGCGCGGAAAAAACACGAGGCATGCGCAGCACGAAGTGCGAAAGAGTGGAAGGCTGTGCTTCCGTTGCTGTGGCACAACTGGCTGATCCAAGCACGTGATGAGCGTAACCTCCTGGAATGCGTCGAAGAAAGAAGAGCGAAGGAAAGAAGAGGCGCAGAGCGGTGGCCGTATAAAATCTCCTGGAAGCCGTTTTGTGTAAACAGTATACCGTGTACTGTACAACGTAACCTCTATTTTTACGTGATGTGGCCGCATAAAATCTCCTGCAAGCCGTTTTGTGTAAACAATATACCGTGTACTGTACAACGTAACCTCTATTTTTACGTGAGAATGCTCGATACTATGAACGGGTACTAAAGGTTACTAGATAACTTCTATTTTATAAGTACACAAATTTGTGAAAATGTGCACCTTTAGTAAACGTTACCGTGCTTAGAGTGTATGTGTGTTCCTCGTGCGTTTGTGATCCGACGCTGCTGCTTCCGCTGCGGATTTTAAAATTTCTTTAATGAGGGGGGGGGATGTGCCTAGCTGCTTAAAAATGGTATCTGTGTGTACACCACCTCGAGTTATGGAGATATCTTGGTTGCTGTTCAACTTTTATATGTCAAACAAAGCGTTGATAATTTTGAGGCCATCATTGAAAGGCTAGGATAGAAGGTGCTGTTGGGTGATTCCACGAGAGATCGAACATGCCTGTCCGGTCGCATTTTTTGTTTTGCCTGGGTTTTTTATATGTTGTGTCGGCACATTCAAAGTGCACGGAACTGAAAATTTTATTTCCAAGAAACGCTCCCAGCGCGCCAAAAAAATATTTGAAGGTGGCGGCGCATGCCTCCTGTTTTTGCTCACTGCAATGTTTTCGGATTTCACGGCCGAATTTAGCGCGAACTATAAATGATGTGTCGAAAATTTCTTTTGCTGGTTTTAACACGCATTACTGTGAATTACATCCATGCTTTTTTTATGCCGTCCTCAAAAAGAAGAAAATTTGAAAAAATGGCAAACACGGCCGAAATCAAAAAAGGGTCCTAAGTTTGAGGCGCCTTGGCGCCTTTACTATTTCGAACAGAAACTTGAAAACAGTGTCAACTATAGAAAAGAGCCTTTGCAACATTTATACGGAAGATCATTTTCCTACGGGCAGCGCAAAAAAAGAAAAAAATAGGTAAAGAAGCGAGTTTTTTCAAAAAAGTACATTTTCAAAAAATAAAATAAAAAAAACTCCGGTCTCAATTTTGACGGCAATTTTTTATCGAAGAGCGCTTATGTCAATGAACACACGGTTTTAATATCATATGTCATCATTTGCTTTGTTTACGAGATATAACTGGCCAAAATGACCCTTGCTATGAGTGCTCACTTCAGTGCGACTGATGGTTGTTAATAGCTTGCATTGTGTGTAAATCGCAGTTTTATTTATTCTGCTGCAGTAAAACCTTGCTCTGGTGGCTTTTCGTCAAGAAAAATGTGTTCTCAGATTTTATTTGTGTCTAGCGTGTGCAAAAGCGGGCTGCTGCCGCCCTCTAAACGGCTGACGTGTAAACAGTTTGCAGCCTACAACCTCGCCTATATATCATCAGAGGAAAGATGGGCGCGCCTGTTCAAGATATCAACCGCTTCTTCTTCCTGAAGGAATGCCTGGTCTACCTCATCGCGGTTAGATGTAGACAGGTTTTCCTTGAGGAGCCTAAAGCAATGCAAGCAGACCTCGCAGGTGTCGCGAAGATCCTCAGCCTATGACAGTAGCTTCTGGAGGTAGGCAACAACAAA
Source organism: Rhipicephalus sanguineus (assembly GCF_013339695.2). NCBI lineage: Eukaryota > Metazoa > Arthropoda > Arachnida > Ixodida > Ixodidae > Rhipicephalus > Rhipicephalus sanguineus. The sequence goes on along the minus strand of NC_051184.2, from coordinate 90,951,708 downwards.
AAGAGCAAAGAAAAAAAAAATTGCGCAACGAAAACGTTTTCCTCAGCAATCTTCCTTTTGTGAACGCATAAATAATCGGCACAGAGCAATCGGACGTAGCCATGGGCCGCGCGCATCGCGTGTAGTGAATAGCTAGACCTAGAGCAAGCCGAAACGTTTATACTGAACGGCGCCGCACAAATTATCTCACATCTGCGCAGCTGTCATGAATGCCTTTCCAGAACTGCTTACGGTTTGAAATTTTATGACTAAGGGTGTCTAAGCGCTTTGGGCTGTAATGTTTAATTTGTAGGCCGCACTCATTGTCAAAACTAAGGGTAATGTCCGTCTGGTGCCACCAATGACCTTTGCTGTCCTCGACGTGGGAAAGCACTTTAGTAAAGTGGCAACGAAACATCATAAATTGGGCAGCTTCGGCCACTCCTGGCTTAATCATGCCGCACCGCACGTTTTCTGGCTGCTGAAACGCTGAGGTAAAGGTCGAGATGATACAGGAAGACGTTATCTGCGACGCCGAAAACATGTGATAGCGGGAAGTGAAATAAACGGCTCGGAAATCATTGAGCTAACTTTTTACAAATGTTGTTTAGGCACAATGTGCGTCGAATGGGGAAGATGGTTAGAGCGTACAATGCATGTAATGGAAGGGAAGCAAGCAGGCAGTGAGAAAACAACTGCATAACAGCGCGCCTGCTGATTGTGGCATTTAGTTACAGATTAAGTTGGCCTTCGCTGCATACAGATGCTTTATTCTGTGTGCAAGGAGAGTTTTGACAAAGTGACCTAAACCATGTGTTCGCGGTGTCTCGCGTGCTTCTGATTAACGAATACTGGCGGGTAAGTTGAGGTTGTAAGCTGCAAACTGCGTACACGTTCGGCCTTTAGAGAGCGGCAGCAGCCCACCCCCACACACGCTAGACACAATTAAAGTTTTAGAATGCATTTTTCTTGACGACAAGACACCAGAGCAAAGTTTTACTGCAGGAAAATAATTAAAACTAGACTTAGGTGCAATGCAAGCTGATGACAACTATCGATCGCACTGAAGTGAGCACACACAGGAAGGGTAATTTTGGCCCGTTAAATCTCGTGAACAAAGCAAATGAGGACGTACATATTAACACGGTGTTTTCACTGACATAAGCGCTCTTCGACAAAAAAAATGTCAAAATTGAGGCCTGAGTTGTTTTATTTTTTGAAAATGTACTTTTTTGAAAAAAACTCGCTTCTTTAACTATTTTCTTGTTATTTCGCGCTGCCTGTAGGAAAACGATCTTCCGCATAAATGTTGCAAAGGCTCCTTGAAATACTTGGAAAAAAGCATGGATGTAATTCACAGTAATGCGTATTAAAACCAACAAGAAAATTTTCGACACATCGTTTATAGTTCGCGTTAAATTCGGCCGTGAAATCCCAAAACATTGCAGTGAACAAAAACAGGAGGTCTGCGCCGCCACGTTCAAATTCTTTTTTGGCACGCTGGGAGCATTTCTTGGAAATTAAATTTTGGGTTCCGTGCACTTTGAATGTGCCCACATAACATATAAAAAACCCAGGCAAAACAAAAATATTGACCGGACAGGCATGTTCGATCTCTCGTGGAATCACCCTTTAGAGGGCGGCAGCAGCCCACGTTCGCACACGGTAGAACCAAATAAAATCTGAGAACACATTTTTCTTGACGAAAAGCCACCAGAGCAAGGTTTTGCTGCAGCAGAATAATTAAAACTGCGATTTACGCACAATGCAAGCTATGAACAACCATCAGTCGCCCTGAAGTGAGCACTCACAGCAAGGGTAATTTTGGCCAGTTATATCTCGTAAACAAAGCAAATGAGGACATATGATATTAAAACCGTGTGTTCATTGACATAAGCGCTCTTCGATAAAAAATTGCCGTCAAAATTGAGACCGGAGTTTTTTTTATTTTATTTTTTGAAAATGTACTTTTTTGAAAAAACTCGCTTCTTTAACTATTTTTTTCCTTTTTTGCGCTGCTCGTAGGAAAATGATCTTCCGTATAAATGTTGCAAAGGCACTTTTCTATAGTTGACACTGTTTTCTAGTTTCTGTTCGAAATAGTAAAGGCGCCAAGGGGCCTCAAACTTAGGACCCTTTTTTGATTTCGGCCGTGTTTGCCATTTTTTCACATTTTCTTCTTTTTGAGGACGGCATAAAAAAAGCATGGATGTAATTCACAGTAATGTGTATTAAAACCAGCAAAAGAAATTTTCGACACATCATTTACAGTTCGCGCTAAATTCGGCCGTGAAATCCGAAAACATTGCAGTGAGCAAATACAGGAGGCATGCGCCGCCACCTTCAAATATTTGTTTGGCGCGCTGGGAGCATTTCTTGGAAATAAAATTTTCAGTTCCGTGCACTTTGAATGTGCCCACACAACATATAAAAAACCCAGGCAAAACAAAAAATGTGACCGGACAGGCATGTTCGATCTCTCGTGGAATCACCCTGTTGCCACTGAAGTAATCATTTAATTTCAGGCTACTGGGTGAAGTCGCACTTGTGTGCAATTAATAGGGAGTTTTCGAATAGTGGCCCCAAACGTTCGGGGCCCCAAGGCCTCTTGCGTGGGCTCGCTTTGGGTCAAGCAGGAGTTATAAAGTTTTCGAATTGGGTCCGCGGCGATTTGGGCACTCCCCCTATTCTAGGTCACTGTGGTCTTGGCCGAGAGCCGTCGCTTCGAAGTGAGTGCCGTCATGTTTGTTTGACGCAAAGCTTTTGGTGCAGGCTTTGGGGCTCCCGCTAAATTGGCGAAATAGCGTGCCCAAAGCGAAACCCGAAGCTGTTTCGGTCTCGCGCATGCGCAGCGGCCTTGGCGTTATTTCTTTGGGGCCCCTATTCGAAAACTCCTAATATTTGCGTTACTGTAAGGTAGCATAAACAGTTTACCTTACGGTCCACTACGTGGAGCCAGTGCCTCGGCGGTCGGTAATGCTAGCTGTCGCGGCAGCAAGAATGGAGCTCTGTTGCAGTCATGTTGTGATTTTATAGCAAAATTATACGGAATTACAGAAAAGCTGTTTTTGTAAGCGCCTCAGGTAGAGCATACGTGTCAAAACAGTCAATTCGAGCTTGCACCTTTTACTGTAAAAGCCCAAAATTGTCGCGAGTGCAAAAAAAATGAAGTGCTTCGTATGGTACTCAGTGGTGTAACTAATAGCTGATATTTTGAAAGCCGTTTCTGAAATTCGCAGTGAAGCATGTGGTCAGTATACGGTCCCCAGGTTAACGGTTTTCTTTCTAATGGATGAATATGTCTGAGATACCACGCTGAGTGCACGTGTTCACAGTCGAGTTGAGTTCTACTTCCACAAACACTATAATTGCGGAAGAGTGCTTAGCTCACCCGGCTGCCAACCGACAAGACAGCGGTTCGATTCCCACCGCGGGCACAAATCTTTTTTTTTCCTGCAGCTGTTCCTCTCTATGGACTAACGGTTGCACCAAAATGCTCCTTCTTTGGGGCTTACAGTTGCGTCATACGGGATGTCAAACATACGGTTAACCTCTCTGCATTTAGTCTAGAGAAGGACTAACGGTTCTGCCAACGCAGTTCGTTTGTCAAGGGAACAACTTTTGATTGAAAAGCTCGCAAGATCTTTTGGAGTGTACGGGGTTCAGAAAGAGGCACTCGTCTTACTTCCGCAATTATATTTGTCGCTGTGAAATTTATATTTGTTGATCTGTGCAGACAATAGATGAAGAAGGACATTCTGAAAGCGGAATAGATGCACCCCGCGTCAAGGCAATTTTAAAAGCATCCTTTATCCTGAGGACCACGTCACCAGTGGCGGTATTACCGGCTTATCTCCTAAACGAAGAACTGGTAAGACAGTCCTGTACCTTCTTATGTCCCTCTTTATTTCTTCAGATTGCCGTATTTCAGAAGATTTTATTGGCGCCCTGTGTAATCTGGAGCGCTCACGTCTTTTTTCTTTAATTCGTGCTCAGATTGCCGGTGTACGAACTATACTTGACTTTACGACATCAAAACCCCTTTGTACTGTTCTTGCTGACCCCCAATGCCACTATAATTAAATCAACAAAGAGCCACGAAGTTTTGCTGATTGTGCGCTGTATTCTGTGTTCATGAAGTTTAACTCCACGTTTTCTCTTTCAGCTTGCCTTTGAAAGTGAACTGAGATTTTTAAGCACTATCGAGGAGAATGTCAAGAGCCTCAGCAAAATTCTGCCTGCAGTGGCGACAGTGTCATCCTTAGCGGACCCATCGTACACAGAGGTGGATGCGTACCTGAGGCCAAGGCTCGCGAAAATGGCCCTGATTTCAGAGGTGAGTAAAATATTTTTTAAGAGCTAAAGTTTCAGAAGCAATTCATAACGTCATCATTCTTCTGACACTATACTCAGTTTTCAGCAGTGTATCAGAAGATTTAACGCCGCAGTCGAAATGTGAGCTTTGTCGACAAAATCATTTTCATGAATTTGTAGTTCTGTACCAAGTGAAATTGGACAACGGTTCATTCCATCAGGTACCAATTTAATTTCTCCTTTTTATCTTTGCCAGGTTTCACCCGTAGACATTATTGGCCCGTGCATTGTGTGGGGCGACGTGAAGGAGCTTGTATGTGGCAAAGAGCCCAGCGAAACCATGAAGCTACAGCCGAACACGTCGCTGGAAAAAGCACTGGTGCTTTGTTTGTGAGTGTACTACGTCAAGAACCTTGCGTATCCGGCTGCTTTTGGCCAGTTGCTTGGCATCGTTCAAGCAGTCGTTAAACGTGCCGGCATCGACGAAATTCCATGGGCGCAGAAAAGGCTACGGGATTTGTTCACGAAACTACACTTCGTTTGAGTTAAGTACACATCAAAGTTTATGTGCTGCTTAAAGAGACATCCAGAATTCATCTAGCGCGTATTTTACAGTTCCTGTGTGTTTTTTTCTTCGATTGCTCTTCCATAAAAAGAAGCGTTTTTGTAAGTTATGGTCAATAAAAGTTTTACTCAAATTTAAATTCTTGTAAATATTTCGTTCTACTTTACCCCTTATCTTTGATTCAAAATGTAAAGTGTCAGAGCACTCCGCGCAAGATTCCTCACTCAAACTTCTGGACTACCGTATATATAAGTAATCGCCTCGAAAGAATGCATGCACATCAGAGGCTTAATTGTAGGATTCGCCAGATGCACCTGTGGAAGATGCTTTATGACAGTTTGCCTTGCACTGCCTTCTATGGCATTGGGGTTTGTGACAAGCGAAGTTTGAGACAATCCAGAACGCCTTCATTCTGCTAACACTACTAAATTCTGAACGGTGTATAACGAAGATCTAACGCCACAATCGCGATGTGAGGCTTGTCGATCCGTGACGAGAGGCCTTCCTAATGCTTAGTTACGGTGTAAGAGAGGATTTTGACTTACTTGATGCGGGATTCTCCTGCTCTATAAAACATGTTTCTGACTGTCAGAAAGTGTCTAAAAATAAATTTGAGAGAAGATAATATTTGTTGTGCTGTATTTGTTGATGCTTGGCGGCTGTTTGGCGGGTATATATGATGTTTGCCCGGCATTAAATAGCTAATTACAAAAATCAAGTTTCAATTTTCATATTGGGCATGGGAACATTCCATTGGTTCTACGTAACACGAGCTTGCTAGCTGCACCGTAAATACAGACCGCACTGCCGATGTTGAGCTGTGCGTATATACGTGCCTTTGGGTACAACACGGAAAGAGTAGCCAGTGAAATAATGAAAGCTTGTCTCTTATTTCTAGCCTACTCTCTGTACTATAAACCGAAATCCATATTTATGTTTCAGCCAGCAAGCTCATTTTACCCTCTCGCAGTGTCGCGTTCTACAATTTGCACATGTGCAAGATGAAAAGGAAAAATTAATTTTTGTAATGCGCTAATTAATGCCGGGCATCAGTGTGTGTACTTAGCCACCAAGCCCATACAGCACAACAAATATTATCTTCTTTCAGCTTTCTTTTTGGATGATTTCTGACAGTCAGAAAGGCATTTCAAGGAGCGGGAGAACGCCGCATTAAGTAAGTAAAACTCCTCTCTTACACCTTCTCTAAGCGTTAAAAAGGTTGGCAGTCACGGTTGGCAAGCGTGGTGCGCTTAGCGTGAAAGCACACCACGCTTAGTACAAGCGTGCAAAAAATCGCCCCCACTCACGCTTTGCAAGCGTTACGCATCCCGCAAGTCACGCTTAGGAAGCGTGATTTTTTCAGCGTGAAAGCACACCACGCATAGAACAAGCGTGCAAAAACACGCCCCCCACTCACGCTTGCTACGCGTGAAAATATTTAGAGTGTACGGCCTCTCTCGTAATCATGTCATGGTTTTGTGATATAAAGCCGCACAAATTATTCTTTCGGAAAACGAAGAAACCACGCCTTGCTGCCTTTGGTCAACCTTGATGAAGGTCAACCTTGAAGGTAAAGGAAGATTCTAGACCTGGCTTTAACGTCGTTAAACGCAGCGCACTGCGTCACCGCAGCGCACTGCTTTAAACAACTCGGCCACGCGCCACCGGCAGTATAGCACAAACCCGGCGAGCTATTTATTACACCATTTAACGCTGACGGAACGCAGAGCTCGGAGGTGCTTCAGTATGTGCAGTATCGCCCGCTAGATTGCCCGAAGGGCACGCTTTAAACCAATACACCTACACTTTCCTTCACGCGTGCACTAAAAAGTGGCCCATTTCTGTACCACTGACGATGTGGAACGCCGAGTAAACGATGCCTCGAACGCCATTGCGCGGCAGGAGACTCGTAGGGGTCACTCCGCGCGCTGCAGTGTTAAGAAAAGGAAATGTAGGAGCGTTCAGTTGTACCGCGCTGCTCAAATACGAAGAAGTAACAACCGTAACAGTTAGTTCGCGCTCGTCCTGTGTGTGCCTGTGCGTGCTTTTCTAGTGTCCTTCCTTGTGTTTGAGCAGTGCGCCATAAGTGTGCAGCTGTGACATTTGCTGTTCTCGGTTGTCATGTGTGTGTTCCTTTTGCCAGTCCTTTGCGCTCGAGCGGCGCCTTGCAAGTATCGAGCTGCTTATTTATTTATTTATTTATTTATTTTACCCTCAGGGTCAACAGACATTACAGAGGGGAGTGGTAAAAATAATAACGAACAAGTTTGTAAGTACAAAGAGGCAAAACAATGTTCCTGATTAAACAACAGATTATGATAGGCAAAAAAATACAAAAATATCAAATATCAAAATGGCAAAGAGGAAAATAGAAAATAGAAGGATACATTCTGGTAAAAAATAAGAGGAATGTTTCTCAATATACAACAATCGTTCTCACAATTAAATACAGCAGGTGACAATACAACAGGTGACAGTGTAATGTTCTTATTTATAGAGATACAAATATGGCATATGAGATGAAAACAACTACAAGGTATTAAAAGAATTGGCTAATACAGTCACAAATGTGTCATGATCTGAAATTGTTACAAGCGACGCGGGAAGGCAATTCCAATCATTTGATGTGCGCGGTAGGTATGATTGTCGAAATGATTCAGTTTTAGACGATGGGATGCCAACCTTATGAGCATGATTCAAACGGTGAGAAACATAATGCGGCGAAAGTATTAGCAAATCACGTAAGTATGAATGGTGGTAAAGTTTGTGAAAAAGGGTTAAGCGGAGCATTGTACGACGAGAAGCAAGTGAAGGTAATTTAAGGTTAGATTTCATTAGTGTGATACTCGCGTTTCGATTGTAATTAGAAGTTATAAAGCGAACAGAGTTATTTTGTACCATTTCTAATGAATGCACCAAGTTATTGTGATATGGATCCCAAACCGATGCGGCATATTCGAGTTTAGTGCGAACGAGTGTTTTATACAGCATTAGTTTGACAGAAGAAGGTGATTTTATGAAGTTACGGCGAAGATATCCGAGCATGTGATTAGCGTTACAAACAACATAGTTAATATGAGTATGCCATGTTAGGTTGTTACTGATATGAACTCCGAGGTACTTGTATGAGGTGACACTGTCTAATTGTGTGTTATCTAAGTTGTAAACAGGTAAACTAGTGATTTTTCTTGACACACGCATGAATTTACATTTTTTACTGTTTAATTCCATGAGCCATGTGTTACACCAGTTAAGGACAGCAGTAAGGTCAGATTGAAGAAGAGCGACGTCGTTAGGTCCAGTTATTTCACGAAAAATTACACAATCATCGGCAAACAGATGAACATATGAGGAGACGCAAGATGGCAAATCGTTAATATAGATTAGAAAAAGAAGCGGACCAAGGACGGAGCCCTGTGGTACACCAGAATGTACCGCACATTCTTCGGAATTAGTTCCATTAGCTGAGACAAATTGTGAGCGGTTAGTAAGGAAGTTTTCAATCCAGGTTACAAGGCAGGAATCAAGTTTAAGTAGTCGTAATTTATAAATGAGCAGTTTGTGACACACCTTGTCAAAAGCTTTAGAAAAATCGAGGGAAATACAGTCGGCTAAGGAGCTGTTGTCAAGAATGGTGTTTAGTTCTTCGTGTGACATTCTGATTTGTTGCTATCGCATTCACTGCTTCGCCGTTGCGGCTAAACTGACATTTTTTTCTTTCCACGTTGCCATGCTTCTTTTTTCCTGTTTCGCCTAAGCGCTGGAGATGCATCATAGTGGATTGTACTTCATGGTGGAGTAGCAAAATGCTGGGATCTCGTCGCTATTGTCGACGGCCCTCAAGTATTGTCTGCCCCTTACCCTTATTCAGCGCTGTGTGTTTGTGTCCCTTCTCTGTCTGTGTAGGCGACCAGGGAAACTCAGTGGGCGGATAGATAGATAGATAGATAGATAGATAGATAGATAGATAGATAGATAGATAGATAGATAGATAGATAGATAGATAGATAGATAGATAGATAGATAGATATGGTCAACAGCTTGCTTCACTAAGAAATAGTAAGAATAACTGAGGTTTTACGTCCCAAAACCACGATTAGAAATGATACGCATGTAAAGAAGTCCTGTTCGCTGTTCTTAGCTTTCTGTTCTGGACGTGAGACGCGATGCTTTTGCTTTCACGTCACACAGGCGTCATTCGTGCACCTTATTATAGTCGGACGACATGGGCTCGGTGCTTTTTTCTACGGCTTCGAGTGTATTCAATGCTGGACAGAATTAGAGCACACCGACCCGAGGCAACCTCGATCAGAAGCGGAGGCATTGGAAGCTTTGTGTATCTCACGTGCTTTTACAGTGCCTGCGGAATCGGCCCACTTTTGACCAAGCGACGGTGTAATGTGCCGTCAGGTTGTGTGACGTCATACTGACATCACAATTACGCCACGATTACGTCGCAAACTGTAGCGACCTGCGATGTGTTGACGACGTCACAGGCTGACGCCGTCGCATGATGATTTCTCGCATGGCTCGTGTTGACGCCGACGAGGGTCCGTTTTCACGTCTCGTGAAGCTTGTGACGCTTTCGCCTTAAAAACTGTCGTGGTTGCGCGTGGCTAAAGCATGTTTCTCGAGCGATATTGCCGCCTTGATTGTCTTAAGAAAGGACGAGACGCTCGAGGTTTTCGAATTCTATTGGCTGGGTGACCGAATTCGCTTTACGGCCCCGGTGCTCCTCTTTCAAAGAAGCGGCAGCCAGAAAAAGCGCTTTTGTTGTAGGAAATACCGGATCTACGACAGCACCGCAAGGCAGCACGAAGATGCTGCTGCGGGTGCAAGGCTTCGCGTCGCAATATTTCGCCATGTTGTCAAATGGCGCCGTCGGCCAACTGTGGCTGGCCCACAGGGCTGCTTCGACCTCTTATTGGCTCAAAATGCCCCCGTTACGAAACTGGACAAGATGGCGGAATTTCAGTGTCTGGAATTGCAGCCCCGCTGAGCGCACGCGAGGCCCGTGGAGCGAAGCCCGCTTAGAACGCGCTCCAGAAACGTCGGCGCCAACTCACCTGCGAGAACTTGGCGCCATCGCGCGTGCAGTGCGCAAACATCATTCTTCGCCACCTTCACGCCTCAGAGACGCTGGCATGGCCTTCGCTGAGATTAAAGGTCAGATTAAAGGCCTGCTAGAGGAGTCTGCCTAATAAGCTAGGTTTAATTGAAATAAAGGTGTACGTTATTGCGGTTGTAACTTTGCCGCGCTACTTTTTCGTCTTCTAGTGTTTTTTTAACAAGCTGACTCTGCCCTTTTAATTTTGTTTTTGTAATGCATTTTTCCAGCAAATGAAGACCTTACAAGGCGGCGACCACACGAGAAAGATGTTAATAGCCATCGGAATATATAATTATGCAAAACCAAATGCATATGCTACCCTCCAAGAAATGTTTGCCACGCCGTTGAGTGTGAAAAATGTCTTAAAATAGACAATTATTCTTTTCTATTTTTCTAACGTTTGCCGCAAAAAAGAGTAGGAAACAGCGGCTCTGGTGTCCTTCCTCTCCTCCTTTACGTCCTCCTCTCCATCACATAACTCCTCCTCACCCTCTGTTCTATTTGCCACCACTTGCATGTGCTGTGCAAGGCTATGCTGTGCCTTACCCTGTCCCCTCCTCCTTCCCCTCGCCCTCACATCTCTCTTCACACTCGCTACTCTTTGCAACCACGTTTCTATACTGTAATATACATGGCTATGCTATCCTTTTGCCGCTCCCCTCCTCCCTTTTCTCCTTCTCACATCGCTGCTCACCCTCGCATCACTCTTCCTTACCTTGGCTTCCCTTTCCCACACTTTGATATACCCTACTATACATGGCTATGGCATGCTTTACCGTCTCCCTTCGTCCTTCTGAATCTCCACACTCTCCACACCCTCACATCACTCCTCCTCATCCTTGCTTGCCTTTCCCACACCTTGCATTACTACGCTATACATGGATATCGTCTGCTTTACTCTCTCCCCTCCTCCTCATCTTGGCATGCGTTTCTAACCCGCTTGCTATACTGCACTATACATGAATGTGTTATGTATCCTCTCACCCTCCTTGTTTACACCATCCACAACATCACAACCCTCATTCTCTTCATCACTTCCCTTTTCCACCCCTTGGTATGCTTACAATCATGGAGGAAAGAAAAAAGTTAGGAGGGAGCGCGCCTAGCTTCCACAAGCCAACCTCCTCTGAAGCCGCTCCCTCGTTGTTTCTCCTTTCCCTCTTGGTCTTCAGTGCGTTGCCTGCTGGGAAGTGAGCCTTGTTTGGTTCTCGGTAGGTTCTAGATGAAACCGGGTTAGAAGCAGGTTGACAAGCGTCGGCCGCCTGCCGCGGTGAGCTTAGTGCGTCCAGGTTAATATGCATTGATTTAGGTCGCTCGTTCCCTAGGCGCTGCTTGTCGGACTTATTGGTCCTGCCGATTTGAAAGGGCTTTTGTGTCCTCACCTTAAAAAGGGGGCATAAAATACTTCGCACGCGCGCATGGGATCAACGCGCGTAATGTGCGGCGCTCGTGCACCTCAAGAGGCCGCACCTCATGGTATGTGCATTACGGGGCGCGTCTTGCCTGCTCGATGATTCGAACGAGAACGTTGTGGCTGGTTGTGGCAAATACAGGTGACCACAGGCGAAAGAGCGTCCAATGCGCCACGGACACACTCGCGAAATAATGCAAGCTGCGCGAGCCAGCACCTATATATTGCTTCCCATGATACCTCAACGGAGGAACGGCAAAAAGATACGACGCAGCCATCGACACCGCCATGGAAGAAAATCCATGGGTTAATGGCCTCAGAGACCCCTACGCGTAAAACTCACCACTTGCCTATCACGTGGGGGTGCTCATTTCCCAGAATACCCCTGTTTCATTTTTTTTTGCTAGGCTTTAAATATGTCACGTGACGCTTCCTCCTAGTTTTTTTTTTATTCCTCCATGATTACTATACGTGGCTATGATATGCTTCCACTTCGCTTTGCACGGCTTATGCATAGGGAGCAAATACATTTGTTCCTTACAGCGTTACGGATTTCAGGCTTTACATGATCCAATTTGTGATTATGCTGGACAGTCTTGTGTACCCTAAAGTATGCCTCGGGCGCATGGTTCTCGGGTCTGCTGCCATCCGGCTTCCCTGTGGTGATGCTTCGCCTAGGTCATGGCCTCTGCGATTTCCCCCTTAACGGCGCGCTTGCGGAGCCGATCACGGAGGCCACCCCTAGGTCGGCGTAGTTGCGTTATACTTCGAGAGAGGGCAGCCGCATTCCTGAGCTGACGCCACCTGACGGCGTGGTGGTTCTTGGGGACTATAATCGTGTTACAAGCTAGTAGAAGCTCAATTCTGCCCACAGCCGTCACTGTCTCTCCCAAACAGAATTTCCATAAATGCTCCATTCGCCGAAGAGAAGTTTATTGAACCAGTACAATCAAGCGCTAGACTTGCTTATTCACTAAATAATTTTAAGTTGCGTCAGTGTAATTTACAGAAACGCTGGACAACTGCAATAATACACTGTACGCTCCCGAGCTACTATAGAACAAAAAGCATAATAAAAAGCGTCATACTTCTGAAGGAAGTGATGAAATGGGGAGGGTAGCATGAGGAGGTGAGTAAGTTGTTCCTTTTCAAGATGGCGTTGCCCTAAAATTACCGTTATCCACTCCCCCCCCCTTTCCCTAATTCGAAAAACCGACCGTGCCAGCGCCCTAAAAATGCATTATGACCACTCATTTTTCTCTGGTGACTGCGAAAAATGATCCAATAGCGGTTGCTCATTTTCGTTACGTCGAGCAATATTAGTGTTTGAGATGGTTGATTTGCACCAAACAATGCAGGATTGTGTCGTTCTTTTTTCAAAAACTGGTAAATGTCGTCCGGGATTCTGACATTGCTACTCAGTCAAGCATACTTTTTGTGACACGAGTATTCATAAAATATCTTGTAAAAAAATCGAGATCCAGGGTTAGCTCAGGCTAAGACTTTAATTGAATACAGACGAGAACAGAGGATGGAAATTGAAAATTACTTTAAATAAAAGTCAATTTATTGTCAGGAGGAGGAGGAAATAACTTTATTCCGAGTCCTGCGAGTTGGTGGGGCGGGCCGATGACCCCGCCTAAGAGACGGCCAGGAGTCCTTGAACCCTGGCGGCTTCCTCGGCCTGCTGGACGGCCCAGAGCTGATCCTCGAGGGCTGAGCTAAGCAACGCGGCTTCCCAGCGTGCGCGAAGGCTGTCACTAGAGGCCGCCGCGTTCTCGGTATTGTGACTAATCCCTCGGCATTCCCATAACATATGCTCCAGAGTGGATCTGGATTCACATTGTTTACATTGGTCCGTTTCGTATATATCCGGATATAGGATGTGCGAGGGCGTGGGAATTGGATACGTCCTAGTCTGTAACCGCCGCCATTCGACAGACTGCCTTCTTGTCAATTTTGGGTGAGGTGGCAGAAATATACCCCTCCGTAACCTGTAATGTTTTGTGATGTCATATCTGGTCATTCGGTCTTCCCACTCTCATGCGTCTGCCGCGCCGTCACATCCGGACGGTGCTGCGGCGGCACAAGAATTCGACAGATCCCACGCGTTGTGGGAATCGGTTTCATTCCGATTCCCACAACGCGTGGGATTCCCACAACGCGAGTCGGCGAGTACTTCTGTGTTGTATATAATGGCTCTGAGCCAAGCGTTACGAGGTGGATCGACGTGTTTTTGTAAGTGTAGTACGTAGCTCTGTGCCCATCGTGGGCTTACGAGGGATGTTGCAAGGCTGGCGTTTATTTGGTAAATTATGGTGCGACGTAACGTCAGCCCTGCAGTTAGAATACATACGTCAGTATTATCGAAACGAAGTGCATTTTACGGTGCAATGACGTAAATATCATACGTAACTTTCGTTAATGTATTCCTCCGCGGTCGAGAAATGCTTCAATATCGCTTGCCGAATCATATGAATACAAATGTAATGTTTATTAGACTGTTATAAAAGCGGAGCCAACACTGGAACCGCAGACGTTAATCTGATATGACGCCTGTATCGTACGAGTGCATACGCAGTGTTTATTGCTTTCTTGTAAAATTAGATAGCCAACAACATAACCACAATTGACGTTACACCGATATTACGCCTGTGTTGGCTGTTTATCCAAACCAGTTTATATACCTGGCGTGGCTCTGCGGTAGAATGCCTGATTGCCACGCAGAATGCTTGGGTTCCATTCCTGCCGGGATCCTAATATTTAATCTTAGCAATCGTCGGGTCAACGCTGCCGACGTCGGTTTTGCTTAACGCTCTCGCATTTCAATTACCAATGTCTGTTCTCGCCGTTCCTGGGTAGATATAAACTGTCAATCACCTGTGGCGCATACCCATGCACCGCGGCCGGCGGCACACGAGCATGTGCTACACGAGCATGTGCTACACGCTTTGGTCGGAACTCGCGATTTCTATTCACCCACTGCGCTGACAGGAACAAATAAATGGTGAAATCACCATGTATTTGCCATCTCACGCTGAGAAAGAAGGCATCTCGTAGATTGCTTTGCTAATAGCGAGATGAACTGCTTGTTAGGCAACGACTGCTAACCCTAACGCACCGAGATTTTGAGAATGGTTCTTTGAAATAGGGCAATATAGTGACGAATAAAGTGCTGTCGAAGCGTCTGCACATAGTAAATCGAAAGCAAATGTAAGCGTCAGGGTGTCGGGGTGTAACGTACGGGCCATACAGTGCACGACGACGATTTGATAAATTCAAACTGAAGGTCACCAGCAGGGTTGCCAGGTGGAACAATGAAAAGAGAAAGTAGCCAAAAAGAAGCCAACTGAAGCCATGCGTAAATAAAGGCAGCCACAATTAGATACTCATGTGTGAAAACAACTTTGATGTTCTTATTGAAACGGCTAGATTTAGAATCATCTCGGCGAAAATGCAAATAAGCGTGGTGCGAACACTTCCAGAACCGATTTGTTGAGATTTAGGCGTTGGCTGTTCACCTTACAAATCATTTCGTTCTGCGCAATAAAGTGTCTTCCGCTGTTCCAAAAGTGGTATTCTTTTTACTTGTTTTGCATGAGTATTCTAAAAAGTACTGAATGTAGCAGCCATTTGGTGGCAAAAGAAATGACCACAGCAGTGGTGTGCTTAAAATGGTGGTGCCTGCGATCAGTGGCGTACCAACTACATACACTGGGCCACCATACATATACGTGTTATGTACGTGACAGTATTACAAGCAACACTTTTTCTACATTACCCACACAACTTTATGAATGAATACAATTATGTACATGGTGGTCTCTCCAGTCGTATTAATTTGTATCATTAAATGGAATTTCTTTAACATCTAAGCTACTGACTAAAACAGCGTTTTTTAATGTAGGTAGCTGTAAGTGCACCATTTCTTTTGCGTAATTATTACTACACTTTCTTGCACATATTCAGGTTTCCGTATCCTATAATTTCTCTTGTTTGCTCCTGGACGAAATAGGGTTTCTAGCGCATTGTTATTGATACTACTAATATATTACTATTATTGTTAACTGCTAAACCAAATGTTTTTTCTAAGTGAGAATTTGAGGTATTAGGGGCATGGCACATTATATATACTAACCGTATTTGTATTTACAACAATGCTAAGAGTACTTTCGGCCCCTCTAAGTAAATACACCTATGCAAACAGTGTAAGCAGAAATTTTTGTTGCGAAAATGTGGCTGATTATAACGTTAGAATACTCCGCATTGTTTCCTTCCGCATTGGTCGTTTAGGCACTGTGTACAGAAGCAGCGGTGTGATATATGATAAGAATGCTCTGACAAATAGATTGTTTTCTTCCTTTCGGCTGTTAACACGTGTTTAGAAAGGTACTCGTGGTACACGCGGTTCATTATAATTTGTATCAACGTTAGTGTATTTACAAGAAGGGTAATGAATTTGGCATTCTTCTATATCTCTTGCTGTGGCAAACGTCTACTATGCGGAAGACAGGCGCTACATATCCAGAAGAGTGCACGATTGGCTTTGTTGGTAGAGCGTATTTAAATGTCACTAGAGAGCGCAATAAAAACAAATTGCAGAAATCATACGATTCTGTCTCCTCAATATTAATTGCGCTCTATATTAAAAATGAACTCATGCCGCAAATAAAATTCCTTGCTACAAAACCGGCTACAAGACGCTCTTGAGGATTCCCAGTGTTTTGCAGAAAACATAGGCACAGTTTACCGCTGCCGAACAAACATTCATTGTACACAGTATGTCCGCTCAACTGTTTCCTCCCTGAGCGCCTTTTTACAAGAAAAAAAAAACATAGGGTAACGTATAACTGCTAGCGAAGGATGCGTAAAGAAATCGTAGATATTTACCACTTAAAACGCCTTCCTGTCGATTCCATGGTGGGGAAACACAACCTAGATCATTGGCTCGGGCTCCTGTCGGGCCCGAGCTCCAGTCGGGCCTGCCCAGGCCGGGTAGGGAATATCTTTTATCGGGTTCGGGCCGGGCACGGGTCCCACTTTCAGTTTCCGGACCGGGTTCGGCGGTAAATTTGAACGAGTGGCGGGCTCGGGCCGTGCCTGGGCTGGGAATCACCGCCCGTGCAGTGCTCTAAGTGAGGGTGAGGAGTTATGTGAGGGCGAGCAGGAGGGGACAGAGCAGATCGCGTACAGCATAGGGATGTATTGTATAGTACAGGAAAGGAAGATCAGTGTGAGGAGGAGGGACAGCAGTAGGGGAGAGGATAAAAATAGCACAGCTATATTTAGCATCGCATAGAAAGAGGAAAAAAAAGGAATTGAGGTTGAGCAGGAGTGATGTGATGGTGATGGAAAGGAGGATGTATATGATGGTATAGCAAGGAATGGGACAGGAAGCAAAGGTGAAGAGCAGTGATGCGGGGCTAAGGGAGAAGGAATAGAGGGGAGGCAGCAGCGTTTAGAGAAAACGAGTGTAGGGGGCAGAAGGGTTGGAGGTTGCAGATGCGCTAGGCAAGGTGGCCAGCTGCGCTATTTTCTCTGTATTCACGGCAATAGCGCGTAGCTACCTCAATTCCTTTCCTGCTGCTATTGCAGCACGTAAAACAGCTTGTTCGTGCCCTACGCGAGCGCGCTAACACCAGGGGATCAGGGGGACGAAGAGGAGACGACGCGACGCGGATATGACAGCTGGCAACATGAAAATAATGACATGCATGTCATGTACACACGCCACGCTCATGGTGCGCTCGCGGCCGGTTCGCTAGCTTGACATACACCTAAATTGATATAGCGTGACGTGATTGTGCGACGAACATAAATGACATATAGTAACATGAAAATAACGACATGTATGTCATTTACGACATGGAGCCTGGTGCACTCGCGTCCGGTTCTCTAAGTTGATATCATACGAAGATTGGTATAGCGTGACGTGACTGTATGACGTACATAAATGACAGCCGGTAACATGGAAACAATGAATGACATGCGTGTAATGTACGGCATGCTTTACATGCCACGCTCATGGTGCGCTGGCGGGCATTTCGCAAGCTTGACATGCCGATTTTCTTTTCTTTCTTTTTTTTTTGCTTTTCACTCCACTTTTCAAGCGACGCAATGTGCAGAAGGTCATCTACAGGTGCATAAGCGACGATAAGGGCTCGCAAAGAGAGAGAACATCAGTATTACTTACCATTTTTGTTCGTGACTGTGCCGAGCACGCAGGGTGCCCATCATCTGCTTGGTAATGCACAGCGGCACGCTCCCTTGAGTCGACAGGCCGTCGCGATTATCGCATATCACATCCAGCGGCGAGAACACAGTGAGGCTGCAGGCACAAAACGCGCACACACGACCGACACAGCTGATCACTTGAGAAGTGGCGTTCACAAGGCCTAGCCGGCCTAGCTACGACGATCGCGCCGCCGCGGGAACGACTCCCTCCTCGCGTTTCTTTCTTTTTTTCTGTTTTTTTTCTTCGCGCGCGCATGCGGCGCGAAGCTTTGTCCCATTTCACTTCGGTAGCGCCTCGTCTGGCTTGCTTTTGACCTGGCGGGGGCGGGCCGCAGTAGGCTACAGCCGCCAAGGCCAAAGGGCTTCCTCGCTTCCTCTCCAGCCGTTCGGAGGGTCGCGTATATCTCTTTCTCTGGGCGATCTGTGCAAGGGATTTTTAGTGCGCTGAAGCATGCCACCTCTATCTTTTACTTCTTTCCCCCGCACAGCTGCATACATGCCCGCCAGCATTGAGTGCATTATGGAAAGCTTCGGAAAAAAAAAGAAAAAACATGCCAGAGGAAATGAGATGGGAGTTTTTTGTTCTTGGAACTCCATTCGACGAATGGCGTCAGATAGTGAATCTACCTCCTTTCTTCCACATAATTCCTTAACGAAGTAAAATTGAGGACGCAGAACTTTATTACACCCACCTCATTACACCCTAAGGGAATACTGTCCAGATGAAGGTAGTATTAAGGAGGATTGTAGCCCTTAAAACGCCCAATTCGGCTAGTTTGCGTTTGCAGTGCATGCTCCGCCTGGTTTGGTTTAGTTGCCAAGATGACACTGGTTATGAGAGACGCATTAGAGGACGGATCCAATAATTTTGACCACGTGGGGTTCAACAATGGGAACAGTCATTGCACAGTACACGGGCAACTAGCACACATCCTGCATCGAAATGCGAATGCCGCGGAAGGGATCGAACCCGCGTCTTTCGGGACAGCAGACAAGCAACTTAACAACTGTACCGCCGAGGCGGACAGGAACATGCGGACCACTATAGGCACCCATCACTGACCAGAGGGCCAGATGTAGCTCTTATTTGACGTCTCAGTGTCGCCGCCATCGGTCACCAGGTACATTAAGAAAATTAGACATTCGAAGAACACATGTACGTGCTGAAGCATCTCTTTTCTATGCACCTTTTCAGTGAAGGCTGCTTGGGTGCCGCCATTTTTGCTCTCCGGGGTGTTGTAAGAATGTTGCTCTCCGGGGTGTTGTTTAGCTGCTTCTTGCAATAAGTTTGCCCTGGCGCTGCTGTCGCATACCCGAAACTCCCTGGCACCACTTACCAGCAAATGCACACACTGCCGTGTCACTGAAATCGCGCGGATTTCGCATTTCGGCGCACGCCGCGGTGCTGTACGAATTGCTCGCCCCACCGAAAAAAAAAGGGACACGCGGCGCGCACAACCGTAAATTCGTGCAGGACACGTTCGACCAGCGAGCACTCACCTTGTTTTTGATGGTTTTACATTCCTCAGCCAACAGGACGTCGTTGCTGTCTGGGCGTTGAGCGAGACGCCTCACCTTTACTGTAAGGGTGCTGCGTCAAGGCTAACAAATCAAGAAAACTCCAGTCGAACTCCCTAAACCAGATACCAGAGCGAGAAACAAGAAAGAGCAATGAAAAGGACGAAGCGCGACGTTTATATTCCACTTAAGAGCCTTTAACGGCGCCCACCGATAGCGTACGATGAACGTTTGTTTGACTTGGGTAGACTTTAAAGTGATAGAAGACTGTTGTGTAGCGATTATCTGCCATCTTAATGGCACAAACGAGTGATCTGACCATCATTGTGGTTGTCACCTCTAGCGACTCATGTGTTGCGCTGCCAAGCTCTTGGCACAACAATTGAACAATTCGTGTCCCATATGCTTTCTTTGGCCTAATATATTGTTCGATGCATTCGGTTGTGTCTAACAAAGGCACGAGCCCCTTCGAAAAATTCTTTTTACTGAGCACGTGGATGAACGCCCAATTCTCGGCACGGACGAAAGAAACAGGAGGGAGCTTTGCGCAATGAGGAAGAAAGAAAAAAAGAAAGAAAGCAAGAAAGAAAGAAAGGGAAGAAATAAAGTAAGAAAGAAAGAAGGAAGGAAGGAAGGAAGGAAGGAAGGAAGGAAAGATTGAAAGAAAGAAAGAAAGAAAGAAAGAGAGAGAGAAAGAAAGAAAGAAGAAGGAATCTAGTAAAACTCACCGAAAGAATCTTACACATTCGGATAGACAATTGGTTGAATGACAACATGACCTTGAGCCCATGCCAAATTGGAATCAGGCGTGGTTGCTCCATTTGGTGTGCGCACGTCGACCTAGAAAGTAGAATACAACTTGCCCGATATGAGAAACAATATTGCGCTTTAGTAACATTAGATATAACAAAAGCTTACGACAGTGAGGAGCATGTGAAACTCATACATTCACTCCAGAACTTAGGTCTGCCACAATACTTTGTAGCGTGGATCTATGCATTCTTAAGTGATAGAGAATTTTATTCTCGCCATCCGGTGTGGCTTCTTCAAAATATAAACAAACGAGAGGTCTCCCACAAGGGTCTGTATCGTCACCGCTATTGTTTAATATTCTGCTATGTACCATTCCCATACAACAGGATGTACAGGTGTACGTGTATGCCGATGACATCGCATTGTTTGACACATCAGCAGACATTCACACATTATACCAAATTCTGCAGACATATATGAACAGACTGGAAACGTGGCTGGAGGCCATTAACGTATCACTCAATATCAATAAAAATTCGGCAGATCCCACGTACCCTGGGAGTCGGTGTTATGCGAAGCATGCGGCGGGAAGGTGACTGTGGCGTAATTTTTTTTACTGAGCGACAAGTTACAAAATGACGCTATAGATCTGTATAAATTTCATACGCACATATATATGTTCAAGAGCCGCATATGTGTTATATAACCAGTTGTTTACGGTTCGGTAACACTGCCAACGGCAAAGTGAGTATTACCAGCACCAGAAGCGGTAAGCTGATATGTAGTGCTTATATTTGTCCCTTATGATGGATAACGCACGCACGTTTCACGAGCCCGTATGCATGTGTGGAACAATTTCTTGACAGTTCTTGAACAGGGTCACCATCTCCGTGATCAGTGAGCACCAGCAGCTGGTCATGACTTGTTATAGGATCCGGTCGTTATCGCGGTGACGAGGGGTCCACGTGTAGTGAAATATGAGGTATAGTACAGCTGTTGGAATTCATGGATGCGTCTTGCATTTTGTCGACAAATTGTCTGTCGATAGAGCCGGCGACATCTCGGAACCCGAAGTCACCCTTCGCGTAGGTTAGGTATTGGCCGTCGAGGCTTATAGGCGAGGATAGTGCTACGTAGACCAACATTAGTGGATGGCGCTTGTCGTATTCGTACACTTCCTGGGCGTATGTGGCCTACGTAGTCTAGTCTACAAAGCGGCTGTCAATCAATCTGGCATCATCCTCGGTTAGCATAAGGCCATAGCCCAGCCTCGTAAGAAATGACTGCGTCGTTCTCGCGGACTAAGTGCACTTTACGGTGCGGTGATGTGGATATCAAACGTAACTTTCATTCATGTATTCGTCCGGGGTCGAGCAATGCTTAAATATAGCTTGCGGAATCATAGGAATACAAATGTAATGTATATTAGACTGCTACAAAAGCGGAGCCAACACTGGAGCCACAGACTTTAATCTGATATGATGCCTGTATCGTAGCAGTACACATCGTAGGAGTATCACGTATTGTTCATTGCTTTTCTGTAAAATTAGATAGCAAGCACCACAAGCACAATTGACGCGTTGCATCGATATTACGCCTGCGTAGGCTGTTTTTCCAAACCAGTTTATAGACCTGTCGTGACTCTGTGGTAGAATACCTGACTGCCACGCAGAATGCTTGGGTTCGATTCCTGCTGGGATCGTAATTTTCATTCTTTCCATTCGTTCGGTCAACGCTGCCGATGTTGGTTTTTCTTAACGCTCTCGCATTTAAGCTACCAATGTCTGTTCACCCCGTTCCTGGGTAGATATAAACTGTCAATCACCTGTGGCGCATACCCGTAAACCGCGGCCTGTAATAAACGGGTATGTGCCACACGGGTCCAGTGGAAAGGGTTTGACGACGTACGCGACAGGACTTTCATGTTATCAATGCAATGACCCGACAGTCATATTCGTCAAATCCTCTTACCCTCCCATGCAAATTTTGGTCTACACCAAGTTAAGGAGGCGATTATGAGAGCACCCAGACGTAGGCGGCTAGATAGATAGATAGATAGATAGATAGATACGTAGATAGAAACGCTCAAAGTGCCAGAGGTTCGCTAAGAAATGCTTCGCATTTAAAAGTGCAATCGTAGTGTTCACACAAAGTGTTCCAGTGCAAATTTCTTTTCTTTACCGACAAGACAGCATACCCCAGGTAGAGGCAGTTAGGTATTTAGGGGTCACCTACACCGAAAAACTTAACTCGAGTCCCCATATAGAAAACATGGCTGTTAAGGGAGCACGCGCAGCAGGTATGCTACGCAGGCTGAGCAACAAGCGCGCAGGTTTACGCAGAGCTGTGCTTATTATGATATATTGTATGTAACTTTCGACCGATATTAGAATTCGGCTGCGTTTTGTTTTCTGGTGCTCCAGCCTACAAAGTTCGACCACTCGTTCTTCTAGAACGTGAATCATTACGATTATGCCATGGGCTTCCTAAATTTGTCGCAAACAATATTTTATACGAAGAATCACGACTGCCCTCTCTTATCAAAGGGTTTCATATCATATGCTTTAATACGCGCGAGTACCGCTGGCATGTCAACATTCCAGCCTGTCAGGCTGGCGTATATACGTCATTCGGGAGGTTGACATTCAACTGGACGCGTATTGTGCTGCTGCCTTATTGTGCTGCTTCTCGGTGACATCATGCATAAGAGCGTGTAGGTAACCAATTCCGCAATCTTGAAGTAAATTTATCGCTTCATAAGCCCCGGTGCCCGTAGGCCCAGGTTTACAGACGCAATTCCGACCTTAGATTCTGTCTGCTTTTTCGTTTGCAGTCATCAGTGGCACATGCAGTAAGTACTTCCCGGTGTTTCTATCAAATACACTTTGCTCGAAGTTCAGAAGAAAACGGCCTATCGTGAACGTCTAAAATGATTCGTTCTGGTCGAACATGGTGGGCCTCACATTATATGCAATATTTAGACAGGGCTAATGATTCTGTGTCAGGGCGGATTTTTGCCGCGACCATGGTTCACGAGAATACCATCAACACAAAGAAGTGATTTAATGCGTAGCATAGGGACTGAATGTAAAGATCGATGCCGTAATTGATGCTGCTACCCGTGTCAATGCATAAAATCCATACAAATCACACTCTCGTACTTTCCAGCGGATAAAACGTAAGTGAGCATGCGTGCTATTCGAGCATTGCTTTGGAAGCGTGGTGTATTTTTAGTTAGCTTTGTGAATGAAAGCACGATATAAAATATACATTCTCATCAACGTTGAGAAATACGTCACAGATTCTGACAGCACAGGAACAAATCGTGAAACGGATTCGATGGGGAACCTTAGCAGTTAGGGCTCTCGCAGCAGTTACATACAACGAAATTTTGTGAAATTGTGAAGTTAACGCAAGAGATTTCAAATATTATTGAAGCGAAAAAATTCTACATGCAGGGCGCACACGAATGTAGTAGAAGGATAACTTCAATGCCTTTTCAAATAATGGAGCAGTTTCATTTCTTTTTGCCATTATTACCGAATGCATGCCAAAACTACTCCAAGATCGGTTGAGGTGTTCTTTCAGGGCAAGGGTAGCGACATGAGTGGTAGAGTGTTGATAAATCAGATACATGTGCCCTGTGCGTAATTAAGCTGCAAAAAACTTGGAGGACGCTTGAGCTTCGCTTTCGAGAGTGGATTGCGACACCTTTAACAGACCGTGTTCGTATCGCCTTCCCAAGCACTAGCCTCGTTTCGCTTCTCGCTAAAGATGGAAACCGACCCGCAAGGAAAGTGAACGCCTTGCGGTTCCAATATATATATGCATGCGGCGAAACCGAAGACGGCCAAACGGCGTAGAAATGCTGTTTAAAGGCCAACTCCGGCGATTTTTCGAGGTCGATGGATCTCAGTGAAATTCGCTGGGTACGTTCCTTTGCGCGTTTCCGTCATTCATGCCAAATTACAGGCTTGAGACATGCGCAGATTGTTTGCAAATGAATTTTAAAGATTGTCTGCAAACGCCCTCCTGGCCTCCCACAATTATTGGCAACATTGCGTCTGTGACGTCAATGTTGGCAAGGCGGCGGAAGTGACGCAGCCGAGGGCACCGCTAATTTGGCGCTTAGGCCGCTACAGCGAGCGTCTGCTGTGCACAAGGCGACAGACAGCGTTGGTTTGGCCGGCGCTTCGCTGGTCGTCCCGGCTGTCACACTTTTCATACTCCGCGCCGGCGTGACCGGCATGCCTTGCACGACTTCCGGTTCGTTCGTAACAACGTCTACGTCATACGTAGACAGTACACTCGGCTGGGTTTCGGTTTCGGTGTTGCGCTTTCTTGCTTATTTAAAATTATTCTCGAATTTGCCGAGTATTTCTGCTATCGGGCCCGTAACAGGAGCGTCTCGGGAACATAAAAGCACCATTACTTTGACATGGCCAAAAAATCGCCGGAGTTGGCCTTTAAGCGCGCGGCCTTGGGCCCTTTGCGCCATTTCGCGGGTGGTGTGTCAAGCCACTGAAGAACCTCCGAGATGTGGTAACAGCCAACGCTAAATGGAGTATATAACTTGCTCGCCGTTAGTATGCTAGAGGATGTATGCGTGATGGCGGAGTGGTTAAAAGGCATCAAGCCAGGGAGCAAGGGGTCGCAGGTTCGTATACGTGGTCGCACTCGAACAGAATATTTTTTACTAATGCTTTAGTTGCATCGACCTCGAATTTTCGCTGACACACAATGCTGCTTTTTTGGTCACAACCAAAGACAACACCGACACCGCAATTTCTGCGAAACGACCTCCTGAACGCTCTCGCGTTAAAATAGCATGTTCCATGTCAGAACTTTGCGTTCGGTCGTGAGAAATTACCTCAGCCTATTGACTTCGCATCTTTTATCTCCATATTTCCAGTACAGTTCGTGGAAGATTATCGCATTTCGCGACATTCAATCCCTTCACTTGTTTCCTGTTAGCTCTCGATCTGCATCACACCTAGTCACGTAGCTTCGGTTTGCTTTTACGCCGACAGTGCAACTGCTTGTAATGTTTTTTTCGTGATTTATCGAAGATGTGTCCCGCAAACAGACGCTCAGCGAGAGCTTTCTCACTGCTTCAGAAAAGTTCTACGATCTGTTGAATAGTATAACCCAGTTCAGCGGTAACGCACAGCGTGCCAGTTTCCCAGAGCTACATTGACGTCAAGTGACGGATGTTGCAGGTTTATCTGAGTTTCGGAGTATAGCGAAGAGAGTACGTAAACTAAAGTGTGCGTGGCGATTGGCATGACCAACAAACTATTGGCGCATAGTAAGCCTAGCCCCGCGAGTTCCTTTAGCATAATGATTGTTTGAGTGCATTTAAAGAACATGGGCGAAAGGTGAGTGTTGTTTTTTCTACCGACGTTCTTTTGTTTTCAGCATTTTTAAGCTCACGCCCACATTATTACGTAAAAGCGTGCAGATCACATTTAGATTCGCTGCCATTTGGAGTACATCGTAGGCAAGGAAATCGGTTCTGTCAGTCGGTAATGGTCATAAATGTAGACAATGTGATGAAAAATCGAATATCGATTGGTAGGGCCGCTTATGGACACATCGAGGCATCGGATGACGTCGATAGATGAAAAGCGGCCGTATCGTCGTATCGCTGGGAACGGTCTTCTCGGAAAGCACTGGACGTAAGAGGTTCGGTTTTAATGATCGGTTAATTGACGACTATACTGTCCGTGCTATCGTTATCTTGTGCTGTATGCGTTATAAACACATATTTTACTATTCGTATTTTCCAGGGATGATTCCGACATGAAAAAGGCCATCTTTGTCACCTGCGCCACCTGCTGCCTACTTTTGCTGATCGGGCTTGCCGTGTTCCTTTTGGCGCAATCAGATAACCGTGAGTCGATACGTGTGAAACCTGATACAATCAATGCCTTTCGGTAACTGCATCTCGGATTTCGTATCAACCTTTGACGAGTTGCAGGTAATATTCAAAGCCACTTGCCGCCAGGCGATGTTAGAATAGGTTACCGATATATTTGCGGTGGCTCTGGCTGGTGGTGATCGCTAAGTATGCGTCGCTTGAGAACGCCTCTTTTCCATTGCTTTCCGGCGCGCATTTTTTTAAATTAGCATGCCAGCCCACGACGCTCAGAAGGTTCCTTAACGTTGATATCGATTAGATGAGAAAGGGATTATGTTGCGTTTTGCATTACTGGAGTCAAGCCCTACCTGAAATAATGTGCGGCGAACGAGCGAAACCATTGATGCCAAGGCTACGGAATGTCATAGGAATGTGCGAGAGGTCTTGAGAAGTTTCCGACAGAAAACGTTGAGACTTGCGGCGCGCGATACAGATGTGTAACAGATTGTAGCCGCTCAAACTCAGCCACGTGCACACCAAAAAAAACACATTAGAGGCCATCTACAATTGTTGTATTCAGTGCGTATAACACTGCTATGAATGAACCTTTGACTCTTTGAAAGTGCCGCTAGTCGATCAGTTGCTGTAAGGTATGCTAAGCATCATTCACAGCCGCGCCGGATAGAACGCTGTGTTCGATCCAGAGCGACCGTACCCCATCAAACGCCATTCTTACACAGTGTACCCAGCTTCAAAGCTGTGTGCACATAGTAATGTTCACCGTTTACGGCAAAGGTCAACGCGCCCAACCAATGCACCCAGGAACGAGGCTAAAAATGCACACAGCGAACGCCGGGGCCTCACTTGTACGCTCGTGGCCATTACCCAGGCCATCGGGAAGTCCTGCGTGCAGATCACAGAGGCCACGTTACCCCTGGGACCTAGCATACTTCTAACGTCGCTGGTGCTGATAAGCATGCGAAAACACATCTCGCATCTCGACTAATCTATATGAGTGAAACGGTTCAGGGTACGTTAAACTAAAAGGTTCATAGCACGCTTCGCTTGCAGCGTACGCAATGTATTGTGCACAGCGTACGCCCAACGAGAAGTGTCTGTTATATCCCGTCTAACGAGACATATGACGGTGGTGTAACTTTCGTATTTTGGTAAGTCCTATCTGCAACTCCAAATATCTTCTTCCGAACATCTGGCTCCGCAGAGCCAGAAGTTCGGGAGAACATAGAGCTTTGAAGAGATGAAAAAATGCATCCAATCGCGGGCATTGCAGCGGTGGTAGGACAGTACGACCGCAATACGCCGCATGTCGGCCTCATCTTGACGTTTACTTTTTGTGTGCAGTTGAGGAAGAGGAGGAAGTGGACGTCCCTAAAGCGGGAGGATCTCCGCGCGGTGGTGGCGGTCCCTCAAGTCCACCTTCGAGTCGGCCAAGTGTGACACAGGCACCTGGTGAGTATTTGTCGTCTCAAAATTTGACAGGCGCTTCCCCAATAAAAGGAGTACCCCAGAGCTCTGGTTGTGCCCACTGTTGACGTGTTCAGTCTCAACTGCCTACTAGTGGCCTTAACCAGCAACAAAAATAAACGAACCTAATTAGTTCAGGGAAGCTTGCACATGCCTTAATAAAGCTGCAGAGAACTTTTATATTGCTGGTGCATTTATTTAGGAGGTTAATATGGCTCCAGGCAAGTTTAAGAGCCCGACGTTTCGGGACCGATTCCGTCCCTTCCTCAGGGGTGACTGGTTTGGTCAATGGAAGCTTCTCCCCGACTTGTTCCACCGCGGCTCCGGATTTCCCTTTCCTTCACGTTTCGGAGGCCGTGAACGTAAACCGAGGGCATTGTTCCCAGGGACCGGTTCACATTTGCCGGCGTGTTTTGAATGTGCCACGACTCGAGCAAGAGCCTCCTTCCCAGATTCCTTTCTGTTTCCAGAACAGAAGCGCCGTCGAAGTCGATCTTATGGTCGTGCTTTTCACAGTGCTCTGCAAGAGCGCTGCGTTGCATTTCCATCTCCCTGACGTCGTTCTTATGTTGGCGTATTTTTGTGTGCAGTTGAGGAAGAGGAGGAAGTGGACGTCCTTAAAGCAGGAGGATCTCCGCGCGGTGGTGGCGGTCCCTCAAGTTCACCTTCGAGTCGGCCAAGTATGACACAGGCACCTGGTGAGTATTTGTCGTCTCAAAATTTGACAGGCGCTGATGATGATGGTTTTGCAAACATTTGATTTCTGTTGCCATTTAACTGAAAATTATTGGAAAAATTGCCCGATTTCCCATTTTAACATTCAAATTAAGACTGTGAATGTACGCGCATACGTTACACAAAGCAGATGTACTGTAGCCCTGAAACGTGCTTTACGCTTTGAAAGGCGTATATTTTTAAATACGAAGCCTTGCTTAGCTAACCTAACGCGATTCCGCCGTTTCTATCTACCTATCGATATATCTATCCGCCTACGTCTAGGCGCTCTCCTGGTCGTCTTCATATTTTTTATTCTACCGAAATTGGCATGGCAGGGGATCAGTGTATGAAGAATATGGTTCGCTGGTCATGACAAAAATAACGCAAAATATCCGTCGCGTACGTCATGAAATTCTTTGCCTCAGTCACGTGTGGAACATATCTGCCTACCACAGTTCATGGTATGCGGGTATGCGCCACAGGTGATTCACACTCCCAATCAACACAGTAGCAGCAAACACACATCGAAAATTCCGGCATATCCCGTGCATTGCGGAACACAGCAAGCGGCTTCATTGCACAGGCGGCGGCGCGGCCACATGACCGTACTCAGCGATGCGTAGGCCGCATCACACTACGCCGGCTGCCAGACACCGAATGCACACAGAAGAGCAGCCGCATCGGCAACCTCTGCGTTGCGCATATCAATTAGAATAACGGAGACATGGTGCTCGCCGCTATCTACTTGAGCCCAAAACCGCAAGAGGCGTCAGTCCAGCGGTTCTTATCAACCTACCTTATCGATTACGGAAAAGCGCGGTCGGCGCTCCCTAAAATAACCCTGCCGAGAGGACCATACCTCTCATCATTGCTGGTGACTTCAACATTGATTTTCAAAACCCAAGAACGCCTGGCTCATACACTACAATTAACACGTTTTCGATGTGGACGGGCATCACAAGACTCCGTTCCCACGTCCAAGACAGGACGCATTATAAACCATTTCTTCCTAAGAGGCTTCAGAGTTTCCAACAGCTGTGCGTGTTCCACGTTTTCAACAGCCTCATACTTCCCCAGGCATAGACCCCTCGTCACCGCGATCACGAACGGATCCTATAACAAGTCCTCTCCGGCTGCTGGTGCTCACTGATCACGGTGAAGATGACCTTGTTCAAAAACTGTGAAGAACCCCTTCCACGCACGCACACTGCTTCGTGAAACGTGCGTGTGTTCTCCCACATAACGAACAGCTGTAAACACTGCATATCGGCGTACTGCTTCTGGTGTCGGTAGTAGCCTTGTCGCTGTGGCTGTTGGCACTGTCACGCAAGTGTAAACAACTCTTCATATAACCTACATGCGACTCTTCAACATGAAACATTCCTACATGTTTTAGCGTCATTCCGTGTGGTTTCGCTCTCCAAAAAATTACGCCACAGTCACCTTCCCGCGGCATGCTTCCCATAACATCGATAACCACGCCCCGTGAGATCTGCCGAATATGTTATCCGAATAAATCTTCTAACTCTTACAGGAACACCACCAACGACAGTTGAGCCCACCCTTCCGCTACCTCCTGTGCCGTAGCCTCCTACGGGAACAATTACGTCAAGGCCAGAAACGCCTGCACCATCCCATGCGACAAGGACTCTTACAACTCCAACCGCAAGCAGACCTACGCCAAGTCCGCCGACAAGGCGGCCTGCGTCTCCTAAAACACGCGCGACGCCGCCTACAACACGGCCTGCACCTTATACAACGAGGCCTACGCCTCCTACAATTCGGCCTACACCTGCTACAACGCGGCCGGCGCCTACTACTACAAGGCGGTCTACGCCTACAACAAAGCGACCCACTACTACTATTACTACTACTACTACTACTACTACTACTACTACTACTACTACTACTACTACTACTACTACTACTACAAGGCGGCCGACACCTACCACAAAGGGGCCCACTCCTACTACTACAAAGCGACCTACGACAACGGCAACTCCAACGACAACAACCCCAGGTAAGTCAGAGATTACGCTTTGCACTGTCAGCACGCTCTACGATGCTTTTATAGGCACTTTAAGCTACGAAGATGCTAGCTGCTGTGGTTGCTTGACGGTTGAAATTGACTTCAGAGTTACTCAATAGCACCACGAGTACAAATGAGCAGGTGAAATACGCAGACAAGGCTCGGCACGCAGACGCGATGTGGCATGTGTAGGTTTAAGGGTTTGAAAGATCAGCGGTGATTACGGCTGGCGTTTATAGGGTGATATCTCTTCCGCGTCTATGAGTAAATCCTGAATTTAGATTAGCGCTGCGTCCTGTTAGTTTTCTTTACCTTGTCCTGTGACCTTCTTCCGCTAATTTGTCATGTCTGAAGTCAAATGGCATCAAATAGACCAATTCGCATTTCAAATACGTCTCAGATGTCGCGCTGCTGCTAAGATAGAGTATGCGGATTGGATTTGAGGCAGCATCGATGACGATGTAATTCGAAAACGCCGTTTTGCTGAGATTTATGTGCTCTCTAAAAAACTTCATGTGGTTAAAAAAATATTTGGGGGTTCGCTACGGCGGCGGACCAAAATATATATATCAAACAATCGCGTTCCCATTTGCTAAGCATATACTATGCGCTATTTCATACGCTATTTGCTCTGAACAACGGTGTTTGTAAACATCGATAGCTAATAAAGGAGATCTGTAGCGCCATCATTAGTCCGTTTTTGTTGGTCATGCTTCCATCCCAGATGTGCTTCTGCAGAACTGCCGTGGCAACAATATTAGATGCGAAGTATCTTAAGGCCGAGCTCAATCCGGTGGTGGTGGTGTGCGGCGTCACCACCCTTACTGCGCATGCGCATACCCTCTCCACTTTCCATCTCACCTTCCCCTCTCCACTTTCTCTCGCCACTATCCCCTCCACTTCCCCTCTCCAATTTCTCTCTCAACCTTCCCTCTCCCCTTCCCCTCTCCCCTTCCCCTCCTCCCTTCCCCTCCCCACTTTCCCTCTCCACTGTCCCTCTCCACATTTCCTCTCCACTTACCCTCTCCACTTTTACTCTTTCGACTTTCTCTCTCCCATCCCCCTCTCGCATACCCCTCTCCCTCCCCCTTTCCACTCTTCCTCTGAAACGCGGGCTAGACATGCCGAAATTCTCTCCTGCGCAACGCCGCGATGAGCTCGAGCGCATGCGCGTCCCCTCCCCTTCTCTCTCCTCTCCTACGCTGCCTCCCTCTCGCTCGCCTCTCGACCGCGTTCCCCGCTCGCCCTGTGAGAATTAACGGCCACGCTAGATGGAAGATACGACGCGCGTAGCGTCCCCCTTCGCGTTCCACGACGCGAGGTCGGTAGCATGCCCAACGAACGCCAACGGAACGCGATCGTGCAAGTGCTCCGGCTTCGCATCGCCTCATGGTCCCCTTTAGCGGGAGATGGTGTAATTTTTATTAGCTAGACGAAGCTAGCAATGGGAACGAACGCAGAGCTTCAATGCTAGCAATTAGGAGGGTGATCCGCCTTCAATACGGCATTCAGTTGAAGTACAGAAAATACTCGCTGTCAGCATCACGTGAAACCGGGAATGTTATCTATGGTGAAACATGTTTCTCCGGTATGGAATCACCGCGGCGCTGTATGACTACCTTAACGTCGTTGTGATGATGTTAAGAGCCGCGCAAATAGGACAGCTGCACAAGCTGTAGAAAAATATTGGCGGGCTATGAACTAACAGTAGAGGTTTTACTTGCAATGAAAAAGTGACACGGTCTGTTATGCATGTGCCCCTAAGGCAACTCGAAGGCGAAAGCCATCTTCTCAGACGACTGTGTACTTTTGATCCTCCCTGTGTGTATTCATCATGGCGTCATTATGACGTCAGAACGACGGCATAACGATGTAATGTTCTGTGATTACGATGATGACGCCATCACATGACACGATTGCTTGGTGAAAGGTGGGTCCATCGCGAAGGCAGTGCAAAACCACGTTAGGCGCTGAAAGCTTTCGGAGGGGCGAGGACTAGGACCAACACATCGACTGAGAAGAAGAAGATGGCTTTCGCCTTCAAGTAGCCTTAGGGGAATGCATGAGCGGCCCTGTGAGTCTTTTTAACGCGCTCTGAGCTACTTCCGCACGAATTGGCAGAGGGCACTTTCGTCCCGGTTGTCCGAGGTCAGTAGCACTCCGAGGATACCTCCAACATGACACAGCTAAAGCTATAGCCTTAAAGAGGACGATCCGTTGGCGTTCGCCCCTGCACACTATGCGTGAACTTTATCGTACTTTCCAAGGACGTTGCTCCCAGAGCCTTTACTAAGGAGACATTTCCTGTGAGAACTGCTGCAGGAGCCAGCTTAGCACCAGCTCCTCCCAGTTCTCTTTCGTTGCAGTAGCAGTTATGCCCCAAGTTTATTCGATAACATTTTGCTAAAAGTACGCGTTGAATCTTTATAGGATTCAAACATTTATCAGTAGGAGGGCTATTTTCTGCAAGAAACGCCGAGCTTCATAATAAGTGCTTGTATAATACTTCAACGAACCGCTTCCGGGATGGGACTGACACTTTAAATGCAAACCGCTCGTTGCCTACGGCACGTGGCCGCTGAACGGCCCTGGCAGAATGTAAGCTCAGCAGCTCTTGTCTACAACTTCAAGGTATGTGACTAAATGATCGATTACGAGAGTAGTTTAAGAACAATTGCCGGGGTATCACGCCAAAACTACGGTATGAATATGAGAGGTGTCGTTTTGGAGGGTTCCGCGAAATTCGACCGCCTGGAGTTCGTTAACGTGGACCTAAATCTAAGTACACGTGCCTCTAGCATTTTGCCTCAATCGAAATGCGACCGCTGCGGCGTCGCTTCGATCCCGCAACCTTTGGGTCACCACCGTAGCGCCATAAACACTAGACCACCACGGCGTGTCGACGGCGGTTTGGTAATAGATAACGATACACCCCCGGGAGGAGATGCCTCTTCGTGCCATGGTTCATGCAGAACACCGGCTATAGCGTTTGTTTATTTATGCATCTATTGTTACATAAACCAGCATTCGTTCCAAGAGCAGAATAGCCGGGGGGATATACACGTATATTGCACATTTGTGAATGCAAATACAACACTCAATCTCACAGAAAGCGAACAACGCTGTGTAAGCAGGTGAGCAAAACTAACATCATACCGGTCACCGTTCATGGACGCGCTAAGTACATTGACCGGGCACGTTACCCATTGTGAACGCTCAAGGCGTTTGTGATATCATCAAAAGAGAAGCAACTGAAGCAAGCGAAGAAAAGGAGAGTGACGAAAGTTTTCTATAAAAAAGACAACGCATCCACGACCGACGCAGTAAATCGCTGAGGCAGGCACCGCACAAGGGGCTATTCTGAATACTGTGAAACACTCCGCTCTACAGAAAGCCCGCATGACATAAAAAAAGACATACACATGGGAATGGACTAGTGATCGGAGAAAAAGAAGTCGCGAATGAATTATCTCATAGAAACAAGCGTTGGGCTAGTCTTTTCTTCTGCGATGCCCAAGGTCGCACGATCGAATCCCTGCTGTGGCTGCTGAATGACCATGGCTGCGAATTGCTTGAGGCCCGTGTGGCTATATTTTGGCCCATGTCAAAGAACCCCTGGAGGTGGAAATTATGCGAGCCCGCCATTACGGCCTCTCTCGTAATCATGTCGTGGTTTTGTGATATAAAGCCCCACAAATTATTCTTTCGGAAAACGAAGAAACCACGCCTTGCTGCCTTTCCACCGTGAGGCATGCGTATCGGGGCACAACAAAAGCCTATGGCCACGCCATTTTGTAGTTTTCAGGCTTCTGCGCGGAGTCAAGGAAGCAATTTAAATGCTAGACCTCAGTAAGCTTCTCAGTAGCTCGTATTCAGGGAACGACATTTTTCTTCATGGTTGACCTTCATCATGCTCTTCTAGGCGCACCCGCTAGATGGCGATCGCTCAGTTGGAATACGAGTACTTACAGACAGAGGTCGATCGGCCTCGTAACACTGGGCTCAAGACAAGAGTTCTCCATATGCAGCTCAACTCTAACCAATTCCGATAACATCGATTTCCACAGTGCGTGGAATCCGCCGGGATTTTTTCTCAGCCTTGTTTAGCGGCTCCGCTAACTTCTTTTACAGCGTAAGGAACCTGTTTTGAGCTCACAACAACAGCCGATTTTGGCGGGCATCTTGTCCGTTGCAGCTGTGGCGCACCAAGGTACAAAACAACAACACCAGCTCTAATGTTGCCTCAATCTCGGCACCACTAATGCATTGCTGCGCAAATTGTTTAAAAAGTCAGACGTTATGGATTCATCCCTTTAGAAAAAACACACACAATTGAACGGGCACTTGAGGTTGAACGGCACAAACATAAAGCTTATTGCTGCGAAGCGTAGAAGGGCATGTTATTATTGAGGTGACACATATCACATGGGGCTGCGCGACTGTCTAGCATGTCGCTTCGGTTTTCGTTTTATGCTACGAAGAGGCGATTCTTGACACGAAGCCTCTCGTACCATCTTGTCGGTGTCACTTTGGTCGCAACTTGTACCTTTCACACTCCAAAGCACCCTATCTCGTCGTGTTATTTGGTTGGCCATGTAGCTTTGTAGAATTACTTGAACAGATAGTGTCGTGGAGGCGCTACGATAATATAAGAGGAAGTAAAAGATTGGCAACACCGAGTGCATTTTTCTGCGTGGCTTGAACGTGGTTGGGATATTTTAGCTTTCGGTTCACCGTTTTCCGACATTGGAATTTTGAAATGGCGAGGATGAGGAAAGGGGGCGGGCTTTAGGGGAGGGGTGCACCGGGCGTAGGTGGTTTCACCGTGTGAAGTGATTGCTGTATTAACACAGATATAGCACCCTTCGTATCGCAATAAAATGAGAAACATTACGCGCGATAAACGCGAGAGACCGGAATAGTTACGTACAACGGCATATTCGCAACTTGGAAAAGATAAGGAAGCGCCTTTAAACATTTTGGTAAAGCAACAATGGCATCACGCAATCATAAAGAGCATTGGATGCAAGTATAGAATGAAAAAACGTGAACCATCAGCTTGTGTTTTAAAGTAGAACTATAAAAACTCCTGGAAATCCTTGGCCTTCCGTGCGGCCGCAGTTTCGCTACAGAAAAAAATACCAGTCGCGAGGACGTGTACGATAAGGAAACAACTAGGCATCTAATCAGGTCGCACATAGCTACGGTTGTCCATGGTTGAACGTCTTAACGAAGTGGAAACTCGTGGCGGAAGTGAACTGGCTATGCAGTCGCTTACAGGCTGCAGTTTTCTGGTCATCACAATGGAGGGAGTGCAGCAGCTCCAGCAGGCCACACGCTCTCTCTGCGTCCGAGGAGCCCGGTGAGAGAAGATAGGTCATAAGTGCCTCTAAGAAGAGGTGCGAACGTAGGGAGGTTGAGGGCTTGGAGGCAAGGCTTAGCGGATGTGTCGTGGCCGCAAGATAACGTGAATAGGCGCATCTTGGAGGCGCACGCCAGCTTCCCAGCTCGCGTGCCCGTGGTCTTCGAACGGTCTGGCTCTATGGCGGGTGGGTAGGCGTGAGCCATTATAAGAGATAGCGAGGCTAAGAAGAGAGCTTACCATGGAGTCAGCAAGGAAAGGGAACAACGCTTGGATGCTGTCGGACCGTTAGTATCTGCATTCCCGGAGGCCAGTATGCACACTCCAGGAGGCGGGGAGGAAAATGCGGTGATGTCGCAGCCACGAAAAAGTCGAAGGAACAAACGGAAGGTAAAGATCACTGTCTATAACCATTTCACTGCGAATAGCCAGATAACTTGAGCAACGACACATGCACAAGTCCTGAGAATCCAGAGTGTACTCGTTGTGCCTCTTTGCATCACTTCCTGTCGCTCGCGAGGCAACTCCTGTAAAAAATAATGCGGGTTTGACCCGCCGTGTATGGAGAGACCATAGAAGCAAATAATTATACCTTGTAGTGAAATGTTTAACAACAAAGCAAACGCATGCTTGCATATCAGCGTCAGCACCAGCGCAGCCATGGAGAGTGAGCGTGCCATGTGTGCGCGCTATTTGAGAGAAGAATAAGTTCAGGAGCTCTTGACTAATCTGACTGCCAATAAAATGGATAATTATTGCCTCGGCGACCCTTAATATTTCGGTAAATATTTAATAAATTGTTATTTAAAAATAGTTATGTCGTTAGTTATTTCATTGTTTTTAAAGCGTTCTACGTTTTGTTTGACGACATAATCCTGCAGAAAGGTGTTCACATGTTCTTAACAGAAACCAACTGCATTGCTCTCAGAAAGTTTTCGCATAAGGTGCCGAAAAAAACGGCATGGGGTGGGGTACAGTGCCGAAAAAAAAACCCGGCCGTGAAATGGATAAGGAAGGGATTTGGATGCGGAGACCTAGAGCCCCTTGCAACCAGGAGCAGTTGTGGAAGTAAGAAAATAAAAAAAAAACAAGGGCATCCGTCAAAGAACGTTAGCTTCTATTGTACACACGAGACTGACAAATTGGTCGCGCTCCTTGGAGACTTTGCGAACAAAGGGCGCATTAGAACAACATGGACGCATGGACACATGCAAACAAGATCATTGCCACTGGAGACAAGGAAAACTTCCTGCAGTAATGAATACAAATATGGCCAGAGGTAAATTACTCTTGAAATAAAAAAGGACTGCTCTAAATTCATCAAGGGTTTCTTCTATTAGCCAAATTTGCCAGTGGCAAGTCTTAAAACGCAGAAAAGTCACAACATGCAGGTGTTTATGCCGTAAGGTTAATCAAATAACCCAGGTGTCGAATGAATTGAGTAACCGGGAAGCCAACGTTTTTTTTATAACGTTTGACGCAACCGATATTAGCGGCAAGCGCAAGAAGTTCGCGGCCCAGATGGAGAAGTAATGGTGAAGTAACCTTGAAACATGTTTGACGATCGAGCCCAAATCAATAGAGCCACTATCGCACCGGTCCATAAAGAGACTAGTTGCAGAACTTGGCGTAAGAAGTGTTACTTATTTAGGAGTTTTAAATACATTGATCCCTACAGCTCGCAGGAAGGGCGTCAGACGAGGGTTTTAGTTGCCCCTCCATCTTCAAAGTGACATTGTTTTCTGACATTACGTTTGCTATGTGTTCGGCTTCTTGTTTTTGTGTTCGGAAGAAAAAAGAACACGCGAGTTGCCGAGTTTCTTGCGGCATTTGGTAGCGTAAAGATCAGTGAGACAATCGCAGAGCGTCGTGGCTTCAGCGATGTCTTTTTACCGGCGGACGATCGCAGAAGTGGGAACTTAACTCCGACTGTTTGGAAAAGAAGCTAATGAGGAAATATTTGCCCACGATTAACGGTATTGCCTAATCCGAAATGGGAGCGCAGCTGTACGCGTGTTGTCATTTGACGATATATTAAGGAAAAGAATTTGAGAAAGACATCTATGTACGTACCGTTACAGGCTTTACTCTTTATTTCTTCATTGAACCACTGTATTTTAGGAATGTATCTTTTAAATGCGAAGCATTTCTTAGCGAACCTAAGACAATTCTAGAGTATCTATCTATCTATCTATCTATCTATCCATCTATCTATCTATCTATCTATCTATCTATCTATCTATCTATCTATCTATCTATCTATCTATCTATCTATCTATCTATCTATCTATCTATCTATCTATCTATCTATCTATCTATCTATCTATCTATCTATCTATCTATCTATCTATCTATCTATCTATCTATCTATCTATCTATCTATCTATCTATCTATCTATCTATCTAGCCGCCTATGTCTAGGTGCTCTCGTGATCACCTCCTTAACGTGGTGTAGAACAAAGTCGGCATGCAAGGGTAACAGGATTTGGCGAACATGAGTGTCTGGTCATAACATGAATAACGTGAAAAGCCTGTGGCGTACGTCGTCAAACCTTTTCCTCCGGATATGTGCGGCACATACCCGTTAATTACCACGGGCCGCAGCATACGGGTATGCGCCACAGGTGATTGATATCTACCCAGGAACGCCGAAAACAGACACTAGAAATTTAAATGCGAGAACTTTAAGAAAAATCCACATCGGCAGAGTTGACCCCACGAAGGCAAAGAATAAAAGTTAGGATTCCAGTAGGAATCGAAGCCAAGCATTCTGCGTGGCAGTCAGGTGTTCTACCACAGAGCCACGCCAGGTCTAGAAACGGCTTTGAAAATGCACCTATGTAGGCTTAATGTTGGTGCAACGGGAATTGTGGTTGTCGTGATGGCTATTTATTTTAATGACAAAGTAATAAACACTACATATCTACTCCTACGATACAGGCGTCATGTAAGGTTAACGTCTGTGGTTCCAATGTTGGATCCGCTTTTATAGCAGTTTAATAAACATGACATTTGTATACCTATTATTTAGGAAACTATATTCTAGCCTTGGTCGCCCCCGGCGGAATACGCTAACGAGTGTTACGTATGATATTCACACCATCGCGCCGTGGAGTGCACTTCGTTTCGACAATAATGACGTATGTGCTCTAACGTAAGTGCTGACGGTATGTCAGACCATAGCGAATTGGTTTCTTGGTTTCCTTTTCACCCAGTTATCATTTAAACGCAAGTGATGTCGAGGTGCGTGGTAAGCCCACTATGTGCACACAACTACTACACTTACAAAAAGACGTCGATCTACCTCATAACGCTTCCCTCAAAGCCAAAAATACAACATAGAACTACTCCCCGACTGCTTCGCATTAAAGCGATTCCCACTAGGCGTGGGATCTGGCGAATTTTTTCAGTTCTTTGCATTTGCTTGTTTCTTGATTTGTGCTTTGTTTTGTTTCTCCTTGGGCGGAGCCAGCTGTAGTTACAGACAACTTTCTATTATAGGTATATTTCATATTCCTTATTTTATTCAGCTTTTTATTGCATGCCTCAATTGTTCTTTGTTTTTTTTCTTTTTTTCCCATTTAGGCGGTGCGAACTCGCCGGCTGGACTCGTGATATTACCCGGGTTATTTTTTAGCAATCAAAATATACGCGATATCTGTCAAATACTGGGGCCTGTTTCTATGACTTCGCTTGCAAAACAACCTCATCAAAAAAGAGAAAAGAATAAAACTATAGATTGCTCAATTTCAATAGCTACCCCCTTTTATTTAATATTCAGGTACCAACTTTGATACAGTCGTCTTAACAAGTGCTGTTTGGATGTTAATTAAATTAAATATACGTTCCAGCAGAATACGAAAGCATCGCATGCCTAGATCCAGGTGCAAATCAAGGAAGCCATGGCTGTTGAAATAATCCGGAATAGGCTAACCTGCTGCAATTTATAGTGACATAGTAGCTTTATATTTTAAATTAAACCCGAAAAGTTTCTTATCCGAAGCAGTACTGCTTCGATGCAGCCGTGTATAAAAACTAGAAGTTCATATGCTTTGAATTATGTCATAAGTGCGATGGACGGAAGCAGCATCGATTTAAATTCGGACTATAACAAAGAAGGCGCGCGTGTTGGCATCCTGACCTTTTTAGCAAAACATCTAGACCGCAGCTGCCTCGAATCCAGCATTGACTTGGCAGCAAGACATCATCCTTCGAACTTCGATGCAGAGATTTTACTTTACAATACGGAATACAGAATCGGGGACTTTTTTTAACACGAAAGTGTTTTATGCCGGGGTCCACCAAGACTTCAGTGACGTATTTCCGTCACGGAAATGACGTCGAAAAAAATATACACGATCAGATGGCAAAGAAAAAAAGTCCCGTCAACGGGCATCGAACCCACGACCGCTCGGTCCGCTACAACAGATGCCGGGCACGCTATCCACTGCGCAACGGTCACAGACATGAAGGCTTTACAAACGCGCCTTTTATATCTACCACTCTCCCGGTCGGCGGGGGGGGTGTTGCCCTCTGGGAGCAGTAAAGTAAAGTAATTCGTCATTACTGTGGCCTCCGCGATTAGCACCTGCAACGCGTTACACGCCCCTCCCATTCGGCGCGTGTTTAATAAAGTTCTTTGTCAATGCGTTAAGACACCGCGAGGTGGCGACCTTAGCCAAGCGTCGTAAAAGCGTCGGCCTCGCTCATAGCTCTGCGACGCGCGCCTGCCTCACCTGGCTGTAACACCGCGTTCCCCACTCACGCACTCGCCCCTATACTCGCGGACAACTTTTCTTGGCAATGAAGCGAAGGCTACAGAGCCACAACGCACGTATCCTGCCCGTAATGAATGTCGTCCCACAATTGCGTTCGTATTTTCTGCGTGAGATATATAAAATACTCCTTCATATTCTACATGTAGCTTTTTGAGACGGAATGCAGCGCACGCAAGCGAGATATTTGCATTTCTTTTATTTTATACGTTGTCACTTTGCGTTTTTGCGTGCGTGATAAAAGTCACGCCAATTACCCGCACGTTAGACGCTGGCAGCGTTTGCGTCGAAATGCAACGCTAGACATCACTTTCGACGGCGTTACGAGACGCTCGCCAAACCGGACTACTTCGCATAGCAGTACATGTGCAGACGCTCTACCCCCGTGCTTTCCCTTCATTGCCAAGAAAAGTTGTCCGTGAGTATAGAAAAATCGCGGCCGGGATACCGGGGCGGCACGACGCGCTTTGTGTTTCCCTCTAGTCCGGTCGTGATGTTCAATCACATTTTACATGCCGCGGGATGGCGACCAAGTTCTGCGTCCAATATGCGAAGCTCTTCTGGCTATCACACCTAGTCCTCCGTTTACGCTTTCACAGTTAACTACTACAGCTAACACAAGGGTTTGTTTATTCATTTAGGAGGGACGTTAGTCGTCAGGATGGAGATGTATCACCGATCATCAAAGTGGGAACGTCCTTGTTAAACAGTGCTATAGCTGCCAGACGTCAACATGCTGTCACTAATCCCGTTAATCGGGTTGGCGATCGCCGGGCGGATTCTAAGGGCTGGCGTCACGGCCCTCCGAAAACGCACCACGAAAGCGCGGACAATTTAGGGTTGGTCCTTTGGTGCGCCAGCGAACGCCGGTTGTTGTCCAAAGACCGAGTCAGAGCCGAGAGTCGATAACACAAACGAAAACGAAATATATTCTCAGTTAAGGCAATACAAATAACACTAACACGTGCACACTCGGCTGGTACCAGTTACAACTTCACAATATAATTCAGATGGTGTTTACACAACGGGAGCTAAACGAACAGATCACACGCTACAAATGCAGTCGCATGCATTACAACTATTCAATGACCGTTAAAGTCTTGAATATACAATGGCGTATCCAGTCCGCAATACTTGGACGGTAATCGAATGCTTCTCTTCAAGGAAACACTCACGCCAGCTCCAGCGTTGATCGTCGTAGCTCAACCGTCGTCGTGACTTGTCACGGCTCACACGGTGTCGTCATCGGATTCTTCCAAATCGACGATCGACTGACCGCACACCATCATAAACACGTCTTCTTTGGCTAACGGAGCCACACGTCGCATAACTTCACCATCACCGGGCCACTCCTTCACTGACCTGTCTCACTGACTTCACTACTTCTCGACTGACTCCCTCACTGACTGCACTACTACCGATTGCACGCTTTTATCCCTTCTCCCCCGGGTTCTAGAAGCGTCGGGATGTTTCTTCTGCGTGCAGTACAGCTAAGCCTGGGGAAAGGGCGAGAGCTTTCTCGTAGGTTCGAATCGCGGCGGCATCACGCATTTGAGCCACGCACACGCAGTACAAACCTGTCTTCACACATATCAAACGAAACGTCTTTGAGAGGGTAATAACTTGAACGCCGTCACTTGGCCTAGTGACGTGATCACTAGTGACTCGCGTGACGTCATCACGCCTGACACCCACGCAAGCACTCTCTAACCTGCATTCATGCATATCAAATGAAACGTCTTCGAGAGGGTAATAACTTGAACGCTGTCACTCGACCTAGTGACGCGATCACTAGTGACTCACGTGACGTCATCACGCCTAACACCCACGCAGGCACTCTCTAACCTGCCTTCATGCATATCAAACGAAACGTCTTCGAGAGGGTAATAACTTGATCGCTGTCACTCGGCCTAGTGACGGGATCACTAGTGACTCGCGTGATGTCATCACGCCTGACATTCACGCAAGCACTCTCTAACCTACCTTCATGCATATCAAACGAAACGTCGTTGAGAGAGTAATCACTTGAAGGCCGTCGCAGGCAGCGTCTGCTAGTAGAAAACTGACTGATCGCGCTGCACAGCCGTTCACCGGCCAACCCGTATATTTAGGCACCGGATCGCGCGTTTCGAATTCAGTCAAGGGCGTCTTCACATGGCTTTCGCTTGACTTGACGCTTTTCTTGACTCGAGTAGATGCGATGGAAACAACAGTACCTTCAACCAGTAGTGGGGTACAACCCAACATCAGCGTCCCACCACTCGTTGAAGGCAACGCTTCTTCTTCATTCAATAAATAAGAATAATAAAGGCGAAATAACAATTAAGCATTTCCAAACCATACTCAATTACGCAACATTCACCCGAAACCGTCACCACTATGCGACCCATTTACTCCAGCTCGTCGTGTGGGAAGATGTGGGCGGCTTTCTTGTTGCTTCTCGTATTTCGAAGTATGCCTTGGAAACGCCGGCAGCCAGGCCGCACTACAGTGAACGAACAGGCGTTCACCACCAAACAGGCACGCTTATTCCAAGCCCACTAACCTATAAAAAACGGCGTGGCTTAGAAGGTAGAAAGAAAGGCATGAGTCAGGCACAGCGTTCAACGGCGCATCAGCAAATGGTCACCTGCAATTAGCAATAGTATGTATCTCAAGTACGAGGACTGCCCTCTATTACAACGGATTTGTTTCACAGGATAACCAGATGAAATATTATTTGAGCCGAAGGAGTGGTTGACAAATCCTTTTGCAGCATGTTTTGAAACAGGCAGACCGTGCGTCTTATACTTGATTATGTATATACAGTGTTATGACTTACCTGGCATGTTATCGCAATTGCCGAAGCAAAGATGATGCCCGGTTAAAACACCCACCCGACCTTAAGAAACAATTGTTGTTCTTATAACGTCGAGCTTGTTAAATCGGTTATGAAATGGGTGATGAAAGAGAACCGGGGCAAGTCCGTGGAAAACGAAATTTATCATTATACAGGCAAAGCAGTTTTCATAAACACGCAGCCGTACTTGTGCTGCTGAGCAGTGTTTCACATATCAAGGCAGTCGAGGGCAGCTTGTACGAAAGTGTAATTGTGCCTATCATAAGCGGCACAGTCCACACGCTGGATGTGCTGCATAGAGTGCCCCGCGGCCTCAACCAGCAGAGCACGGCGATGTTCTTTCTTGGAGATCCCTCCCGGTGTCGTGAGGAGATCATCCCTCCGCTCGATTAGAAAGCCCTTCACACCTGCCTTGAACTTTGAGAAAAGCTCCTCAATTGGATTGAAGAATGGGCTGTATGGCGGTAGCCACTTGACTGTGTGGTCGCTTGCCGCGAGGACAGCCTGTTCGGCGCGGCGGTGCGCTGGTGCGTTGTCAAACAGGAACACTGCCTGCATTCCCGGTTCCTGCTGAGAAACTTTTCTCGACACTTCTGCGAGAAAGTCGTTGAAGACAGCCCAGTGGGCCTTGTCCGCAATTGTCCAATGGACAAGGCCGTTCGCCGACATGCAGGCTATAACATTTACATGCGCCCCCTTTGCGCTAGTTGACAAACGGCACGCTGGAGCACCTCGTTTCGCCCTTCCGAAACTGCGCGAGCACCATACGTTGAAGTTGGTCTCGTCGATGTAGTTGATATGCATGAATGCAGGTTAGAGAGTGCTTGCGTGGGTGTCAGGCGTGATGACGTCACGCGAGTCACTAGTGCCCACGTCACTAGGCCGAGTGACGGCGTTCAAGTTATTACCCTCTCAACGACGTTTCATTTGATATGCATGAAGACAGGTTAGGACAGCGCGTACGTGGGTGTTAGGCGTGATGACGTCACGCGAGTCACTAGTGATCACGTCACTAGGCCAAGTGACGGCGTTCAAGTTATTACCCTCTCAAAGACGTTTCGTTTGATATGTGTGAAGACAGGTTTGTACTGCGTGTGCGTGGCTCAAATGCGTGATGACGTCACGCGAGTCACTAGTGATCACATCACTAGGCCGAGTGACAGCCTTCGAGTTATTACCCTCTCGAAGACGTTTCGTTTGATATGCATGAAGACAGGTTAGGACAGCGCGCGCGTGGGTGTTAGGCGTGATGACGTCACGCGAGTCACTAGCGATCACGTCACTAGGCCAAGTGACGGCGTTCAAGTTATTACCCTCTCAAAGACGTTTCGTTTGATATGTATGAAGACAGGTTTGTACTGCGTGTGCGTGGCTCAAATGCGTGATGACGTCACGCGAGTCACTAGTGATCACATCACTAGGCCGAGTGACGGCCTTCAAGTTATTACCCTCTCAATGACGTTTCGTTCGATATGCATGAAGACAGGTCAGGACAGGGCGTGCGTGGGTGTTAGGCGTGATGACGTCACGCGAATCACTAGTGATCAAGTCACCAGGCCGAGTGACAGCGTTCAAGTTATTACCCTCTCAAAGGCGTTTCGTTTGATATGTATGAAGACAGGTTTGTACTGCGCGTGCGTGGCTCAAATGCGTGATGACGTCACGCGAGTCACTAGTGATCACATCACTAGGCCGAGTGACAGCGTTCAAGTTATTACCCTCTCGAAGACGTTTCGTTTGATAAGCATGAATG
The DNA here is from genome assembly GCF_013339695.2 of Rhipicephalus sanguineus. Classification (NCBI taxonomy): domain Eukaryota; kingdom Metazoa; phylum Arthropoda; class Arachnida; order Ixodida; family Ixodidae; genus Rhipicephalus; species Rhipicephalus sanguineus. The sequence continues at coordinate 90,907,004 of NC_051184.2, read as the reverse complement.
CAGGTTAGAGAGTGTTTGCGTGGGTGTCAGGCGTGATGACGTCACGCGAGTCACTAGTGATCAGGTCACTAGGCCGAGTGACGGCGTTCAAGTTGTTACTCTCTCAACGACGTTTCGTTTGATATGCATGAAGGCAGGTTAGAGAGTGCTTGCGTGTGTGTTAGGCGTGATAACGTCACGCGAGTCACTAGTGATCAGGTCACTAGCTGAGTAACAGCGTTCAAGTTATTACCTTCTCAAAGACGTTTCGTTCGATATGTATGAAGACTGGATTGTACTGCGCGTGCGTGGCTCAAATGCGTGATGACGTCACGCGAGTCACTAGTGATCACATCACTAGGCCGAGTGACAGCGTTCAAGTTATTACCCTCTCAACGACGTTTCGTTTGATATGCATGAAGGCAGGTTAGAGAGTGCTTGCGTGAATGTCAGGCGTGATGACATCACGCGAGTCACTAGTGATCCCGTCACTAGGCCGAGTGACAGCGTTCAAGTTATTACCCTCTCGAAGACGTTTCGTTTGATATGCATGAAGGCAGGTTAGAGAGTGCCTGCGTGGGTGTTAGGCGTGATGACGTCACGGGAGTCACTAGTGATGCCCTCACTAGGCCGAGTGACAGCGTTCAAGTTATTACCCTCTCGAAGACGTTTCGTTTGATATGCATGAATGCAGGTTAGAGAGTGCTTGCGTGGGTGTCAGGCGTGATGACGTCACGCGAGTCACTAGTGCTCACGTCACTAGCCCGAGTGACGGCGTTCAAGTTATTACCCTCTGAAGGACGTTTCGTTTGATATGCATGAAGACAGGTTAGGACAGCGCGTGCGTGGCTCAAATGCGTGATGACGTCACGCGAGTCACTAGTGATCACATCACTAGGCCGGGTGACAGCGTTCGAGTTATTACCCTCTCGAAGACGTTTCGTTTGATATGCATGAAGGCAGGTTAGAGAGTGCTTGCGTGAATGTCAGGCGTGATGACGTCACGCGAGTCAATAGTGATCAGGTCACTAGGCCGAGTGACGGCGTTCAAATTATTACCCTCTCAACGGCGTTTCGTTTCATTTGCATGAAGACACGTTAGGACAGCGCGTGCGTGGGTGTTAGGCGTGATGACGTCATGCGAGTCACTAGTGATCACGTCACTAGGCCGAGTGACGGCGTTGAAGTTATTACCCTATCAAAGACGTTTCGTTTGATATGCATGAAGGCAGGTTAGAGAGTGCTTGCGTGGTTTTAGGCGTGATGACGTCACGCGAGTCACTAGTGATCACATCACTAGGCCAAGTGACAGGGTTCAAGTCATTACTCTCTCAAAGACGTTTCGTTTGATATGCATGACGGAAGGTTAAGACAGCGCGTGCGTGGGTGACATGCGTGATGACGTCACCTGAGTCACTAGTGACCAGATCATAGGCCTGGGCAATAGGTATGAAGTTATTACTGCGTGGACGGCCTTTCCTTTGATATACATGTCGAAGGTGTGAATAGTGCGTACGCGGGTGATAGGCGTGATGAAGTCGCGCGAGTCACATTGTGTCACTAGTGACTCATTCATTGTTTATTCTACGCATCTTGATAATATTTCCTCTTAAATTCACTCCGAAGCTATTCACTCCATGGATTCCCGAAAATTCTGGGTCGCTTTAAGGTCGCGATGTCGTCAGGATTAAATTCGCTGGCGTCTGGATTAAATCGGCTGGCGGTTGGATTAATTTCAGTGGCACTTGGATTAAAATGAATGGCACCTGGATTAATTTGAGTGGCGGCTGGATTAAATTGACTGGCGCCTAGATTGATTTGGCTGGCGCTTGGATTAAATTGAGCGGGAAAACCTGTAGAAACATCCAGGCCTTGCCGGGCGTTTGATCGCGTTGACGGCGTCTGGCTCGAGTGGGTGAGGAGGATGCGGCGCGCCGGCGTCTTTTGATGCTTGTTTTTTCGTCTTTTGCGCTTCTTGGGCGAGCGGTTCGCGCCGTTCTGTCTCGTAGCCGCGGCCTCGCGCGCGGAAACTCACTTGTGGAAACTCACTTATATCAACCTACAGTAAACATTTAGTGACTTCTGTAAGGGCATGCTTTACTTTCGTGTTATTCCGATTTTATGACGGAGGCATCAACCATATTTTTAGGGGCGAAGCTCCTTAAAGCGGCACCCGTTCGTCCCCGTCGTAGTGCGTAACCAGTCTTAACGCTAGTACCAGATCTTGACCTCCAAGGTGGTGCCGGTGGCAGATTTCACCTGTGCGTCGTTGAAAAATAAAAAATTCGCAGCGTGCGCGTTAACTAAAAGCCGGCTTCTTCTGTCTCTCATTCCCATTAGCAGCCATTGTTTACCTCCAAGGTAGTGCCTGGTGAGATTTCTCCTGTGCGTCATTAAACAATAAAAATTTTGTTCAAAACGCCGTTGATTGATGAAACATCTGGCGTCTTTCGTTGGTATACCAACGAAAGACGCCAGATGTTTCTCCTCTCCTAGTCTTGATAAAGCCGCGACAGTGATCGAAATGTTTGCGTATGTGTTTGAGCCAGCACTGGAATTATTCAGTGCCATTCCGGTCAAGTTGATCTTGAAGGACGGTACGGTACCGGTTTTCTGCAAGGCCCGGACGGTGGCTTTCGCTTTGCGAGACGCCGTTACGCAAGAGTTACAGTCCTTCGTAGAAAGCGGAGTGCTAGTCCCCATTCAGCAGAGCGACTGGGCAATGCCCCTGGTAGTAGTTCCGAAACCAAATGGTAAGGTCCGCATCTGCGGTGATTACAAAGTGACCGTGAATCTTCGCCTCCGGACTGACCAGTTCAAGGATTGAGGAATTAAACTGAAAGATCGGTAACTTATCTGGGTCATGTTATTGAAGAAGAGGGGTCAGGCCTTCGAACGAGAAGAGGCACTGGCGGTGTTGTTCGGGGTAAGCAAGTTCTACAAATATTTGTTCGGCAGAAAGTTTTCTGTATACTCAGACCACTAACCATTGCTTGGCATATTTGGACAGAACAAGCTGGTTCTTGCTATGTTAGCGGCACGCGTGCAGCGTTGGGCCTTATTACTGGCTGCATACAACTACCAGTGGCAACCTTGACAGTGACGTGGACGCACTGTCAAGGTTGCCGCTTCCAGAGCAGGGGGAGGAACCGGAGGAAGTGCACTTTTCCGTCTTTGATGAAGTTCCGCTGTCCGCCAGACAGATCAGGATTGCAACGCTGAAAGACAAAGTGATGTCTAAGGTCCTGTTATTCACAACAAACGGGTGGCCATCAAATGTAGCACACGAGACGGTAATGGCATAATTTAGGCGACGCAGTGAACTTTCTGTGGAACAGGAGTGTGTAACGTGGGGAAATCGGGTAATTATGCCAGTGTCCTTGCGACAAAATATTCTTCAATGCTGCATGAAGGTCACCTAGGCATCCCACGAATGAAAATGTTATCCCGAAGCCATGTATGGTGGCCCGGCTTAACTCAAGAGATTGAGCAAAAAGTGACTGCGTGTGTCACGTGTCAGCTGGCCCAAAATTCAGGATCCAGAGTTCCGCTGTTATCTTGGGGATGGCCTGCACGCAGGTGGCAGCGAGTACATCTCGACTTTGCATATCGTGACCAACACCCAGGCAGTACACAACGTCGGGCTAATATTGGTTTTACGGAGGCTGTGCGCGGCCCCACCTCGGGCCAGCATTGCTAGCCTGGCGCCGATATCGGCGGAGCCGTTGACTTTTGCCGGCGAAATTGGGCCGATTTTGCCGCCTTTCAGCCGATGCTGGGCTTTCACCGCAACATTGTGCCGAGTTTCCCGCCGTTGTGCCGTCTTTCCACCGATATCCGCCTAGCCGGTTTCTTTCACCGGCGACATTGGGCCGTGTTTTCCGGCGTTCTGCCGTCTTTCCGCCGATATCGGCTTAGCCGATTTCTTTCACCAGTGTACGATTCCGGTAGCTGACAGATGCTAGGCGCGTCTACACAAGTGACTCTGAGCCATGATGACCGAACGAATGCTCATTGCTTCATTCCCCTCAACCATATATAGAAAGCATGGCGCGTAGCGCCCTCTACATCTCTCCCCCGAGATATGCACACAACAAAAACACGACACATCACAAGTCAAGTCTTTTCGGAGTCTTAACTCGGCGACCAAATCTGGTGACTTGCGCTCCGCATTCATTGGAGACTTGTGGCGTGGAGTTCGCTCGTAGTTAAGTCCGAATAGGGCACTAGATGCACCCTATTACGCACAAGCACCGCGGTTGGTGTTTCCACGACGTACGAGCGGGGCTTCGAGGCTGGGCTGAGAACGCACGCCGTTTCCTTGATATCTCGAACCCACACCGTGTCCCCCGGCTCCAGCGGAGGAAGGACGGTCGCAGCACGACGGCGATCAAAGTCTTTCTTCTGTCGCCTTCTTACGTCCTCGTCTTGGCACTTGACAACGTCAGGCGCAGGCCACTTCGGTTCCAGGCAATCCGCTGGCTTGAGAAGCCTGGTTCGCAGGCTGCGGCCCATGAGTAGCTGCGCTGGGCTAAACCCTGTGACGCCTGCAGTGTCTCTCTAAGACAGAAGTGCCAGAAAAGGATCATCTGCTTTCTCGAACATTTCTTTGACCGTGCGCACCATCCTTTCTACTTCCCCGTTAGACTGCGGGTAGTTTGGACTCGAGGTGATGTGCTGGAAGCCATAGTGCTTCGCAAAAGCTGCAAATGCGTGTGAAGCGAACTGCGGTCCATTGTCGCTTCGTACAACTGCGGGGATGCCGAAACGAGCGAAAATGCTTTTGATAGCATTGATAACCGCCTCAGAGTTCGTGCTTCGCATGTAGATGACTTCAGGGTAGCGAGAACGATAATCAACTACTAAGTAGGTAGTTGTGTCCTCTGTGACTAAATAAGTCCATTTCCTACTTCTTGCCATGGTTGCGCTGGAGTTTTCGTTACAACCAATGGCTCACTTCGTTGCGCTCGTGTGGCTGCGCACTGCCTGCAGCGACTGACTCTGTCCCGTATTTGCTGCGAAAGTCCGTACCACCACACGGAATCCTGTGCTCTCAGCCGGCATCGGTTAATTCCCTGGTGGCCTTCATGGATAAGTTCGAGCGTATCCTTTTGCAGCGAAGTCGGGATGACAAAGCGATTGCCTTTTAGCAGGACGCCGTTGCACAAAGAGAGATCGCCTCGATGGTTCCAGTATTTCTTGATGTGCTTCGGAAGCCTGTCTCGACGAGGCCAGCCCTGGGTGCAGTATTTGACGAGCTGGTTGCATTCACCATCCTGTTCTTGGTGCATGCGGACATCATCTGCAGTAACCAGCTTCGTGTCAGTGATCGCTGCAACTTGGAATTCGAGAACTCTTCTACCACATCCACTAGGCTGATCGACGGCTTCTCGTCTGGAGCCCTTGAAAGAGTATCCGCAGTGGCTAGCTGTTTGCCCGGAACGTAGACCACGTTGAATTGGTATCGCATAAGTTTGATACGGAACCGTTGAATACGTGGAGGCATCGTGTCCAAGTCAGCGTTTCCAAGCAGTGTCACCAGTGGCTGGTGGTCGGTTTCCACCGTGAAGTGTAGGCCTCGCACGTACTGGTCAAAGCGGTGCACTGCCCATGCTACCGCCAACGCTTGTTTTTCTGTTTGGCTGTAGCGTTGTTCTGCATCGGTTAACGACCGTGATGCAAGCGCTACCGCGCGTCGCTCCCCCGATGGTTGTTCTTGCAGAAGAACAGTTCCCAATCCAAATGAGCTCGCGTCGCATGAGACAATGGTATTACGACCGGGATGATACTTCGCCACGCAGAGGTCCGAGGTGAGCATCTCCTTGACCCGATTAAAAGCGGTCTCTTGAAGCGGTCCCCATTGCCATGCATTTTGCTCGCCCAGCAAGGCGCGAATAGGGGCGGTTGCCTGCGAAAGGTTGGGCAGAAAGCGACCAATATGATTAACCATGCCGAGGAAGCGTCTAACACCAGCAACGTCCTTGGGTGGCTCCAAGTTGCGTTGGGCTTCGAGTTTGCTGGGACTCGGCGAGATACCGTCGGCATCGATGATCACACCAAGAAACTCTACTTTGTCTTGACCGAAGCAGCATTTCGACTTGTTGAGTTTAATTCCGGCTCTCCTCAGACGTTCAAGAACCCCCACAAGTCGCTTGTCGTGCTCTTCTCGGTCTTTTCCAAAAACCAGGATGTCGTCGATCATGTTGACGACATTGGGTTGTCCTTCGAGAATGCGAGCCATTTCTCGCTGAAAGTACTCCGGTGCCGAGGTCAGGCCGAAAGGTAGACGACAGTAGCAGTAGCGTCCGAATGGCGTGATGAATGTGGTGTACTCTTGGCATTCTTGGGACAATCGCACGTGGTGAAATCCTGCTGTCGCGTCGAGTTTAGGGAACACCTTTGCGTCGCCCAGTTGCCCGAGAACCCATTCGACCGTTGGAAGCACGTGCCTTTCACGGAGAACTTCCTTGTTGAGCTTTGTCAAGTCCACACATATTCGGATGCCGCCTGATGCCTTCGGTACTGCGACCAGACCTGCACACCACAGCGTCGGCTTCGTAATGCGCCTGATGACGCCTTGTTTTTCCATCTGGTCCAGCTCTTGCTTCACCTGGTCGTACAGAGGAATGGGAATTCTGCGAGGTACACTGAGCACAAATGGCTTGGCATTTGGCTTGAGCCTAATAGTGTACTCCTCCCCTACGGTACCAAGTCCCTCGAAGATATCATGGCTAAGGGTGCCGTCGCTTGAAGAGCTGGCTCGCTTTTCAGGTCGCTGTGCGGCGTCGATGAATTTCACCCCTCCTAATGCGAGTATAGCAGGGTAGCCTAGCAGAGACGTAGACTGCGAAGGCATGACATACACTGGCTGTACGCAGGTGCGGCTCTTCCACTCCAACGTAGCTCTGAATTGGCCAGACACATTTAAAGGATAATTTCCAGGACCTGTTAGATGAGCCTCCGGTTTTTCGAGTTGAGACGGTACTCCCGGAAAAGTGCTTGGAACGACGGCAACTTCCGCTCCTGAGTCGACTTTGAACTTGAGCGGGACGCCGTTCACGTGAACCCAAACGAACTTGGCGTTTGCTTCACGACTGGTCTTGACAGCATGCATCTCGATGGCATGTGACTGTCGGCTGTGCGAACGCTGCTTGGCTAAGCAAACTGCTTCAAAGTGCCCTTTCTTTTTGCAAAAATTGCAAACGGCTTTCTTGGCAGGACAAAATTCCCGCTGATGCACTTCATGTCCACAGAAGTGACACGATCCGTGCGTCGCATCAGAAAAAGGGGTTTCTCTTGATGCTGACGTTCGCTTATGGTATTGCCTTTTCGCTGGATTGTGCTTCGCTGCATCAACGGCAACTGGTCCAGATAACTGGTCTGCGCGTTCACGTTTTTCTCTTTCGGCATCTTTGTGCAGCCGTGCATGCAGGAGCGCTTTGTCCAGCGTCAAGTCAGAGGTGCGGCAGAGTTGTTCTGATAACCTGCTGTCCAACAAGCCGACGATAAATCGGTCTCGAACGAGCCTGTCCTCGACGGACGCTGAGCCATAGTTGCATCTTTTGACCATGTTTCGCAACGCAGAATAAAAAGCATCGACGCTTTCGTCTGCTTGCTGCGGCCGCTTGTGAAAACGATAACTCTCATGAACTTCGTTTAGCGGGTGAACAAAATGCGAGGTGAACTTGCTCTTCACAACGCTGTACGACAGAGCTTCTTCGGCCGTCTAGTTGAAAGACGCTAGCACGCGTCGAGCTTGAACACCCATGCAGTAAAGAAGCGTTCGTACCCGAACCTCGTCGGTGGCTCGGTGCATTCCTGTAGCATAGGCATAGTCCTCGAACTGCTCAATCCGGGGTTTTCCGGGCGTGGGTTCGAATCCCACTTCTGACACCATGTACGATTCCGGTAGCTGACAGACGCTAGGCGCGTCTACACAAGTGACTCTGAGCCATGATGACCGAACGAATGCTCATTGCTTTATTCCCCTCAACCATATATAGAAAGCATGGCGCGTAGCGCCCTCTACAACCAGCAACATTGGGCCGAGTTTGCCGGCGTTTTGCTGTTCTTCCGCCGACATCGGCCTAGCCCATGGCTCTCACCGGCAACATTGGGCCGAGTTAGCCGCCGTTTTGCCGTACTTTCGCCGACATCGGCCGGCCCGATGGTTTTCACCGGCAACATTCGGCCGAGCATGCCGTCATTCTGCCGTGCTTCAGGTGACATCGGCGGAGCCGATGGCTTATCGGCGATGTTGGAACTTTCTTGTCTCCCTTCAGACAGTTATACATGCCCTGTTGAGAACCGTCCTCCTGCGTCACGGCGCTCCAAAAGTCCTCGTCACCGACAGAGGTACGGCTTTTACGGCAGAGCTAACGCAAACCATCTTGAAATAGAACCACACAAGTCACCGACGGACTTCACCCGCAGGCGAATGGCCTCACCGAGCGGCTAAATGAAACCCTCGCCGACATGCTGGCAATGTACTGTACGTCGAACACATGACACGGGACACCATAATATCTTCCGCACATAACCTTAAGTTAACACGGCAGTGTAAGAAACGGCGCACATTTGACGCCGTTCAAACTAGTTCACGGAAGCCCCTCAACGACGCTTCTGTACTTCTGTTTTGTAAATGTTTTTGCCACTGGTCGGCCGACTTCACTAATGTATGCAGCACCTAAATTCACCCAAACATTCCCGCACGAATGCTTTTAGCGGAAGGAGTTTTATGTGAATACTAATTCTGTGCATAAAGCGAGCCTGTCATCATATTTATAGCGCTATATCTTTTTAGCCGCTGAATGTGTGGTGCGAGCGCTCATATACTACACGGACCGTTTCCGATCTCTGTGTTTCCACATATTTACTCACGCGCGTGTTTGGGTCAAGCGTAACACGCGCATTTGCTTCAGTGATGTCACATAATTTTACTATATGAAAGTAGTAAAAAGCTCAACAAGGCGTGTTGCTGAGCTAGTTGGTTCATTACTTGAGAAAAATAGATATGGTGCAAAAAAGACCGGGCGAAGTGACGACACGTTTTGTCGTTTGAATGTTTCCAAATCAACTAGCCCACTGACCATCTTTAACGAACTGACAAACACGTGCTTGCCACGTGTTTGACAGTTCGTATTTGCACTTCGTTGCCGTCCATTTTGTGACATACATATCTTTTTCAAGTAAAAATCACGCTCAACGATTGCTTCCCACGTGCTTTCAGAAACAGTCGCATAAAACTATTATTATTGCACGTGAAATACGATGAAAAATGCTGCTCCAATGAGGTGTACGCAAAGTTTTCATGTAGCGACATGTGGCAACAAGTGATGCATTGAAAATTCGACGAACGCCTTTCTCAAACGGCATGCCCATAGACATGCTGGGGGGATCGCACACCGTTGTGCTAGGCTCAGCCGTGCTTTCCCTTTCCCTCGTTCAGCGTCATTGTCGCGAAACGTGCTTGACCAGGCACGGTATTGTAGCTGCGGGAGCAGGTTTTGTTCCCTCCGACCAGCAAAATTCTTCAATAAGTGCGGTGTGTGGACATAAGTGGTGGAAAGTCAAAATCGTGCACGAGACGAATATGCGGCAGTATTCCGGCATTGTTTTCGGCAGAGATCACCGCAGCGAGAAACGAGTGGCTCCCTGCTTCCATGTTGAACTCGCTCACCTCATATAAGGCCACGTGTTCACAACTGTTACGTTTCGTCAGTTTTTTGTTCTCTTCTTATCGCGTATTTTCTATTGACCATCGTGTTTTGTGTATTCTGATATGGTGCGCTTGCATTTTTTTATTTTTTATTTGCTCGTGTTTTTAGCGATCCAACGGGTACACGTGAGTGGTTTTTATGCACCATTCTTTTCTGTTACAATCTTACCTTTAGATTAGGAATGCGTACGTGTCTGTCTTGTTTAGATGTAGAGTTCATGGGATCTTGTGGTACCGCTCGCAACGTTTTTCGCGTCGCGTGCAGCAGTTTATCCATCTTTTTGGCCCTTAAGTTATCATTGAAAAAATTGCAATTTCCGCTTAAAGGATAACGCGAATTTAGTTGCCAGTCATGTGTTGGGAATGCCTACCGTTCCTTGGTGAAATTAATAAACGTCGGGGTGGGGGGGGGGGGTGCTCCTGTGCTCGTAATTAGCTCACGCGTATACACAATCTTCTAGTCTAGTTGCCACTCTTAACTCGCTTTTTCGGCAAGCCGCCTAACATTATCTTTCTTTTCTTCGGGTCCGTCATTAATCCTACTTTAATGCTGCTTTCGTTTACATCTCCAGAATTTTTTTCGTGATTCGGCACCGGCGTTACTGAAAAGCGCGATATCGTCCGCAAAACGTAAGTAGCTAAGATATTCTTCGTTAATCCTTATTCTTATTTTTGCGCGTTCTAGTTCTTTCAATATTTATAGTGAATGTGCCGCGCATAACGTTTAGGAGATTGTAACTTTCGCATAGGCGTGCGCACTGGCCGGCCCCTGTAGTCACCTGAGAAGAGGTGGGCGCAAGGTCTGCCAAACACATTGACTTAATAGGGAGGGGGGGGGCGCCACGATGAACATTAGGCCCCCTCCCCCCACCCCCCTCTGAAGTGGAACCCTGCTCACGCCTATGATTTTGCGCCTGATCCCATTCTCGATTAGGACTGTGCTGTTTTTTTTGAGGAATACGGTGGCTGTGGGGTTGTCTTAGATGTTGGCTACGGTATCTGTAGATGTTTAGATATGCCTTTATGGCATAATTATTTCGGAACTGCTGGCGTGTGTTCATATCTGTGAATAAATTTGTGTTTATCACCTTGCAAACGTGTTGCTCCTTAATTTCTCAGGCGCATGCACAGTTGGTGCAGCAGACCTTTCATCAATTTAGTTGCGTTAGAGACAATATTGACTTTCGTTCTCGGCCTTGCGCGGTTCGACAGAATTGTGGGTCTTAATCGCACACTAAGACGTCAGTGGAGCAGTCGTTCTAATTAGGAAGCATTTTTCGAATATGGCACCAATGGTAGTTGATGAATGCCGTTGGGCCGCGAATAGTATATTTTAGCGCTGCTGACTTACAGTACAGAAACCACAGTTATACCGGACTGCCGTGGTTGGCACGCAGCCATTTTACTTTATAACACGTGTATCAGCCTGCCTGAACAAGTTATTTTACGCATCGAGCAACCATCGCCGGTGTCACCATATAAACTAGCTACGTGCGGACCACGACGGTACAGTACTACCGTACTTAACGCACGGGAAGCCACCACTGCTAAAACATAATAATGGGTGTAAACGGTCACGCCAGCGGCTACCCGACGTCGGCGGGGCCGACACCATGCCAGCATCGGCTAGCATACATAGGCCCAATGACGGCTTGCCATCATTGGCTGAATAACGGCAAGCCCGTCTCGGATCGACGCTGGCTAGCCCACGTCAGCCCGGAGTCGGTAAGCCCGCATCGGCCCAACGGCGGCTAGCCAACGTCGGGCCGATGCGGGTGAAAGTAGCGCGAGTGTGATTTGCCGACGTGGGGCCAATATTGCTGCCGTCATTCGCCGACGTTGGGCCAAGATCGGTCCAAAGGTGGCGTGCTGCCTGGGCAGTGGTTTCTTGTGTTGGTGGACGCTCATTTGATATTGCTGGAAGTTTTTGCTATGAAATCAACTAACAGTGAAAAAAAGACGGTGGAAAAGCTGCGTAGTGTGTTTGCTGTCTATGGTTACCGGAAGAAATAGTCACGGACATTGGTACATGGTTTACTTCGCTCTGCTTTGAGAGTTTTTTGAAACGTAATAGAATCCGCCATACAAAGACCCCTCTTTACCATCCTGCCTCAAATGGCACTGCTGACAGAAAGTGATTGAGTGACAGAGTCACGCCGCTTCCTAGTCATTAGGGCGCGGCTTCCGCAAGGCAGCGGCTACGCGTGCAACGGACTAGTTACATAAACATAACAAAAGAAGCGCGCGTTGCAATATATTCTGTTCGTTTAGAAAATATGGAGCCAATTCGGAGCGATATGGGCTGTTGTATGGAAAAGCAGTAAGCCGCTACCGACCTACCCCACCCGAGAGTACTGGGAAGCTTACGTGCCGGTAAGCTTGGTACCACCTCCAAGACCAACAGGCATTGGTGGCTAGAGCACGAGCCACCGCGGAAGCTACAGGGATCCCGGACTACGGATCCCTCCTAGTGTTTGTGGGGGGCGTGCCCACCCGGCTCACCCCAAGTATAACTCTAAGTGTAAATAGGTAAATAAATGTTTTCCACCGCCACCACCCCGGAATAGTCATAGAGGTGGAAACGAGAGGTCTGTCCAATTATGTTTTATGAAGGTGTGGTTGGTTGGTTGAAAAAACTTTATTTGGGTCCTGCAAGGCGCGCGTCAGCGCGCAGCGGGCGACTCCCACGTCGGGACCGTCAGACCAAGCCTGCCGGCCGCTCCGCGGGCCTGCTGGACGGCCCAGAGCTGGTCAGCCAGGAGGGAGCTGCGGAGGGCCGCCTCCCACCTGGCCGAAGCAGTATCGGGGTTAGTGTGCGTTGCCTTGCACTCCCAGAGCATATGCGCTAGCGTGGCTACGTCTCCGCATGCGGGGCAAGCGTCATTGGGGAATACCTCGGGACGCGCCTGCCACATACAACGAAATAATGAAGGTGTGGTTGTTCAGAAAAAATAGACATGGGTAAAAATAGAGTATGTACTTTGTGCTGCACCTGAGGAGAAGGGTTACCTGTCCCAGTGTCGCTGCAATTCAGCGAAACCAGCAAGTGATGGGGACTACTTGCGGGTTTTAAGGAATGTAGATACCAAAAGGTACGGATGAATATTTCGAGGACCCCCGCGTAGAGGCAGGAGACCTCTGTGTGACGACATAAAGAATAACCTTAGAGCAACATCACGTTGACTACCAAAGTGGTGACCTTATTACACCGACGCACCCTCTGCTACATTTAAAGGGCCCCTCACCAGGCCACATAGCAAATTTTAGTTAGACGCTGGAAGTTGTTGTGTGCCGCATGAAGAGCAGTATGCCGCAAGAATTTTTCAAATCGGTTCATTACGAGCTGAGAAAAACAATAATTTGTAGCGGCGCGAAACCATGATGCGAGGAGGCGAGTTTCAAACCCTTGCCACTCGCCCCGTGTAGCCTTCGCAAGCCAAATCCCTTCCCTGACCTCTTCACTTGACACATACGCATGAACACGTCATGCGCATGCATGGTCACGTGCGCATGACGTGCCCGAGCCAGCCCGAGCACGCGAGCGGCGTTGCACGGCCGCTACCTTTGTTTTTATGTAGCGGCGGTGGGCGTTTTGTCGACGTTCTCTGTGGTGTACTGCCTGTTTTTGCGGGACGGGCATGAAAGTTGAGACATTTGTACGGGCACGAGAGTGGCGGTATCATGAGCGAGTGCCGCATTAACGTTTACTTGGACACGGTAGAATAAATGAGCATAATGAGTGCTCGAACGCGCCAGAACATTGCTTTCGTTTCCAGGGCTGGCGTCTGCTCGATGCGCTAACCGCAGGGACACGAACGCATGGGAAAAGGAGGCACATTAGCCCCGCATCTCGCTGCAATTCACGAAAAAAAATGAAGAAGACGCACACATTCCCTTTGTGTGTCTCATTATTTCTTTCAAGTTTTATTAATCTATTCAAGCAACAAATTACACAAACTACACATGTCGTGTCAAATAATTATCGCAGTGTCACGTGCTACTGTTGGCGACGTCAGAGCACAGTCGTCTACGTAGAGGAGCGACGTCACAGCACTACCATCTACGTAGGGCCATTTTCTCATGTACGTCATCCCCTCATTCTCTAAAGCGCGCGCCCGCGAGAGGAAGGGCAAGCAGCGTTCGCCTTGAAATTTGACCCTTTTCTGCGGCGCGTAGCGTTGCAAATTTTGGCAGACGTGATCGTGAACGCCCAGTGTATGCATTGCGCTCGTTAGCTCAAAATTGTCAAACCTGGTGAGGGGCCCTTTAACACGTGTCCCACTGCTTCGCGGCACCAGTTTTACCGAAACACGCACCTGCTTCTCCCGGCAGCGAGAACACGTCGTCGTAGCTATGGGCGTGGGGGAAATACGGTCATGAGGGTCAGCTTGGACGCCAGGAAGAGCAGGTGCAAAGCCATTTCGTTTATGGTAATTGGCATCAGCACGTAAATGTTTTCATGCTACGCATCGTCGCAGTCATCATAATCGCCGTAGACATTGCTAACGTCACGCCTTTTACATATCTTATTTGAAGTTTTTTTGCTAGTGGTTTTCGCGATAAGTCTGGAAGGGAGCCATGCATCTTTTCTAGTCATCACAATTCAAATAAAATTGATAGTCCGACCCGAAAGTCGCGGAATCGAATGTCGGCCGCGGCGGCCGCATTCGATTCCGGAAAATGCTCGACACTCGTGTACTTACATTTAAGTGCGCGTTAAAAAACCCTAGGGGTTCTCTTATGGCGTCTCTTATGCAGGTAAAACTTGATCTCGCAAAACCAGATGTGACAAAGTTCTCGATCTAGCGAAGAAATTTCCATTCGCTAGCAAAACCTCATAGGGCTGACTGCTATCATCAAGCCAAATTAACGAACTACATTGGCCGGCAAACCTTCAATAACATATTTTGCCTGAAATACCTGAGTAAAAAAAGCGTGATTTCCATCAAAATTTGCAGAGCCGGATACATCTTCGAGCGTGCACTCTAATGCTATGGAACTAAAACATCTTCGAGCCCTACTGACGGTCTTGTAGTTTTAGTTTGACGAGGCCGTACGCCTCGCCCATGCATGCAGCAATGGATGCGGCAGTCGATAACGCTCTTACGTACTAGATGTTACTGCGGGTGGCAGTCGTTGGTTTCGTCATTTCATACCACTAGTCGTCTCCTTGCAACTTTCTGGCTCGGCCTGCTCGCGCAGTCACTGCATTCGTTCTCCATGCCTCGGCATATCGTTCGCCTGTCATTGCTTGACGTACCTATCTTTCTGGCCTGCATCGCCCGCACATGCTGCGCCCTATGTCTAGCCGACATGGGAGGCTTCATGTTAGGGCCGCCCTCGCGAACGTTTTACATGCGCAGGTGTAGGTAGGTGGCAAGAACCATGTCTTGGTAGCTTTTGGGTGTAGCACGGAGCAGGAATTCTTGATGAGGAAAAAGTGCGTTCGCACGGGCGTCCTAATAAATAAAGCCGCGCAATCGGGCACAGCACTGACGCGCCCCCTGTCGTTCGAGTCCGCCAGCGGAGAGGAAAAAATCGCGCACTCCGACGAAGCTCGCTGATTCAAGGTCATTCGGCGCCGATTCGCCGTTCGCGCTTTACGCCCATGTGGGGATGTTTCTTATGCGTTCTCGCCGGCTCCATAATTTTCGGTAAATAATGAAAAAAATGGCACAACATATAGGAAAATTACTTGAGCGAAATATCTTGTAGAACGCAAAATCTATAATTTTTGGTAACGTCAACTCGATTGGTAGGTATAACTTTAAACACGAACGCCTTAGATGCCTCATCAAACGCGAAAATTTACCGTCAGCGTCCCGCGTCCGCGGCGTCAACACGAGTTATGTAAAAGATCATCATCCCGTGATGATGTCACATATGCCAAAATCTCTGACGTCATGACGTGACGTCATCATATGACATCATCTCTTTACGTTGCCTCCGTGGTCGGCGGTCCGGTCACGAATGTTGTGCAAAACCAGCTGACGAGCAGAAATCTTGTAATGCCTCCGACCAACTCCGGATAGTGTGCTGGGCCATGGGGGTCGCCGAATCGCAAAGACTTTCGGCCACCTAGAGCGGCCCGAGGGCCCATCGGCTTCCTCTTCCCTGAACCCATCCCCCCCCCTCACCTGACCCAATTCATGGCGTTAATAAAGTTGTATCCTTCTCCTCCTCCGATCCTGGAAGCAGTGCAAAACCGCGTTAGGTGCAGAAAGCTTCTGAACGGGGTTGGGGCAGGACAGACCCATCAACTTAAGAAGAAGATGGCTTTCGCCTTCGAGTCGTCTTGCTCTAATGCATAAGGGACCCTGTGAGTTTTTTCAACGAATGTTGGTACTTACTCTCAGAGAAGTGCTTCTCGCAAACGTAGTCGCGAGGCGTGAGCTCTCGATCT
Source organism: Rhipicephalus sanguineus (assembly GCF_013339695.2). NCBI lineage: Eukaryota > Metazoa > Arthropoda > Arachnida > Ixodida > Ixodidae > Rhipicephalus > Rhipicephalus sanguineus. The sequence continues at coordinate 90,890,904 of NC_051184.2, read as the reverse complement.
TCCCTTCGTATGGTAGAGTGTACTAGAATATTTTGAGTGGCGCAACCGAAGGCGGCGCCCCTTGCAAACCGGTGTCCACTCTTTTGAAGAAAGTAGCGGCGGCGCTGGCGGCGCATAATTTTTAGGGAGCTATATGACCGGCCGTTTTAGGGTGATGTCAGCCTTTGACCCACTACATGCCGCCAACGCACCACCGCCCGCCAAAACAGTGTTGCCAGACAGCAACGACGCGATGGGAGCGGCGGCTGGCCCCAATATGGCGGCGCACAGAAAACTATGCATCTTGGTGCCCGCACTGCGTCTACTCACGGTTGCGTTTAGTTCTCGACAATATGGCGTCGTGCGTTGCGGTAGCGTGTTAAATGCTGCCGGTGAAGCCCTGGATGCTGCGTTCCGCTCTGCACTAACCAAAACAGAAGGGGCGTGCGAATGTTCCGTTTCCCAGCGAGCCCTGGCCGACGACAACTCTGGCTGGATCAAGTGAAACGGGACGGCTGGGAGAGTGCGTCCCGTATTTGCTCTCTGAATACTGCGTATTTCGTTGACTATTTTTTGCTGCAGCACATGTTATATGTCTTTCACGGTGTTCGCGAATGCGTAGATAACCGAAGTTATCGTTGCTGCGTCCACGCATTGCGAGTAGGAAGCCTACAAACGGGACGCGTCCGCGCGTTCGTACGGAGACGCGCTCGCTAGTCTGAGCTGTTGCCTCCCTAGCGTGAGTTCGCGTCAGCGTAACCTCAGTATTATGTCGCCATAGGGCCCCTTATGCCTTTGCCGAAGATGACAAGAAATAGAGAGCCTTCTCATTTCGCTCGATTATATTGATCCTTACCCCGGAAGCTTTCTGCACCTAACGTGCTTTTGCATTGCCTCCGCGATCATAGGCTTGCAACTTTTTATTTTCAACTCTCGTTGTTAAGCATTGCCTCCGAGATGGGCACACGTTTCACCAAGCGACGATGGCGTGTGATGACGTCATCGTGTGAGGTCATGCGATGTACTCATCATGAAACGTTATGATCACGTCACAAATTTCGGAGCTCTATGACTTCATGATGATGTCACACGATCGGCTCCTTGATGACATAGGTTGACATTCAGGTCATGCGACTTTCGATGCGCCGTCGGCTCGCATGCATTCACCTATCCAGCAAGTAACCTCTGGCCTACCTTTATTCCGTTTTCTTGAATAATTTTTGTTGACACCGCCGCCGACAGTGTGTGGCAATATCATCATACGTGTTACGTCACAGTGATTCTCATGATGATGTCATACTTTGGTGTCATACACCATGGTATTGCTAATTGATGTATCACTCGTGTTGACGCCGACGCTGGACGCCAACGACGGGTACATTTCGCGTGGGATGCATCTAAGGCTTTAGCCTGGAAAAGGGCATTTGAATACACGGCAAGTCACTGCTAACCGTGCAGATCACGAGTAACGCTTGTGGAGAGCAAGAGTGCTTCGCGTAGCTGGAGGGGGCGGCGGCTGGCCCCAATATGGCGGCGCACAGAAAACTATGCTGAATTTGGTGGAAGCTGGCAACAGCGTGTCCCATTGCACGCTGGTTTTGGCTGAGTTTCTTGAAGGCACTTATTAAGATGTCTCCACCCCAAAAACGGCCGGTCATGTAGGCTCCCTAATAATCTTGAACACGGCCGGGGACGCGACACGCGCAAATGAGGAACGCGCGCGTCTCCCGTCTTCCCCGGCCGCGCCGAGGAAAGTTGGCATGTTCTGAATCGCTTGCATTCGCGTCTGCGAGTTGCGCCGCGCATCAGTGACCTAAATGCAATAAAAAAAAGAACAGCGTTTACATCACTGCCACGCGCCCGGGTACAATACTGTGCACGCCCGCATGAACCAAGGCCACAAGATATCCCTTTTTAAAGCTCCACTATCACATCCTCACAGATTCGTACGAAGCGGTAACTGAACTAACGGCGCCAACGACTGAAGATGCTGTAGCCAACGACACCAGAAGAAAGCTCAAAAGAATTCAAGACATCGGGACAAATGTTGAAATTCTCTGGATACCGGGGCACACTTGCACGGACGGGGGAAACGCAGCCGCTCATGCGGTCGCCGCTCAAGCGGGTGGGCTTGATCAGATATACAATTCCCCACACCATAGTTCCTCGCCACACCCGGAAGACCAAAATCCCTATATTAAGATCTGGGCAGAAGGCTCTCCTAGCAGAGCACTGATGCATTACATTCGCACTAAAATGAAAGCAGACAGCAAAAACTGACTATTAGAAGCTACACCGAGGCGCATACTAAATGACAAGGTGGGTTTACTCGTCAACAAGAAATCTTTTTAAACAATGTTATGGCTAACTCTGCATACACACCACACATACTAGACAAATGGCAGCAAGCTACCCGACCATCGAGTGAAAATATTTCTACGCGATGCACACACTGTCAGAGGCTGTGCCGAGCAGATTTAGAACATCTCATTTGGACATGCGCAGCTTTCTCAAAAGGCAGACGTCACATTGAACACCTGCTGCACGCCGCCATGACAGCTCTAGGTAACTTAATAAAGTCTGACCATGAAGCCCAAAAAGCTCTCGCAACATACGGTAGTCAAAGTGGCCTGTTTCGAGTTGTGTAGGAGAGGTCGACTGATTCGTGCGAGGACGTGACGTTAACATGACATCACCCTTTAATCCCCTTACCCCTTTCCCTCCTTATCCCCAACAGCGACCAAGAGTCGTTATTTTATTTCAATAAATGTCACATTCATTCATTCATTCAATTTTGTGTGTCTCGATGGGCGGAGAAAGCGCGCATCAAGGTACCCTACTCCCAATCATAAAGACAACCTGTGTGGTAAAGAAATATGTGCCGACTTGACAAGTCCCTTGGTGCCGATTGCGCTGTGTGTGAATATCAGTTTGAGTCTCACTTCATCGAGAGAGACTACGTGCATGTAAATAATTAACGGAGCGGAAGTTCGAGTGCCGAGAGAAAAGCCACCTATTCGACCTGAAGCGGTGCCGACAATTTTACCGAATGCACCGTCACATCTCTCCAAGGAAACACCGGCGCCGCGGCCTCGGACAAAACGGCGTCAGGTTGCGTCTGACGATCACAGTGAAAGGAAACGACGTCGCATCGAGCAGGGCAATGCATCGTCGTCCGACGAATGTTTAACAGTCGCTACTGCGAACGAAGGCGGTGAAGTGTAAAGTGAAACGGCGGGTGCTGTCGTAGGCTTTGCTTCTGAGCAAGCCGCCTCCGTTGACGAGCTGCACAATTTCGCCGTCATTCACGTCGTGGATAGTGCTTGAATTCCCTGAGCTTAACGGTGTATACGTTGCGTGCAAGTTGAAGCAATGCTTAGAGCAAATTTCAAGAAACGGCAGGTTCATAACAGCGTTTTCTAGAACTACATTATTGTCGCGCTTCACCACAGCACGACACAGTACAATCACTCGGTGCGTCATAAAAAAAACAATAAAAAAATAAGCCGTGTATCTGTGTACGAACGGTACGAACACAACCGATGAGCGAAGCTCCTTAGAAATGGAACGCAAACGACCATGTACGTTTTGAAACTGTTTAACTCCGCCGCGCGCCTTGTTTTTTGTGCAACGCGCGCCGAACGCCGCGCGCGCCTTTCTTTATTTTTTTCTCGTCGCGCTTAGCGTTTTATTGTCTTTTTGCGCCAGCGCCGCATCTATGTTGCAGAGAAACTCGAGTCTGCCAGGGGCTCGCACGGAGGATATTAGTTGTAGCCGGCACGTTAATGTAGTTCAGTTGCAATGGAGCGCTCTTTTTGTTCTATCTCGCCGCCTCTGAAACGCACCGCCAAGCAGCCGCCGGCGATGCCGGGGACGCTTTCAAGAGTAGTCGACTGCAGCGCCGCCGCTATTTTCTACACAAAATGGGCCGCTCCACGGCAGCCGGTTGCGCCACTCAAAATATTCTAGTACACTCTACGTACGGCACGAGCCCACGCTTCCAACCTCACCGGGTAGCTAGAAACTTTGAAGGCTGCGTACCCATTCCTTGCACGATGCGTATCCACTCTTGCAGTTCGGCACGACACATTTCCGCCCGATCCTAAAGGAGCACTTGTGGAAATCTTTAATGTACTGTCCTTTCTTAACGGAGCAATACCCCTTTCTACGTGCCTTTGCTGCGGCATGAGAAGCGCGCGAAAAGTTCGAGAAGTCAGCGCCGCCGCCACAACGTGGAATCAAGCCACTGAGCGCGCTAAAGAGACAGAAAGCCTCTAAATCGCGAAGGAATGCGCGACATCTTGCCCGCGCGAATTGGGAACTGTCCCTCCCAAGGCCATCTACGCAAACGTGCGCACAACGTGCGAGCTAGGAGTGAGGCGCTTATGCCTGCGGCAGACGTTCTCTCCTCAGGGGACACAACTAGCAGCTCGTTTCAAGCGCTGTACGTCCTATAATTCGGGCAGTATCTATTAATAACTGCAGTTAAAATAGCTGTCACATCTGTAAATTGATGTGACAGAGAGAAATCTGACAAATTTTACAATGTGCCAGGCGGTATCACGATTTTTATCTGTCGCGTCAATGGACCAGAACACAGCGAATTCCATGCGCATCGCCATATTTGCATCGCGCGTCGCGCCATCTATCGCACACGTGACAAAACAACACGCGCGGGCTGCCACGCCAGCAGACGCTACACAGAGCAAACGTGAAACTTCCGAAACTCAGCCCGTCGGAGAGCGTGTTTCGCGTCTTTTCTAGCCTGGACATTTTCGCTGATTTTATTGGAACATCAAGAACATCTTCCTCATGCAAGTCCACAATGTATACAGTATGTGCTGAGTGGGCTGCGGAAGCAACCTCGTCAGATACGTACGCTGTTACATTTGTAAAAAAAAACGTTCTCGCTGTAGTACGCGTTAACCGTAATTGCAGTGCAGCTCACGAAAGAGTGAAATGATGTTTTGTTGCCCCATATTACAAGTTGTGCGCAAATTTTTGTGAAAGCTCATCATTTCAGCATGCATCGCGTAATAATTAGAGTACGCTTTACGGGTAGTTTCGTGGAACGTAATTTTTGTTTCATGGGTGCTCTTACAATAATGTGTCTTGCTCATAAAAGCGTGCTATCAGAGAGTATAAACTGAAGTATCGTTCAGCGATCCCTTTTGGAAGCTACCTGCGCTATTTTATTCTTGTAACGATGGTGCTTTACGAGCGAAACTGTGCTACTCTTAGTTAAGCCGGTTAGCTACGCCTGCGACGTAGAGGACACTGGCGCGAGTACTGTTTACTTACGTGCCAATATATGTATTATGTGCAGCTGGGTGCCTCGTGTCGAAATAAATTTGGGGACATCAAACACTGAAATGAAAGCACGAAATACTGGCCAGCTGTTGAGGAGCACCGTGCCATTTATTACCTTTTGAAGACGAAATCTCGAAGGCGTGGATGCCATCAAAAGCACTAAAGCTTAATACTACGTTGAAACTGGCAAAGCATGCTGATTGCTTGTGCTTGAAAGCACTACCTTGCACTAGATTTTCGTCAAAGGAAACGCTCAAAGGTATGAAGTGCACCCCCACACAAAGCTCACGCCTGCCTTCAACCCAGATGCGTGTCACACAAATTAGGTTCGCAAAATGAAATAGGTGGGCATCACACTGCAGAATACACGCTGTTAGTGTACTTACTCGCGCATTTTCACTCGGCTCCTAGTTTTTTTGCTTGAATCACAGTTATCCACTCGCGGCGAAGCTGAAAACACCGCACCGGCACTATTTCCGTGGCGCGTCGTAATTGTCGCAGACAACGCTAATATCCTCTTGTTGCGCAGCTTGTTTTGGCATCCAAAGACGACGCAGTAGTGCCCAGACGAGCTCTTATACGCAGAAGCGGCGTGAACGGGTACTTTTTCGCACTTTAAAGCCTCAGAACTGCAGCTTGCCCTGTTTACTTGGTGCAGCCCGCGCGCGCCTTGGCAGCCCCGGTCAGCCCGGCGTCTGGGTGCGAGAGTATCCGCTCGGCTCGCCAGCAGCCTGGGTGCGAGACAGGCGTGCTCTGGTGTACAGAAGAGCACGTAAACGATGGCAACGCGACGGCGGCGTCATCTGTCGTGCTGCGGCGAAAACCAGGTTTCCACCGTGACGCTATTGCGTCACCCTCGCGTGCTGCGGCGGCCGAGCAGTTTCTCCTCCTCAAATATTTTTATTGCGATAGCAATTATATGGACAGTCTCGGCTGGATTTCGCCGTCGCCGTCGCCGTCATGTACCGTATATGTATAAGTATGTGTATATATATATATAAAAGCCCCAAAGAAAAATGATTCAGAAAAATGCTTCCGAAGCGCGGAATCGAACTAGGGACCTCTTCCTCCGCAGCGAGTGGCGCTAGCCACTACGCCACGAAACGCAGATCCTCCACGTAGGTAACGGTAAGCGTTATATACACACCCTTTACCGCTGGACGGACTCGGAGATGGCTGCGCTTATAAGTGTTTCTTCATTACCAGCGAGATGGCGTTAGGAGCGCGACAGGCGCATTTAAAAGTCGTCGGCAAGCTCGCTCGCTTCTTATACTTGCGCAGGGAGAACTTTGCCCTTCCGCTGTCTGCTCGCGCGGTTTTCTTGTGCTGAGTGGAAGAGGGATGTTTCACGCTTTCACCGTGATGTCCGCGCTCATGTTACGGAGCGCACGAAAGCCACTCGAGCTGAAGGGACGCCGCTAAACGAACAAACAGAAGATGAGCGCGAACTATCAAGTGTCACAGCTCGACACTTGAGGCACGCTAGTTTCCTTCGCTGCTTCGGCCGCCTTTGCAACAGGAGCGTTGTTCAAACTGAGAGTATCCATTGGCGAGCCTCACTTCATATAGCATTAGTTTCTTGCTGTCGCATTCATTGCTTCGGCCTTGCGGCGAAACTGTGACGTTTTTTCTTCGTGGGCTGTAGCAACTTTACAATTTCACATCTCGATGAGACAAAAAAGCTCTTTCTAGATCCGAGCGTCCGTTTCTTTCTAATTCGAGTGTCCCAATTACTTCGTTGGATCGAGTTTCAGCTGCAATCATAGCAAGGTTTTGGGACGTCAAATCCGAGAAAATAATACAAGCTGTAGTCTGTTTCGTGTCATGTTACCATCTACATTGATGTCTAAACTCCTATAAATCAAAAGGTACGGCTTGTAGCCTACCATGTTACAGCAGTAAGACGTGTTTAGAATCAAATATGAGCGATTTAGAGTGTTCTACTCTACTATGGGACAGTTGTTACCTTGATACCGAACGCTACCTGAAGCGGTTGGGCAGCGCTGACGGAGCGAACTAGAACACAATTTCACTCATTGGTCTTCATTTTCAGCCGCACCGGTGGCTCAAGCTTCTTTGGCATGTATTAAATGAAAGTACGCACTGCATCGCAAAACGTATCCCATAGTAGCAAGAAAGAAGGCTAGTTTCTTCGAGAAATGCCAAATTTTATTTGAAACTCTTTATTGCTGTCGTAACAAACGGCTACAGGTATGTTACTACCACTAGAAACGGTATCCGCTTGTCGCGCTTGGAACGGGGCCCCTTGCTGACACAGGGAAATTTTGCTTCATAACCGCAGCTAGTTATAGAAAATATGTGGCGTTTTTGATGTCTTTACTTCTCTCTTGTTGTCCGTGTTTGCACGCCCTTTCTCTTTAACGAGAAATTATGTGCAGCTGGAACAAATGGACATACAACGAAGACACTGAAAGGACATATACTGTTTCTGCGTCTTCCTTTTGGCATCACTTCTTCGGGCTATGTATATATACTTCAGTCAACCGCGACTATATCGAACACGGGTGAGTAAAACTATGCTTTTTATCAGACAATTTTCGACTGTGCCTAACATCAGCGCAAATAATATTTACTGCGAAATTGAACAAAAAGTACACCATCTCCCAATAAGGGAACCATCTGGGGATGCGAAGCAGCTCATGGGTCGACCTAAAGTTCCGTGACTGCTGAGAGAGTGCAAGAGGGAGAGGCCACAGCGTCTTACCCAGCCCCTTACACAGGCCCGAACACGCTAGCTCGTGCCAGCAGACATGATTCTCGAGCGGACGTTCGCCAAGGGACGGACACATCCCTGAGCAAAAGTAGCTTCGCATCTCAAAATTCAGCCCCGTAGACTTCGAGAAAGCCGTCGAAACAGCGAAGCTGATGCCCCCTTCGTCAGGCTCTTGTATTTCCATGGCTTTGTTTGCAGGTATTTTTGTATATTTCAAAGTTTTAACGCGACAGCTTTAAAGAGCTTGTTTCACGGAAACCGCCACCAAGCACTGGGTTGCGCGCTGTGCGCGGTGGCGGCTCTGAACCGACGCAGGCGTTCGGCGACGCATTCGCATCGGCGCTTTGCTCACATCAGCATCACTAGATTTCAACGCAGGATGTATACCGAGTTTTGAATGTGCTGGCTGGAATCCCATGCTGAGTTCGCAGTTGTTAGCTGCACGAGAAAAGCCAATGTTGCATTGCTCTGTCAGTGTCGTCGGTCGCTTAGAACTTGTTGTGTGTGCAGCCTTTGTTTGTGCGCGGGTTGGACAGTGAGAGACCAAACTGTGAGGAGTGGCGCCTGGGAAGGCTTGTGTGCCCCATTGTTGTGGATACTACGACTCTCTTCTGACAACTACGACTGTGACCGTGAGTGTTGCTTTCCGCAGTCTTTTCATGCTCTTTAAGTGTGCTTACAATCCGATTGGCATAAGAAAGAAAGCTAGCTTCTTGCTGATCATTTACGGGGTTAATATCACACGATGAACACAGTCTCCGGATAGTATCATTATGCGGCATCTTAAGCTTCATCGAATTTCTGAAGAATCTGTATGCATGAGGGGAAATGGTGAACAAAGGGCTAGAAAAAACGAACAAATCTGGGGGATAACGGCTGGCATTATTCAAAACGAGATCAACTTGACTCTTCCAGAATTTCAGCACCTCCAAATGCCATTCTCGCAACTCGCATGCAAAATGTTCGCCGCTTACTTGCTCTAGTAACGTCGACACCAATCTCAGTAGATGACGGGCTTTCAGAAGGCGCCGCGCTGATATCCTTGCGAGTCTGTTCGATGATCTCTAGCACTCTCTTCAAATCTCTTACGTCACATATCTTTTCAGGAACTAGCACATCACCACAATTTCTCACGACAGTTTCACCAAAAAATACTTGAATGCGAAGGTCAGTAGACACAATTACCGAAGTGCGGATGGTTGGAGCAGAATGGAGAGCCAAGTCCTAATAGTAAACCTTGGAGTCCTTGTGGATTACAGTCCAGAAGTCTGAATGCTCAAATCCTGGCAAGGCTTTGAGCAAGTCCGCAAAACTACTGAGCTTATTTTCGGTTTCCTCTTCTGCTTGCGTTTGCAGCGAAAGCATTATTGCATTGTGCAAACAAGCGGCTTCCAATCGCGCTCTTTTCACATCCGGTGCTTCCCGAACGCATGGTTGCGGACGCGATAAGCAGGCAGGGCAGTTGGGAAACAAGCTCGGCACTGCAGTTTGCTTCAGACGACTGTTCTTCAGGGTGACTTCGACAACTTTTCCTGTCTTGACGTCTGTGTAAGATGTTGTCTTCAAGTAATCCGATGGCAAGAAATGCTTTTCACAGAGCTGAAACAAAATAAAAAGGTGTTAGAAACATGAGCTCGACCAAAACGCAGAACAAGCGTGCCGACAAGTGCGGAATTCCCATCTAGCGTGCAACCATCAACGGATACTTTGGACACTATGCTAACGAAATCGATATATCTGAAAACCCTGATAAACAACACAGAGAAGGAATGCTTACCACTGTGTACTTCGTTGGCAAGAAGTCCTTCCGGGGAACAGCTCTGGTCCACGCTGCCCGCATAATTGGGTCTGAAGGAAATCTGTGCGTTCGTACACTTGGCCCTCCGTCATAATTTGACGTGCAGTTTGGTTCACAGCAACAGCCGGGCATCGTTGCGCTTCAGTGGATGACCATGGGAATGATTAACCACACGCACGCGACAGATAGCAAGCGCGTATGTGATGCAGCATGCTCTACCACGGCTGCTCTGGAAAGACGCGCGCGTTCCTTCTACGGAACGCGCGCGTCTTTTCAGTCTGGCCGTGGCTCTACATGCGGCCGCTGTAGTGTTGCAGCCAAGGAGAAAACTTTTTTTCGCAACGCGGCGCGCGTTTGTTGCGTTCACGACGCGGCGCGCGTCGCTTTGACTGCCTCCCCCCTCCCCCATCTACCGCTGTCATCTCACTGTCGTGTCGTATTGACGATTGGAGGAGCTGATTCGGAGGCCTTGATATTTTTTCGAAGTGGCTTTGGGCTACCGGTCCGGCGCGATGCGCTTTGCGTTTCCCTCTAGTCCGGCCGTGGTGATCAATCACATTTTAGATGCGAAGTATCTTAAGGCGGAGCTCAATCCGGTAGTGGTGGTGGTGGTGTGCGGCGTGACCACCCTTACTGCGCATGCGCATACCCTCCCCGCACACCTCCTCTCCACTCCCCCTCACCATTCCCCCTATCCTCCACCCTCTCCCCTTTCGTCTCTCCACTTCTCCTCTCCCATACCCCTCTCCACTTCCCCTCCCCCTTTCCACTGGTCCTCTGAAACGCGGGCTAGACATGCCGAAATTCTCTCCTGCGCAACGCCGCGGTGAGCTCGAGCGCATGCGCATCCTCTCCCCTTCTCTCTCCTCTCCTACGCTGCCCCCCTCTCGCCCGCCTGTCGACCGCGTTCCCCGCTCGCCCTGTGAGAATTAACGGCCAGGCTAGATGGAAGATACGACGCGCGTAGCGTCCCTCTTGGCGTTCCACGACGCGAGGTCGTAGCATGCCCAACGAACGCCAACGGAACGCGATCGTGCAAGTCAGAGCCGTATATTCCTTCGGAGAATTCGGCGGAGGGGCGGAGCCAACAACCATCCAAATTTAGCGGCGGCGCTGTCCGCCATTTTGTGCCGCGGCACTGTAAGCTCGCGTTGGCGTGCGCCCGCAACGCTCCGTCTCTGGCGAACCCTTTCTTCAGCGAGTTAAAGGGCTGATATACTCCAGCGTAACGTCGACGCGCGCGCACGCTCGGCACAGTGACGCTACGCTAACAAACGTGCAGCACTCTATAGGCCAATGCGCGATGACGCGCCCAGCGTCCGTCAACGCGCCCCGGCTGCAGCCGGCGCGAGATGCGACATGCTGCATTCCACGCCGGCGACGTTATTCAGACTGAACTACGTCTGTGTCTCTACGTGAAGAAGGGACGCCGAGTGCGCTCAATTGCGCATGAGTCAAGGCGACGTAGTGCGTCGCGCAAGTGGGAGTATAAAGTGCTCTGTTTTCGCGTCAACGTAACGTGACGAACCTAGCGTCGCCAACTCCCGCCGCCGCGGGCTGACGCGAACGCACGTCGGAGTATAACAGCCTTTAGAGCAGCCTACTGCGCTGCAAGCCCCCATTGCGACGTCCGCGCAGGTCCACGATGTTCCACGCAGCCGACACGTGCACGAACAGCAGCAAAGACACACCAGGTCGGTCACAGACATAGGTCGGCACTGTAAGAGAATACTCACTCACACTCACTCACCCCAATATTTTCAGCCTTCGCACTCACTCACGTTCATACTCACGCCTACTCACACTCATAGGCACTCACTCACGTTCATACTCACGCCTACTCACACTCATAGGCACTCACTCACGTTCATACTCACGCCTACTCACACTCATAGGCACTCACTCACGTTCATACTCACGCCTACTCACACTCATAGGCACTCACTCACGTTCATACTCACGCCTACTCACACTCATAGGCCACTCACTCACGCTACTCACCTCTAGCACTACCTCACGCCTACTCACACTCATAGGCACTCACCTCACGTTCATACTCACGCCCACTCACACTCATAAGCATTCACTCACGTTCGTACTCACGCCTACTCACGCTCATAAACACTCACTCACGTTCATACTCACGCCTACTCACACTCATAGGCTCTCACTCACGTTCATACTCACGCCTACTCACACTCATAGACACTCACTCACGTTCATACTCACGCTTACTCACACTCATATGCTCTCACTCACGTTCATACTCACGCTTACTCACACTCATATGCTCTCACTCACGTTCATACTCACGCCCACTCACACTTATAAGCATTCACTCACGTTCATACTCACGCCCACTCACACTCATAGACACTCACTCACGTTCATACTCACGCCTACTCACACTCATAGGCTCTCACTCACGTTCATACTCACGCCCACTCAGACTCATAGGCACTCACTCACGTTCATACTCACGCCTACTCACACTCATAAGCATTCACTCACGTTCATACTGACACCTACTCACACTCATAGGCATTCGCTCACGTTCATACTCACACCTGCTCACACTCATAGACACTCACTCACGTTCATACTGACGCCTACTCACACTCATAGACACTCACTCACGTTCATACTCACGCCTACTCACACTCATAGGCACTCACTCAGTTCATACTCAAGCCTAGTCACACTCATAGACACACCCATTCACGTTCATACTCACACCTACTCGCACTCATAGGCACTCACTCACGTTCATACTCACGCCTACTCACACTCATGAGTGCTCACTCACGTTCACACTCACGTCCACTCACACTCATGACTACTCACTCATACTCACACTCACAACGTTCAAATGAGTGTGAGTGAGTGAGTGAGTGCACTCATGAGTGAGTGTGCCGAGCTATGGATCTTTTTTGTAGTCGTTGAGTGAGACCGTTTGGGACGAACTGGTGACGTTGAGTCCCAGCGAACGTGGAAGTTCTCAATATTGTTAGGGTGGAGTCCGCGTGCGTTCACTTGGAGAAAAATCTGATGCTTCTAAGTCCACGTGAATCCGGCTGAGGAAACCTCTATTTAGCCTGAAGGTGAGTGAGCTTGGCTGAATAGTGTTTTAGCGAGTTTGAGACCAAGTGAGCCCATAAGAAGCAGCATATTTTTTGAGTGAACGAGTGAGTGTGTGCCATAAACTTTGCCGACCCCTGACACACATTCCTTGGTGCTTTTAACTTACCTTCATACTAACCTCAACTCTCACTCCTGAGTACTTACATTCAAAGTCATGCCGACTACCACTCAAAGACACACACCATGGTTCCTCAATCACTCAGTTTTATTTACCTACCCACACTAACCGATACGTCCATAATAAGGTCTACTCCCACTAATGGCGCTAACTCATGTTGATACAGTCATACTCAATTACAGGCATACTCACAGTCATACATTCGCACTTATATCCATATCTACTCACGCTCACAGGTCGTGTTCACACTCAATTATCACTCTCCCAGAACTCATGTTCACACTCGCGTATACTCACACACATCGGTAATCACTCATCCTCATACTCTCGTCTACTCTCATTCATCGGCTCTCACTTTCATACTCACACTACTCGCACATTTAGGTACACACTCACTTTCATACTTACTCCACTCACCCTCATTGGTGCTCACCCACTTGCATACTCTTTTATATTCACACTCATCGGGGCTCACTTACGTTCATTCTCATTTCCACTCACAGCCGTCGATACACACATTCACCGGCACTCACTCACGTTCATACTCATGTATACTCACACTCATCAGCACTCACTCACGTTCGTACTCACTTCTACTCACACTCATGAGTACCCACTCACGTTCATACTATGCCTACTCACACTAATCAGTACTCACTCACGCTCACTATCGCCTACTCGCACTCACTGGTACTCACTCACGTTCATAGGTCTACTCACGCTCACGAGCACTCAGTCACTGTTATACTCACGCCAACTCACACTCATCGGTAGTCACTCACGTTCATAGTCGCGTCCTCTTACCTTCGTCGATACTTACATTCATACTCACGTCTATTCACTTTCATGAGAGCTCACCCACGTTCACACTCACGTCTACTCACAGTCATCGGTAATCACTCACGTTATACTCATGGCAACATACAGTCGATACTCACATTCATTCTCAGGTCCGCTCACTCTCGCCAATACTTACTCACATACAGCTCCCTTCTACTCACACTCAAGAGTACTCACTCACGCTCATACTCACGCCTACTCACACTACTCGCACTCATTGGTACTCACTCCCGTTTATACTCACGTCTACTCACACTCATGAGTACTCACTCACGTTCACACTCACGCCTACTCACACTCATGAGTGCTTACTCACGTTCACGTCCACTCACACTCACGAGTACTCACTTTCATACGCCTACTCACAATCATGAGCACTCACTCACGTTCATACTTATACCTACTCACACTCATGAGTGCTCACTCACGTTCATACTCATGACTACTCACTCTCATGAGCACTCACTCATGTTCATACCTATTCCTTAAGTTTCAGCGCAAGGAGACACAAACACGAGCAAGAAGGGACGAGGACATACCTACTCACACTAATTACTCACTCGCGTTCAAACTCACGACTACTGACACTCATGAGCACTCACTCACGTACATACTCACGCCTACTCACCCTCATGAGCGCTCACTGACGTTAACACTCACGTCCACTCACACTCATGAGCACTCACTCACGTTCATATTCATTCCTACTCGCACTCATGAGTACTCACTCACGTCCACTCCCACTCATGAGCACTCACTCACGTTCATACTCATACCTACTCACACTCATGAGTACTCACACACGTTCATACTCACATCTACTCACCCTCGTGAGTGCTCACTCACGTTCACACTCACGTCCACTCTCACTCATGAGTCCTCACTCACGTTCACACTCACGTCCACTCTCACTCATGAGTCCTCACTCACGTTCACACTCACGCCAACTCACACTCATGAGTACTCACTCACGTTCACACTCACGCCAACTCACCCTCGTGAATGCTCACTCACGTTCACACTCACGTCCACTCACACTCATGAGCACTCACTCACGTTCATACTCACGTCCACTCACACTCATGAGCACTCACTCACGTTCATACTCACGCCTACTCACCCTCATGAGTGCTCACTCACGTTCACACTCACGTCCACTCACACTCATGAGCACTCACTCACGTTCATACTCACAACTACTCACACTCATGAGTACTCACTCACGTTCATACTCACGCCTACTCACCCTCATGAGTCCTCATTCACGTTCACACTCACATCTACTCACACTCATGAGTACGCACTCACGTTCACACTCACGCCTACTCACACTCATGAGTGCTCACTCACGTTCACACTGACGTCCACTCACACTCATGAGCACTCACTCATACTCACACTCACAACGTTCAAATGAGTGTGAGTGAGTGTGAGTGAGTGCACTCATGAGTGAGTGTGCCGAGCTATGGTCACAGAGGAAGCATAAATGCCGACAGCGACGTCACGGCTACAGCATCACGAGAAACCTCGGCACGAAATGGCGTCGGCGGCGCGGAAGCGCGCTGTTGGCAGACTGGCGGCGAGATCAAAAGAGCGCCGAACTCTCCCTCTGGTGCAAGTGCTCCGGCTTCGCATCGGCTCATGGTCCCCTTTAGCGGGAGATGTGTAATTTTAACGCGATAGCGTTAAAGAGCTCGTATCGCAGAAATTCCGCCGTCGGCGTCGGCGCCGGCACCGTTGGTTGTGAGCGAAAGATCACCATCTTGTCCGTGACCGAAAGATCGAAAAAGCTGCAAATAAAATAAATAATAAAAATTTGGGTCCGAGTGACAATCGAACCCAGGCCGTCTGCGTGGCAAGCAGGTGTTCTACCACACAGCCACGCCTCTGCTTGGAGCTGCACTGAAAGTAACTTTGATGCTTCCCAAAAATACGCGTCCTCTATACAGGTGGCACAGTAAGACATGTAATATGGCAGTAATATTGCGTGGTACAAGCGTACATTGCCATCGGGCGTCACACCATGTCAATATCATAACGACTTGGTGGTTTAAAGACAGCCACCCATTACAAAAGGCACACACATTACTGCGCGTATTCCCTTAAGACCACGTAGTGGGTGCATCGCAGCTTCGAAAAAGGTTCTCGCGCATAATTGCTCCTGGTTTAAAGCATGCTACCCATTACATAAGGCACACACCTCATTGCGCGCATTCTGTTAAACACTCGTAGTGTTCGAAGTGCGCACTAGGGGCAGGATATTGCTATCGCGTTCAACTCTTAAAGGCGAAGCTTAAGCGTCCCCCAATTTTTAACATGTCGCGGGATGGCGACCAAGTTGCGCATTCAATAAGCGACGCTCTTCTAGCTATCACACCTCGTTCTCTGGTTACGCTTTCACCGTTAACTATACTACAGCTACCACAAGGGTTTGTTTAATCATTTAACATGGACGTTAGTCGTCAGGATGGAGATGTACCACCAATCAGCAAAGTGGGTGCATCCACGTTTAACGGTGCTATAGCTGGCAGACATCAATATACATTGTGCAAACTCTCTTATATCAATGTACAGTGAACATTCAGTTACTTCTGTAAAGGCACGCTTTAACTTCGTGTTATTCCGATTCCTATGACGGTTTTTTGGAGTATCTGAATGCTCTCTGGGGAAATGAACTGTGAACGTCTCCTTTAGATGGACACACCGAGAATAGCTCTCCGGAAGTTGCATCTTTGCCTCTTTCAGAAGTCTCACGAGCATTGCCTGGCCTAAACTCCGCGGCGTCCTCCAGCCTTAAAGGCGACAACGCCACTAACTGTATAGGATATACGTGGAACCTTAGACCTAGTAGATTCTGCATAGATAAATAACACAGATAAGTAATACATATCGATGAGTTAGTACACTTTTTTACTCTCGTTTTTACAAGAGTGAATCGACAAATAAAAGTAGAGGTAAAGGCGAGAACGAAACCAATGTAAAAGGCGTCGGATTATTTAATTCTTGCAACGGACGAACTCTTTACAGCGGAGACGACGCAGCTCTCCAGAAGAAAGGCGAGCCCTCTTCCACAATTTTTGTATATTTTTCTTACTGCCATAACAATTATATCAACACTCTCGACCTTTTTTCACCGTTACCGTACTGTTCCGTATCAAGTCCAAATCGACAACATCGCTGCGCGCATCGTATGTTGTACCAACCCGCGACTAAAAGCTCGCGAGCCCTGGCGAGGTACACTGCTGAAGCAGAGAT
The DNA here is from genome assembly GCF_013339695.2 of Rhipicephalus sanguineus. NCBI lineage: Eukaryota > Metazoa > Arthropoda > Arachnida > Ixodida > Ixodidae > Rhipicephalus > Rhipicephalus sanguineus. The sequence goes on along the minus strand of NC_051184.2, from coordinate 90,873,729 downwards.
GAAATAAGCTGGCCTTCTCTGTCGCATGGAGGGCGCATGCGATAACATTCACCCGCGTGCAATGACTGCCGTCAATTGCTCTTCAACCAGAAAGGAAATGCCCCGCCCGTCTTTCGCTGGGCGATGGAGCATGAAGGGACGCCGGGGTAATGGGGGGCGGCGTGGCTCGAGCAGCAACTGTGAACTCTGACTACGCGGTTGCTATGTCGGCGGACATGAACTAACGGCTTCTATACCCTTCTACGCGCTGTAATTTCACCGCTTCGTGCTGTGTCCACTGATACGAGAAATTGGACGAAAACCGCTTCTCTCCCGGGAGCGGCCATATTCCCATGCACCAGCGTTTTACAGAGTTACGCGAGATCGGACCAAAAAGAGTTGGCTGCTAACCTTAGTTCGTATAACATTACGGCATGTTGCTGTCGCAATCACTGCTTCGCCTTTGGGTGAAACAGATTTTTTCGAAAATTGAAAGGACACAATTTCTGCCCACCATCTCTGGAATCTACGCCTCCGCCCCCCCCCCTCCCCCTGCGCCACGCCCCCGCCGATCCGCTCAACCCCGCGCCGTTCGCACGCCGCCGCCGGAGGTGGAAACACCGGCGCACCGCCGCCGGCGATTTTGCGACCGGCGCACAGGTCTACGTCAATGATTATTAGCCGAATGCACGTACGTCTGCAAATTTTAGTGATCACGAAAACATACAACAGTCATCGGCGTGCGCAACGCTGTGTTCAGATTGAAATATACGAATGCATATTACTGACTTAAATGGACACTGATCACATCATTCATTCTGAGTATATGGACACGAACTAGGATGAAAGCCGCCAAACGTCCATGATTTGAAGATTTTGAACAATTATCGGAGCACCAAGTAGATTATTCTGGGGCCTGCATTCAGGTTGTATTGCTTAGCAACAGCGCAATTAAACGGCGTGTTCCCATAATAACAATTGTTGTGGTCTCTTGCGTCCTGTGATATTGAGGGACGCAGCAGTGGAGAGTTGCGGAATATCTGATAACATAGGTTTCTTTAACCTGGTCCTAAATCTAAGCACATGGGCCTCTAGCGTTTAGCCTCCATCGAAGCGCGGCTCCCGGTAGCCGAAATTCGGTATCGAGACCTTCTCGTTCAGCAGTCTAGCACCATAACCACTGGACCACCACGGCGGGTCAGCGTCATGTTCACAGCGTTAATAGTGACAGTTCGCGTGCTCGAAACCGTGTTGCTGCCGCGGGGCTAATTTTACTCCTTCTAATTTTAACACGAAAGTGTTTTATGCCGGGGTCCGCCAAGACTTCAGTGACGTATTTCCGTCACGGAATTGACGTCGAAAAAATATACAAGATCAGATGGCAAAGAAAAAGAGTTCCGTCAACGGGCATCGAACCCACGACCACTCGGTGTGCAACAACAGATGCCGGGTACGCTATGAACTGCGCCACGGTCACATACCCTAGAGGCTTTACAAACGCGCCTTTTATATCTACCACTCTCCCGGTCGGCGGTGTGGTGTTGCCCTCTGGGAGCGGTAATGTAATGTAATTCGTCAGTACTGTGGCATCCGCGATTAGCACCTGCAACGCGTTACAGGTCCCTCCCATTCGGTGTGTTTTCAATAGAAGTTCAATTTTGCCAATGCCTTAACACACCGCGAGGTGGCGACATTAGCCAAGCGTCGTTAGAGCTACTGTATATGCTACCTTTAGGTAGCAGAGTTGCGCCTCTGATAGAACTCGCCGCTCGCGCCACCATTCGCCCAGCGCGCTCACGTGCGCAAAAAGCATCCGTTTTAGGGAAAGCCAACTTCACGGCCGCGTGGTTGCTGGCGATCGCCGCGCAACCACCGCTGTATCAAGCGAAATCAAGCCGTCCGACGAAGCGCAACACGGTCCGGCTGAGTTCGAATTGGTTGTCGTTGTTGTGTTCTGCTAAAAATCGAACGGGACAAAACGCCAAAAATATGCGCGAGTGAGTGTGTGAAGGAGGCTATGTGTGTGAATATGATCCTTACAGGTTTATCAAAACAGCATGATTCATTCCGAGCACTGTGCGGCATAAAATTTGAAGCATGACCGAGTGTTTATTATATGCCACATCTACCTAGACGTACGCGAAATTCTCGTTAGCTTGCGCTATTTGTAACTCACAGTGATAATTTTAGCACTGGTCTTCCCGAGCTATTCACACAATATTTTGAAGCGCTGCATCAAAACCTACGTGAAACGAAAAATTAGGCTGGATTTAATCGGTACAGAATCGTGACCGTCGCACTTTTTCTATTTGCCATTTAAAACAAAAATATTACTGGCGATAGTGTTCCATCTCAACCTGTTTCATTTCCACCTGTTCCATCTCAAATTATTGTTTCTCCGAGCTTCCGATTCTTTTTTTTTCTTCGAATCTAAAGTCACTGCGCCAGCGACGCGTTATGAACGAACGAGAAAGTACACGGAGCCGCTGGTCCGAGACGACAGCAGCAACAACAGCAGCCGTGTCGGCTCCTACATTCCAGAGAGGTGGCTTTCCTGCTTAGCGTGGATGCCACGGAGGGCAAGATCGCGGACCTATGCGCAACTCTGCTACCTAAAGGTAGCACTAAGCGTCGTAAAACCGTCGGCATCGCTCATAGCTCTGCGACGCGCGCCTGCCTCATCGGGCTGTAACACCAAGTTCCTTGCTCACGCGCTCGCCCCTAGAAAAATCTCGGCCGGGCTACCGGGGCGAAAGACGCGCTTTGCGTTTCCCTCAGGTCCGGCCGTGGTGTTCGATCACGTTTTAACATTCCGCGGGATGGCGACCAAGTTCTGCGTCCAATATGCGACGCTCTTCTGGCTATTCCACCTAGTTCTCTGACTACGCTTTCACCTTTAATTACTACAGCTACCACGAGGGTTTGTTTAATCATTTAGCAGGGACGTTAGTCGTCGAGATGGAGATGTAGCACCAATCATAAAAGCGGGCACATCCACGTTAAACGGTGCTATAGCTGCCAGACATCAATATGTATTGTGCAAACTCTCTTATATCAATGTACAGTAAACATTCAGCTGTTTCTATAATGGTACGCTTTACTTTCGTGTTATTCCGATTCCTATGACGGATGGATCAACCATGTTTTTCTTACTACTGCGACGCACCGCTGTGTTTTGATTCTCGATGTTTTCTAACCGAATGTTTCAGATCGAAATTGATGCATGAAGGCTTCCGATCAGTTAGTAAACATAATCGGCACACTATTTTTCCTGCATACGCACATGTAATGTTTCCTTTTTGTAGCAGCACATTGGATCAGCCTGGTCAATACCGCCTGAAGCAAAGAAAGCTTTCCATGAACGTTCTGGGGTGGTTACAACCTAAGATAGAAATAGTCATTCAGGAAACTGCTACTACTGACCTAAACCTCTATAAAAAAGTCGTGCGAGATGGTTTCATTTCAAGAGTGTGGCCATTCCCTCTGATAATGCAGCTACTATGTGTTTTAGGAAATAGTTTTCTGGTTTCCTTTTAAGATTCTCGTTTGGCTGATCACTGCTGATCTTATTATCTCTGGGAAAATTGCCGGACGCACAGGCTTCCGAACCAGAACCAGCGACACAGTTGTATATCTATACCGCAAAATCAGCTATGCACATCATCCTGCTTGATATACTTGAAGCTAAGTAACAGCTTAGATTAAAGACATAAACCGTCAGTGGTGGTCGTCCATGACGTTTCACAACATCTAGTGTGAGTATTATAGCTTTTGTAAACGAGGAGAAGGAATGGCATCACTCCCCAGGGTATCGAAGGGGGTTGTTTGACATAGCAAGTGTGCAGATTAATGAATGAGGCGGCTCCATTGGACATTTCCACTGTACTGCAATGTGTAGAAGTTACTCGAATTAGGTTACGTTATTAAAGACGATAGTCTTTCTTGGGATACTTAATCGGAGAAATTTTGGTCTGTCTGTCTTTCTCTTTGTCGGCACGTCACTCGATTCAGCCACTCGGCCAAAGTTGAACCACTTGCCCAAGGGCCACCAATCTTGAACTGGTACGGCTGTTCATACTTGTGTACGCTGTCGGTCAAGAAGTAAATATCACGTATATCTGAGGCGCAACATCACTAGGTAAGTATTAGGTGGTGTGTTCCTTTAATAGAAAATGCATACGTACGTAATTCTAGATACCCTAGTTTCTTAACCTGCGCTAAAGGGGGTCGAGCGCCGCCTCCGGATAATAAAGTTCTTTGCTTGCCTGCCTGCCTGCCTGCTGAAGATGCGACTGCGCTGAAACTTGCCTTCCACCGTGCCCTCTGCACGAGCTCATTGTTGTGTTTCGGTTTCGGTTCTGAATTTCACTGTACGAATGCCATGGGGCGCCGCTCTAGCATTCCTGTTTTACCCAGGCGACGTGTAAATAAAAGAGTCTGTGGAGAGTACTCGTTGAGTGCGAACGTTTCTTCTGCTTCAGCGCTTCGCGCCAAACCGCGGGGGCTGGCTGGCGTCCCCGCCGGTCGCGTTGGACACCGCCGGTCTTCGCCTGCTGCTGCGCCGGGACTACCAGCCCGCAACGCAGCACTCATGTTTCCCGACGTATTGCTAGATGGCGTCCATATCTCACGCAGCGCCACTTCTATCGTATTTAGACGACATTTGCAGCGAAGCACACAGCTACGCGGCCAATTTTTTTAGGGGCGAAGCGCCTTAAGGCGGCACCCGTTCGTCCCTTGTAGTTGTCGTAGTCGTAGTGCGTAACCAGTCGTAACGCTAGTACCAGATCTTGACCTCCAAGGTGGTGCCGGTGCGAGATTTTTCCTGTGTGTTGTTCAACAATAAAAAATTCGCAGCATGCGCGATAACTAAAAGCCGAGTTCTTCTGTCTCTCATTCCCCATTAGCAGCCATTGGCATGTTCCAGTAGGAAACGTTAGTAGAAGTAGAAGTGTAAGTGTTAGCTAAAAGCCGACTTCTTCTGTCTCTCATTCCCATTAGCAGTCATTGTTTACCTCCAAGGTAGTGCCTGGTGAGATTTCTCCTGTGCGTGATTAAACAATAAATTTTTTTTTTCAAAACGCCGTTGATTGATGAAATAAACGAACGAAAGATGCCGCATGTTTTCTAAAAGCAAAGCGAAAGAACGCCAGATGTTTCTAAAGCAAAACGAAAAGACGCCAGCTGCTTAACGAAAGACGCCAGATGTTTTCTAAAGCAATGGTTTTCTAAGCAATGAAAATTCACAGCGTACATGTAAAATTAAAGTGAGCTGCAAGTCGTCATAACTCATCGAAGCTTTAGTATAAACGCGCCCGATCTCACGTCGGTGATGATGTACTGGGCAGAATTCACGGAAGATTCACGGTTTACCGATGAACCTCCGCAGCTTCGCCCACACATCATCATTCACTCCGTGGATATGCTGTGATTTTTAAACTACCTTACCACTGTCCCATAGTAGTGGGGCCATTACTGATAACTAGAACCTTGCTTCCATGTTGAAGAAGTTACTCGAAAACGCTCGCACGTTTACAGGGCCGCTCACCAGGTCTGAGCATCTTAACGCGATAGCGTTATAGAGCTCGTGTCGCAGAAATTCCGGTGACGGCGTCGATGGTTGTGAGCGAAAAGCAATCATCTTGTCCGTGACCAAAAAGTCGAAAGATATGCAAATAAAACAAAATTCGCCAGATCCCACGTACCGTGCGAATCGATGTTATCCGAAGCATGTGCGGGATGGTGACTCTGGCGTAATTTTTCACATTGAGCGAAACGTTACGGAATGACGCTAGATAAATGTAGAAGTGGTATACGCACACTCATATGTTGAAAAGTCGCATATGTATTATATAACCAGTTGTTTACACTTGCGTAACGATGCCAGCAGCAATACGGGCGTTACCAACACCAGCCGCGGTTAGCTGATATCAAGTGCTTATATTCTTCAATACTGGTTAGCCCGAATCCGAACAGGAGAAAGAAGGAACACAGATGAACAGGGCAGGCGTTACTCGCCACTGAGATTCGTTTAGGAAAGTTTCCCCAGATATATGGTACGCAGCCGAGTGGCATGCGCAGGCGCACTGCACGTGCGGTATACAGTCACAGTTGCAGTTGTTACAGTTGCGTTACAGCGGTTATGCTTATACTTGTCCGTTATGACGGAGAACGCACGCACGTTTCACGAACCTGTGTGTATGTGTAGGAGGGTTCTTGACAGTCCTTCAACAAGGTAAGCATCACCGTGATCACTGAGCACTAGCAGCTGCACCGGATTTGTTATCGTATCCGTTCGTGATCGCGCTACGAGGGGTCTAAGTGTAGTGATGTCCGAGGTATAGTGCAGATGATTGCAGTTGCGGACCACGTGGACGAGTGGATGGTAGTTGAGCGTCTTCCAATGGTGTTCTGTCTTAAGCTCTGTCACTTTCTTTGCGTCGGCCACGGTGGTGTAGCGGTTACGGTGCTCAGCTGCTGACCCGAAGGTCGCGGGTTCGTGGTAGTGACGTAGAAGAAGCAATGTCCCTATGTAGTAGTCGGTGCGTTGTCATGGCTCCTCTAGGAGCCATGTCAACGGCATGGTGTCGTTATTGGTGTTGCGTTGCCGCCCCAAGTGGCACGTGACACTGCAAGATTATTCGAGGCAACATATGTAATTCGTTTAAACTGTTGCTTGAATTGGTGAATTGGACAAATAAGCCTATACGCAGCTTTCCTTTCACTGCGAACACAATGCCGAGCTGAATATGACGTCACTGAGGGGAGGACGTCATGTCGGGTACACTGAGAACTTCATTATGATAAACACAAACAGTAAAATTTCGCATATAGGACAACCATCATGCCTACAGATGAATTCTTAGAGCGGTTTTTCCATAGATAATTACATAGATAATAAATAAACACGAAAATACTTCTTCAGCCGTAAGTACATAGCATATTCACGCACCAAGAAGAAGCACTGGGGCCAGGATAGAAAGCTGGTCCACTTAAGTTCCGAATCGAGACTTCGCAGACAGCATATTCTACAACTGTTTACTCCTCATTGGGCAAACGAATCAGTTCTTGCCTTCTCGAATACTCCGAAAACGTGTCCGTCCTGAAATAAAGCATTTGAAAACTAAGAATTCCAACGATACAAATTACGCAGTCGCATGAGGCAAACGTAGTTTCGTCGTCTCGGCTCAGTACAAGCTGCGATACATTAAGCAGTTTTAGAATAGCGTATACGCGAAGTTAGCGTTCGCGGCCCGCTATTTCCGTCACTTAACGGGAGCCCACAAGCGGTTAGCGTACGACGCATGCGCATTTGCACGAAAAGCCAGCACAAAGCTTTGCGTACGCTATTCTAAAATTGCCCATTGAGTCTCAGAAACGCGTATTTAAACTATGGCGAGTGATAAACAGGCAAAAAAAGCAAAACACACTTCCATCACGCAGTCATGTCAAAGACGCAACAGTTAAACTATGAGTCTCAAGTGCCTTAGCATGGAGGAAGGAATACTAAGGAGAGGCCCTATCCTATTTCAATGCATTGCGAAAAGTGTGGCGGAAGTGACGTCAGATTTATGGGGCAAACAAACCGGTATGGGGCAAACAAAACAGCAGACGCCCCGCGGCGTGCTCTCCGCGGTGGTTAGCTTCTGCGCAGATTTGTAGTCCCGGCGTAAACTTAGCGCGTATTGTACGGTTGGCACGCAGTAAAATGTTGTAAGCAGACGTTTACAAGGCTGTTCGTGCGTGGCAAGCCCGAGCGCGGCGTGCTGAGATTCTTCGTGAAGCGTTTTTATGCAACAGTACAGAATACCGGTACGTGCCGTGATCAAAAACGTTCAGCCCCTGCATCATCGTATTCGAACTCACCTAACAGTGCCTTACGCGTTCTGCTGGGCGTTAGGCCTTCCCTTTCTCGTAGCCCGATTTCCCGATCTGTTGCCGGATTAGCGGTTCTTTGTTCGTGTATATGGAGTGAGCGTAGTAGCTATTCGGCGCAACGCCAACCTATAGTTGACGTAACTTCACGTCGAAAAGAGGACACCGCTGTATTGTATACGTGATCATGCACGTAAAGTTTGTAATTCCAGTACGCACACAACAACAAGCACTCAGCGAGCGCACACCGCACAATACATACATCACGTAGTCCGATAACAACAACATAAGTTTATTGCCCTTTCGTTGAACGACACAGCCTCTAAAAACGTACGATGCCTTCGGCGCATGTTATGTACGGCGCGTCAGACGCCAAAAACAAAAGTGCACGTGTGTTCTGAGTTGACACAATGAGTAAGAAGCAACAGAGCGCACATCCGAGAACTTCGCATGCAAATACCATGCATTAGTGATCAGCAATGAAGCGAACGGGTACGTACACATGAAAAGTGACACCCGGTACTTTCCGCAGTGCACGCGATTTGCACCGGGTATACGCAACCATACGCAACAGCTGGGCATTGCGTAGCTTTCCTAAAGAACGCACACAAGGAGCAGCATGCGTGAATCGACTGCGCCGCGGCGCCGCTTGCACGGCGAAAAAAAAAAAAGCTCGAATCGCGCATGCGCTTGCAAACGACACAGCGGAAATCGCGAAATGTTTCGAGCTCCTTCGCTAGGAGGCGATGCGGGTGTTTGCGATGTGGAGGCTTCACGAATGTGACGTCAGGGCCTCTCCTTATGTTTCCTTCCTCCATGTGCCTTAGTTTCACTGCTTCCAGGAACAGCGATATTACCTGCAACATCGTGCTCCTCACGATTCAGCCATTTTTAAAACAGCAACTGTGTTGTCCAACTGCAACTCGTATATGTGTGGCTGCGAACGCAAGCCGCATGCTCACCTTTAGTATTTCGGAACATGGAAGGATATTTCGGAACTCGGCCGGTCTTGAAGTATCCGTGCACCGTTGCATGATGTGCGAATGGTGCGTGCCGTTAACCGCCACCTCGGCAAGAGTGCACAACACGCAAACACCGTAAAAACTGCACACGCCGGCCAAAGCTCGCTTCATGTAACGTAATATCACGAAACTTCATATCAAGGCAGGTGACTAGGACGGGCGGCGGCGGAGCACGGCTGACTTAACGACCACTCCGATAAATCTCAAGAGCGCAAAATGACCCGCCAACCACAACGGGAGACTTGCAGGTGTCACCCAAGCATAGCCTGCCTGCACGGTCAGCCTGGCGCCCGCGCTCCACTCGCTTCGTGCTACAACGGAACTATCGAGGAATTCAAAACTAGCATCGCGCCGCGTGCGCGGCCGGCGCGGGGCGCACGGCTTTGTCGTCCCGGAGGCCGGCCCGCCAGGCTGCCATTGGCTGCTTTAATTTTGCAATCTTCATCGACCCTAGCGCCAATTCTGCCTTCAGTTAGTGCCCCTTTTAAGCGGCCGCTCAACTAGCAAAATATTCAAGATGGTGGCGATGGCGTAATTATTTGGGACGCTCGAGCGGCAGTCTTTCCGGGTATTGGCCAAAGCTTGCGGCTCTACTTCAGTGCTCCAAATGTTTCTTAATATATTAAAACAAAACTCTGAAAAATTCGTGACCAATTACACTATGCGAATGTGGATGGCGAGCGAAGCGAAGTGGATGGCGGCGATTGCATTCCCGCCGCTGTTCGCGCCGTTGGTGGTCCTACGCTTCCTATTCCTCGGGCGTGCTTGGGACACGCGGCCGTCAACGTAGGAGCGAGAATGACCCCCCCCCCCCCCCCCCCCCGGCAGACGCGCACACGATTTGCTGCGAGAGTGAAGCTTCGTCACAAATGTGTACAGCTCACTCGCTATCATCCCACAGGGCGTTGAAGTCCTGCGTAGTTGTGGTCATGCCGGTAGCCAGGGTGCGGGAGGCGGGGGATTTTTATGACACATGGTGTTTTATCGAACACAAATAATGGAAATAGGCGTTTTTCTCACATAGTCAAGGCTTTCAGAAAGTGCCCCCCCCCCCAGAAAAAAATTCCTGGCTACGGGCCTGGTTGTAGCAGTTGTTTCCTCTGACCATGGCTGATATCCAATGCAGTGGATTGGCCGAGTAGTTGACGGATTTTGCCCCTATGTTTTCTAGGGTAGCATTCCTACATGTTATAGTCAATTAATATATTTATTTGAGTTGGTAATTATTCGCAAAGAAATACCTAAAGTCGGGATTGTTTAAGACGATTTTGTTTCAGTCTCGAAGGACAAATTCCTCAATGGTAGAAGAAAACATCTCTGCGGGTGCATCTCATGGTAGTGACCTCAAACGAAGGAATAGTAGTTGTGACTTCTGACTCGTCGTCGTTGCCTTCCTCTATGATGGTCTTGCCTACATCCATAATGAGGTCGAACACACGATAGAGCAATTTCTTTATTTTCAGTGGTCCAGTGGACAATAGTGGGGCTCATCCAATTTCAGTGGCACATATCTGCTCTTTCTGCGGCACAACCCTGCTAGGGGTGCGGAACGTCTGCAGATCTTGCCCCCGTTGTGCGGAGGTAGCTAATTACAGCACATGCTCAGGCGATGCCCCTCGTTACTGGGCAGCGGTCACGCCAACCAAACCTAGCGATCAAGCGAATTAATCAAAAGCCCCAACAACGGCGATCAGCTTTGGTCCGTCCAGAGAGCCCACGATGCGGCGGCCGAGCTTAGCCTGCCCGTCCCAACGTGGTAGGAGCCCAAAGCGCGCTAGTCGCCACTCTCGGGACTACCAATAATGTTTCGCCAACCAAACCTGCTAGAGGTTTTCTATTGAGTAGGTAATTATTGACTATAAAACTGTTCACCAACTTAACATACGTTGACATTTCTTGTTACTCTAAGGGTCGATGCGACCGCTACTCCACCTGCAGTTTTCGCTCAGCCTTGGTAGCTACTGTTGCTTCCTTTTTTTTTTACAGTAAAGGCTTTTCATGATGATGTCAATTTTCTGTTGAGTAGGTAAGTTTTCTCTCCGTTACGGATAGCTTAAATATGCACAGCTTTCCCGTAGAACACTTCGCACTCTCTGAGGTGTTCTTTTGTCTCACAACAATAATCGTCATGTGGCTTCTTGCGTTTCCTTTCATAAAACGTCACGCAATATCCACTAAGTGAATGATGGTAGAGGACCTTGCTCGGAGATGATCGGGTAACCCTCTATCGTCATATAAAGACGTGACCACGTTCTTGTATATGTACACATTATATACAAAATGTTTATTAATTTACGAGCGGCGACAAGCGACCGCGCTGCGTAGGGTGCGCGAGGCTGCGCCGCCACTGGAGTAGCGGTAGCGAAGTGCACTGAGTGAGCTCCCGGCGAAGAGAAAGGAAGCGCGCCAAACCAAGCGCTCTGTCCGGGCGCGGCCCTCTAGCGGTCACCTATCTAACGAGAGCACGCGCCGAGTATGCAGCGGAATGTGCTGCGCCGCCTGAACGGCGGCGCGCCATCTGGTGAGCACGCTTGAATCACCGGAGAGAGCACAGCAGCGTACACTCAAGCCAAAAGAGAGCAATGGGCGTATAGGGGTTCCTCCTTTGAGGGAGCAAGTGCACTGCCACTCCTAAAAGGAGCAACGGCAAGGGGACGAACCGTTGCTCTCCTTTCAGTTGCTCCTTCAGGGGATGAACGGTTAGTCCCCCCATTTGCTCCTTGAGGACTAACTGTTACTCCTTCCTGATGCTCTTCAACGGAGCAAGGGATGCTCCTTCCCGTTACTCCTTAGTTTGTTCTTCGACCAAAAAAAATTCGTTTTTGATTGACTTATAGCGCATATTGAGGTTTATAGAGATATTTGTTTGGGTGTACAGATGATATACAGATATCTCATTCATAAATAAATTTAAGAAAATTTGCAACAAACACACAGGATTCGAACTCGCGACCACTTAATCGCGACGCGCGTATGCTAACCACTAAGCGACCACACGCTACGGCCCCGTCTGAAAGGAAACGGGGTTATGTAGGTACCCCCGGGTCGTTGCGCGTTCTGACACGTTATTGAAATGAGCATAGGCGTGCAGAAGCAGTGGTGATGTTCGAAAGAGAATCGAAAGCAACAGTGTAAACATCTGAAAACGTCAGGGTAATGAGTCTCTCGCTAAAACACAGGCTCTGCCAGAGCTCCCATTTGCGCTAGCTAAAAGGCCAGTAATTTCTTTTTTTTTTCTTTCTTGGGCGGAGGTGTGTTTTTTCTTTGTTATTATTAATATCGTTATTGATAATATTATATTTTTTTTGTCTTTGCGGAAGAGTCACCTCCCCTTGAAAAGACAACACAGCTCGAGCTGATAAGGTCCATTTGCTCTGAGATTAAACACAAAGTCTAACTACCGGACCCGATTGCGGTAGCTGTCCCCCCGCCAAAATCAGCCAGCGTTAGCTCGCTGTCAGTCTTTCTGCGCATCGCGATAAAAGTGTTCGTTGCGTGATCTCTTCTGCAACACTGCAGTCGGGGCTTTTGCGGATTTGTATTGGAGACGGCCGTTCAGCATAAAACCGCAGATGTAAAGTCTATCCACTGTGTACTTCTCTCAACCGCTTCTTTGTCGTGAAGTATATACGGAGTCTCGCGAACCTTCGTTTTTATTGCCTAATTCTCACGATATATTTATGCCAAATGTTATACGCAAACACGCCATTTAACTCGCGACGACAGCAGCTTCAGGTGCTGGCATTCTAGTGCAACCATGCCTTTTATTACGAAATTTAGCTTGTATTAAGGGCTTTTAGCTTTACGTTACCTTGATATGAGTTGCCAGAAGGAATCTGCGGATGCGTGGGCCTTTACAGAACGTGAACTACTCGCCGGATTGGCTTTTCATTTACGGCCCTATCTCGCAAATCCACCTTCGTTCGCGGCTACTCGCGATACCCGCTTTGCCAAGGCTGCAGCCGCCGAGTAAAAATAAGCCGAAGTGCGAGCGCCAATTGCGATCACTTTGTTTCAGCGGCTAGAGTCACTAGACTGAGCTATAAATAGAATTCCGAAGCCGTAAAAACGTGAGAAGCCTTAACATAAATACCCCGAGAGGCTGAATAGGTGACGCCATCTAGCGGGAACGAGATGAACCAGGCAAGCAAAAAATGGTTACTGAAGAAACATCGTGCGTTCTACTTCTGGTGTAAATGCCTTGCCGCGGCATAATTACGAAAGAGTTATCTTTTTAATCATTTTTCCCTCAAAAACACTAGGGGAAAACAAACGTGCCCATACTATGGTTGCACGAGGCGTCACAAGATGGTGACACCATCGTCGGATAACCCGGTATTCTACACCCCTTTGGGTAATTTGCGTATACCGGGGTACTGTACACGCTAAAAACCCCTCGTGATTTTGCCGCAGTGGTGATACAAACTTATCTAAATTGAATATAATGAAATGCAGTTATCATCACCATTACATGCTTTATTCAAACGTATCTGTTTACGTACTTACGTAAACGTTTACGTACGGGGAGCTAAAACTTTTCTAAAACATGTGTTCCGGTAACACGGTAACGTTAAATAGTATACGTAAAAGCAAATGTCCCTATTAGCGTGTGTATCTCTCTGTTCAGTTTAAAAAAAGTAGTTTCCTTACGCTTGCCCGCAAGAAAATTTGGTCCATGCATCGACCGATACAGGGTGCGTCCTGCAGGAGAGCAACGGTTGCGCGCCGAGAGCAAATGTTAACGTTCGTCCTTCTGTTGCTCCCTTCCAACCTAGCACTAAACGGTTACTCCCCCAACTTGAGAGATGTCAGCCATCTTGTTCCAGTTGGTCTTTTTGTGGAGTAACAGTTGGCCTTTAGGACTAAAACCCGCAGTTACTCTCATTTTTTTCATTTTTGGCTTAGAGTGTAGAGTTACTGCATATGCGACCTTTAGGTAGCAGAGTTGCGCATCTGTGTTCAAAACGCCGCTACAACCATGCGTTGCGGGGAAGCTGGCGCTGGGGCCCATTTTTGTATTTCTCGATGGAGCCGCTGCAGCGAACTGGATTGACTCTAGTCATTCACATTAAAGTAAATCACCAGTCTTCGACACGCCAAACATGTCGACCGGTGACCCGGTAGGCATGTCGCCTGCAAAAACGGAGTCAGTCTTCGCGACATAGCCGTGGTTGCTAGCCAGACCTATGCGCAACTCTGCTACCCAAACGTAGCATATACAGTAACTCTAACGCAGCGCTCCTCTATCGTCTTTCGACGACATTTGCAGCGAAGCACGCAAATACGCGGCCAATTTTTTATGTGCCATGAGACCTCGCATGAATCGCGGCTTAATAATAATTCTTCTTAGGGTTTTACGACAAAAAACCAGGATATGTTTATCTGGAACGCCATAGGGGGACGTTTCGGACGCTTCGACAACCTGGGTCCTTTTAAAGACAGCCCCGTCTCTTCACTCTTTCCAAGCACAACTAAAAAATTGCTTCATATCAATTCATAATGCAATAGTCATTTGTAGTCATTATTTTCATATATGTTCTTATTCTCACTTATACATATTACAGAATGAATTCCTGTTCCTTTATTTACATCGCATTATCGTGTCAGTCATGTTTTTATTCTTTAGTAACGGTGACCATTGCCTATGAAAGCACATTCTGTCTTGAGAAGTTTTCTTGTGTTTTTGATGACTAAATATTCCCTTCTCATGCTGTTGCCATTTAGAGTTTTTGACGGTATAATGCCGTTAGGGACCCTTTAACAATTTTGTTGGGTTCCTAAAAGTGTAAATACATGTAGCACAAAAATAATGAAATAAACTTCAAACTTGAAACTTCAAACTTCAAACGAGTAACCCAAATAAAAATAGGCGGGCCTCGATCATTGCGCTTTCATCGAAAAGGGGCCGCCGTGGCTGGGTTAGCAGTCGATTACATTAACCACGAGACCACCGCGAGGGGTTGCCCACCCAATAGGTACACGGTTTAGAGTACGATATACTCAACCGCGATAGAGCCGTAAGCTGTCCCTATTATGAAAAGTGTTATAACTAAATTAGCAACAACGCGATTGAAAGTACTACAAGCACTCTATTGGAATGGCCTGCATGCGCCTTTCCCAAACATCCAAATCTGAGTTTGACGCGGCCGCAAAGTGAAAAAGAATATTCTAGCCTTCGCTCTCAATTGGAAGAGTTAGGGTATTGTCCCACAACATTCATCATCACCCACATATCACCCACCTACATACCACCACGTTCCCAGAACTTTCTGGTAAGGAACAGCATACCCTTTTAGAGCAGCACATAGAATTCTAAGAGGATATTGGCGCCCGCCTAGTTTTAGGAGCTGGCTCGCCAAGCTTCTTATGCTCGCACCTTGTCAAACGCGCCGTATCCGCTAGTTCTCATTGCTCCCGCTAGAGACGCAGCTGTGCTCTCTCCGGTGATTCAAGCGCACTCACTAAATGGCGCGCCGCCGCACATTCCGCTGCACACTCGGCGCGTGCTCTCGTTAGACAGGTGACCGTTAGAGGGCCGCGCCCGTATACAGCGCTTGCTCTCGGCGCGATTCCTTTCTCTTCGCCGAGAAAGTTTCTCTTCTGTAACCTCCCTTCTAAAGTATTCTAACACGTTATAAAACCTCTGAATTCATGGTCAATTCCCCGCAGTGGGTGTGAGCCATAGTAGTAGGCGAACAAGAACAAGAACAAGCTGACTCAGTGCACTTCGCTACCGCTACTCCAGAGGCGGCGACAGCGGCGAGGGTTCGCGCAGCCTGAGCAGCGCAGTCGCTTGTCGCCGCTCGTAAATAATGAACATTGTGTTTATCCCTTCAGTCACGAATTATGATTTATGATGCACTGTGTGCAAATACATCAAATTTGCATGGCATAATTTCAAGGCACTTAGTGTTACATTTCAAGAAAAAACATGAAGGAATGTGTTGTTTTGTGTCAGTTTCAGCAATAATGTTAATTATCGTGTAATAAATATCTAATTATTCTTCAATCAGTCAGCTTCAATTCTTGCATAAAAGAAACCAACTAGCCCGCTCCCACACCTCACCAACTATTAGGCCCAAAATGCATGCACAGTTTGTTTTTGGGTTGTATGCTTTTCGGGCGAAGAAAAAAAATGCTCTTGACGTCGGTCCTGGAACGTCGCACGTCGAACGATCGTCGAACATGGTAGTGTCTCCAGCAAAGTGATCATCTGCAGCAATAAGCTGCATACGAAGTTAAATAACTGCTAGTGGTCCACTCAGGAAGCTGCTCGAATGTGCACACTAAGTTTCAGGCCATTTGAAGAAACACGCGGTCCGTGATGCGAGTCCGAAGTTGAAGTGTGCATTTGTGCACACCGTGACTGAAAGGGTTATGATGTGTATATATACAACAACGTGGTCACGTCTTTATATAACGTAGAGGGTTACCCGATCATCTCTGAGCAAGCTCCTCTAACATCATTCACTTGGTGGTTATGGCGTGACTTTTTACGAAAGGAAACGCGAGAAGCCACATGACGATTATTGTTGCGAGACAAAAGAACACCTCAGAGAGGGCTAAGTGTTCTACGGGGAAGCTGTGTATAATTAAGCTATCCGTAACTCAGAGAAAACTTACCTACTCAACACAAAACTGACATAATCATGGAAAGCCTTTACTTTCAAATTAAAGTAAGCAACAGTAGCTACCAAGGCTGAGCGAAAACTGCAGGTGGAGTAGTGGTCGAATCGACCCTTAGAGTAACAAGAAATGTCAACGTATGTTAACTTGGCGAACAGTTCTATAGTCAATAATTTCTTAATAGAAAACCCCTAGTATGGTTCGTTGGCAAAACTGAGAATGGCGAGAGTAGTCCTGAGAGTGGCGACTAGCGCGCGTTGGGCTCCTACCACGTTGGGACGGGCAGGCTAATCTCAGCCGCCGCATCGTGGGCTCTCTGGACGGACGAAAGCTGATCCCCGTTGTTGGGGCTTCTGATTAATTGGCTTGATCGCTAGGCTTGGTTGGCTTTATCGCTGCCCAGTAACGAGGGGCATCGCCTGAGCATGTGCTGTAATTAGCTACCTCCGCACAACGGGGGCAAGATCTGCAGACGTTTCGCACCCCTAGCAGGGTTGTTACACAGAAATAGCAGCGCCCCGCCACGGTGGTCTAGTGGTTATGGCGCTCGACTGCTGACCCGAAGGTCGCGGGATCGAATCCCGGCCGGGGCGGCTGCATTTTCGATGGAGGCGAAAATGTCTGAGGCCCGTGTACTTAGATTTAGGTGCACGTTAAAGAAACTCAGGTGGTCAAAATTTCCGGAGCCCTCCACTACGGCGTCTCTCATAATCATATGGTGGTTTTGGGACGTTAAACCCCAGATATTATTATTATTATTATTATTAGAAATAGCAGCTATGTGCCACTTAAATATGGCGAACCCCCCACTGTCCACTGGAGCACTCAAAATGAAGAAATTGCTCTATCGAGTGTTCGACCTCATTATGGACGTAGCCAAGACCATCATAGAGCAAGACGACGACAACGAATCACAAGTCACAACTACTATTCTTTCCTTTGAGGCCACTGCTATGAGATGCACCCGCAGAGATGTTTTCTTCTCCCATTGAGGAATTTCTCAATTTCTCAATTTTTCCAAATAATTACGCCATTGCCACCATCTTGAATATTTTGCTAGTTCAGCGGCCGCTTAAAGGTGCAGTAACTGAAGACGGAATTGGCGCTAGGGTCGATGAAGATTCAAACTGAAGCAGCCAATGGCAGCCTGGCGGGCCCGCCTCCGCGCCGACAACGCCGTGCGCCCCGCGCCGGCCGCGCGCGCGCCGCGACGCTAGTTTTGAATTCCTCGAAAGTTCCATTGTAGCACGAAGCGAGTGGAGCGCGGGCGCCAGGCTGGCCGTGCAGGCAGGCTATGCTTGGGTGACACCTGCATGTCCCCCGTTGTGGTTGGCGGGTCATTTTTCGCTCTTGAGACTTATCGGAGTGTTCGCTATGTCAGCTGTGTTCCGCCGCCGCCCGTCCCCAGTCACCTGCCTTGAAATGAAGTTTCGTTATGTTACGTTACATGAAGCGAGCTTTGGCCGGCCTCTGCAGTTTCTGCGGTGTTTGCGTGTTGTGCGCTCTTGCCGCCGTGGTGGTTAACGGCACGCACCATTCGCGCACCATGCAACGGTGCACGGATGCTTCGAGACCGGCCGAGTTCCGCAATATTCTTCCATTTTTCCGAAAAAACTAAAAGGTGAGCATGCGGCTTGCGTTCGCAGCCACACATATACACGTTGCAGTTGGACAAAAACAGTTGCTGTTCTTTTAAAATGTGGCTGAATCGTGAACACCACGATGTTGCAGTTAATATCGCTGTTCCTGGAAGCAGTGAAATATAAAGCACTTGAGACTCATCGTATAACTGTTGCGTCTATGACATGACTGCGTTATGGAAGTGCGTTTTGCTTTTTTTTGCCTGTTTATCACTCGCCATAGTTCAAATTCGCGTTTCTGAGGCTCAATAGGCAATTTTAGAATAGCGTACGCAAAACCTCGTGCTGGCTTTTCGTGCACATGCGCATGCGTCGTATGCTAACCGCTTGTGGGCTCCCGTTAAGTGACGGAAATAGCGGGCCGCAAACGCTAACTTTTTGTGTACGCTATTTTAAAACTGCTTAATATTTTGCAGCTTGCACTGAGCCGAGACGACGAAAGTACGTTTGCCTCATGCGACTGCGTAATTTGTATCGTTGGAATTCTTAGTTTTCAATTGCTTTATTTCATGACGGAAACGTTTTCGGAGTATTCGAGAAGGCAAAAATTGATGCGTTTGCCCCAGGAGGGTTAAACAGTTGTAGAATATGCTCTCTGCGAAGTCTCTATCCGCAACTCAAGTGGACCAGCTTTCTATCCTTGCTCTAGTGCTTCTTCTCGGTGCGTGAATATGCTATGTACTTACGGCGGAAGAAGTACTTTTCGTGTTTATTTATTATCTCTGTAATTATCTATGGAAAAACCGCTCTAACAATTCATCTGTAGGCATGATGCTTGTCCTATATGCGAAATTTTACTGTTTGTGTTTATCACAATGAAGTGCTCAAAGCACCCGACATGCCGTCATACCCTCAGTGACGTTATATTCAGCTAGGCATTGTGTTCGCGGTGAAAAAAAAAAGCTGCGTATAGGCTTATTTCACCAATTCACCAGTTCAAGCAACAGTTTGCACGAATTACATATGTCGCCTAGAATAACTTGGCAGTGTCCCGTGCCACTGTGGGCGGCGACGAAACACCAATAACACCACCATGCCGTTGACATGGCTCCTAGAGGAGCCATGACAACGCACCGACTGCTACATAGGGACATTGCTTCTTCTACGTCACTACCACGAACCCGCGACCTTCGGGTCAGCAGCTGAGCACCGTAACGGCTACACCACCGTGGCCGACGCAAAGAAAGTGACAGAGCTTAAGACAGAACACCATTGGAAGACGCTCAACTACCATCCACTCGTCCACGTGGTCCGCAACTGCAATCATCTGCACTATACCTCGGACATCACTACACTTAGACCCCTCGTAGCGCGATCACGAACGGATACGATAACAAGTCCGGTGCAGCTGCTGGTGCTCAGGGATCACGGTGATGCTTACCTTGTTCAAGGACTGTCAAGAACCCTCCTACACATACACACAGGTTCGTGAAACGTGCGTGCGTTCTCCGTCATAACGGACATCTATAAACATAAATGTAACGCAACTGTAACAACTGCAACTGTGACTGTATACCGTACGTGCAGTGCGCCTGCGCGTGCCACTCGGCTGCGTACCATATATCTGGGGAAACTTTCCTAAACGAAGCTCAGTGGCGAGTAACGCCTGCCCTGTCCATCTGTGTTCCTTCTTTCTCCTGTTAGGATTCGGGCTAACCAGTATTGAAGAATATAAGCACTAGATATCAGCTAACCACGTCTGGTGTTGGTTACGACCGTGTTTCTGTTGGCATCGTTACGCAACTGTAAACAGCTGGTTATATAATACATATGCGACTCTTCAACATATGAGTGTGCGCATACCACTTCTACATTTATCTAGCGTCATTCCGTAACGTTTCGCTCAATGTGAAAAATTACGCCACAGTCACCATCCCGCGCATGCTTCGGATAACATCGATTCCCACGGTACGTGGGATCTGGCGAATTTTGTTTTATTTGCATCTCTTTCGACTTTTCGGTTACGGACAAGGTGATGTTTTTTCGCTCACAAGCATCGACGCCGTCACCGGAATTTCTGCGAAACGAGCCCTATAACCGTATCGCGTTAAAATGCTCAAACCTGGTGAGGGGCCCTTGTTTTAAACGTGCGAGCGTTTTCGAGTAACTTCTTCAACATGAAAGCAAGGTTCTAGTGATATATAATGGCCCCACTACTATGGGACAGTGGTAAGGTAGTTTAAGAATAACGTAACCTATTTGAAGCAAGTTCTACTCAAAGACATGGATTCGAAACTGATCATTGCCAATGGAGCCGCCTCGTTCACGTAATCTGCACACTTGCTATGTGAAACAACCCCCTTCGATACACTGGGGAGTCTTGTCATTCCTTCTCCTCGTTTACAAAAGCTATGATACTCACACTAGATGTTGTAAAACGTCCTGGACGACCACCACTCGCGGTTTATGTCTTCTATCTAAGTTGGTACTTATCTACAAGTATATCAAGCAGGATGATGTGCATAGCTGATTTTGTGGTACACTCACAGATGTAGAGAGAGTACTGCAAGAGTAGAGAGACTGTATTACTCTCGCCAGAGTTCTTTAACGCCGTGCGGGAGTAGTGGAGAGTTAGCCGCGGAACTTAGTCTTTCCTTGAAGCAGAGTAAAAGAGACCGGGAACTTTATGCTACTCAGATAGAGTTCCCAATCCACGGAACTCCCGCCCTGAAGTAGCGTGAACAGGGTCGGGAACTCCCTTCTAAGCAGACAGAGTACAAACTAGAGTGAGCTTCTGGCCGACGCCGCACAGCGATATATAACTGTCTCTTAACCATAATCCTCCAGACGTAGACGCCACAGATGTCACTTTAATGTGCAGGTTAATCGGATAGCTTTCAGTAATAACAAAAGAAAGTGTTTCTTTTGGTTTCTGAAACGCCGACAGAGACAGCTTCGAAGCCTCGAACATTGGCAACTTCTAACGCATCGCCAACTTACATTACGACACAAACTAATTGCCACTAGAATAAAGTAGACACTAAAGCATTATTGGAATAAAAAAAAGAGCCGTGAAAAAAAAAAGCGTCTGGAAGGAGGTATCGAACCTGCCACCTTCAGATTCTCAGCCGAGGTATCTACCACTACGCCACGCTCCATTTTTCTTCTTCTATTTCCGGTTGTACATCACTTTTTATGGCGATAGTTATGTGTTGGAGCATAACTAATATTACTCGTATATGGAACAATCGAGAGTGCGTACCGTAATGATATAACGTGAATCACTGTTGTGGCGCCACGAAGTGCGCCAAAAAGGCAAGAAACGCCAAGAAAGAATAACGCGCTCAATTTTGTATTTTCAGACCTTGTTTTGGGGTCCTTTAAAAAGACAGGGCGTGCAGACACGGACAGAAGAGAATAGTCAAGACACCACAAATGCCGCTACACAACGAAAAAGCGCACAGCTGCGGAAAAGAAGGCAGGCACAAATACTTATCTGCACAATCCCTGGCAAGAGGCGATACCAATCAATCATGTGCGTGTGGTTGCCTACGTGAGATATAAGTGTTCACTCTCATGACTTCTCTCTTGTGCCCATGTTTTCACGTCCTGGGTTTTTAACATGACTATCTACCATCTAGCTCAGCTATCTGTTATTCTAAGTTTTTCATTGTCTTTACTTCTGCATTTATTTATCGATTTACTCGAGTAAAAATAAAAGCAAAAAACTGTAGCAACGCATCGGTATATATATATTACTTATCTATTTTATTTATCTACGCAGAGTGTACTAAGTCCAAGACGCCCCGAATATGCTATACAGCGAGTGGCGTCGTCGCCCTTTAAGGCTAGAGATGTCCACAGTCCATTTCGCCAGAGAGCATTCCGTTACTCAAAAAAATTCGGCAGATCTCACGTACCGTGGGAGTCGATATTATGCGAAGCATGCGGCGGGTAGGTGACTGTGGCGTAAGTTTTTTACATAGCGACACGTTATAAAATGACGCTAAAAAGATTTGTATAAATTTTATGCGCGCACATATATATGTTGAAGAGCCGCATATGTGTTACATAACCAGCTATTTACGGTTGGTTAACGCTTCCAATGGCAACGTGGGTATTACCAACACCGGAAGCGGTAAGCTGATATGTAGTGCTCATACGTGTCCCGAAAAGGCACGCATGTTTCACGAACCCGTGTGCATGTGTGCAAGAAGTTCTTGACAGTTCTTGAACAAGGGCATCACCACCGTGATCAGTGAGAACCAGCAGCTGGTCATGAATTGTTATAAGATCCGGTCTTGATCGTGGTGACGAGGGGTCCATGTGTAGTGAAGTATGTGGTACAGTAGAGCTATTGGAATTCGTGGATGCCTCTGTCATTGTGTCGACAAATTGTCTGTCGACAGAGCCGGCGACGTGTCGGAACCTGAAGCCACCCTTCGCGTTGGTGAGGTTATAGGCCGTCGAGGCTGGTAGGCCTGGATAGTGGTACGTAGACCAACATCAGTGGATGGTGTTTGTCGTATTCGTAGACTATACCTGGGCGTAAGTGGCCTACGTAGCCTCGTCTACCAAGCGGCTGTCAGTCAATCTGGCATCGTCCTCGGTCAGCATGAGGCCATCGCACAGCCTCGTAAGAAATGAAGATCGTAAGAAATGCTGCGTCGTTCTGGCGTTCCAAGTGTACTTTACGGTGCGATGATGTGAATATCATACGTAACTTTCGTTGTTGTATTCCTCCGGGGTCGAGCAATGCTTCAATATAGCTTGCTGAATAATAGAAATGCAAACATATAGTTTATTAGACTGCTATAAAAGCGGAGCCAACACTCGAACTACAGACGTTAATCTGATATGACGCCTGTATCGTAGGAGTACACATCGTAGGAGTATCATGCAATGTTTATTGCTTTCTTGTAAAATTATATAGCCAGCACCACAGCCACAACTGACGTTGCACCGTTATTACGCCTGCGTAGGCTGTTTTTCCAAACCACTTTACAGACCTGGCGTGGCTCAGTGGTAGAATACCTGGTAGAATACCTGATACGTGTCCCGAGAACGTACACACGTTTCACGAACCCGTGTTCATGCGTGGAAGAAGTTCTTGACAGTTCTTGAACAATTAAGGGCATCATCACCGTAATCAGTGAGCACCAGCAGCTGGTCATGACTTGTTATAGGATCCGGTCCTGATGGTGGTGACGAGGGGTCCATGTGTAGTGAGGTAAGTGGTATAGTAGAGCTGTTGAAACTCGTGGATGCCTCAGTCATTTCGTCGACAAAATGTCGACTTGCTACCCTGTAGTGATTGATGGGAACGTCATACCTTCTGTAACTCACCGCAAGTTTCTCGCAGTTATCGTCGACCGTGATTAATCTTGGTCGAAGCACATCTTTGCACTAAGAAAAAACTAGACAGCTTTGTCCATGTCATTTGCCATATGTCTGAAAAAACGTGGGGCCATCGAAGTCATCTGTACTACAGTTATACCAGGCATTTTTTGTTGGATACCTCCGCCACTGTGCTGATGTTCTTTCTCGTGTTCGCACATCTGCTGACCGTACACTGAGGGTGCTCAGGCACGGGCCCACAGAATTTGCGTAGCAGTACCTCGATGTACTTCTACATGGGGTGCTATTACAGAAGCACGTGCTTGTCCAGCTCGCGTTCATCTTCAACACGAGCCACTGCGAGTACATCTGAGGTTATTGACAAGCCACCGAGACCATCCACTGAGAGACATTATTAACACATGGCCCAATGCTGCACACTCGGAACCTGTGGTGTCGCAACAAGATCTGCTGCCCTCGAAGTATGCACCACAGGCGACTCCCAGAATACATCTCTGGACGATGCCTAAGCCAATCGTGCGACTCTCGATTCCGGGGATACCAAAGAAGTAAAAAATACCAACCGCTGGACATAAGCATTTAGCTTTATTGTACATTACCTATATGTACGGATATACGGTGCATATTTTGCTGATGGGTCTGTCTCGCAGACCTCCTCAGCAGCAGCTTTCACGGCACCTCACATGGACATCAGGAAACCCTTCAAGAGAGCGCATCGGACATCATCTACTGCGGCAGAGCTCACCGGCGTCCGACAAGCTGCCCCCTACATAGTACAACACAGTCCCGCGAAATGGACATTATTTTGCGACTCAAAGCCGGCACTTCAACTTATCAGCAATTACGTGAAGCAAGGAACCGTATACAATCTTCTGGTGTGCGACATAATGAATATGTTAATTGAGGCGTCTCAATCTGGGCATACCATTGCATTGCAATGGATTCTCAGTCATTGTGGCATATCTGGGAACGAGCAAGCTGATGCAGAAGCTAAAATAGCGCACACTAACGGCGAAATCATATCAATTCAATTTTACCGACATGATATCAACGGCTTGCTGTCTAAGTCTATGAAAACATATATGACACGCTTATGGAATGACCCTAATTATCGCCAAGAGCGTCTTTAGAGACTTGACTATGGTCGTACTTTTCGGCTTCCATTCCAGTTGAGAAGAGACCACGAAAAATTACTACATAGATTGCGGCTGGGTGTTGCATATACACGAAGATACCCTTGCAAGATTGGGCAGGACAGGAAGCCTAACTGCAGTGTGTGTCACGCGTCTGAGACTGTTCACCACATCCTGTGCGTGTGCCCTCAATACGCGACCAAAAGACAATCACTCAAGTGCGTCGTAGGTCGTCTGGACTCCCGACCATTTTCGGAGGAGAAGCTTTTGTGTGCTTTTGAACATGCAGACCAGGCCCAACGAAGTTTAAAGTGCCTCTTGAGATTTCTCAGCGATACATCTTTAGATGCTCGTCTTTAGAGCATGGTGCGGTATAAAGACTTTCGCGCGTGTCCTGTCCCCGTGCAAGACAGTGTGTACAGTGACTCATTGTGCCATACCATAGTCACCTATCATCACACCTCCTTTTTTCTCTTTCTTTCTCCTTTCCCCTTAGCCCCGTGAGAAGTGGCAGGTTAGAAACCCGCTTTTAAGGGCGACCTCTCCTCCTTCTTGTCATTAAACATCTCCTTTTTCTTCGTCATCTACCGAGGAGCAGCGAGAACAGACATTGGTAATTTATATGCGAGAGCGTTAAGTAAAACAGACAGCGGCCACGTTGAGCCCACCAATGGAAATAATAACAATTTGGATCACAGCAGGAATTGAACGCAATAATTCTGCGTGACGAACAGGTATTCTACCACAGAGCGACGCCAGGTTTATGAACTAGTTTGAAAAACACTCTGTGCAGGTGTGATGTCGGTGCTGCGTCAGTTGCGGTTGTGGTGCTGGCCCTCTAATTTTAAAAGAGATAAATAAACACTACATATGTACTGCTATGATACAGGCGTCATATCAGATTAACGTGTGTGGTTCTAGTGTTGGCTCCGCTTTTATACCAGTCTAATAAACAATTTGCTTGTATTCATATGATTCAGCAAGCTATATTGAAGCATTGTTCGACCCCGGAGGAATACACTGAAGAAAGTTGCGTATAATATTTAGATGACTGCACCATAAAGTGCTCTGAGTTTTGACAATACTGACCTATGCAGTCCAACGTGAGGGCTGATGTTACGTCGGACTATAAATAACCCTTTAAACCCTAAATCTAGGTACACCGACGGCAAGCATTTTCGCCTCCATCGAAAATGAAGCCGCCGCAGCCGGCATGCGATCCCGCGACCTTCGGGTCTGACTACACCATGAGCTTTGCATGCTTACAAGGAATACCGTAACTAATTTTGACAAAGAACAAAAGACCTAAAGCTACTTTATTTGAATTCTGTAGACTAGAAAAGAGGTGTGGCTCCTTTTCTAGACTAATCTTGATAACCACCAGCACAAACTTCAAATAAGAGCTGCAAACGGCGTGACGTTGGAAATGCGAACGGCGAATATGATGACTGTGACAACGCGTAGCATGACAACGTTGACGCGTCCGATTACAAATATCGTAAACGAAATGGTTTTCCACAAGCCCTTTCTGGCGTCCAAGCTGACCCTCACAGCCGGATTTATCCGACTCCGATAGCTACGACGACGTGTTCTCGCTGCCGGGAGACGCAGCTGCGTGTTTCGGCAGAACTGGTGCCGCAAAGCGGTGACGCACGTGCTAAATTTTGCAGACGCAATGTCGATTTGCTAATGTCACCGCTTTCGTACCTCACGTCATGTTGCTCTCACGTGGTTCCTTATGTCGCCACACAAAGGCCTCCTACCTCTGCGCGGGAGTCCTAGAAACATTCATCCGATCCATTTGGTGTCTCAGTCCTTTAAACCCGCAAGTATTCCCCATCGCATGCTGGCACGCCTGAATTCCAGCGACATTGGGACAGCTAACCCTTTTCACAAGTAGAGTGTATTGTACATATTCTAAATCGCCTCCATTTTTTTCCTGAACAACCGAAATTTGATAGAACATAACTGTAAATACTTTCATAACTGTCGTTTCCACCTCCACGGCATCTTCGGGACGGCATACTGCTCTTAAATACAACGACCCATGGTGCTCTAAATCACCTCTGTATTGTATAAACACACAGAATATACGGTGCAGTTATTCATTGCAGCTCTGTTCGAAACAAAGCTTACCCCTCTTGTCCAGTACGGTGTGTTGTGTTCTAGATCCTCTCACTCTCTTCTAAACGATACTCATGCTACTGTTTTCGTGAACACTGTACATGGTGCTATGAATCCAACACACTTTTTTAAACACGCGGTGCGTCATGAATGTAGTGTTTACTTCATATTATCGCAGAGAATTAGTGATAATTTTGTGATTGTTACTCTTTATTTGCGATAACTTGGTGATAAAAACAGCAACGCTCCCGCCAACATTAACACTCTTCGCCCGCATTCAGATGAGGGGAAAAAAATGGCCGGATCGTACACATACCTGTAGATGGTAATAGACGTAAAGAAACTTTTTACGTCAACTTATATTGCAGTACTCACGATTCTAGCTGTTTTTCATAACCGCAACGCCTTGTTGCACTGCATCACATCCTCGAGTGAGCACACTTTTGCGGTCGGCACCAAGGTTCATGGAACAGCGAAGACGCGCTTGTTCCGCGCGACGCTTCTTTGGGCCGGAGTGTCGTCCACTCTGAGCGCTCTGTCTGAACCCATTTTGCCGGTGCGCCGTAACGCGCTTATTCTAATTCTCGCGCTTAGCAGAAGCTATCGTTACCGGAGTATTGCGCTTGTTTCCCTTTCACCAAGAACATTTTACTGGCTACACACCGCGATGGTCTAGTCATTATGGTGTTCAACTGCTGACCCGATGGTCGCGCGGTGAATTCACGGCCGCGGCTTTAGCATCTCCCTATTTTCCCTCACTGCGGTGGTCTGGTGGTTATGGCACTCGACAGCTGACCCGACGGTAGCGGGATTGAGTCCCGGCCGCGGCGGCTGCATTTCAATGGAGGCGAAATGATAGAAGCCCGTGTACATAGATTTAGGTGCAAATTAAAGGGATGCTTAAGCACTTAAAAAAAAGTTTGGAGCCTATAAGGACATTTATAACCCTGCTGAATGCGAAGAGCGTAGTGAGTTCTCAAAAGTGAACGCAAATAGCCCTTTTTGGCGAAAAACAAAAGCTGTGGCCACAGGGCTTTTTGAGATGCTTAACGAACGCGGTGACATCATCCTCGGTATACCGCGTTATCTGCAACCGCAGCACTGCTGAAGCGTGGCCTCCTCGATTAGTTCATGCAACAGCACGTCACGAGTCAGCCACGGAGGCCACGGTTAAAGATGCGAGCAACGCTTGTTCAGGTAGCGCTCAGCTGTTTGTCGTTATTCCCAATACCGTAATTCAGCTGCAGAACTGTCAGCTTCACTATATTTACTTGAGCCTTCGTCACATAAACAGCGCTCTGGCAGTGAGCGGCGGAAACATTCTGTCGGAGTGCGACATGGCTCCGCCAAAGGGACCGAAGATGACGTATTCATGTTAAATATACAGGGCGTGCAAACATGGGCACAAGAGTCTTGACTTCTTTCTTGTGTCCGTGTTTGTACGCCCTGTCTCTTTAATATGAATACTTACCAACTAGATCAGCTCTCTGTTATCTTAAGATGGCGTAGGTTTCCACGCCAAAACTTTCGCAACTCGCGAGGGCGAAGCAAGACGAACTTTTCTTTCGCGCATTCTAATGATCCTGCTGCAACAACCGCGGAAGGGATTACGACATCGTCGACAATTTTGTCGGTCCTTGCTAACCACGAAGTTTCACCAAATTGTAAAACCTATTAACCTTACATTTAAGAACACCAGATAGTCAAAATTTCCGGAGCCCTCCACTACGCCGTGCCTCAAAATCTTATAGTGATTTCGCTTTCTGACATACCTATTGCCCCCGCCACGGCGGTCTAGTGGTTATGGCGCTCGATAGCTGACCTGAAGGTCGTGGTATCGAATCCCGGCCGCGGCGGCTGCATTTTCGATGGAGGCGAAAATGTCTGAAGCCAGTGTACTTAGATTTAGGTGCACATTAAAGTACCCCAGGTGCAGTGCTGGGCAGTATCGAAGATACATGTATCTTAGATACTATCTTCGATACACTTTGGGTATCTTGTATCTGTATCGTGATACGTCTCGCAAGATGAGTATCTGTATCTGTATTTCCGATGCATTCAATAATGTATCGTGTATCTTAAGATACAAGATACTCCTATAGGAACACCACCCTACGAAACAATAATCGCTGGCTCAACTCCGCTTCTCAAACTGGTACTGGTGCCACTAAACCGTCTGAATAAAACTAAGGGCAGTGACATATTTTTATCTTTCTCGAAAGAGTCCACCTGTGAGGGCAGGCGATGAGGAGTGCGCGTCCGTTTTGGTTGAGCAGAGTAACATGACAGCGCTCGCGCAGTCTCGACAGAGCAAGCGCGCGAACGTCTATGCTTAGCTCACGTGCCTTTCGTTTTCTCGATTATTTTTTCTTTTTACTTCTGCCAGTGCCATGACACTTACCCTTATCCACTTTCCAGCGCCGCGTACCACAACGCGTGCGGCGATTATCGCGCAAATTTTGATGCCGCTCTCCTGCGCGGTGCTTCGTTACGAAATCTGAAGCATAGGGTTGCTTTGCGTCTCGTGGCTTTCACGCATCCGCGATTTCAAGGATTTTGTGGATGTAAGTTCGACTTACATGCGATTGACTTATGTGCAAATAAGATCCTAACTATAGCACCATTAGTACCGATGCTAGATCTAATAGAGCAAGCGTTTACCTAACAGAAGATATCTTCGTGTACCCTATCTTTTTCTGCCTGCTGTCGACCGAGTCCCGGCCGCGGCGGTCGCATTTTCGATTGAGGCGAAAATACTTGAGTACCGTGTACTTCGATTTAGGTGCACGTTAAAGAACTCCAGGCGGCCAAAATTTCCGGAGCCCTTCACTACGGCGTTCTTCATAATCGTATCGTGGTTTTGGGATGTTACACCCTAACAATTATTATTATTATCTTCCTGCTATCTTTATTCAAAGAGTTTTTGAACTCATAATTTGATTGTTAACACAAGTGCTTTCTTAGTTGTCCTTCTCTTGCATCCCGTACATTACATATAGGGCTCCGAAATTTTTTTTTCCGGTCTGGTCACAGCAGTATGTCTCTTGTAACGTGCTGCCAAAATAAGCTCTCTGCTTTATTCTTACCTTGAACTGTCTGCTTTATGTCTGCTACTGTTTACACATTTATATATCACTTGAGTTTACTGTTCTGCCAAGGCGATTTTGAAAACAAATATGTGATTATGTGGGCGCACACTGAGTATACAGTACCAAACATCCTGCTTACTGCTTAGTAAAACAGTGAAATTGAGTTGGCACTATAATAATGGAAATAATTAGGAGCCATCTTAAAGTCGTTAGGAAGGGGATTCGAGAAACATTGCTATACTAAATTATCCGTTTTTTTTTTCATGAGCGCCCTAACGATCCGTTTCAGTCAATTTTTCATAGGCACTAAATCTTTTTATTGTCTTATGTTAACAGGTAAATTGACGATAATTCATGTTCAATTGCCATAGCTATTAGGGGTGCCGCCTCCATCGTGTTTCAATACTTATTCACAATGAATGTTTGATACAGAACGGCTTTTCTATTTTATTTACGTATATTTGTTTTTCGTTTTCAGGCCTCCCTAATATTTTTTGCTATTACTAATCGCCAGATAATTGGAGCTATAAGTGGCAATAGCGTGAATAGCAGCGGTGTCCTGCGAAGATTTGTGCAACTGTACTGCCACGCACTCTTATTTCTTTATTTTGGTGTGATCGGGTTTAAACCACAAAAGAAATATTAGCAGCGCTCGGCTCAAGCTGCGCCGTGATGTTTCGAAATTTTCGCGGTTATTTCAGATTGATCCTTTAAGATTACGCGCAAATCCCAGCCGCGGCGGCCATATTTCGATGGAGGCGAAATGCTAGAGGCCGGTGTACTTAGATTTAGGTGCACGCTAAAGAACCCCAGGTGGTCGAAGTTTCCGGAGCCCTCCGCTACAGCGTCCATCTTAATCATATCGTGGTTTGTGATGCGAAAGCGCAACAATTGTTATTAAAATTATGCGCAGGACGCGACCACTCTAGTTCATTCGGGAGCCTACGCGAGCACCAGCGGTAACGCTGGAAGGTTCGATTGCTGATGTATAAAAGACTACGCGTTCCGCCGATGACCACAATACCGAAGGCCGGCGACTTGTCGCTATCAATGTACAGCGTGCTTTGCTTGTACTTTGAGTTACTTGGTTTTCTGGGCACAAGCTTGCCCAGTGAGCAGCTTAGTCTCTACCAGAGTGACTGTCGCCTTCTTCATCGTCACCAACACGTGACAATACAATAGGTATTAGGCATTTATGGGGTGCAGATGTTCTCTCGTTGAAGAAAATTGTTAAAAGATTGCACGTTAATGAGTACATTGATAACGAACACTTTACGCCAGCAGATAGGTAGAATATGAAAAGTCACTGCAGTTTTATGAGCTCTACATATACACAATGCGTCACGAGCAATCTCGCTAGCAGCGTTGTTGCTGCTGTACACCGGTGATTCGGTGTTGCGTGAACGGTATTTAACAGAAAAGGTAAAACTCCACACTGGTATTTGCGCCATCGTGCGAAGGCTTCTTATTGAAGTTATTGTGATTAGATGGCGACCCGCTAACTGGTCGGCAAGCTGAGCAGCGACTCCCATCAATTACAAAAATGCGAAGCAAGAGCCGCTGTCAGTGAAGGGCTGCCCTGTTAAGCAGCCACAACCCAATAACAAACCCCAATAAGTTCTGTCGGAAGTAAACTAATGCACTTTGAGCAAGAAGGACAAAACTTTTGAGAGTACTAACAGACATTTCATTAGGATGAAACAAAATTGGTCACATTAAAGAAATTTTCAAGAAAACCTTTTCGTGCATAGGCGGTCGCTACTACGTTATGGGGGTCTATAAAAACAAATTGGCGAATGTATCGAAGTATCTTAAGATACAATTGACAAGTATCGTATCGGATACAATTATTGCGGTAGTATCTTGTATCTGTATCTCCAATACTTTTTGCCTGAGTATCTTGTATCGTATCGCGATACAATTTCAAAGTATCTTTGCCCAGCCCTGCCCAGGTGGTTGAAATTTCCGGAGGATTCCACTACCCCCGATATTAATATTAACATACCTATCGTCACGTAGTTGTGCCAGATAGCCTTGCAGTTGCGATCGTCCTAATGCCGAACAATTCTCGCCGAATGCGGATTAAACCCCACCAGCGATTCCGTGGGTGACGACAATGCAATAATACCTAAAGCAGCGCTGGAGGAAATCACGGTCGCCCCGATCTCACGCAACATCCACCTCGTCCACAACGAAGGGCGAAGAACGGCGAGGGCCAAGTCCCCACTGAAACAACTCGGCAATAACGGCGCACCCGCACGCTTCGTCGATGCGGCCGCGCACAAGGACGGCAAGAAATACGCACTCGCACTCACTCGGATCGGTAACCAACTGCGCTACTGTCATAACCGCGAAACCAGAAATTGCAGAACAAGTCGCCATAGCCCTCTCCCTAATCGACGATCGATGTGGGGAGGTGTACAGTGACTCGAAAACCGCAATCAAGGCATTTCAAAGAAGTCGCATCCCTAATCAAGTGGCCCGTATTCTTAATCTTCGTGAGAATAGCGTGTTTCACACCTGCGCAATTTACTGGTTCCCCGCACACGTCGGCTCGATCGAGGGAGTTGCCCTCAACCACAACGAGTCCGCCCACGAAGCGGCGCGCGCGTTAACTGACCGCACCACTCACCTTACGGGCGACGACCCGACAACCGACTTCGACGGGGCACACAAAGATTCTCCAAGCACGTACAACGAGGTCACCAAATATTATTACATGGCCAAAAGAGAGTTTCCAGCTCCTCATCCCAAACTCAATAGAGTTCAGGTGGTCTCGCTACGATTATTACAGACACACTTGTACCCGTCACTCGCATACTTTAACGAAATCTACCCGCATAAGTACCCTGAAGCTTCCTGCACCGCATGTGGTCAGGAGGTCGCTACCCTAGCTCACATGCTCTTGGAGTGCGGGTCGCTAGGCCCGACCTACAGCAAGCCCAGATGGGAAGCAATGCTGCACAGCCCGAAGTCGCAAGACCAAATCCTGGCCGTCCGATACGCCCGTGACAAGGCCCACAGGCTAGACCTCTCGGCCCCACGTGGGAATAGCAGGGTGGGCGCGGGGGACGCTCTTCCCCACGTCTGTAACGGACCACAACAAAGTTGTTATCTCTCTCTCTCTCTCACGTGGTTCTTACCATGATGAAGGCGGAAATCAGACCAATCAGGCTAAGACAACGTTTTTAGGAGCGAAGCTCCTTAGGGTGTGGGCCGTTCCCCACTCTGTAGTAGTATGTAGCCACCTCGCCCGATCGGCAACGGAGCGAGGACCCTGCCGTACGAGAGTTAAATCACACTAAAGGACATGCTCTGCGGGCGATATACTCTAGTGAGCTTTCAACTTTTTGTCTTAACGTACATGATAAAGAAATTAGTTCTACGAAAAACGCAAAGCACACCTTGAGCAAGATGTTTGGTTTTGGGACGCTAAATGAGACCATGAGGCGATGCGAAGCCGGAGCACTTGCACGATCGCGTTCCGTTGGCTTTCGTTTGGCATGCTACCGATCTAGAGTCCTGGAACGCGAAGAGGAACGCTACGCGCGTCGTGTCTTCCCTCTAGCCTTGCCGTTAATTCTCACAGGGCGAGCGGGGAACGCGGTCGCTCTTGGCGCGCTTTCTCTTTCGCTCGGGAGCGGGCACTTTCCCTGCATTTCACCGATCACAAAGCGGTGATAACGAAGGGAACACGTAAAGCAACAGTACAATAAAAGTTTGATGTTTAATATATACACGGTCTTTCACACTTTTTGTGTCATGTACTGGGCGAATTTCGCGGAAGAGTTTCACGGTTTGCCGATGATTCCCTCCGGAGCTTAGCCCCACTCTTCATCATTCACCCCGTGGATACGCTGATTTTTTTCGAACGAGCGTGTGCCCAGCAAAACCAAGTAACACGCACTGTACAACAACAACAACGGCGAGCACATATAGACGTTGGTCGTATATTGTGAGCTTCGCTGAAACGCGTCGCCTTTTACACATGCAGAATCGACCATCCCAGAGCTGCCGTTGGCGCCCGCGTGAGTTCCAGCATAAGCTCCACTACTCGCTTAGCGCACGTTACCTTATCAGAAAAGTCTAAAACAATCACGGATGTTCCGAGACATTTCGGCGTGGCCTGCGTCGTGCGGTGTTCCCGCGTGTAATAGGCCGGTCACATGAAAATAAAAAAAATGAAACGCTCGTGTTGAACTATTGGTCATGGTGGTGACATGTTGTTACGAATTGTTAACCCACTGTTTTCCCGTATTGCGCTAGCATGAATCCCGTCCTATTCCATGATGCCTTATTCTACATTTCAAGCAGCTTAATGCAATGAAAAAAAAAAAACTGCTGGAAAAAGCTATTCCTGCGTAGGACATTTCTTACATGAAATAACGCCCTACTGATACATTGATACATACTGTATACATCATCTCAGTCAGCTTGTTTGTGCCCGCAGAAGTTCGCGTATTGAAAAAAAAAAAGAAACTGCTACAAAACACTGGAATATTTACTGGTTTAGTGTCTCCCTGATTTAAACGTCGTAGGAGGAGCAACTGTGAACTTAGATTCTGAGGGCGCTGTGATGATCGCTAACGCGCATGCTATCACGGCAGGCGCCAGCGAACGGCTCGCATAAACTTCAGCGCGCTGCGCTCTCAACACGAAGAGACTGCGAAATTCGCATCTCTCCCTGGAGCGGCCGTATTCTCTTACACCAGCGTTTTGCAGAGTAACGCGAGACAAGATCCTAAACAATTAGCTGCCACTCTTACTAAGTAAACATTGAGTAACGAAAGATGGAGAACATATTTGTGTGACCGGTACTGCTCTTGATCACAACCTTGATGCGTTCTTAACCAACTTTTCGTGTGCGCGCTATCTTGAAGTGAACTTTTGAAGCTGTGACCAAAAACCAAAAGAAAGGTTACAAAGAAATGGGAATGATTTCAACAAAATTGAAGGTCATGTAGAAGATGGACGAGCTAGCTCAAATAAAATACACCGCAATCTGAGACATACAGGCGTAAGTTTAATAAGCAAAGTAGTGAGGCAGAGTGGTGTCAATGTCGACCATGGTGCCCGATGAGATTGTCAATACCGTGCTGCTCCAGGACGAAGCAAGAGATTTAAGCAACCTCCACAGAATGTGAGTAGGTTCCTCGTCGTCTTTAATGTAGGTCTGTATAAGTACTGCGATGTCTGTCCACTACAGCGACTCTCTCACAATCGCGGCACTAGCCACCATATTCCTTTTCCACGTAGCAGCAAAAGCACCGGAAACGCGTATCTTTCTATGAAATAGAAACAAATGAGTGAAATAGAGAGAGATTGCTACAGTTATGTGCATTAACCAAATAACGAGAACTGTCAAAGCGTTCATTTTGTGTATTTCTTATTTTACAATGACCGAGGGTCCAGAAGGTCACAGAAAACGAAACGCTAAATAAATAAATCTGTTGGTGACCCTAATCTTTGACTAGCGTGCCTGGTAATAGCACTCGTACGGCGGCGTTCATATAAGCTGATGTATTTCTGGAGTTAAGCTTGTGTTTCGCGCACTGCCTTAGCGGATCTCAGATTCCAAGTAGAAAGCAGCGTGGTTGATATGTTCTGCCCCAGGGGCTCAACGCCCCCAGATGCTCGCAATAGTTTGGGGTACTGCGTCAATTCAATTTTAATAACTATACTACATCGAATTGGCCCTCTCCTTATGTTAATGTATCCTCCGATATCTTATGTATCCAAATATCCTTCACATGAACCAGA
Organism: Rhipicephalus sanguineus; assembly: GCF_013339695.2. Classification (NCBI taxonomy): domain Eukaryota; kingdom Metazoa; phylum Arthropoda; class Arachnida; order Ixodida; family Ixodidae; genus Rhipicephalus; species Rhipicephalus sanguineus. The sequence continues at coordinate 90,838,183 of NC_051184.2, read as the reverse complement.
ACCAAAAATTTGTATTTCTTAACGCAGCTGCTATGGCTTACACATTTTGGTGTTGGGGCGGCGGAGGCATAATTCGCGAAAATCACGCTGTCGGCGAGTGTACAGAAATATGATATAAAAACACGGAAGTTGTAGGTGCCTTGTCTCCAATGTAGCTGGTTATCCTACCCGGTAGAAAGAGCATTCAATAATGCCTGCACAACTTTTGGGCCTGGAAACCGGAGCGCCTGTGGTTGCCTTCTTTTATAGGATGTACCTTCTTTTCATTCGACACTTCGGCTCCATGTATGTAGTGCTGCATGGATACCTTTCAAGGTTATGGAACAAACACATCACTTACAATATCGACGCTGTGAAGAAATAATGTAGGAAACGTCATTGATCCCAGCGTAATAGGAATTGGTATAACACGAAAGTAAATTCCATAAAGAATTAGTTTATTGTTTTCTGTACAATTACATAAGGGAGCATTCACAATGTCTATTGGTGTTTGGCAGCTATTGTCCTCGACATCTTCAGTTGTTATTCAGCCCTCGTGTGTGTCCGTTGCCATTGGTCCTCCTTTCGGGGCGCGTGGCCCACATAGCGAAAATCTATTCAGTTATAAACTCGCCCAGCGTGCCGTTTTAATTCAGTTGTCCTGTACTATTCACTTCCCTATGAAGTTAAAAAAATAGTGCGCCTAAGTTGTTCTTAATGTGTTGCACTGTCCACAAGATTTTGGAGCTTTTTGTGCACCGCACGTCGTTTTTCACTGCCCCCGTGATCCGCCCACCTTTGGTCAAACGACTATTTCATGGGATGAATTCATAGTGGCGTCACAATGACGTCACAATAAGGTCACATATTGTGTCGATATGTGATGCCATGATGACGTCATCACATGGTTTTGATTATATTTTTTACTCGTCTTGACGCCGCTGGCGCTGTCGGTCACTGTGCGCGTTCGTTGAGGCATCTAAGGCTTTCGAATAAATGCTCTGAATCGTAACAGACTTTTTAATAAAAACAAGCATTTGGTACAAGTTTTAGGATGGTATATGGACGTAAAGTTCGTTAAAGACAGCTGACCAGTCTCCTAAAGAAGAGTACATCATTGCATAATTCGTGAAAAGTTTTAACGGCAGAGTTGTTTGGCTTCAAGTGGCGCCATTGTCGCCAGCGCAAAACTCGGCGGGAATGCGTCACAGAAAGCGGGTATGACATGCAGCTGCTATAGAATACCATAGAAATACATAGTAGAGTATAGCAAGAGGGTGGGAAAGGAAAGTGAGGGGGAGTGATGAAAAGGTGAGAGGGAAGAAGAAAAACAGGAGAGGGTAAAGCATGACATAGCCTTGTATGGTGCAGTTTAGCAAGGGGATTGGAAAGAAAGGGAAGCGAGGACTGTTGACGTACAGGTGAGGAGCAGGGAACGAAGGAGGCTATTGATTAAACCATAGCATAACCATGTACAGTATAGTACAGCAAAGGGTGGGAAAGAGAACTGAGCGTGCGGAGTAGGGAGAGAAGGAGCAAGGACTGCATAGAAAGAGATGAAGAAAGAAACAAAGAAGGGGACCACGAAGGTGTAGAAAGATATAAAGAAAGAAGGAAAAGGACGAACATGAAAACACAACTCAATCTTTGTACACCACGCGCTAGCGCTTGTTCGCCAGCTCCGCCGCCGGCTCAGATTTCGCAGGCAAGGAACTGGCTTTAATTATTTTTTTAGGATGAACGCATTTTCAACACGCATTTCTGCGGTCTGGGTTTCAATGCATATAACGCTCCTAGAGGAAAGAACTCATTCTTTCAAATAGTCTCCCCTGTATTCTAAGCGATGTCAAAATTTTTTCTTAGCAATTTCAGTGAGCAATGAGTGTGAACTTTTCATATATGAACGAAATGTTGCCGGCAACTACGCTTAGCGAAACAACTGAAGCAATGATGGTTGCAGCATCGTAAATATAAAATAGAAAAAATAATAACTATTCGTTAATAAGAAATTATTCTTGTTATACAAAAATGAACCCCTATTTGACAAACTAAAAGTAATTTTCCTGAATTTACGTGCTGAAACTACAATCTCAATATCTGAGATTACTATTGAGAACACGCTACAATACATTTTTGACCACCTAGGATTGCTTATTGCGCAATAGAAGTGAGATATGCGAGCGTAATTAGTGTGTTTCACAAAATACCTCTTAGAATAAAAACAGCGCTAAACGCGGGACGAGAAGAGGACACATAGCCGGCGCAATTCTCGTCCCGTGTTTAGCACTGTTTTTATTCTTCGTTTACTATGCAGCACCAACAACCCCAATCAAGCACATTGTTGAGCTATTTCTAGATGTTATCTGAAATCTAGAGCGAAACTCGCAGTTTCATTCATACAAAAGAGAAGCGAATCTCGTCTGAAATCAAACATAAGCGCTAAACGCCAACCAATAAAACACGATGGCGTGAAGTCATCGAACAATCAGTTATCCGGTCTAGTAAAGCTAACCTAAAGATACCTATGTAAATGCGCATTTCTTTGGTTTTTTAGCTTACTCATTAAGAGAATATATATGATGGCATAATCGCACTATTTCAATTTAGGTTGAAGAAGTAAGAATATTTGCACAGCGTGAGACAGTGACAAATCGATATTACGGTATGCAACTCGCACTAATAATAATATAAGGCACGGGTGTCCCGGAAAAAGGTTTAAACGTAAACAGTTACCATATCGAGACAGTTCTGCTTCTGTGTGTTCACAAAAAGGTAAAATACGGCATTACAATATATAGCGTGACCTTTCGTCTGTCTCTAGAGTCCGCCAGAAACCGGAATGCGTTGCTCTGGGTGTACGAAAAAAAAGTCACAGTTTCGCCGCAACGGCGAAGCAATGAATGCGAGAGCAATAAATTGGAATGTAACGCGCAGAACAGAAAGCAGCTCGAAATTACCAGCGCGCCGCTCCAGCCCAAATGACGCACGAAAAGTGCGCAAACTATCATGCATCACAGTTCGACACTTGAAGCGCACTGCTCAAGCATAAAGCAGGACGTACGAAACGAACGAACAGGTACACACAGGAAGAGCGCGAACTGTCACAGTTGTTACTTATTTCTGTTTGAACAGCGCGCTCCTTTCGCAAACGCGGCCGCTGCAGGGAGCGAAGGGACCTTCGTACGCTCTGTGACTTCAGCGCGGACATCGCGGGGAAAGCACTAGACATTAGTGATGCAGAACTATCGGTAAATTGACTATCGATAGTATCGATAGTTTCTTTGAAACTATCGATGGTGTAAACAAACTATTCATAATACTACTATCGACAAACTATCGATAGTCCAACTGGTTGTACCATCGGTAATATTACTAGCGATATTACTGCCAGGCGCGTTAATTGCTTTATTCTGATGTATTCGGGTTTCACCCACAGACTGTTAGCAGCGTTTGACGCAGACCACGCGATTGTTTAGGATATTCGCGATTGTTTGAGATCATTTTGTTAAGATTATGCACCAGACGCGAATATTCAAGTTTATTGGAGAGCTTACGCGGGCACCAGCGATAACGCTGGAAGGTTCGATGACTGATGTATAAAAGACGAAGCGTTCCACCGATTATCAGATTACTCGACGGCCGGCAACTGTTCTCGCCGCAATTAGTGCTCAGCGTGTATCACTTGCATATTGAGTTAAGTTCGACCAAATAAAGAGCTTCATATTTCACAGTCTTGCTGCAGCATTCTTCACCGTCACAACCACGTGACAAACTATCCATAGAGGTGCGGATAACAATGCTGTTGCGGGCTGGCCGAATTGCCCAAAATATTCGCGATAGCCTACCATTAGCTTCGCTTAACTTATGAGCAAATTGTTGTCGAGAGAAATTATTTCTGCTGTGAAAATGGCGGCACATTTCGATCAATAAATTCATATTCAAAAGCAACCAGTTACAACTTACAATTAAGAAACTTAGTTTGTGATAATTTTTGTTTTGAAATCATACAATGCATGCTATGTAAGTTTGAAGCCGCTCAGTTCCACCCCAAGTACCGGCTTCCTTTCCGCTACAGCTGAATATTTTGACTTTATGATCATGTCAGCGAAGCACTCTGGTGAAGAACACAAGCATGTCAACTTTCTTGCCCTTCAGCCTGCTCCTCCGGCTCCACTATGTACCACGCGCGCGGGGAACCAAGTTTATTCTGCAATGAGTTCGCGCTGTTGATTTTATACTATCGATAGTACTTACTATCGATAGAGCTATCGATAGTATTTTTTACCATCGATAGTTCGATAGTGACTCAGCTATCGATAGTATCGATAGTACCATCGATAGTTCTGCATCACTACTAGACATACAATCCCCCTCTCCACCCCCCCGGTCACCCCCTTTTTTCTTCGAAATAAGCGCAGGGAGGCGACCACGCCCTGTAGGGCACAGAGCAACGGCGTTCACCGGAGCGGGACGACGATCTTTCAATACGCCACGTGCGCACGTCGCACCATCTATGTGGTGACTAAGAAAGCATGAAGAAGTAAATGGTCTATATAAATAGCTCGCCGTCAGCAGGCTGAAAGACGGTGCTGTTCGTGGCCTAACCGTCTAGCGCCGGGCTCTGCGAAGCGAGAGGTCCTCATTCGATTCCGCGCGTCGAAAAGTGTTTCTCAATTATTCTTCTTGGTGTCTTATATATATATATATATATATATATATATATATATATATATATATATATATATATATATATATATATATATATATATATCATCAGCCTGTATACGCCCAATGCAGGGCAAAGGCCTCTCTCTTGTTCCGCCAATGAACCCGACCCTGTGATTTCTGCTGCAACGTTATACCTATAAGCTTCTTAATCTCATCTACCCACCTAATTTTTTGTCTTCCCCTCACGCGTTTGCCACCTCTTGGAATCCAGTCAGTTACCCTTAATTACCACCGGTTATCTTGCCGACGTGCTACGTGCCCGGCCCATATCCATTTCTTCTTACTGATTTCAACTACGATATCCTTAACCCCCTTTGTTCCCTGGCCCATTCTGCTCTCTTCCTGTCTCTTATGGTTACACCTATCATTTTCCTTTCCATCGCTCGCTGCGTCGTCCTCAATTTAGGTTGAACCCTCTTTGTAACTCTCCAGGTTTCTGCTCCGTAGGTAAGTACCGGTAAGATGCAGCTGTTATATACCTTCCTCTTGAGGGATAGTGGTAGGCTACCATTCATGATTTGATAATGCTTGCCAAATGAGCCCAATCCCATCCTTATGCTTCTAGTTATTTCACTCTCATGGTTCGGCGCCGCGGTTACTACCTGTCCTAAGTAGACGTACTCCTTTACAACTTCCAGTGTCTCGCCACCTATCGCAAAGCCCTCTTCTCGGCCAAGATTGTGCCACATCACTTTAGTTTTATGCATATTATGCATATGTGTGTGTTTGTATATATATATATATATATATATATATATATATATATATAGTTGAAGGAGTGGTTGCCTTTGGTTGCCGTATAAGTATGAGAGGTGGCACTTCAAGAAAACTTCATTTATTACGTCGACGTTTCGGTCAGAGCCTGACCTTTCTCAAGACGAAATGTTCGTGCATATTTCCGTGTTTATATGGACATCAAATGAGAGGGGAAGGAGGTGACAGAGAGAGAGAAGGAGCGGGAGGGAGAAAAAGTTTGCTTAGGGCCCATCAGGAGCGAGGAGTAACACGCCACCGCCGGCAGCGGAGTGCTTCGCGACAGAGCTTATACTTATGCGGCGGCTATTACTCATCGTTAAAATTCGTCGCTCTATTCTGTCCCGTAGTGCTGGACGAAGAGCCGGCTCGAGTTAAAAACAGCCGGTGTGCGATTCAAACAGGCTGACCGGAGAAAAAAAGGAAAAAAAGGAAAAAAAAAGGGGGGGGGGGTTAAGTGGGTGTCGGTGAGCACTGTTGACGCCGCGTATTGTACTTTTGGGCCATGCCGAAGGAGTCTTGTATACCATCTGACTTGTTGCCGAGCCTGCTCGTTTGTCTGATAAACGACGCCCGCTTCCAAAGCGAGAACGAACACGTTGAGTGACATTAGCGACTTCCGGTCAAGGATCTACAGAACGGGAAAAAAAAAAAAAAAATAGAGGTAGGAGCAAGAAGGAAGAGGGAGGGCGGGCTTCCACTTAGATTGAAAGATTGCTGCTCTTTCCAAGCGCTGTACAATACAAAGCAGGGGAAGGTAAAAGACGGCACACATGAAAGGGTGAAAAACACTGCAGGTACGATCACCGAAGGCATTGGCTTACACATGCATCTTTGCTGCGTATTTTGTTGGGTTGATGTTAGTTTCATTTAAAGTACTATTTGCGCTTTAAGGCACGTAAAACAGGAAGAGCACCCGGATGTTCATTTATTCCATGTTCAACGGTGTTGAATTTGTGTATTAAGTATGCTTCACGCTGTTCACGTTCTCTCTGAGAGCGGAAAGTTCCTTGGAGTAGTGTTACTTTAATGGAATCGAAACTGTGACCTTCTGACTTAATATGTTTGGAAAGGGGAAGGTTCGGTAGTGTGTTCACATGCGAGCGGTGGTTGTTGAATCTGATTCGAAAAGGTGTATCAGTTTGTCCAACGTATTGTTTAGCGCAGATTCCACATTCTAACAGGTAGACAACGTTTGGGGAGTCGCAGTTAAGGTCACCATGTATGGTGTGTGTAAAATTACCATGCGTACTTTCAGCTATCGTCGTTGTTTGCATGTGCTTGCACACCTGACATCTACTTTTCCCGCAGGGATGGCAGCCAACTTGTCCTGTTCTTTTTGTTTTAGAGTGTACTACATAGTCCCTCACATTTTTCGGGCGTCTGTATACCACCCGCGGCGGGACAGTGAAGAGCTTTTTGAGGCGGTCGCTTTGTTCAATGATATTGAAATGCTTTTTGAGAATTTTGTTAACATTCGGCGCGTTACTAGTGAATGTAAGAATTAGGTTGCTTCGTTCCCCTTTACTTTCTTTTTTCTGATTGTGTAGGATTTGGTGGCGGTTCAGATTCGCTGCTTTTTTATTGCGTCGTCGATGATTGGAGGTGGATAATGCTGCTTTATAAGGACGTTACGTAGACGGTCCGTGTTCTCTTTGAAGTCCTTTGTCTCAGAGCATATTCTCCTAAATCGGTGTGCCTGGGAGTATGGGATGCTGGTTTTGCAATGCCGCGGATGACAGCTCTTGAAGTGGAGGTATTGTTGCGCGTCTGTAGGCTTCCTGTAAACACTAGTTACCAGTTTACCCCCTTCCACCCTTACGTTAACATCAAGAAAGTTAATTTCAGTTCTGAACTGAAATTAACTTTCTTGATGTTAACGTAAGGGTGGAAGGGGGTAAACTGGTAACTAGTGTTTACAGGAAGCCTACAGACGCGCAACAATACCTCCACTTCAAGAGCTGTCATCCGCGGCATTGCAAAACCAGCATCCCATACTCCCAGGCACACCGATTTAGGAGAATATGCTCTGAGACAAAGGACTTCAAAGAGAACACGGACCGTCTACGTAACGTCCTTATAAAGCAGCATTATCCACCTCCAATCATCGACGACGCAATAAAAAAGCAGCGAATCTGAACCGCCACCAAATCCTACACAATCAGAAAAAAGAAAGTAAAGGGGAACGAAGCAACCTAATTCTTACATTCACTAGTAACGCGCCGAATGTTAACAAAATTCTCAAAAAGCATTTCAATATCATTGAACAAAGCGACCGCCTCAAAAAGCTCTTCACTGTCCCGCCGCGGGTGGTATACAGACGCCCGAAAAATGTGAGGGACTATGTAGTACACTCTAAAACAAAAAGAACAGGACAAGTTGGCTGCCATCCCTGCGGGAAAAGTAGATGTCAGGTGTGCAAGCACATGCAAACAACGACGATAGCTGAAAGTACGCATGGTAATTTTACACACACCATACATGGTGACCTTAACTGCGACTCCCCAAACGTTGTCTACCTGTTAGAATGTGGAATCTGCGCTAAACAATACGTTGGACAAACTGATACACCTTTTCGAATCAGATTCAACAACCACCGCTCGCATGTGAACACACTACCGAACCTTCCCCTTTCCAAACATATTAAGTCAGAAGGTCACAGTTTCGATTCCATTAAAGTAACACTACTCCAAGGAACTTTCCGCTCTCAGAGAGAACGTGAACAGCGTGAAGCATACTTAATACACAAATTCAACACCGTTGAACATGGAATAAATGAACATCCGGGTGCTCTTCCTGTTTTACGTGCCTTAAAGCGCAAATAGTACTTTAAATGAAACTAACATCAACCCAACAAAATACGCAGCAAAGATGCATGTGTAAGCCAATGCCTTCGGTGATCGTACCTGCAGTGTTTTTCACCCTTTCATGTGTGCCGTCTTTTACCTTCCCCTGCTTTGTATTGTACAGCGCTTGGAAAGAGCAGCAATCTTTCAATCTAAGTGGAAGCCCGCCCTCCCTCTTCCTTCTTGCTCCTACCTCTATTTTTTTTTTCCCCCGTTCTGTAGATCCTTGACCGGAAGTCGCTAATGTCACTCAACGTGTTCGTTCTCGCTTTGGAAGCGGGCGTCGTTTATCAGACAAACGAGCAGGCTCGGCAACAAGTCAGATGGTATACAAGACTCCTTCGGCATGGCCCAAAAGTACAATACGCGGCGTCAACAGTGCTCACCGACACCCACTTAACCCCCCCCCCCTTTTTTTTTCCTTTTTTTCCTTTTTTTCTCCGGTCAGCCTGTTTGAATCGCACACCGGCTGTTTTTAACTCGAGCCGGCTCTTCGTCCAGCACTACGGGACAGAATAGAGCGACGAATTTTAACGATGAGTAATAGCCGCCGCATAAGTATAAGCTCTGTCGCGAAGCACTCCGCTGCCGGCGGTGGCGTGGTACTCCTCGCTCCTGATGGGCCCTAAGCAAACTTTTTCTCCCTCCCGCTCCTTCTCTCTCTCTGTCACCTCCTTCCCCTCTCATTTGATGTCCATACAAACACGGAAATATGCACGAACATTTCGTCTTGAGAAAGGTCAGGCTCTGACCGAAACGTCGACGTAATAAATGAAGTTTTCTTGAAGTGCCACCTCTCATATATATATATATATATATATATATATATATATATATATATATATATATATATATATATATATATATATATATATATATATATATATATATATATATATGTGTATATTATAAAGAGGTTTATTAGCGGCGACGATACTCGACGATACAGCGACAGTCAAGGCGGGGCCGACTCTCAGCGCGAGCTGCGTTCTCTTCGAGCCGAAGAGGGCGACCCACTAGAAGGTACTCGAGAGGACGACCCATTACCAAGTTCGAACGCTTCGCTACAATTACCCCCGGGTAGGAAAAGGGAGCCACCTGGCGACCAAGCAACTAGTCACTATGAGGGGGTCGTGGTAGGGCTTCAGGTGCTCCACGTTGACAATGTCGCGTCCTCGACGGCGCATGTCCGAAGACGGTTCTATGGGTTCGATGAGGTAGTTGACCGGGGATGTGTATTCGACGACATGGTAGGGGCCTTCGTATTTGGGCAGTAGTTTGGTAGAGAGGCCAGTTGCAGTGGTAGGGACAGAGAGCCAAACGAGCGCTCCAGGGAGGAACGTGGGCGCAGAAGTGGTGTTGTCACCGCGAATGCTCTTCTGCCGCTCTTGGTTATGCGTAGTAAAGGTCTTGGAGAGCCCACGACACTCCTCAGCAAGTCTGGCTGTGGCAGAAATAGGCGCACATTCAGAGCGATCCGGCTTGTATGGAAGTATCGTGTCCATGGTGTGCGACGGGTGCCTTCCGTACAGTAAGAAGAAGGGTGAAAAACCAGTAGTGCTCTGAGGGGCGGTGTTATAGGCGTAGGTGACGAAGGGCAGAATGGCATCCCAATTGGTGTGATCGGCGGCGACGTACATCGAGAGCATGTCGCCGAGCGTGCGGTTAAAGCGTTCGGTTAGGCCATTCGTCTGCGGGTGGTAAGCAGTAGTTTTGCGGTGAACACCATGGCACTCTTTGAGAATGGCTTCCACGACTTCCGACAAGAAGACACGGCCTCGATCGCTGAGAAGCTCTTGGGGTGGTCCGTGACGCAGTATGAATCGGTGTAGTAGGAAGGAGGCAGCATCGCGCGCTGTAGCCGCTGGGAGGGCGGCGGTTTCGGCGTATCGCGTTAGATGGTCAACAGCGACGATGGCCCAGCGGTTACCAGCCGAAGTCAGAGGAAGTGGTCCGTACAAATCTATGCCCACGCGCCCAAACGGACGGTTAGGGCAAGGTAATGGTTGTAGACCTGGTAGCGACACGTGCGTTGCAGCTTTTCGGCGTTGGCAATCGAGGCAGGAGCGAACGAACTTCTGCACGTAGCGGTACATCCCTCGCCAGAAGTATCGTTGTCGAATGCGGTGGTAAGTTTTGGATACTCCAGAGTGCGCGCATTGCGGGTCAGAGTGGAAGGCCTCGCATATTTCAGAACACAGACTGCGGGGTATCACTAGTAGCCACTGGCGGCCGTCGACGTCCTAATTGCGTCGGTGCAGTAAGTCGTCGCGAACGGCGAAATGGTGGGCTTGACGACGCAACGCGCGAGTGGATGGTGTTGCGGACGGATCAGTGAGCAAGTCGATCAGCGAGGTGATCCATTTATCCTTGCGCTGTTCGGTAGCGATGGTGTGAACGTCGATTGAAGCAACAGCTATGTGAGATACTGAGCAAGGGGCATTGTCGTCAGGCAAGGGAGAGCGCGAGAGGGCGTCGGCGTCAGCATGCTGGCGTCCGTTGCGGTACAGCACTCGGATGTCGTAGTCTTGCAGGCGAAGTGCCCAGCGGGCGAGACGGCCTGAGGGATCCTTGAGTGACGACAGCCAGCTTAGTGCATGATGGTCGGTGACGACATCAAATGGGTGGCCATACAAATAAGGTCGAAACTTTGTAAGGGCCCAGATGATCGCCAGGCACTCTTTTTCCGTGACCGTGTAATTGGTCTCGGCTCTGGTAAGCGTACGGCTTGCGTATGCCACGACATATTCGGGGAACCCTGGTTTGCGCTGCGCAAGGACAGCGCCGAGGCCTACACCGCTGGCATCCGTGTGTACCTCCGTTGGGGCCGTAGGATCGTAGTGGCGTAGTATGGGAGGATACGTCAACAAACGACGGAGCTTTGCGAACGCGTCGTCACACTCGGACGACCACGACTTTAGGGGTCCGTTACCTCCAAGGAGCTTCGTCAGCGGTGGTATGATGGTGGCAAAGTTTCGTATGAAGCGTCGAAAGTACGAACACAGTCCTACGAAACTGCGCAGTTCTTTGACGGACGTAGGTTTGGGAAATTCGGCCACGGCCCGAAGCTTGGTCGGATCGGGAAGGATTCCGTTCTTGGACACGACGTAGCCGAGGATTGTCAGCTGCCGTGCTGCAAAGCGGCACTTCTTCAGATTCAGTTGGAGGCCGGCGTTGCGCAAACGCGTCAAAACATGCCGCAGACGTTGGAGATGCGTGGAGAAGTCCGGAGCGAAAACCACGACGTCGTCCAGGTAACACAAGCACGTGTGCCATTTCAAGTTGCGCAGAACGGTGTCCATCATGCGCTCGAAGGTCGCGGGCGCATTACACAGACCAAACGGCATGACCTTGAACTCGTACAAGCCGTCGGGCGTGACAAAGGCTGTCTTCGGTCGAGCGTCATCCGCCATGGGCACTTGCCAGTACCCCGAGCGCAGATCAAGAGATGAAAAGAATTGGACTCCTTGCAGGCTGTCAATCGCGTCGTCGATTCGCGGCAGCGGATAAACATCCTTGCGAGTGATCGTGTTTAGCCGTCGGTAGTCCACACAGAACCGCACGGAACCGTCCTTCTTCGCAACGAGAATAACGGGAGACGCCCATGGGCTGTCCGAGGGCCGAATAACGTCGCGTCGAAGCATATCGTCGACCTGCTCATTAATGACCCGACGTTCTGCGGGAGACACGCGATATGGACGTTGCCGCAGTGGTGGTTGGGCGCCGGTGTCGATGCGATGCGTAACAGCGGAAGTGCGGCGAAGAGAAGTTTGCCCGATATCAAAAGAAGAACGACATTCTTCCAGCAGGCACAGAAGTTGGGAACGCTGGACCGATGTGAGGTTGTCAGCAACACATCAGCAGGTGACGAATCGGACGTGGAAACAGCACTGAGCGTACGGGAACTGGGACAGTGCGTGTCGTTGGGTGCGTCCATAAATTGTGCGTCTTCGAGGGGTTCCACTCTGCCGAGACATTCCCCTCGCACCAACGTAACAATGAACGGGGATGGGTTGGTCACAAAAATATCCGTGTCGCCCTGAGTGATTTCCACGGTCGCAAACGGCACCAGCAAGCCTTTCCTAGTGAAAACGCGGTCACATGGAGAAAGGAGTGCAACGGCGTCGCAGAGACTGGTGCAATAGACTGACACAGCCGTTGACGAATTTGCAGGAACTGTGATGTCGTCTTTGACGAATACCTTGGTCGCAGCCGATGAACTGTCTGCCGGCGTCAAATCTGAGAATGGTGAGAGCTCTATTTCGGCTGGTGCGCAATGAATGACGGCGTCGTGGCGGGCGAGAAAATCCCATCCCAGGATGACGTCGTGAGAGCATGAAGAAATTATAATGAATTCGACGGCGTACAGAGCGTCCTGAATGATGACGCGGGCGGTGCATACCGCCGTCGGGTGAATACTTTGGGCGCTGGCTGTACGGAGGGAGAGCCCGGAAAGTGGCGTCGTCACTTTTCGTAGCAGGCGGCTTAGTTTAGCGTCCATAACGGATACGGGGGCTCCAGTATCGATAAGGGCAGAGGCGCGAACACCGTCCACAAAAACGTCTATCACGTTCGATGGGCTTCGCTGAGGGCTTTCGCAGTTCGATTGCGTCGCAGCCCTTGCCTCGTGGACTGCGACGACTAGTTTTCCTGATCGCGTGGGACCGGATGTGGCCGCATCGGTGACAGCGAGCGGCGTCGTGGTGACTGTGAACGGCGGGTAGATGCAGCTGGGCGAGACGTCGGCGACGGAGGCGTAGGTGGGTCGTAATATGGGCGGTTCGACTGGCTGGTGGCAGGCGACACGTCTCTAGGCGGCTGCACGCGATTGCAATAGCGCGCCACGTGGCCGGCGTAACCACATGCGAAGGATATGGGGCGATTGTCAGGTGTTCGCCATCGGTTCGCTGGGGCAAGGCCCGCCCATGGTGCAGTACGGGATTGACGGGGCGGCAACTGATAGGACTGCATGGTGGGCTGCAGTCGTGGCCTGTCCGTGACGTCGGCATAGGTTACCGGTACATCCGCTTCAAAAGAGTGAGGTCGAGCGGAGGCTTCGGCGTAAATGTGTTGGGCAGCCGTAGCGATTGGTGGGGGCGTTCTTGCGACAACTTGGGCGTAGCTCAAAGGTGCAGGAGCCGGATGATGCTGGTGGTACTCGGGCATGACCTCCGCGATTTCCTGCTCGATTGCTCGACGGAGGGGAGGCAGAAGGGTGCGCGACGGCTGTTGAGCGTACCGAGGGCGAGCAAAGTCCAGCAGAGAGAACTGGCGCGCGATTTCCTCGCGCACGAATGTCTTCATCTCTGCGAGCAACGCGGAGTGGTCGGGTACGGTCGACAAGCCAGCGAGCTCGGCGTCGCGTGATGGAGAGCGACGGGTCATCGAACACTGCCGGCGCAGCTCCTCATAGCTTTGGCAGAGCGTTATGACCTCTGCCACTGCACTGGGGTTCTTGGCGAGGAGCATGGTGAAGGCGTCGTCGTCGATGCCTTTCATGATGTGCCTGATCCTGTCACACTCGGACATGGTGGCGTCGGCTTTCTTACAGAAATCGAGGACGTCTTCAATGTAACTGGTGAAGGATTCGCCGGCCTGCTGAGCGCGTTCACGTAAGCGCTGTTCGGCCTGCAGCTTAAGGGGTATTCAGACGGGGGAGGAATGCTCGGGAGAGACGGGGGGATTGCGTATCACGTGACCGCGACGTCACGGATTAGCGAGTGGGCGTGACCCCCCCGCGCCTCCTCGGAGGAGACGGGGACGTTTTCCCCGAAAGGACAAACGATCCCCCTGCGGTGGGGGATGTGGCGGAATTTCGGGCTCTTGTTTGGCCACATTGTTGCACTTGCTCCTGCAGAGAGCGGCTAGAGCGGCAGTGGGTGTCCAGTCTGCAGCTGGATGGTCGTCTGCAGCTCGTCGTCAGCAGCTCGTCAAACGGGTGGTGCAAGCCACCAGAGTTGTCTAGTAACACTGGTCTCCCCCTCCGTTTGCCTCGTCCGTGTGAGTGGGGGGCATTTGTGGAGACTTCTCCTCGCGAGCTGACGTCACTAGGCTCCGCCTTTACCCCCCGAGCATTTCTCCCCCGTCTGAATACCCCTTTACGAACGGCAGGGCGGCCAAACACGTTGATAATGGCGGTCTTGAATTCGGACCACGTCGTAAAATCGGATGCGTGGTTGTTGTACCACAGGCCCGCCACACCCGCGACGTAGAAAACCAGCTTAGTCAATTTTCCTGCTTCGTCCCATTTATTGGGGACACTCACGCGCTCGTAAATCGCGAGCCAGTCCTCCACGTCGGTACCATCGGCGCCAGTGAAGAAGGGAGGGACGCGAATACGAGGGACACCAGGACATGAGGTCGGTGCGGGCGGGGGCGTTTGCTGGGAGCCGTCTTGAGGCATGGTAGGCGGCAGGGTACGGGATCGAAGAGCCAGGGGCATCGAATGAGGGCCGAGGTTGTTGTGAAGGCCCAGCACTCTCCACCAAATTATAAAGATGTTTATTAGCGGCGACGATACTCGACGATACAGCGACAGTCAAGGCGGGGCCGACTCTCAGCGCGGGCTGCGTTCTCTTCGAGCCGAAGAGGGCGACCCACTAGAAGGTGCTCGAGAGGACGACCCATTACCAAGTTCGAACGCTTCGCTACAATATATATATATATATATATACGGTGCATGACGGCGGCTAGGGGCACGGCAGAAGTCAGCCGAGACTGTCCATATAATTGCTATCGCCATAAGAGCGTGTTGCGCCTCACCGGGATTAATTTATTCGGTGCAATTAGAAATTCTTTAGGGCCCGTCTTTTTTTTTCTCTGCCGCATCATGTCACGTAACACGACCGAGTGAAAGAAATTAACGAGTGTGTCATCGGGTATCGTCAATGCCGAAAGAAAGAGCGACGTACGCGGCTCAGGAGAGATTATTGGCGCGTCTTGAAGCAAGGAATGCCAGCGTGGCCAGGACAGGATATCGATTCCGGGCGCTTCCGAGGGAGTGAGACACGGAGCAGGGTGGTGGCCTTGGAGCGTAATGCAGCGTCGATTCGGACAGAGTTTGTTAAACGATCCCTGATAGGCACTTCACGCATAGCGCCGGGCTCCTGAACAAAAAAAAAAACGACCGCTTGTCCCGACTCACACGTTGCCGTCAAAAGTTCCTTTTCGCGTTGTGAACCAAGACAGAATCAGACATATTGACTTCTAGACAGCGCCAAAGAAGGTACAAATTCTTGCCTGCTGCGAGGTTGTCACCGCGTCCTGCACACCCTCACGCTCTTAATATTGCCACGGCCTTTCTTATTATCATTTTGCTGCATTCAGTTTTTGCCCGCAAAGACTGTCAGCAACGCTTAGCGCAAACCGCGCCTCATTGTTCGAGAAGCTTCACGAGTATTGTAGATCATTTTGTTAAGATTGCGCGCGAGACGCGAACACTCGAGCTTATTCTAGAGATTGCGCAACGACCAGCGATATCGCTGGAAAGTTCGATAGCGCCTGCATAAAAGCCGACGCGCTTCACCGCTTGTCAGTTGATCGACGGTCGACGCTCTATTCGCCGCTATCAGTGTATTGCTTTTCAGTTTCCCGGCCACAAGTTCGGCCAAATAAAGAGTTTCATCTCTGACGTGCTGAGTGCTGCCTTCGTCAACGTCACGACCACGTGACATCTGGTGGAGGTGCTGGATGTGGACGCCAATACGTCGACGGGGACTTAGTGAGAAGCTTCTTCGACGATACTTCGGACCGTACAGAGTACTTCGACGCCTCGGCGCACTCGACTACGAGGTTGTCCCTGAAGGCATTACGAACTCTCAGCGGCGCCGTGCACGACCTGAAGTCGTCCATGTCGTGCGCCTCAAACCATATTACGCCCGTTAGCGAATCTGAGGACTGTGATTTTGCTTTGTTATTGTACTTTCTTGCTTGTGCTTATTGTTTATTGTACTTTGTTTTTGTTATTTATTGTTGCATGCATTGGCCTGTTCTGTTTTAAGCATCGGGACGATGCTTTTTCAGAGGGGGCATTGTCACGGGCGTTTCTTATTATCATTTTGCTGTATTCAGTTTTTGCCCGCGAAGACTGTCAGCAACGCTTAGCGCAAACCGCGCCTCATTGTTCGAGAAGCTTCACGAGTATTGTAGATCATTTTGTTAAGATTGCGCGCGAGACGCGAACACTCGAGCTTATTCTAGAGATTGCGCAACAACCAGCGATATCGCTGGAAAGTTCGATGGCGCCTGCATAAAAGCCGACGCGCTTCACCGCTTGTCAGTTGATCGACGGTCGACGCTCTATTCGCCGCTATCAGTGTATTGCTTTTCAGTTTCCCGGCCACAAGTTCGGCCAAATAAAGAGTTTCATCTCTGACGTGCTGAGTGCTGCCTTCGTCAACGTCACGACCACGTGACATCTGGTGGAGGTGCTGGATATGGACGCCAATACGTCGACGGGGACTTAGTGAGAAGCTTCTTCGACGATACTTCGGACCGTACAGAGTACTTCGACGCCTCGGCGCACTCGACTACGAGGTTGTCCCTGACGGCATTACGAACTCTCAGCGGCGCCGTGCACGACCTGAAGTCGTCCATGTCGTACGCCTCAAACCATATTACGCCCGTTAGCGAATCTGAGGACTGTGATTTTGCTTTGTTATTGTACTTTCTTGCTTGTGCTTATTGTTTATTGTACTTTGTTCTTGTTATTTATTGATGCATGCATTGGCCTGTTCTGTTTTAAGCATCGGGACGATGCTTTTTCAGAGGGGGGCATTGCCACGGGCGTTTCTTATTATCATTTTGCTGTATTCAGTTTTTGCCCACAAAGACTGTCAGCAACGCTTAGCGCAAACCGCGCCTCATTGTTCGAGAAGCTTCACGAGTATTGTAGATCATTTTGTTAAGATTGCGCGCGAGACGCGAACACTCGAGCTTATTCTAGAGATTGCGCAACAACCAGCGATATCGCTGGAAAGTTCGATAGCGCCTGTATAAAAGCCGACGCGCTTCACCGCTTGTCAGTTGATCGACGGTCGACGCTCTATTCGCCGCTATCAGTGTATTGCTTTTCAGTTTCCCGGCCACAAGTTCGGCCAAATAAAGAGTTTCATCTCTGACGTGCTGAGTGCTGCCTTCGTCAACGTCACGACCACGTGACATCTGGTGGAGGTGCTGGATATGGACGCCAATACGTCGACGGGGACTTAGTGAGAAGCTTCTTCGACGATACTTCGGACCGTACAGAGTACTTCGACGCCTCGGCGCACTCGACTACGAGGTTGTCCCTGACGGCATTACGAACTCTCAGCGGCGCCGTGCACGACCTGAAGTCGTCCATGTCGTACGCCTCAAACCATATTACGCCCGTTAGCGAATCTGAGGACTGTGATTTTGCTTTGTTATTGTACTTTCTTGCTTGTGCTTATTGTTTATTGTACTTTGTTCTTGTTATTTATTGATGCATGCATTGGCCTGTTCTGTTTTAAGCATCGGGACGATGCTTTTTCAGAGGGGGGCATTGCCACGGGCGTTTCTTATTATCATTTTGCTGTATTCAGTTTTTGCCCACAAAGACTGTCAGCAACGCTTAGCGCAAACCGCGCCTCATTGTTCGAGAAGCTTCACGAGTATTGTAGATCATTTTGTTAAGATTGCGCGCGAGACGCGAACACTCGAGCTTATTCTAGAGATTGCGCAACAACCAGCGATATCGCTGGAAAGTTCGATAGCGCCTGTATAAAAGCCGACGCGCTTCACCGCTTGTCAGTTGATCGACGGTCGACGCTCTATTCGCCGCTATCATTGTATTGCTTTTCAGTTTCCCGGCCACAAGTTCGGCCAAATAAAGAGTTTCATCTCTGACGTGCTGAGCGCTGCCTTCGTCAACGTCACGACCACGTGACAATATGTTACTACCTAAAGGACCACTTATATCCAGGAAACTAGAACGAAAGTGCCCGTTTCCTGGCTATAGCTAGTACTTAACGCGGCATCTTATTAAGCGTGTACAGCGACTTATTCTGAGCGGCGTAAGTATTTTTTTCTGTTGATGATTGTTGACATGTCTATACATGTCAAAGCCCATAAAGCTTAGCAGTGCCTCCTACCCGGAAACGGTAAACAGCAGACATTAACGATTAAAAAAATTCGGCAGATCCCACGCACTGTGGGAATCGATGTAATGCGAAGCAGCCAGCAAAGAGCTTCATACATCGCATTGTTTGTCCTCACAGCCAAATGAAATCATTCATGCCATGGCATCTAGTCCACCATATATCGCATGTTTGCCATGCACGCATGGATGCACAATCTAGTATACACCATGCCAATGAAACGCATATTCTAGTATATACAATGCATGACCTGTCGCTTATGTTCATCACGCACTCGTGTCGTGCCATACTAATTTTGGTATATCTCCAGTTAACAAAACGGCCGGAAGCACACTATGACAGTGGCATGTAAATCATACCGTACCTGACATGCATAACATGATTCGCATGTTAAGACCTCTCATTTATGTTCGTCATACAGTCACATCGCGCAATATCAGTTTTAGTGTATATCAAACGAGCGAAATGGCCGCGAGCACCGCCACGGTGGTCTAGTGGTTATGGCGCTCGACTGCTGACCCGAAGGTCGCGGGATCGAATCCCGTTCGCGGCGGCTGCATTTTCGGTGGAGGCGAAAATGTTTGAGGCCCGTGTACTTAGATTTAGGTGCACGTTAAAGAACCCCAGGTGGTCGAAATTTCCGGAGCCCTCCACTACGGCGTCTCTCATAATCATATGGTGGTTTTGGGACGTTACACCACAGATATTATTATTATGAAATGGCCGCGAGTGCACCACGAGTATAGCATGTAAATCATGCCATACATGACATGCATGCCATGATTTTCATGTTAACACCTTTCATTTACGTTCGTCAGACAGTCGCGTCGCGCATTACCGATTTTGGTGTATATCAAGCTAGCGAAATGGCCGCGAATGACCATGAGCGCGGCATGTAAATCATGACATACATAACATCATGTCACGTTTTTTATGTTACCACCTGTTATTCATGTTCGTCATACAGTCGCGTCGCGGAATACCAATTTTGGTATATACCAAGCTAGGAAAACGGCCCCGAATGTATCATGAGTGTGGCTTGCAAATCATGTCGTACATGACCTGCATGTCATGTTGCCATGTTACCACCTCTCATTTACGTTCTTCATGCAGTCGCGTCGCGCAATACCAATTTTGGTGTATATCGCGCAAGCGAAACGGGCACGAATGTGCCATGACCATGACATGTAAATCATGCCGTACATGTCATGCATGTCATGATTGTCATGTTACCATGTCTCATTTACGTTCGTCATACAGTCGCTGCGCGTAATACCAATTTTGCTGTACATCAAGCTAGTGAAGCGGCCGCGAATGCATCATGAGCGTGGCATGTAAATCATGACATACATGGCATGCATGTCATGGTTTTCATCTTACCAACTGTTATTCATGTTCTTCATACAGTCACTTCGCGCAATACCAATTTTGGTGTATATCGATCTACTGAAACGGCCGCTAGCGCACCATGAGCGTGGCATGTAAATCAGGTTGTACATGACTTGCATGTCATGACTTTCATGTTACCACCTCTCCCTTACGTTCGTCATACGGCCGTGTCGCGCAATACCAATTTTGGTGTATATCATGCAAGCGAAACGGCCGCAAATGCACCATGAGCGTGACATGTAAATCATGACATACATGTCATGGATGTCATGATTTTCATGCTACGACCTGTTTTTCATGTTGTTCATACAGTCACATAGAACAATACCAATTTTGATGTATATCAATCTAGCGAAACGACCGCGAGTGCGCCATGAGCGCGGCATGTAAATCGTGTCATACATGACATGCATGTCATGATTTTCATGTTACCACGTGTCAGTTATGTTCGTCATACAGAAATGTCTCGTCATACCAGTTTTCGTATATATCCCTTCATTTAAACAACCGCGAGCGCCCAGAGACCATGTCATGTAAATGATGCTGCACATGACATGCGCGTCATGATTTGCATGTTAAGACCAGTCATTATGTTCGTCATGAATTCTTGTCACGCCGTACCAATTTTGGTGTATATGAAATTGACGGAACGGCCGCAAGAGCCTAAGATCGTGGAATGTAAATCATGCTGTTCATGACATTCGTGTCATGATTTTCATGATATAACCTGTCATTTATGTTCGTAATAAGGCCATGTTATGGCACACCAATTTTGGTATACATCCGATTAGCGAAACGGCCAGGAGAGCACAAAGTCGTAGGCGGATAGATAGATAGATAGATAGATAGATAGATAGATAGATAGATAGATAGATAGATAGATAGATAGATAGATAGATAGATAGATACGCTCAAAGTCGCAGAAGTTCGCTAATAAATGCTTCGCATTTAAAAGCGAGAAGAGGAGCGATTATGTGATATCTCTTTCGTGGTGCGGCGTTCGCACTGGCTGTCCAAGTCGCAGCTCCCTAAAAAGATTTGCATATTGCCGCTATCAGAATTGCCATTAGATGCCCGACTACCAGCTGATGCTACGCAGTCTGATGACAGAAAAGACCAGGCCATGAAAACAAGCGCGCATACAGAAGCTCCTCGTTTACCACGCATTTTGTAGCGTTAGCTACACTGGCCTAGCCGAGTCAGTTTCGCGTAGATACTCAAGAGCCGGTCTGCGCATGCGCGAGGATCAGTGATGTCACGCACCGGAGCCGGCAACTCCCGCGCACTGCGCCGCCGCCGCCGCCGCCGCCGCCGGTCTGCTCTTTCCAGAGGAGTGAGGTCGTAGACTTGGCAGACGATTTGGCGCCGGCGCTCGCGCAGCTATTCACCTTCGCTTTGCAGTCGCCGTCTGACACTGCGCTGGAGCTGCTTGATAGCGCCTCTGACTGGCGTTTGCCAGTGTGGTATAGCCATGGAGAAGGAGAGCGCAAACGCTGCTCAACGGCGCAAAGAGCGGAGAAGCGTAACTCATCGGATCCCGAAGTAGTTGCCTGGCAAAAGAAATGTACATGTGCCACATAATATGTATACCATGTGTGTGTCATTCGAGTAGCAGTAAGCACGATAATCGAGCTAATCCTAGACAATCAGGAAAGCTAACAACAATAAGCTGAACCTTTGCTAACGCTAGGTTATCCTGGCATAGCCGAGCTAAGCCACTGCAACATTTTTTTTTCAATTATTCTTGAAAACTCCCATTCTAAGAATATTATTCAGTTGCACTTCTTTGTTTCTTTTCATGGCCTGGTCAGAAACCATAATTATGGGGCGCGGATATTAACCATACTCAGCAATTCGGGACATCGCTTTTAGTTTACCATTTTTCACACCACGTGGCGTACAGACCTTGAAGGTTCAAAATTCGCGCGATGAATCCGACAGCGTAGCGCCCACAAAGACAGACGAGAATATCGGCACGGTTTTTTTGCAGATCGAACCGTTTCGCCCTCGTGACTATTGCGAAGACCTCACCGTCTACGTCACTGACGACGCGTCGTCTTGGGATTTATGAGCGTGGCGTCGTCACCGTCACTTTAAAGGGCCATTTTCCTGTTGCTCAGTGAAGGCCCTCTGCGCCCTTCGGGCGCGGAAAACTAATCGTGGCTTCGCCCTCGCTTCGCGAGTGCGGCCATTTCGCTAACGCTCAATGGCCGGTTGGCAGGGTCTCCGTCACGCGCTACCGGCCGCTGTCGCGGCCACGCGCTGTTTACCCCACGCGCCTGCCCCGATGGGGCAGGTGCGCCATGCGCGTCCGTGCCAGCGTCCGTGGTGTGCCCGTGTCACTGGGGCGCACGTAACCCACGAGTCGTTTCGCGCTTCTCTGGTAACAGACTAATGCAACACCAAACAATACCCTGCCGGAATAAAAAAGAAAAAAAAAACAGCACAGCAGCGAGGTTCGAACCAACTTCCTCGCAGTTTCGAGCACTGCACGTTAACCGCTGCGCCACTACGGCAAATCGGTCGGTTTCGCACGGAAAGCCTGAAAAACGCGCCCGACAATAACGTGACGCGTCGTCAGTGACGTAGACGGTGACGTTGTCGCAATAGTCATGTGGGCCAAACGGTTCGAGCTGCAAAAAAAGCGTCCTCGACAATATCGGCTTTCACCACCGAGCGCAAAGCGGCAATCGCCGACTGATAACGACAACTCATACGAGGAGCGGGCGAGTGCTCAACAGTGAATTGGCAGTTTTGTATCACAGTGGCTCGTTCTTTCATCGAGGCGACGGAATGTGGAAAGGGCGTCCTTCCCTTTCTCTCGTCTCCGGCCCCTTTAATATTTTTCGTCCGATCTTACTGCGATTGGTCTCCCTGGTTCCTTTTAATGTTGGCGAGAATGCCTTTGGTCGCTGTAGTGTTTTGAATTCGTGAAGCTAATTTTGAGAAATACTACAATTTTAATTACGAGGGTCGCGTTGTTCCAGAATATGCATGCTCTGGATTGTTTTTCCTAATTTTCTTGGCGTCATTTTACAAACACACGATATTGCACAATTGGGTACAAGCGCCAAGCCACGTGTTACAGTCGCTGACAGACACTTCGTTTTATAGAGCTGAATAAGCACGCATTTGTTTAAAAACTGAATATTGTTCAGTAACCTACTTCTTTAAAGCATTTTATTTAGGGCATTTAGTTTTAACCACATTGCTTTCGTTTCTCAAGCTCACAATGAAATGGGCTTCAAAAAATTTATTTTCTCAAACACTCGGCAAGCTACAGAGCCGAATCTCGCGTTTCTTAGTGTTTCGTAAAATACAATAAACGCGAATAGACTGTTGTACACACCACCCAGAGACCCACCTCGTTGGCACAGTGGATATATGCTGGTGTGCATATTTGTTCGAAGTCGTACATTGAAACCGCGCCGTCGCGGCCAGTACGAACAAGACCAAAAAAAAAAAAAGCGCAGCCTGCACGTCGCGCAACGCTGGCACGTTACCCGTGATGCCAAGTTCTTGCTAGACAGGCTAAGTTTTAGGGGCGAAGCTCCTCTTAGTCTAACCTTGTCACGTCTCCGTTGTCCGGCGTAACCACCTTTGCAAACTGCCCACTACTTCGTCTTTGCAAACATTCCACTACGACCCATCACCGATCCTTTGGCAACTGCCCACTACTTCGTCTTTGCAAACATCCCACTACGACCTATCACCGATCGATCACTTCACCGACCTTAAAGCCGTTATAATGAAGGGGGGAACGGAAGCCACGTCTAGCTGCCACTTACGATTAATAAAATTTTTGTATAAATATATACAGTGTTCGTCACGTCTTTGATGATGTACTGGGCTATCGCTTTGACAACTGCTGGGCGAAACCACTGAAGATTTCACGGTGTAACCATGATTGCTTCAGGAGCTTCGCCCAAGCTCTTCATCATTCACCCGTGGATATGCTGTGAATTTTTTGTTATTTGTACTAACTATTGTTAGGCATGGCTACCCTACTCCAGTATCCGCCGGTTCATACTAATAAACAGCGCGAAAGAAACGAAAAACAAAAAGCAAAAACTACACAAGACAAGCGCCCCTTTTGTTTCTCGTTCTTATTCAGCCCGTTCCCCACACTACCTACGCACGTGTCACGCAATTTTGACGGGAACGTGCAACGTGCTGTCTGTTACGTGATGTTGTGATTTTAATCACGTTCTTTGCGGGAACCTATCACGCGGCCGGTTATTGCTATTTTAGTCATGTTAACAGCTGTTCCCTGATGTTTGTTACGTGATTTTATTCATTCGACCAGCTGTCACGTGATGTTACGTAATTTTTCGTCCCGTGGATACGTTACACGATGCAAAGAGATTTTAGTCACATGACTATAGCTGTTACTTGGTTTTGGCTGGAAACATGCCACGTAGGTTGATGTCACGTGGTTTCAGCGGTAACATGTCCCGTGATTAGTGGTTACGTGATCTCAGTCGAGTGAATAGTTACGTGATTTTATTCGCGTGACAAGTTTTTGCGTTATGTTACGTGCTTTTAGTCACGTAAATGTGTTTTACATATTTTGGCGGGACATATGTCTGACTGCCTGTTTTGCGATCTAACGTGGTTTTGCTCCCGTGATTAGATGTTACGTAGTTTTTAGTCATGGCACTAGTAGATATAACGTGATTTTGGAAACGCGACTGAATGTTACTTGTTGTCACGGGATTTTTAATCACGTTAGTAGTTGTTACGTTTTGTTTCGTGATTTCAGTCACGTGACTACTTACGGAATAATACTTGAATTCAGTCCTCTTGGAACTCTGTACTTCCGTGTCGCTTATTTCTTGCGTTCCTCGCACGTTAAGAGCTTCTTGCGGGGTTCTTTTGAAGCAGGTCACCATCTACTTATCGCTGTCCACCTGGCGCTGCTATGAAGAGGAACTGGAGAGCATTATGCCTAAGAGAAAGGTTCCAAAACTTAAAAAGATCACAGTTTCACCGCAAGGGCGACGCAATGAATGCGATAGCTACAGATTGTTGTTAAACCAAGTAGGACTGCCAGCTAACTCTTTTGGATCCAATCTAGCGTAACTTTGCAAAACGATGGTGTTTGAGAATGCGGCCGCTCCAGGAATAGATGCGGATTTCGCACAGCATCTTCGGATTGAAAGCGCAGCATGTAGAAGGACATACGAGCCGTCCACTGATGCCTGCCGAGATAGCACGTGCGTCAGCGATTGCGTTAAACCCCAGATACTACTACTCAGCGATTGCGACCGTGCCCTTAGAATCAAAGTTCATATTGACTGCGCTAACGACCCCCCCCCCTCCCCGTCCTTTCATACTCATTCAAGGCGGGTGGGGCGCTTCCTATCTGCTTGAGCAGCATTCGACGGCAGGCGTCGCACGCGGGGTGATGTCATTGTATGGCCCTCCGAGCGCCGTCGTTAGGCCGGCTCGTTTTATCTCTGTTTCGGCCACGTTAGTTACGCCCTCTCGCGCGCTTTTACCCGTGGATAGAACATACGATGCTTGGGGGGACCTTATCGATGTAGTCTTTAGACGGAACATGAGGGCGACGGTAAAAACCCGTCGCCCGAAACCCTATAGATGCTATCGCAATGAAAAATGACGAATAAGCGAACTTGGGCTTTCTCGCTTGGGAAAAGGCCTGGATGGGCCAGTTTTCTGAAAGGCATGGCGCAATTGCTGCTACTAACAGGATAATTATCCAATTAGGGCGCATTAGCGTAGTTCTAAACCAGGGTTTTTGGGAAGAGAATCTTTGGAAACGCAAAATTTTAATGTAACATAACCTTCTCCTATTGACTCAGGGTGCATTACAATGTCAAACTCACGCGTTTAATGATGGCAGAGCACATTTTCTGACCAGAAAAGGTTTCGAAGAAGAGAGTCGGCTCCGTGTGGTGTGATTGGGTGTGAATGCTCGCTGTGTAGTATAATGCATTTGCGGCAGACTGCCGCTGCAGCACCGACGCTATCAGTGGCCTAGGCATTATTACAATATAGCCTACCACCGCTTAGACATCAACACTTCGGGCACATTCATACAGTAGAATCCAACATTTACAGAGCGGCTTCGAGATCCACCAAAATAGCGCATTTCGCTCTAGTCGGTTGCAGACCAAATTTTGCCGCTGTGGCCGTGAGGATCATTTACCTCTGATCAATCATTGTGGCTGCAGAACAGTGACCAACAATGGCACAAGAAATCACGAAAATTGTGAATACGCCATGGGAGATAATTGAGCGCCTTCCAGTCGAGGGATCATCAGGGATATCATCATGAAACAGCGCACACACAAACATACAAAAGAAGAAGGAAGAACAGACGACACGCTGGTTTATGATGGATTTCGACCAACTCGCCCAAATAGTTACTTTACATTAGGATATGCCACGAATGCATGCGAGTGCACCCATATACATGGCGTAGCGCTAGCAGTAACATTTAGCCAGACCCGTGTATCGTATACTACGTCCCTATATGCAAGCGATCTGAACGACGCCGACTTTCGGCGGTGGGGATTTTCGTTCGCAGTAGTATTGATCGAAATCAACGTAGCCTTCGCGCCGTGCAGGATGCGTGTAGCGACGTGTTGTTCGTTTACACAAAACAAGTTTTTAAACGAAGCTTGTATGGACTGACCTGTGAAGCTGGTGAAAAAACCACCCTCACGCACGCCTGGCCTGCAGCAAAGAAATAGCAAATAAAACAAAATAAACTTCCTTTCCGAGGTTGGATCCTGGGTCCCCCAGGTCCGAAACCGAATGCTTTGGACGCCAGGCCACGAGCCCATGCTTGGCCAATGGGTGATTCCACGAGAGATCGAACATACCTGTCCAGACGATATTTTTGTTTTGCTTGAGTTTTGTATATGTTATGTGGGCACATTCAAAGTGCCCGGAACCGAAAATTTTATTTTCAAGAAGCGCTCCCAGCGCGCCAAAAAAATATTTGATGGTGGCGGCGCGGGCCTCTTGTTTTTGGTCACTGCAATGTTTTCGGATTTCACGGCCAAATTTAACGCGAACTATAAATGATATGTCGCAAAATTTTGCTGCTTTTAATACGCATTACTGAGAATTACGTCCATGATTTTTTATGCCTTCCTCAAAAGGAGAAAAAATGTGAAAAAATGGCAAACCTGGCCGATATCAATAAAGTGTGCTAAGTTTGAGGCGCCTTGGCGCCTTTCATATTTCAAACAGGAACCTGAAAACCGTGTAAAATATAGAAGAGAGCATTTACTACATTTATACGGAAGGTAATTTTGCTACGCACAGCGTAAAAAAAGAAAAGAATAGTTATATGAGCGAGTTTTTCGAAAAAAGTTCATTTTCAAAAAATAAAAAAAAAACTCCGGTCTCAATTTTGACGAAATTTTTTTATCGAAGAGCGCTTATGTCAGTAAAAACACCGTCTTAATATTTATGTCCTCATTTGCTTTGTTCACGAGATTTAACGGGCCAAAGTAACCCTTGCTCTGTGTGCTCACTTTATTGCGATTGATGGTGGTCATCAGCTTGCATTGCACGTAAATCCACAGTTTTAATTATTCTGCTGCAGCAAAACTTTGCTCTGGTGGCTTTTTGTCAAAAAAATGTGTTCTCAGATTTTATTTGTGTCTAGCGTGTGCGAAAGTGGGCTGCTGCCACCCTCTAAAGGGCTAACGTGTACACAGTTTGCAGCCTACAACCTCGCCTACAAGCATCAGAGGAAAGGTGGGCGCGCCTGTTCAAGATATCAATCGCTTCTTCTTCCTGCAGAAATGCTTGGTCTACCTCATCGTGGTTAGATGTAGACAGGTTTTGCTTGAGGAGCGTAGAGCAATGCAAGCAGACCTCGCAGGTGTCGCGAAGATCCTTAGCCTATATGGCAGTAGCTTCTGGAGGCAGGCAACAACAAAAAGTGCCAAGAAAAAAATTGCGCAATTAAAATGTTTTTCTCAGCAATCATCTTTTTGTGAATGCGTAAATAATCGGCACAGAATACTCGGACATGGGGTGCAGTGATCACAACTAGACCAAGTCGAAACATTTATACTGAGCAGCACCGCACACATTCTCTCACTTCTGCGCTGCTGCCATGAATGAGTTTCCAGAACTGCTCACGGTTTCACATTTTATGACAAAGGGCGTCTAAACGCTTTGGGCTGTGATAGTTAAATTGTGGGCCACACTCGTTGTCAAAACTAAGGATAATGGTCACTGGCAGAGGTCACTGGCGCCACCAGTGACCTCTGCTGTGCTCGACGTGGGAAAGCATTTTGGTAGAGTGCCAACAAAACATCATCAATTGCGCAGCTTCGGCGGCTTCGGCCACTTGTGGCTTAATCATGCCGCACCGCACGTTTTCTAGCTGCTGAAACGCTGAGGTAAAGCTCGAGATGATACAGGAAGACGTTATCTGCGACGCCGAAAACATGTGATAGCGGGAAGTGAAATAAACGGCTCGGAAATGATTGAGCTAACTTTGCACAAATGTTGTTTAGGCACTATATGCGTCGAATGGGGAAGATGGTTAAAGCGTACAATGCACGTAATGGAAAGGAAGCAAGCAGGCAGTGAGAAAACAACAGCACAACTGCTTCGCTGTATACAGATGCTTTGTTTGGTGTGCAAGGAGAGTTTAAAAAATTCACATAAACCATGTGCTCGCGGTGTCTCGCATGCTTCTGATTAGCGAATACTGGCGGGGTAAGTTGAAGTTTTAAGCCGCAAACTGCGTACTTGCGAGCCCTTTAGAGAACGGCAGCAGCCCACCCCCCGCACACGCCAGACCCACATAAAGTCTGAGAATACATTTGTCTTGACGACAAGGCAGCAGAGCAAAGTTTTACTGCAGGAAAATGATTAAAACTGTGGATTTACGTGCAATGCAAGCTGATGACCACCATCAATCGCAATGAAGTGAGCACACAGAGCAAGTGTTTTTCGTGTTCCTGTTTTGCGCTGAACATGGCGAGAAGGGTTACTTTGGCCCGTTAAATCTCGTGAACAAAGCAAATGAGGACATAAATATTAAGACGGTGTTTTCACTGACTTAAGCGCTCTTCGATAAAAAACTTTCGTCAAAATTGAGACCGGAGTTTTTTTATTTTATTTTTTGAAAATGAACTTTTTTTGAAAAAACTCGCTCATATAACTATTTTTTCTTTTTTTGTGCTGCGCGTAGGAAACTTACTTTCCGTATAAATGTTACAAAGGCTTCTCTATATATTTGACACTGTTTTCAAGTTTCTGATTGAAATAGGAAAGGCGCCAAGGCGCCTCCAACTTAGCACACTTTTTACAGCGAAAGCTGTTATGAGATCATTTCACCGGCCGTTTCTGGCGCCGTAGTTGTCCGCCGCCGCCGCCGCCGCTGCCGCCGCCGCCGCCGCCGCCGCCGGTGTCCGTAACCAGTACCGCTCGAAATAAGAAAAAAAACGAAATAAGAAAAAATTCAAGGATGGTACGAGGTTCGAACCTGGGCCCTCTGCGTGGGAGCCCAGTATTCAACCTCTGAGCCATGCCGGTGCTTGAAAGTGCTTTGCAAAAAGGTCCTATACAGGCTTCATGTCAGGAAGGAACCACATTAGCATATGCAATATAGCGTGCTAGAAGAGTAAAATAAGCACCAAGCGTCGCACAACGCGAATTCTTTAAGCAGTCGTCACACAATCCGAATTGCGCAACGAGCAGGTTGTTGAATGCTTCCAACCCATTACAAAGGGCTCTGCCATAATTCTTCGTTGTCATCAGGCACAGCATCACCAAAGTGCGCATAATGCCTTACATTTGTTTGGCAGGTACCACGGCTCTCCGTAAAATGACGAAAAATGGCAGTGACTGCTGCCCTACTTCTCATAAATTACAATGATTTATAGCGTACTGGGTTCCTCGCAAGTGCACTTGTATTGGTTGCCAAGGAAGCCCATAAGCGCATGATCCATTTCCTCGGGGTCGCAGTAAAATTACAATGGTTTAGAGCGTAGTGGTTTCCTCGCAAGTGCACTTGTATGGGTTGCCAAGGAAGCCCATAAGCGCATGATCCATTTCCTCGGGGTCTCAGTAAAATTACAATTGTTTATAGCGTAGTGGGTTCCTCGCAAGTGCACTTGTATTGGTAGCCAAGGAAGCCCACAAGCGCATGATCCATTTCCTCGGGGTCTCTGTAAAGTTCTCCCCCCCCCGTCTCTGTCTCACGTCAACGTATGTTATACAGCATGACGAGAGAGGGAAATAGCGAGCGCGGGTGTCACCCGAAGCAAATTACATAACTGGTGGGCCGTTTAAAGCTTCCAACCCATTACAAAGGGATGAGCCTTAATTCTTCATCGTCATGAGTCGTCGCGTCAACAAAGTGCACATAATGCCTTACCGACGTGTAGCTGGTGCCTCGCTTCTCCGCAGAATGAAAAATAATGGCTTAGTAGGCGCTTCCCAACTTCACAAAAATTGTGATTTATGACGTAGTGGGTACCTTTCTATTGTACTTGTATTGTAGCCCCAAGAGAGCTTACGACGGGCTCTAGAATCGCCGCTCTTCCAGCTTTCGCTGTGACTGTGCTGCGGTTTCAGCGCAGGCCTGGCATTTTTTTATTTCGGCCATGTTTGCCATTTTTTCACATTTTTTTTTGCTTTTGAGGACGGCATAAAAAAGCATGGACGTAATTTACAGTAATGCGTATTAAAAGCAGCAAAAAATGTTTCGACATATCATTTATAGTTCGCGTTAAATTTGGCCGTGAAATCCGAAAACATTGCAGTGACCAAAAACAGGAGGCCCGCGCCGCCACCTTCAAATATTTTTTTGGCGCGCTGGGAGCGTTTCTTGGAAATAAAATTTTCGGTTCCGGGCACTTTGAATGTGCCCACATAACATATAAAAAACGCAAGCAAAACAATAATATCGTCCGGACAGGCATGTTCGATCTCTCGTGGAATCACCCCAATGTGAACTGAACACAGGCCGCCAGGCTCTTGAACAGCTCCACCAGAGATGGGATCATCCCTCACACCATTTACTGGTTCCCCGCGTATATCGGCTCAGTAAAGGGTGTTGCCCTGAACCCGAATGAGTAAGCCCACACAGCAGCGCGCACGCTCACCGACCGCGCTGCTCTCGACACGGGCGATGGCTCCAGCGCCGACGACACAGGATGTGACACTCCAACCACACACAACGAGATTACCAAGTATTATTACATGGCGAGGCGGGCTTTCCTGATCACACATGCAAAACTCAATCGAGCACAGGCAGTCTCGTTGCGGTTACTTCAAACCCATTCGTACTCATCCTTAGCACACTTAAATAAAATTTGTCACACAAATTCCCCGACGCCGCCTGCACGGCTTGCGGGCAGGCCGCTACACTAGCTCACATGCTTTGGGAGTGCGGGTCGCTCGGCCCGACTTACAGCAAGGCCGAGTGGGATGCGCTTTTGCGCAGCTCAAACCTACAGGATCAAATCCTGGCTGTCCAGTGCGCCCGCGACAGGGCAGTTAGGCTAGACCTGCCGGTCCCAACGTGGAAGTAGCCGGGTGGCGCGGGGCAACCTCTGCGTCTGCACTGGACTCTTAATAAAGTTGTACACTCTCTCACAGAAGCACATGAACAAGTTCTACCGAAGATGCAAAAAAAGAAGAAAACAATCGCGAAGCAATTCGCCTGCTGTGGGCGCTTCATTGCAATATTTCATGTTGGCGGACTAAAACCGATCTGCTGGACAACGCGTAAGGTCGATATCAGAAATTCCGTATTTCGGCAAAATTTCGCCTTCCAGAAAAGCGAATTCCTCGACCGCGTTTCCGCGATCGCGTGATGGTTCTTTCGTGGGGCCGTTCTACTGGTTGACGAACGCTGGAAAGAACATGAGAGACGCCACGCGGATATGCTAGCCACCATAACGCCGACTCAGTCCGAGAGAGAGAGAGAGAGAAAAATTTTATTAGCAAACAGTGTTCCGGGGACGGCCGCTACCTATGAAGAATTAAATAAATACACCATCTTCCGCTAAAGGGGACCATGAGGCGATGCGAAGCCGGAGCACTTGCACGATCGCGTTCCGTTGGCGTTCATTGGGCATGCTATCGACCTCGCGTCGTGGAACGCGAAGAGGGACGCTACGCGCGTCGTATCTTCCATCTAGCCTGGCCGTTAATTCGGACAGGGCGAGCGGGGAACGCGGTCGACAGGTGCGCAGCGTAGGAGAGGAGAGAGAAGGGGAGAGGACGCGCATGCGCTCGAGCTCATCGCGGCGTTGCGCAGGAGAGAATTTCGGCATGTCTAGCCAGCGTTTGAGAGGAAGACTGGAAAGGGGGAGGGGAGAGGGGAAGTGGATAGGGGTATGGGAGAGGGGGAGGGGGAGGGTATATGGAGAGTGGGAGGGGAGAGGAGGTGTGTGGAGAGGGTATGCGCATGCGCAGTAAGGGCGGTCACGGCGCACACCACCACCACCACCACCACCACCGGATTGAGCTCCGCCTTAAGATACTTCGCATCTAAAAATAAAGAAAATTCGTCCGTCATACACGCCCACGCCAAGCTTAGCTTGCCCCATTTCCGCGATTGGGGAAGGGCTCCTGAATTTTTACCCTTTCACAAGATTTTCGTGGTTATGCCTGCACGTAGCTATGCCTGCACTATCAGAAATTCCTGCGCTGTCGCGCAATCTTTACCAAAGAAAACGTGTCATGAAACTTGTCAAAAGGTATGTACAGTGCAAAAAAAATGTCGTGTGCGGTATTGCTTTCACATATGAAAAGGAATACATAGGCACAAGGGCTCGTCGCCTCAATGTTCGCATTCGCGAATATGAGAGCATCAGAGAATATGCGCATTCCCTAAAGAAGGCCTCGTACTCGTACTTAGCGACGCACTGCAAGGAGTGCACCTGGGAGGGAAAACGTTTTGACAGAATAACTGAGAAGCATAAAAGCGAACTACAATAAAAATATTGAACCCTTTTGCATTAGGAAAGAAAGCAATAGGTGTGTCAGCCAGGCTTCTGTTCTGCTAATAGATTCAGAATTTGCTGTTTGGATGTAACATGACTCAGTGCCTATCTTTTCTTGTTATTCGGCGGTTTAACACGTGCTTCCCTGCTGTATGCAATCGTTTATATTTACAGTCGTCCGTTGATTCACATTGTTTGTAATAATAATGATGGTTTGTGCTGACGTGCCTTCATGTGATGCATGCATGCGAACGTTATTTCCGAAATAAAAATTTTCAGTTGCTAGTAAGCGCTCCGTCGGGTGTTCTTTCTGAGTCTTCGTGTATGCTGTGCTTGTTTCATCATCAACCTTTTTCAACATGCCCAACTGGCAGTCGTCCTAAATGGCTTCACTGCCCTCCACAACTAAATGTGTCCTAACGTTTCCAGTCTTAGGTGCAGAAATACTTTCAAGTATAAACAATCATGTGCTAGAGACAATGGAGTCCAGAACAAAAGCCTTGGACGCGTCGGTGGGTTTTTATTTATCTCTTTCGCAGTCCACTGCCGACACGTTGAGATTCCGTGGTCATCCGACTCTGAGAATTTAGAAAAAAATATGCTCCTCTGTGTAGCCCCAGAGCCCCACTCGAGAAGCAAAGACATTCTTTATTGTACAATACTACGGCAAACAGCTGAGCAAAGCTGTTGCCGGCGCTTCCTTGCACAGAGGACGCCATTTCTACAGGGAAATCTCTTATGAGATCACAACAAGGGCCGTTCTTGGCGCCGTAGTTGTCCGCCGCCGCCGCCGGTGTCCGTATTCACTATCGCTCGAAATAAGAAAAAATATCCGGGATGGAACGAGACACGAACCTGGGCAATCTGCGTGGGAGCCCAGAGTTCTACCCCAGAGTCATGCCGTTTTTCTTTTCTTTCATGGTATTTATCACACTGAGTATTACAGTGCACAGTAAGAGCACAAATAAAGCAAGCAAAAGTACAATCACATAGCGACATTAAGCGCTCAAGTGTTACTAAGGACACACTCGATGGCTAACACAACGTGCAGTAGAACGGTGAGAGTTCTTCACATCGTGTTATACTGGAAAGGTGGTGAGGCCGAGCACCTCACGAAGAGGGGGTACCAGTCCGGTCTAAAGTCCGTCTCGTCATAAATGTCCTTTAGCTGAATAGTCATGCGAATGAAGTGCATGCTTGAAGAAATGGTGGGTTCTGCGTTACGGTCCTGCATACGTGTCTTCCATAAGATATGCATACCCATGAGGAAAAACATATCATATGGCACTTCATCAAGCGATGTTGGTATAAGATAACGTATGGTGTGAGAATTGATGACAAAACTCTTATTCAGTGCTCTCTGAAGGACATCACACAACAGAATAGCGTCTTTGCAGCTAAAAAGGCAATGTTCTATTGTTTCCTGCACATCACACACACGGCAGTTAACAGAAGAAACAAAAATACCTTTTTCTTTTCAAGCATGTGTTTACCGGAAGTGTTTCAGAGTCGAGTTTATAGAAAAATGTTTTATTGCGATAGCAATTATATGGACAGTCTCGGCTGGAAAATGTCCGTCCCCGTCGCCGTCATTCACCGTATATGTATAAGTATGCATATACATAGAAAGGCCACAAAGAAAAGTAATTAAGAAATTCTTTCCGACGCGCGGAATCGAACGGGCGACCTCTCGCTTTGCAGCCCGCCGCGTTAGACGTTAGGCCACGGCAGCACCGTCTCTCAGCCTGCTAACGGCGAGCTATTTATATACACCATGCAATTCAGCATGCTTTCTTAGTGGCCACATAGATGGCGCGACGTGCGCGCGTGTTGCGCGCTTTAAAGATCGTCGCCCCGCCCCTGCGAATGTCGTTGCTGTTCGCTCTACAGGGCGTCGTCGCTTTCGTGCGCTTATCTCAAGGAAAGAAGGGGCGGCGGGTGGGGTGCTTCGCTTCGCTCGCTTACGCACGCTGCAGCGGCCGCGTTTGCGAAAGAAGCGCGCTGTTGAAACAGAAATAGGTAACAACTGTGACAATTAGTTCGCCCTCGTCTTGTGTGTACCTGTTCGTTTGTTTCGTGCGTCCTGCTTTATGGTTGAGCAGTGCGCTTTAAGTGTCGAGCTGTGACGCATTAGTTCGCGCTCGTCCTGTGTGCGTTCTTTCCGTGCGTCCTTTGGGCTCGAGCGATGCGCTGGCAATTTCGAGCTGCTTTCCGTTGTTCGCGTTACATTACAATTTATTGCTATCGCAATCATTGCTTCGCCGTTCCGGCGAAACTGTGACTTTTTTAATTAGGAGGAATATACATTTTGTGCACACGTTTCAACACATCGCGGCCTGAAAGATCGGAGTACAATGAACGGTACAACGGAGGCGGGAAGAGCATAGTTAGTAAATCCTTATATAGTACCTTGCGCGAGACTGTGTACAGGTATTCCGTGCAAAAGCGATAGAAAATGCCTTGCAAAAAGACCCTTTACAGGCTTGCTGTCGGGAAAGAACCACATTAACATATGTAATGCAGTGTGGTAGAAGAGTAAAATAACAAGCAAGAGTCACACAATGCGAATTTTGCAATGAGAGGTTGCTGAATGCTTCCAACCAATTTCAAGGGGATCCGCCATTACTTCTTCATCGTCATCAGCCACAGCATCCACAAAGTGAACATAATGTCTTACAGGTATTTAGCGGGTACCGCGGTTCTCCGCAGAATGACGAAAAATTGCATAGTGGCTACTCCACTTCTTCAAAAAATTATGATGATTTATAGCGTAGTGGGTTCCTCGCAGTACACCTCTATTGGTTGCCATGGAAGCCCATCAGGCTCCCATAATCCATTTCCTCAAGGTCTCAATAACGTTAATTCCCCCTCTTTCAATCTTTCTCTCGTTAACGTTTGTTATAAAGCGTGATGGGAGAGTTTAATAACGACCGGGCGTCAGACAATGCGAATTACGTAACTAGTGGGTCTTTTAAAGCTTCCAACCCATTACAAAGGGCTCAGCCACAATTCTTCATCATCATCAACCGTCGCATCAACAAAGTGCATATGATGCATTACATAGGGTACCTCGCTTCTCCGCAGAATGACGAGTAATGTCGTGGTGGGTGCTTCCCAACTTTTGGATTTCTGGCGTAGTGGGTACGTTGCTAATGTACTTGTATAAGTAGCCACAAGAGTGCTTATAATGGTCTCTAGAAATGCCGCTCTTCAAGCTTTCGCTGTGACTATAGTGTACTAGAACAATTTCCTAGTGACGCGTCCGGGAAGGAGCGCGCGTGCCCGTTTGTGTAGACGCCACCAGGTGCCGCCGCTGCGCATTTTTCTAGTAGACCGGCCGCTGTCTCCCGGTGCGTTTGACGTTGTCCGAGTTTGTAGGCGTTCCTTATGCAACGGATTCTTTTATTACAGCACAAAAAGACTGTATTTACTGTAGTATAGTGTAAAGAAAGTTTCTGAAAACCACGTCAACACGCTAGTATCGACAACGTCGTCTGCTAGCGTAAAGGCTGCAGACCGGCGGATTCATTGCAGTTCGGGACATCGCCTCAGCAGTATGTATTCGCAACTTTTATCATACATTGCACAAACCCAGCATGTATGAACCTATTTTTCTTCTATGGCGCAATATCTATCACATTTAAATCGCGTGCTGGTCACAAACTACATAAAAGTGCACAGCAACGTCTGCGCTGCGTTCCTATGCCAGAAGGCGTACAAATAAATAAAGGCCTCGACAGACGCGCATTGATTGTGATAAAATTTTTGTACTTTGTTATCGGTTACAGAACGGCATCTAAACAAAATTATTCTGGCGCGTCCGAACCGGCCCAAACCAGCCCGAACCGCCTCGGCGACTAGAAAAAGGCGCAGCAACGCCACAAGTGGCGTCTACTGGCGTTTGCTTCAACCAGCCTATTGTCCCTCCCTCGAGGACGGGCCACTAGGAGAATATTCTAGTACACTATAGCTGTGACTGTGCTGCGCTATCCGCGCAGGCCTGGCGCTTTTTGCTTTGAGTACATTTTTAAAAAAAATTTACTGCACCATCTTTTGCAGCGAATGATAACGCAGCAAACTGAATCACAGCAGGATAACTGCTTTCACCCCAAACGCTTCATTGAGCGTGGACGAGCACAGCTCGTCTTCTGCAGGAGTGGCAGATGCCGTTAAAATGAGCCCAGCTTGTCTAGAGAAGGGAAGGGGAAATCGCGATAGCGATCAGTGGCTCGTTTCCCCGAAATTGCGGTGTTGCTGTTGTTGGCGTCATCTTTGGCTGTGAGCAAAAAATCAGCCTTTTCAGTGAGCGAAAAATCCAGAAAGAGGCAAATAACTAAATAAATAAAAATGTCGGCTCAAGTGACAATCGATCCCAGGCCTTCTGCAACCCAAGCGGGTGTTCTACCACAGAAGCACACCGTTCCTTGAAACTTCTTGAGATATAAACACTATATGAATGTCACGTATTGGCCACAGCGTCTTACCCAGCCCCGTACACAGGCCCGAACGCGCTAACGCGTGCCAGTGCGTTCTGTCAAGGCTACAACGCGTTGGTTCATCGCGCATCTGCAGAATCTCGTTCCCCGGCGTCATCACATGGTTGCTGAGAGAGTGTAAGGCGGAGAGGCCACAGCGTCTTACCCAGCCCTTTGCACAGTCCCGAACGTGCTAGCGCGTGTCAGCACACATGGTTTTGTCTGCGTTACGCCAAGCTAGGACAGCACACGGCAGCCCGGGCCCCTAAAGTGCTCTGCACGTATCATCATCAAGGCGGTCAAAGAACAAGAGGATGAACACCTCTCCTTGGGGAGAGCGCTCAGATGGCTATGCTAGGTGGTAGAAAGCTGACTGTGTGCGATGGGCGCTTGACGCTGTCTGCGACGCTGTCTTCAGCTAAGCTGTTTCTAGAGCGCAGCACTTAGGTGCCTGTTTCTGCGTTGAGCAGCGTCACCATTGGCGTCGCAGGCGTCTGCGTAACCGACAGAGCGAACAAGGACGAAAGAGACCGAACGTGGAGTCGGTCGATGCCGCGAGCCACTCAACCTTGTTTTAGGGGCGAAGCTCCTTAAGGCGGCACCCGTTCGTCCCTCGTAGTCGTAGTCGTAGTGCGTAACCAGTCTTACGCTTTGACCTCCAAGGTGGTGCCGGTGGGAGATTTTTCTTGTGCGTTGTTGAACAATAAAAAATTCGCAGCGTGCGCGTTAACTAAAAGCCGAATTCTTCTGTCTCAATCCGCATTAGCAGCCATTGGCATGTTCTAGTAGAAGACGTTAGTAGAAGTAGAAGTGTAAGTGTTAGCTAAAAGCCGACTTCTTCTGTCTCTCATTCCCATTAGCAGCCATTGTTTACCTCCAAGGTAGTGCCTGGTAAGATTTCTCCTGTGCGTGATTAAATAATAAAAATTTTGTTCAAAACGACGTTGATTGATGAAATAAACCAACGAAAGACGCCAGATGTTTTGTAAAAGCAAAACGAAAGAACGCCACATGTTTCTAAAGCAAAACGAAAAGACGCCAGCTGCTTAACGAAAGACGCCAGATGTTTTCTAAAGCAATGGTTTTCTAAACAATGAAAACTCACAGCGTACATGTAAAATTAAAGTGAGCTGCAAGTCGTCATAACTCATCGAACCTTTAGTATAAACGCGCCCGATCTCACGTCGGTGATGATGTACTGCGCAGAATTCACAGAAGATTCACGGTTTACCGATGAACCTCCGCAGCTTCGCCCACTCATCATAATTCACTCCGTGGATATGCTGTGATTTTTTTCAGGGGCGAAGCTCCTTAAAGCGGCACCCGTTCGTCCCCGTCGTAGTGCGTAACCAGTCTTAACGCTAGTACCAGGTCTTGACCTCCGGGTGGTGCCGGTGGGAGATTTCTCCTGTGCGTTGTTGAACAATAAAAAATTCGCAGCCTGCGCGATAACTAAAAGCCGAATTCTTCTGTCTCTCATTCCCATTAGCAGCCATTGTTTACCTCCAAGGTAGTGCCTGGTAAGATTTCTCCTGTGCGTGATTAAACAATAAATTTCTTTTTTGAAAACGCCATTGATTGATGAAATAAAACAACGAAAGACGCCAGATGTTTTCCAAAAGCAAAACTAAAAGACGCCAGATGTTTCTAAAGGAAAACGAAAAGACGCCAGCTGCTTAACGAAAGACGCCAGATGTTTTCTAAAGCAATGGTTTTCTAAACAATGAAAATTCACAGCGTACATGTAAAATTAAAGTGAGCTGCAAGTCGTCATAACGCTCATCGAACCTTCAGTAAAAACGCGCCCGATCTCACGTCGGTGATGACGTCCTGGGCAGAATTCACGGAAGATTCACGGTTTACCGATGAACCTCCGCAGCTTCGCCCACTCATAATCATTCACTCCGTGGATATAGGCACCCGGCAATGCAGTTTCCGAGATACGATGGTAGCGCCAGAAAACACAGCCTAGCGAGTAGAAGCAGCAAAATCGAGTGTCTATCTTCCACATCCTCCATGTTCAGAAACGCTCCTAAACTTGAACGTGACTTGCCACAGCCTCAATGCAGTGCGTTTGAAACGTGTTTGTAGCGTTTGTGCTGCCTTGGCACAGCCTGAAAAGAGCGCGTTCTAAACGCGTTTGTGCTGCATTGGAGGTGGTGGCAACATCCCTGAGGTGATTACGAACGCACGTAGGAAGCGTTCGTTGAAAGAGGCGCCCAAAAGGGAGACACTTCAGCGCGTCGATGTGTCCAGCGAGCATTTCATTTTCTTGGTATCCCTGGCGGCTGGTGCCCTCAACAATTAGGCGTTCGATAAGAGCTCCATCGCGCCCTCTGGTCAGTGACGGGTGCCTATCAAGGAGGTTTAAAAAAATTTGCTGGAGTGGCGATTATTGCGCAAGAGTGAAGCCGTGCCCACCAAAAGATGGTGGCTGCGGCCGCCATCTTAGTAGGGGCACGATAAATCATCGGCGTTTGGCGAAAGAAAGCGAGCGTTTTCCACGCACGCCAGACGAGTTTAATATGGCAACTTTTACGGGTCAGATACTGCTCCAAGCGTGTCTTTCTGTTACTAGTTTTCAACAGTAAGCCTCAAAGTCATGGCAAATTTTATTGGAGATCAATCGCCAATACTCCACTCGACGGGTTACTTTTGTCGGCAACAACTATCTTTTATTTTATAATTAACGTAGTACTTATACTAACAGATCAAAGCCATTTGATCTCTTAGTAGGTACCACCAGAAAAGGGGACGTTTCCGAGCTCTTTGGTGGGCAAAAGCTGGCTTCACTTGTGCTGGCAAGGCATTGCGAGAGCTTCCACTCCAGAATTTTTTTAACCTCCTTGGTGCCTATGCTGTTATTTTTTTTAGATTCCAAGCAGCTTATGGCGGAGATCATTCCGGTGGTGTGCGGCGGCGTGACCACCCTTACTGCGCTTGCGCAAGCCCACTCCACCCACCTGCACTCCAATGCTCATCCTTCTCTCCACTACCCCTCCTGCTCTCCATTCCCCCTCTCGCGTGCCTCATTCTCTCCTGCGACGAGCAGGCAGCAGCGACGCCTCCGGCGCCTTGAAGTGGCACGAGGGGCCGATGGCCAATTCTTCCATTACGCCTCCCCCCCCCCCCCCAACAACACACAACAGGCTGTCGGCACCCTGCGCGTCTCGTCTCCACCCAGGCGTCCATGCTGGCGCGTGTCCTTGATGTCACCATCAAGCTCCAAAGAACAGCATATTCTCTCCGTGTGTAAGGCCAGCACCTGAGGAGGCATTCGTAAGGCCTCCTCATTGGATGGGGTGCGGAGTAGACACAGGACTTCAGACAACCAACCCAGACTATCGAAGTGAAACCGCTGCCAGGCTTCGCTGCTAGCCGGCATCACGATGGCAACACTGAGATCGTTTGTGTTATCGTTACTAGCGCATCATCACTCAGTGTCTGGGGCGTGCATGCAGGAGCGCTGAACACGTCATAATACTGCCATGTTTAAAGCAAGAGCGTTTTAAGCGCACGTGAAACGAGGACAGAAGACCTAAGATTTTGACACGTTCTCTTGTGCTTTTAAATGTGATGCTGTTCAAGAAAAATTCAGTTGTGAGTTAAGCGCTCTCCTCTCAAAATCTGAGTTCTTCTGTCGCAGGCTGCTGAACGCACCGTTGAGCTTTCGTACGCTGTTCGCCCACGAAATAACATAACTTCTACCTAACGTGCGCAATTCATACTGCGCTCAAAAACCTTTGCATACCAAGCTATCGATTGAGCACCACATCTCGAGCTTGAAATTTTAGGTCACTGCTCCTTTAATATAACAATTGTTGGGGCTTTACGACCCAAAACAACGATAATGTTTTTAGGGACGCCGTAGTGGAGGGCTCGGGCAATTTAAACCACCAGGCTTTCTTTAACGTGCATCTAAATCTAAGTGGGCGGGTCTCAAGCATTTTCGCCTGCACCGAAAATGTGGCTGCCATGGCAGGAATTCAATCCGGCAGCCTTCGGGTCAGCATTCTAGCACAATAACCACTAGGCCATGTGTTCTCAAACTGCATTCCGCGGAACCCAGGGGTTCGTGAATCACGTCGTAGGGTTACTCGAGCGGCGAAAACGAATGCAACCAACTCTCGTTTTACCCCCAATAGCAACTAATTTATTTACTTAGACACGCAAGAATTCATTGCATTTTGCATTTAACGAAGCTATCGCAGAGGCATCCGCACATAGGGTGTCTGCGCGTAGCGAGATACCTACGTCGTAGCAGCACTAAAAGATTGTCGTCTAGTGCTTGCCATAAAACTTGCACGATTTGCGGAGCCGTGATGACAGAACGCGCGGAGCACTGGTAATTCGCGCTCGTTAACGTTCGAGCCCGTTAAGACAACATTAGCGGCACCGCGACGCTTTATTTGTAGCTCATGGCGCGTCGGCGTTCCCGTGGCACCGTTATCATACATGATGATTTCTCACTGCTCTATGTCGTTCTAGGAATCCAGACGTGCAACGAGTGATTTGATATGCGTAAGGGGTGCCTCTTCATGCCGGCTGTGGGCTACACGATCATTTAGGCGTAGCTTAAGACCGGTGCGTGTATCTGTCGACGACCGTTTCGCTGTGCGACTGGCATGCCTTCTTTTTTTTTTGTTTTACGAAAAATAAAACTGGCCTATGTACATCCGGAACTTCGTTGGCGTAAACACATTGCTTACGATGCTCGGTGCTTGAAGCACACTGTGCATGGTCGGCGGGCGCTTCACTCGACTCGCGGAGCTGTGCGGGGGGATATCGCAAGTCTATGTATTATCGGGAGTTCTACTGCAAGGGCGCTGGCCTTCGAAATTAAAGAATAGAGACCAGGCCAAGGCGGGCAATGTCAATACCGCGGCTGCGCGCATCGAAAGGCGTTATGACCCCCCGCCCTCCTCTCGCGCTTTTTATTGTCGCGCTTTTGATTGTCTTTATACTCAAGAAAAATTAAGTGGTACCGTGGTACTCACGAAAAGCCACTGGGATTCCCCACGGCCAGAAAATTTGGGAAAGCCCTCATTGGACCACCCTCGCGGGTGTGTAATATTGTGCATTCCGAAGGGACGTAAAAAGTTGTTTTATTCAATCGAGCCGTTTTACATGCGATGAAGAAACCCCACAAAGCTGGAATTATAGAACTGAAAATTCTACGTGAAGAGAACAAACCATTTCCTAAGTTTTGTTGCATTGTGTGCGCCCGCATGCGCATAGCATAGGTCTAGCTAATCACTAGCACCACCTCCGGTGGCCGTTACGACAGCACAACTTATGGTGAAGAGGAGGGTAAGGAGAGTGAGGGTGAAGACGAAGGCCAGGTGGGGTGGAACGCCACCGGCTCCGTTGTTTCCTCATTCTTCGCAGCGCAAGTGCGTAGCTGCACCGCACCCCCCCCACCCTTTTTTTTTCTTTCTGCTTTGTCACTAATCCCGTTAATCGGGTTGGCAATCGCCGGGCGGATTCTAAGGGCTGGCGTCAAGGCCCTCCGAAAACGCACCACGAAAGCGCGGACAATTTAGAGTTGGTCCTTTGGTGCGCCAGCGAACGCCGGTTGTGGTCCAAAGACCGAGTCAGAGCCGAGGGTCGATAACACAAACGAAAACGAAATATATTCTCAGTTAAGGCAATACAAATAATACAAACACATGCACAGTCGGCTGGTACCCGTTACAGCTTCACAATATAATTCAGATGGTGTTTACCCGACGGGAGCTAAACAAACAGATCACACGCTACAGATGCAATCGCATGCATTACAACTATTCAATGACAGTTAAAGTCCTGGATAGATAATGGCGTATCCAGTCCACAATACTTGGACGGTAATCGAATGCTTCTCTTCAAGGAAACACTCACGCCAGCTCCAGCGTTGATCGTCGTAGCTCAACCGTCGTCGTGACTTGTCAAGGCTCACGCGGCGTCGTC
This sequence comes from Rhipicephalus sanguineus, assembly GCF_013339695.2. Lineage (NCBI taxonomy): Eukaryota > Metazoa > Arthropoda > Arachnida > Ixodida > Ixodidae > Rhipicephalus > Rhipicephalus sanguineus. The sequence goes on along the minus strand of NC_051184.2, from coordinate 90,794,993 downwards.
ATCGGATTCTTCCAGATCCACGACCGACTGACCGCACACCATCATAAACACGTCTTCTTTGGCTAACGAAGCCACACTTCGCATAACTTCACCACCACCGGGCCGACTGACTCGCTCCTGTCTCGACTCTCTCACTGACTTCTCGACCCCTTTCACTGACTGCACTCCACTACTCACTTTTTTGACTACTCGTCGTAGCACGCTTTTATCCCTTCTCCCCCGGTTTCTAGAAGCGTCGGGAGTGTTCTCCGCCGCGTAGTACAGCTAAGCCTGGAGAAAGGGCGAGAGCTTTCTCGTAGGTTCGAATCGCGGCGGCGTCATCGGCGATGCGTCACCCTTCTCTTCCAGATGTTTCCAGGCATTGCTGGGCGTTTGATCGCGTCGTCTGCGCCTGGTTCGATTGGGTGAGGAGGATGCGGCGCGCCGGCGTCTTTTGTTGCTTGTTTTTTCGTCTTTTCGCGCTTCTTGGGCGAGCGCTTCGCGCCGTTCTGTCGCGCAGCTGCTTGAAAGCGGCCGCGCGCGCGCTTTATAACACGCTAATTTGTGACATGCTTGTTTTTCTTTTTGCACAGAGAAAGGCACGCTGTAAGCCATATAATCAGTATCAAGGCGGCCGTCGCAAGCTACCGCCTCCTATATTTTGAAAAAAGTAGAGTACGTGGTGTACAGTCGAAGCATGCTGTTAAATTGTGTCATGGTGAAGCGCTCTCATCGCTCTTATAGTAACGCCTCCCGCCATGATGCGCAGGCGTACAGCGTTGCACTACGCGATCTCCGATGTGTTTGTATCAGTGATAATGAGGAACCGGAAATGCCGTCCATATACGCAAAGCACTTTACGAAATGCGTCATTTCTGTCATGTAATGTAGGCGATCGTACTTTTGCCCTCAAGCTGGTGGTTTTGCTGAAAATTACCAGGTGGCCGGCATCAATGTGGCTATCGCAATGAGAGAGATCAGTTTGGACTGGTGGTCTCAATGGCGTACAATACAAATCCTTTCCACGTTATCGCATGCGGACAGCGAAATGTTTTGGAACGCATCTGTGTGTTTCTTCTAATTGCGAAGGTACATTGAGCGTTTCGATCTACGTATCTATCTATCTAGCTGCCTGCCTGGGTGCTCTTGTTATCGCCTGCTTAGCTTGGTGTGAACCAAAATTGGCATGGGAGGGTAAGAGGGTCTGACGAATACGAACTTCTAGTCATGACATGGATAACGTGAAAATCCTGTCGCGTACGTCGTCAAACCCTTCACTCCACACACGTGTGGCACGTACCCGTATATCATGGGCACGTACGCTGGTATGCGCCACAGTTGATTGACAGTTTGTATTTTCCTAGGAACGGCGAGAACATACATTGGTAATTTAAATGCAAGAGCGCAAAAAAACTAACATCGACAGTGTTTACCCGATGAATGCAAAGAATGTAAACTAGGATCGCAGCAGTAATCGAACCCAAGCATTCGGCGTGGCAGTCTGATATTCTGCCACAGTCACAACATATCCTGAAACTGTATGGCAAAATACCTTTTGGAGGAGTAATGTGGGTGCAACGCCAATTGTGGGAGAAGTGCTAGCTGTCTAATTTTATAACAAAGCATTAAACGTTACATATGCTCTCCTATGATGCAGGCGTCATGCCAGGTTAACGTCAAGTGAGGTGAAGTGTTGGTTCCGCTTTTAAAGTAGTCTATTAAACATTACATTTGTGCTTCTATGATTCAGCAAGCTATATTGAAGCGCTAATGAAAGTAACGTATGATATTCGCATCATCGCAACCTAAAGTGCCCTTCGTTTCGGTAATGCTGACGTCTGTGCTCTAAAGTCAGTGCTGCAGTTACGTCATACCATGGGTTACCCTTTAAACACCAGTGTAGTTGACGTCCCCGGTAAATTCAAGATATGCGCACAACTACTACGCTTACAAAAGCAAGTCAGTCCACATCGTAACGCTTGGTTAAACGCCACGAAATGCAGCAAGGACAACTACTCGCTCATTGCTTCGCATGAAACCGGTTCCCACACGGTGTGAGATTTGCCGATGTTTTTTCCCTTTGATAAGTACTTATGAATTTATGAAAAATCGCTGAAACTCGCTTACAAAGTTCGAAGTGTGCCTGCTTCAACCCATCGGCGCCATCGTTGTTAAGGGGGCGAGAAAGCCCGAAATCAATGCCGGAAAGCCGCAAACAGCAAAAACACGAAAATTCCTCATGGGATAAGCTTTCTCGCAATGCAAGAACAATATATTCAACATAAAAAGAAAAGAAATATCTATTAGGTTTTACCTTTATGCTACGTGATCTAGAAAGAATTACTTTCAACGACTACATGCAGCAGCGCAGTGAAAAAGTGTACGCTCCGGCTCGGTTGTGTTGGCTGTGCTGACACAGATAGCTTTCGCGAGGTATAAAACAAAGGGTAAACCATTTAGTGTGTTTTCAGCATCCAACACGCACAACAGGTGGCAAGTACCGAGTGGCAGCCCACGAAGACCGCGCCTGTCTTCGTCGGTTTTCACGCTGTCCTTGTCTTGTACGTTAGATGCTGAAATGGAATATACAAACATTGCCAAGCTTACGCTATTTCATTTCAAACACTGTGTATGTACATTGTTGCGGCGCTGCGGTAAGCCGCCCCTCTTGTCGAGGAACTTAAACAGTACGGTTGTCATCAAGCGTTTTCCTAATTATTTTTTAAAGGAAAGTGGTGGTCGATATACAGCACTGCGTGCTCTACTGTGGGAGTGCAGTATGCTGCCCCGTATACAGATGAAACTCGAGAGAGACATATCAATGGAGCCACATGAGTAGCAGCGACAAATGTCTGGTCTTCACTTTCAGCAGTAGCTGTGACGCGAGTTTCTTGCATAATTTTGTTCTGAAATTATGCGCTAATTATGTAAGTACTCCAAACTATTGCAAGGAACTCAGCTATTTTCCGTAAGAAACGCAAAACCATAAATAAAATTTTAGATTTTTACGGGTAGACGCAGCTAAAATTATAGGACTACCACCGCAAACGCTTTGCGCTTCCGCCCGTGAGCTGTTGCAGCGCCTCCTTTATTTTTTCTGTGCCTGTTGCGTCACGCCAGTTCCCATTGCTCCACGATTGGCGGTCCGTTTCTTCGAGTGACCACGTGGTGGCGTCAGGTTATTACCCTCTCGCGCGGTCTCTCTTTGCTTGATTGCTATGGTTGCATGGTGCGCAGCCACTCGCATTTTCTAATTTTATGCGATTTCTTTCAATCGTATTCTGTTCTTCCGAATTTGCCTATTTGTTTATGATATCGTATTACGAAAAAGAGCGCCCTAAAGGTGTCTTATACTTTGAATGTATGCGCTCGAAGGAATTGCTGAGATCAATCCCGATCAAAATATAAATTAAATTCACAGGTTGAAGTAATAAAACGAGACATAGCAATTTTATATATACAAAAGAAAAGACAAATGTAAAGAAAAACATGTCAGAACAAGTAAAAAAACAACCGGATGAACTGAAACCGCTTATTTGCGTCAGTCCAACATAGAAGGTGCGCGTGTCGGGCAAGCTTCAAAGCTTCAAAAACTTCCGCGACAACGGCTTCTTTTGATAAAGCTTGGCCACAGATTTTTTGTCGGTGAAGTCGACAGCATGGTTTGTGAACACCGGCTTCATAAACTTTCTGCATAAAAGTTCTATTAATTTGCGCCTTTGGCTTTGGTCGCAACGGTCACACAGCAGTACTGGCAAACGAACAATTACATCCACACTCTTCATGACGCACGTCTCCAGAGGCTTATGGAGAGATGCGCGGTCCAAAAGCATCGCGTCCACAAATCTTTTCAGGGCATGCAGAACACGCACGAGCTCCGGCGTGGGGTAGCACAAGCCACCTCTGTCCTGGTGTGAAATCAAGCCGTCCGTAGCACTAGTGCTGCTCCCCTTTGCCTTTAAGACGAGCGATACGCAGCGCTCGCAGTCAGTTTTCTCGCTAACAACGTGGGATATGTATCCTGCGACGAGTGAAACTGCTGCTACATCTGGCGTAGGCAGAAACGGCTTCGAGGAAGTGCAGAGTTCATGCAGTAGGTGCTGCGCCGAGTTCACTGCTGCGGACGCGCTTGTTGACGGCGTGCTGCTTGTCTCGCCGCTCCTAATAATGCTCCCTGAGGAAACGAAAGAAGCTGAGCTTCGCACGTTGCTTGTGTGCGAAGCCGCAACGATGCCCGTCTTCAGCATCTTCTCAAGGCCCGAAAGAGCGCTTCTCACATCTAGCATATCATTGCAGCCAGCGCTGCGTCGAAGGGTCCCAAACAGGGATTCGATGGGGTCACTTGAAAATTTTCTAGTCAATACAAATTTGAACCCTCTATCTAATAAAAAAACGGATACACTGGACGTTGGAAACAGTGGTGAATACTAGTGCGTGGTGAGTTTCTTTGGTCAGGAAGTTCATTGGTGCGCTTGCCGCCTTCAGCTGTTCAACGTATTCTAAAAAAACAAGTTCCAACCAATGAAGTCTGGAGTCCTCAGGATCAGCAAGCTCCCTGGTGTCCGGGTAGTTCTGGTGAATATGCTGCTGGCAATTGCTGACGTCCATGAGAGTAAACCATCTGCTCACGTTATTCATGAACTCAACAGTTGGGCCGACACTGGCGAACTTTGCGTCGCACGTGTGCCCTGCATGATCTTTCATGAAGGACAAAGCCGCTGTCACGGCTGCTGAAAACAACTGGACGGCAGGCTTCACTCCCATTTTTTCGATGTTCGACAGATAGAGGTGTTTCCTCGTGAGGAAACGGACCGGCTTGAGAATCGAGCCCCGCTGCATCTTGTAGAGGTCCTTTATGTAGCTTGACGAAATTTCACCGTTTCTTCCCAATTCTCGTGCCAGAAATTGCGATCGCATGTTTTTTAGGATGTGACTTTGATCGAATGCCAGAAACAAACTGCGGCTTGGGTCGGCGGGATGAGGTACCCGGGTTTTCGGTTGCCCACCTGATAATATCTCCATTGCAGCGATGTTTATTTTATGGTTGTCAGTCACAAATCGAACTATCTCGAATCCCAATTGTTCAGTTTTTCTGATGACGTGCTTGGTGGTTTCCGCAAGTAGTTCACCAGTGCATGCTGAAGAAGTATCCCACTGGGATCCGGAACCTAGCATGAAGGCTACAGATCAAGAACAGGGGCGGCGCCAGGATTTTTTTACTGGGGGGGCACCCACGACAAGTGGTTTCCTTCATGGGGGGCCAGAGGGGCTGGGAACATATGCATTGTATTTTGACTATGCTTGCTCTTGGGGGGCAAAGGGGGGGCAGGCGGAAATTTTGGGGGGGCTGGAGCCCCCCCAAACCCCCCACTGGCGCCGCCCCTGATCAAGAAGCACAAAAGCGAGTTCGCGAGTTAGCTCCTTTCCAAGTCCGACAAAACTTTGTTCAGAGCATCCATGTCTACATCGCCCAGGAAAACATCTCTCTGTTTGTTGTATTCAAGCCTTTGCTTGATATCCTCATTTCATCTACGACGAGGCTGCACATTTTGGCCTGCTCTGTCCCAAGGCACTCCATTTCAGCGTTGAGCCTTTGCTTCACTAGTTCACTGAAACCTATTTCTCCGACAGTAGTTCCCAGGTACTTTTGAAGCGTAGTTCTGCACGGGAGCGCGAGGAGCTCTGTCCTTATGTATTCATACGACTTTGTCGAGAGGTTCCTCAAAATTATACACTGTCGTATAGTGGTTTCACACCACTTCGGTTTTTTCGCCTTGTAATTTAGCACTTGATCCATAATGACTCTGGATTTAGTGCTGCCCTGATCTGAGTCCCTGGCGACTTGAAGAAATTTTCTCACGTTGCACTCTTCCTTCAATTGTTGCAGCTCCTTCTTGTAGGCATCGACTGTTGCCTGCAGTCTTTCATTTCGTTGCCTCCATGTTCTTTCCTTCTCGCGCCATTTTTTTCGCTCCAAGAAGGCTGATGCGGTGCTCCTACTGTCGGCTTGAACACCAAGTGACCTCAAGGCACGCGCGCCTGCACCCTCTTCCGCTGGCTGCGCATCTGGTGGCTCAAGGATGTTTGCGGACTGACAGTAGTCACTAGCCGCTGTCACAAAAGGCAAGTCTTGGATGTCGCTTGAAGAAACACTTTCTGGTTGTTGCCAGACACTGGGCTCAGTTACTTCTTTAGGCGTGTCCGCGCGAACTTCTGGTGCCGATGCAGGACGGGAATCGATTTTTTGACTTGGCAGACTTGCCAACGTGTCCGTCGAAGAATCACGCTTTCTCTTCTGTATGCTGCTGCAGCTTCTCTCCTTAGGTGGCTCCTTCTTCATGTACGATGGATAATGAGGAAACACACTAGGCACGGCATCGGGCTTTAGCATACGCCTCTTAGTATTTTCACGAAAGTCAGCTTCCACAAAATGTAGGCTGCACACGGCCGAGTAATTTGAGGTGGAATTCGGCACCCAGTTCTTTCTTGCGATAACTCGTAGCCATCGTTCACGTAGCTCAGTGTTCGCTGGTATCTCGTGAAAGGACACTCCTGCTTCTTTCTTTCGCTGGCTAGAAGTGCAGAACGGAACGCAACAGCAGCGCATAGTGACCGATGAAAAGGCAGGAGGACATCCCGACTGAAGCAAACAGACAGACCTACAACTGCCTCTGCGACCAAACGACGAGTTAAACTTGTCGTCTGCAAGGTGACTGCCACGCGAATTATCACTCCGGTAAGAGTCATACTGACAATTTATTTCACCTTTATTCTTATTTACACATGAATACTACTTCTTTTAATGTGATGGCAACAACTCCGAACAACGTTCGCGCTTCTTTTTAGCAGACGACAGAAAAAGCGCCAAAGGCCGGCGCGCGAGCGGCGGAGAGCGTCGTCTGCAAGAGGGTAATAACGCAGCGCCGCCAAGCGGCGTCTAGGGGCGAAATCGAGAGAGTAATGGGAGAGGGCTCGGCGGTCGCCGCGGCGCTCACGCGGCAGGCACAGAAAAATACAGGAGGCGCTGGCTGTTGCTTACTCAGAGCGGTTGGCGTAAACAAACGGCAGGTGGGGTTCATGTGGAGAACCGCAAAGATTGCGCTGCGGACCCAATCACATTGTGTTCTTTCTGTGAATTTTGTCCCACCTATTACAACATTAATTCGGGGTCATTGCAAATTGAAGGCGAGAGGGAAGGTTTGAGATGAAAAATAAAATCAGGAATCCTTGCTCTATTGGGAAAATGTAAGGAAGCGAAGCTTGGTGAATGCGTGCCTGATCTTGTGATCTTTCTTCCTTTCTTTCTTTCTTTCTTTCTTTCTTTCTTTCTTTCTTTCTTTCTTTCTTTCTTTCTTTCTTTCTTTCTTTCTTTCTTTCTTTCTTTCTTTCTTTCTTTCTTTCCTTTCTTTCTTTCTTTCTTTGTCATTGCGCAATGCTTCCTCCGAATGTAAGCGTTCAGTTTAATTATAGGTAGCGGCCGTCCCCGGAACGCGGTATTCGTAGTCAATCAGCTTGGCGTCTTGCATGTTCTCCAAGGTTCGTCAGCCTCTAGACTATGGGACTGCTCATCGTATCTGCCTGTGGTTCAAGTCCGTGAGCACACCAGCACTATGGACAAAGCTTACATTTTCTTAGAAAGCAATTAAATAAACGCTACGAAGGAAGGTAGGAAACAATTTGCGCAGGAACGTAGGAAACACTTTTATTAAAGACAGCAGTTTTATATCGACCAGCAAAAAGCCTTGCCACACTCCCACCCAGTGTAGGAAGGACAGCAGGAGAGAGAGGAAGTACAGGAATGTTAAGCAGTTTAGCACAACCGGTATGCTACTCTCTACAAGAAAAAGGGATGGGGGAGTTCGAAAGAACCGTAAAGACAGAGAGAAAGACCGCAGAGCACACATACACACACATGACATGGCAGACCAGAGCGGCAGTTTGGTTCGGCATACGGCATCATTAGGAGTCTGCAGCCACTGGTGCAAGTCTGTGCACCAAATTCATCGAGCGAAAATCTGCAGAAATAGCGGACCTGTGGTTCTGGTCTCCTTCCGTTGTGATTTTTCGTGATGTTTGTGTAAATCCTGTTTGTGTAGTCCCTTCCGAACCCGCCGCTGATACATTGACTTTAGGCCAAACAAGAGTTCATGCCGCCCTTTCCCGTTCAAGGAAGGAAAGTGACTTTTAAGGGCTCGTTTTTGTCTTTGTTACACACCCGTTTAACTGTGCTGCCACCACTTCACGCGTGACCGAGGCAGTTACGTCATCGATGGGTGTGCCTGGGAAGCAGAGCGTGACATGCGACGCGGGCGCACATCTCTCGTCAGGCCAAGCCCTAGAAAACCTCGGCTAATATTTAAAAGGACAGTAAAGCAGGAATTGCTCAACTGGGAAACCTACGTAAAGGCAAGAAGGCATTTCCTCAATGCCATTGCATACAGGGGCGCTATTGTTGTTCCTTGACTTTCCAAGATGCAATAACTTTCACGAGACACTCACTACTTTGGCAGGGGACGCGACGGCGTCGACAGGCGGCATCAAGCTTGACTGCGGCCGGTCAGAAGGCCGCGTCTCGCGTTTCTGTTTCCCAAGCAGCGGCAACCCGCTCTATACATGCAGTGATCGAGAACGGGGTCTTTACAGCGAATCTGTCTTAGTAAACCTTGTGCCAGCGTGGTTCGCGAAAGCAGGTCACGGGACAAGGGAGAAAAGTGTGATAACCATTTTGTTATACACACGCGCTTGCACAATATGACTTTTCGGGAAGCGCATGAATGCGCTGCACCCACGGTTACGTGAATAGGAAAAAAGGAGGACCCTCGTGAGAAGGTGAAAATAGGGCACGTGATCGACTGCGGTGAGAAGGTTTGACTGAAGGGGGATTCGCAGCAGTGTACAGAATTTAGTTTGTGGGAAGTAGGTGAACAGGAGAGGAGGCCGGTAGTCCTCCTCGTCCGCGTTTCGCGGTGGGCAAGGTCGGCGCTGAAGTCTTTTTTTTACTCCGTGGGTGTGAATGGCGCAATACAGCTTTATGTGAGAGCGGTAAGCCGCTTTGCTTACCTGGTATAATTATACTGCCCTGGTTATCCCATTATCCACACGCTTGTTTGATTTGTATTTGATTTATACGGGTGATAATTTAGAGTACGATGCGTAGGCCTAGCGCTATACAGACACGGGCATGTACTCACTCATTAGAGTGCATAGAAGTCTCGTAAGGCGAAATGCTTATATATGTCGTGTAGGCATGCATACAAGCATTTGATACTGTGCTAGCACAACTCAATAAGCTGTAATCTGAGGACGCGCATGACGTACGCACACATGCGAACACGGTGTGGCTAGCAGACGACGCAAGGAGCCATCCACACCACGGGGTTTCGCGCGCTCGCCGCTTGGTGCCGACACTGCTTGATCTCGCGGCGAATAGATGGTTGTCTTTTATTCTTAGTGTCACTTTTGTAGCTGTATTGGTTTTCCCTTATTTCTTAAAACTTGCTTCTGTTTCACGTATTGCTACAAAAAGTAACATAAAATATTAAATCTAGTTTCGAGTCTCATATTCGCAATATTCTCGCAGGCCATAACTTACGTTTTCGTTGAATACCGGGCGCTGGCGCTGCAAATAACTACGCTCTGTCAATTTTTTTATTTTATACGCATGTTGCGTTACTTCTGAATAGCTTCAAGCGGTCCATCTTCCTCTGCTACTGGATGACGTAATCGTTTTTCTACATCCTTTGTGACGCACCTTGAAAGGCTATCGAAATTTCTCGTCGTAAGTAAGGCGGGCTGCAGCTAAATTTGTCCAAGTGCCACTTCGCCGTCATGAAATTTCTGTGCGGACATCTCGTTGATTCCTTCGGTGTTCGCCTGATCAAGAAAATTACGGCAGTGAAAGATTTCCTGTGCCAAACTTGTTCGAAAGATGTCGCAGTTTCTTCGGCCTCTGCTCTTACTTCGGTGCTTTGTCAAAAACTTTGCGACGTCGCGCGCCCTCTTCAATCAGCCCTCAAGAATGACGCTGCTTCGTCCTGGGGTCCTGAGTAAGCGGATGCGTTCTCCAATCTAACAACTGCTTACAAAAAATAGTCTCGATATTTCGTATCCGCGACAATGAGCAACTGAAAATACAGACCATCTATGTAACGCAGTTTATGACGTGTATCATTTGTGGTCAAAAACGCTCCTTTTGATCAATGACCGCATATTCGACATCAACTCGTCTAGTGCTATAGCGGGTGCCCTCTCAATTTGAAAAAAAAGGTGCAAGGGTTGCACAGGCGAAGCATCGCACTGGTCACTGTATCACGATAAAGCGCTCTATCATTTCATAGCAAGCCTCCCTTGATAACACTGATGCGCGGTGTACACTTCGCGACGGGGACGGTGTTTGTATAATCTACAATGGCAATCGAAAATACCGACAATGTGCGCAAAGCAATTTACCTAATGTGTCATTTGTGTCACTTTGCTATTGCATTTTTTTTACAGCGAAAGCTGTTATGAGATCACAACAAGGGCCATTTTTGGCGCCGTAATTTTCCGCCGCCGCGTCCGCTGCCGCCGCCACCGGCGTCGTAACCACTATCGCTCAAATTAAGAAAAAAAATAGGATGGAACGAAGTTCGAACTAGAACCCTATGCGTGGGAGCCCAGTATCCTACCTCAGAGCCATGCCGGTGCTTGAAACAGCTAAGCAAAAAGACACTATACAGGCTTTATGTCGGGAAGGAACCACATTGCCATATATAACTAGGGACGTTCAGCGCAATAACACGGAGCCACAAGAAAGAGACGCAGACAACACATGCGCTACTTCAAACCACGTTTATTTGGGAACGCCATGCATATATATAAAACTAATCGCAGCAATCTCAGCCTCGCTCTTACAAATAGGCTACAAGAAACATGATGTTTTTCAAGAACACGCCTACACGTCATCACAGTACTAAAAGGGAATCTACAAGTGTCATCCAGCAATGCCAAATCATACAGAAAACACCAGTAAATCAAATATACAATCGAAACAACACATCACGCACGCCATCTGACGAATATACGGAAGAACGCGAAATGACGCAACCATGGGCTGCGCAAAAAATAATACCCTTATTCTGTCGAGCGCGGCCCTACGAAGGCATGCTAAGAAATGACAATTCTTTGAGAAGGAGCAGTGATGGTTGGCTCACGCACTCGAGCCTTGTTTTTCGATAACGTAAGCCTCAGCTATTTCGGGTTACTCTCTCCCTGTGACGAAATAGCACAGAGGTTTCTTTCCACATCGGACTGCAGCACACTGAGGCTATGCAAGGCAAATGGGGCGACGGCGCACCTTTCAACGAGCGTGGTGCTCCCGCAGACGAATGTTGAGACAACGGCCAGTTTGGCCTACGTAAACGTGACCGCACGAGAAGAGGGGATCGCGTACACCACCCCTTTACACAGACACGAACTGCATGCCATGTCATGGTGCACTCGCCTTTGCATCCGCTTCCTTTCTCACGATGTGCAGCCTGGGCAAATCCCCTTCAGCTTATTTTTGGCTGAGAACACCACGTTGACATTAAAGCGGCCGCCACTCTTTTTGAAGCGGTGGGACACTCCGGAATGAGGGGATACTGGAAAATGGCCGGCTTTTCATCCTTCCCGCCTGCGTTAGCAAACCACCTGCTCTTAGCTCTTTAGCACCCTTTCACCAGTAGGCTAAAACCGCGTCAGGGTACCCTGCCTGTCGCAGCTTTCAGCTTGTTCACTCACGCTTTTGCCTACAGGGCGGACAAGACTTCGAAATGGCAGACCGGATACATGAGCAGGCTATTCCGTTTTAAACAAGCTAGAGTGGACCTGAATGGTAGTCGAGCAAACCCTTTTGTGATCTGGTTAAGTTGCCAGCATATTTCTCAGTAGCGAAAGACCAAATGGAGGTCAAGATACTGTAAAGTATCACGGGGGGCCTCGCACGTGAAGGTCAAACCTTGCCCTTGTCTTGTCCGCACCTGATGAGCAAAACACGTGATGTGAACAAGCAGGAAAGCTGCGACAGGCAGGGTACCCTGACCGGGTTATAGCAGCTACTGGTGAAGGGTGCTAAAGAGCGTAAGAAGACAGGTGGTTTGCTAACGCAGGCGGGAAGGAGTGAAGAAAGCCGGCCATTTTCAGGAGTCCCTACATTCACGGAGTGTCCCCACGCTTCAAAGAGTGCGGCGCGCTTTATGTCAACGTGGTGTTCTCAGCCAAAAATAAGCTGAAGGGGATTTGCCGAGGCTGCAACATCGTGAGGAGAAAGGAAGCGGCATGCAAAAGGCGGAGTGCACCATGAAACATGGCTGCAGTTCGTGTCATGTGTAAAAGGGGGGTGACGAGATCCCTTCGTGCGGTCACGTTACGTAGGCCAAAATGGCCGTTGTCTAAACATTGTCTGCGGGAGCACCACAGCTCGTTGAAGAGGTGCGCCGTCGACCCATTGGCCTTGCATAGCCGTCGTGTGGCTGCAGTCCGATGTGGAAAGAAAATCTGTGACTTTCGTCACAGGGAGAGAGTAACCGCGAAATAGCTGAGGCTTACGTTAGCGAAAAACAAGGCTCGAAGTGCGTGAGCCAACCATCACTGCCCTTCATCAAAAGAATTGTCTTTCTTAGCATGCCTTCGTAGGGCCGCATCGACAGAAATAAGGGTATTATTTTGCGCAGCCGGATGGTTGCGTCATTTCCGTGCGTCCGTATTCGTCGATGGGCGTGCGTGATGGTGTTGTAATTTCGATGTATTTGATTTACGGGTTTTCTGTATGATTTGGCATTGCTGGATGACACGTGCGAGATTCCTGTTAGTTGAGACTTGTAGCGTGTTCTGATAAAACATCATGTTTCTGTAGACCTATATTTGTAAGGAGCGAGGCGTGAGATTGCTGCGATTAGAGTTTGTATAATGCATGTGCGTTCCCAAATAAACGTGGTTTGAAGTTAGCGCATGTGTTGTCTGCGTCTCTTTCTTGTGGCTCCGTGTTATTGCGCTGAACGTCCCTAGTTATGCATGTTTACCAACCCGCCCAACTCGCCGCACTTGCCATATATAATGTAGTGTGGTAGATGAGTAAAATAACAACCAGGCGTCGCACAACGCGATTTGCGCAACGAGGGGGTTATTGAATGCTTCAAACCCATTACAAAGGCCCCTGCCTTAATTCTTAATCGTCATGAGCCACAGCCTCAACAAACTGCATATTATGCCTTACAGGTGTTTAGTGGGTACCACGGTTCTCCGCAGAATGACGAAAAATTGCATAGTGGCTCATTCCCTACTTCACAAAAATTATGATGATTTATAGTGTAGGGGTGTACTCGTAAGTGCACTTCTATTGGTTGCCAAGGAAGCCCATGAGGTATCCATCATCAATTTCCTCAGGGTCACAATAAAGGTACTTCCCTCTCTCTCTTTTTGTCGCGTTAACATGTGTTATAAAGCGTGGTGGGAGAGTTAAATATCGACCGGGCGTCAAACAATGCCAATTACGTAAGTAGTGGGTCGTTTAAAGCTTCCAACCCATTACAAAGGGCTCAGCCATTATTCTTCATCGTCATCAACAGTCGCATCAACAAAGTGCACATAATACCTTACAGATGGTACCTCGCTTCTCCACAGAATGACGAATAATGTCGTATTGGGTGCTTCCCAACTTCACAAAAATTACGATTTGTGGCATAGTGGGTACGTTGCTAGTGTACTTCTATTAGTAGCCACAAGAGAGTTTATAACGGGCTCTAGAAATTCCGCTTTTCCAGCTTTCGCTGTGATTGTGCTGCGCTTTACGTGCAGGCCTGGCGTTTTTTGCTTTCAAGCTGGTGGTCTCACTCGCCAATGTGGCTATCGCGATGAGAGAGATCCATTTGAACTGGTGGTGTGAATGTTGTACAAGCCATTTCCTCGTAATTGTTTGCGGATCACAAAATGTTGCGAAATGCACCTCTGTCTTTGTTTCTTCCTGTTGGATAATTCTACATCAACTAATGAACAATCGCTCATCCTGACTTAACAGCTTCGATGTGTGCCTGCTGCAGCACATCGGCACGATCACGTGTTTAAGGTGGGAGGAGAACACGAAATCGACACACGAAAGTTAACAGCAGCAAGAAACGAAAATCCATTTACGGGGTAAGCTTTCTTATATTGCAGAAACTCTTGGACATAAAAAGAAAAGAAATAGGCATTTTGGTTTCCTTTCTGCTTTGTAATCAACAAAGGTAATCTTCTGAGCACTACATGCAGCCGTGTAGTGAAATAGTATGTGCTCAGGTTCCGAAAACCTGGCTGTGCTGCCACAGACAGCCGTCGTGAAGTAGAGAAGAAATAATAAACAATTTAGTGCGTTTTCGGCACTCAACGCACAGCAGAAGACAAGGACCGAGTGACAACCGATGAAGACGGGCGCTGTCTACGTCGGTTTTCACTCTGTTCTTATCTTGCGTTGCGCTCTAGATGATAAAATGAAATATACCAACATTACGAAGTTTATGTAGCTTCATTTATTATACTATGTGACCTAGTATGGGCCTGCGGTAAGGCGTCTTGCTACGCTGGAATAACTTTTGCCATGAAACGTTTTCCTTTCTTTTACGAAAATGGTTGGCGGTTCGTAGAACTGCGTATTCAACTTGGAGAGAGCAGTAGGCTGTCCCAGTTGCTGCAGTAACGAACAGACCCGTGGCACACCACTGTCAATGGAGCCGAATTAGTAGGAGTGGAGCAAGGCTGGTCTTCCATTTCAGCAGTAATAGTGGCGCATGTTTGTTGCACAACTTTTTGCTTAGATCATGCTTTTAATTTGAAACTACGCTGGTCTATAACAAACCACGAAGCTATTTTCTTTGAGAAACGCGAAGCCTTATGAAAACCCTCAAATGTTACGAACAGGCGCTGCGACAAGGCTGGGACTACCACTACAAACGCTGTCCGCTTGCACACAGGGCCAATACTGAATCGGGACACTTGGGCTGCAGAAACGGCATGTGCGGCTTAGCTGAAGAATAGCAAATGAGTGAGTGAGTGAAAAAAATCACAGCATATCCACGGAGTGAATGATGATGAGTGGGCGAAGCTGCGGAGGTTCATCGGTAAACCGTGAATCTTCCGTGAATTCTGCCCAGTACATCATCACCGACGTGAGATCGGCGCGTTTATACAAAGTTCGATGAGAGGTATGACGCTATTGCACTCACTTTAATTACATGTACGCTGTGCATTTCATTGTTAGAAAATCATTGCTTTAGAACACATTCTGGCGCCTTTCGTTAAGCAGCTGGCGTCTTTTCGTTTGCTTTAGAAACATCTGGCGTCTTTCATTCTACTTTTAGAAAACATCTGGCGTCTTTCGTTGGTTTTTTATCAATCAACGGCGTTTTTGAACAAAATTTTTATTGTTTAATCACGCAGAGGAGAAATCTCACCAGGCACAACCTTGGAGGTAAACAATGGCTGCTAATGGGAATGAGAGCCAGAAGAAGCCGGCTTTTAGCTAACACTTACACTTCTACTTCTACTAGCGTTTCCTACTGGAACATGCCAATGGCTGCTAATGGGGAATGAGAGGCAGAAGAATTTGCCTTTTAGTTAACGCGCACGCTGGCGAATTTTATTGTTCAACAACGCCAGGAAAACTCTCCCACCGGCACCACCTTGGAGGTCAAGATCTGGTACTAGCGTTACGACTGGTTACGCACTACGACTACGAGGGACGAACGGGTGCCGCTTTAAGGAGCTTCGCCCAGGGGGCGGTTACTCCGTATACCTCCCATAGGACGCCTTAATTCATGACGTCAGCGCTGGCAGCGCCAAACGTCCCTTCAGTTACTATCCTGGCGGCTGGGGTTTCAGAGACTCGAACGGCAGAATGGCGGCGCACACGGTATGCGTCGATGGCAACACTAAACCACACCGCCGCGCCTCTCTCCTACTCCCTCGCCGCGCGCCGGGTTTTTCTTTTTGTTTTGTTTGCGTGAGCGGGCTCCCTCTCCCTTTCTTTTATGACCCCCTCGTATGCGTGCTGCGCCGTGCAGCGCGCCGGGCGCTTTTTGTTGTTTTTTTTTGCATCCGCTGCGCGTACTGCGCCGCGCGTTCGCTGCTCATTTGAATGTGCGCAATTTGCAATCAGGCATTGCAAACACGGCAGTCGTGCAGCATCTGCCAGAACGCAAAATAATGAATTGCACTCACAACACAAAATATCTTTGGTCTCGTTTTATTGTCCTCGTTTCCGAAAATCAACATTTTCATCAAATGTTGATGAAAATCAAAGGCTCAGGAGATTAACAGAAGTTATCAAGAGGAGATTAACATACACGTGTTCATGATCACTAAACAACACGAATGTTATCGGCAAAGTTAAGAACTTAAAGAACAGTGGAAAAAAACAGAATATAACACTAGAGCAAATATTCAAAAAGACAATTTTTATACTGACAAAAGTGCAGAAAGCTTCTGATATATGCGCACGATATTGAACAAAATTATCATAACAAAATGTGAAACATTCCTGGATGCGAAACAATGAAATTCAAAGC